>NC_047029.1:24235571-24863069 GCF_902652985.1 Pecten maximus
AGAGTCAGTTGACCGTTAAGGCCCTTAAGCTTTTTGTTTTATATGCTCGTTTCTTGATATCAAATGAGAGGTTTTGGTAAGTGTTATTATAACTTGTATAACGGTTGTATAGATTACACAATATTAATTTGCACTGTTCAAAACTAATGTAGACAGTTTGGGTTAGACATATTAGAGTTAAAATGATTTTAAGTGGAACGAAACGTACAAAATGATTGGTGGAGGTGCTGTTGCATAACGAAACTGATTATAACACAGCATACAACTCTCGGAGACAAAGAGACATTGGCTGGTTTTGAACAGGAGGAGATATGTATGTATGTTTCATTCGAAAATATATATCTAGTGCTGTGTATCGCTTTCTAATTATGTCATGACAATTAACCTCCCTCGGGGTTATCAATTGTTAAAACATCACTAATGATTAGTTGTGATATTTGATATTTTTGTTGATTTAACTGATAACGATCTGATGCCGACAGAGTCGTTTGCATTTCATGCTTTACAATTATATATTGCTAGTTTTTTTAAATTCCATTTTTGATTGTCTTACCGTTAGGCAATAACGTGTTATTAATAATAGATAACTGCATTTTGTTTCGTTCTGCTTCGCAAAGCTACGAATTCCCAAATCGGCATAACGACAGCAGGTAATTAGCTTCACAAACCAAAATAGGATCCGATTCCATTTACTCCCAATGTCTGTTTAATAATTAGTATATCAAATATCTGGGGAAGCTGTTATGTTTCTCATCTACAGCGCTTGCATATAAAATGTTAATTTCAAAATGTATATAATCGGCTGTCGGGAGGTCACTTTCTCGGGTCATCTCAGCGTACATTGTACTTTGCTTTACATGTGCAGGTATAGGTTGGGTTTTGGTTTTATATGTTTTACATCCTATCAACAGCTGAGGTCATAGGACGTCGTTTGTGAGAGCACAGGCTTAGTTAAATAACACGTTGTATGGCAGTGATTAGATCGTTCTTGCCCTTTCTTTATCCTCATCATTTTTGTAGATTCTGGCATTAGCTCCAAACATTTTTTTTTAATTCTGGGGCTAACACAAAAGAACTACTCCCAAAGTATTCTCTTTTTTTTTCTTATTTAAATTTAGTTTCATTATTTTGGTTTGGTTCGGTTTGATGTATTTAATGTTCTGCCTTCCGTGCGAGCGATATGCATGCGTGTGATGAGTGCGTGTGTGTGTGTTTTGGGAGGCTATTCTGTCAGCCTACAGTTAGCCTAAAAATGCACTTCACACACAATTTAATTAATCGGGTAAATCATCAATAACTTACGAGGGTGATTGATATGTTGTGAGCCTCATATTGAAGGATTTTATTTTTGCCGGGCATATTGTATTATTTTTCAACATAATCCCCTTCAGTATCTATACACTTTTGCCAGCGGTGTTTACGGGCCTCAATGCCACTTTTATACAGCCCTTTTTCTTGGGTGTTCAGAAAGTCATCCATTGCATGTATGACGTCATCATCGGACTGAAAGTGGGTGCCTTAAACAGTTGTTTTCATAGCTGGAAATAGATTAAAAGTCAAATGGAGCGAGACCAGGCGGATGCTAGAGCAATTTAAAGCCACAATCGTGACTTGTGAACCGGAGTATTGTCCTGAGGGCATAACACACCTTAAGTGAGCTTTTCGCAGCGCTTAATTTTAATATTTTCCCATATCTCTTGCATGGGAGATTATAATATTGGTCTTTTTCATAGACAAGGAAATAAAAAAATTCGTAACTTTTGCCTTCATTACGACAATTGCTGACGTTATATATATATGTTTTAATATGTAGGTCTTAAATAGGCACACATATATGGACTTTGTCATTTGTTGTCAAAACAATAACAATTTATTACACTATGTCGGGGGTGTAGCACCTTTAATAACAATTTAATAAAATTTGAAACTCTTATTTATGTGAGGCTTGATAATTCTTAGGAAATGTTTTTTTATTAAACAATCAATTCAAGTTTCGTGTAGTAACAACATTTTTATTATCAGTTATCAAAATGAATGAAGTCAATATGTTGACATTTGTTTTATTATTGTTTAATTTCCTTTCAACAGCTAAAGTCCTTCTCCCAAGAATACTTCAGGCCCAGTTTGGACAAAATCCTTACATTCCGGCGATTTTTAGATAAAGTCATCGGCCCTTCGGGCAAGTGGATTTAATATACCGAAATGTATTCCATAGCTTAGTGTATGCATTTCCTCTCATTAAAATAAATAATTAAATAAAAAAAATACAAAAAGACTGACATCTATAACTTTATGAGGATTCGACAGGTATATTCTTGGGAAGCCGGCTGTCAAATGACGCTTCCATTTCCACAGCAGAAGCTAACACGATTGAGCTCGTGACAAGACCGATTATCTATTCTTACTCTCTACCGGTCTTACAGAGTCTAAGCAATATAAATCTGGATAATAAACAGTAAAATAATACTACTTTTACAGCATAATCTTGCCTAAAATTTTCGTATTATGATTTGCTGAGTTCCTGGACAGACGGGGGTCCTTAGTATTGAAAAAGCGGAACGCCAGTAAGAATGGTTTACACATGTACTTTGCATTCTTACCTAAGGGATGGTATTGAATCTACAACAGCATAACAACTCTAAAACTTCGAAACTATCAACATATATTAAATTGTGATCTATTTGAAAGCGGTCTGTCTTGTAATACGTACTTTGAGTAACCACTTTAAACTATATACATCAGTGTACCAATATAACTTTATATGTTTAACATAATCTGTTTGTTTAATGACTGTCTCGTTTCATCCCTAATGACTTTTTCAGTGGTGACTGGCCGTAAAAGGGACATTCCCTCGTTGAAATGAGTTTATGCTATAAAAACAATAGTAAATTGGAATTTGTTTTATTTCTCTCAACTAGTAAGTTATAAACATTACTGAAATTCAACACTTAAAGCCCAAAGACAATCAAAAGTTCTTAACAATACAAGTTTTTGAAAAAGTAATTTCCGACCCAAAGCGTAGGAGACGTGGTTGAATATTGTGTACGTGCAGATATAGAGCGGCAGAATTTTTGCGGATTTTCAGTACAAATGGGCTGTTCATTCCATCACAGTTAGTCATAAATATGAGGTTAAGCTTAATTTATAATTCGTATACATTACTGTACAACTCACATCACGCATCAAACAATGGAATGCCCCTTTTACAATATAATACTGTACATTTATAGTAATAACATACAGTTAAGTCTCTCCTGTCGAATGCATTCAGTGTTCTGTCGTGATTTTGCACTATATTGTCTTAGTAAAATTAAACACAATATTCAAACACTGGGGATTCGTATTCTGCGCTTGAGTCAACAGATTTTGTGGTCCATATCATCTACATCATACTTAAACGTCGAACATGTGTTGGGTCAATAAACAGTTGTCAATATATCTTTTTAAAATCACCACAGCTAGGTATGGTTTGGTCCGCCGTAATGACCGATTGCCTTTCCAGGCTAATGGAATTCAAATATTTATCATCTTCGTGTTAAATAATAAAATCCGTGTTATGGTCAATATTGAATCCATGAATCCAATCTACAGTTAAAAGCGTATTCATAGAATGTTAATTAATCGTAGTAATAAGAAATATCACTGTTATTTTCATTTGAAACAGTTTGAAAAGAAATCTTTATTGGTTTAGTTAAGGTTATTTTGTTTATTGTCCTATTAACAGCTAGGGTTATATAAGGACGTGCCAGGTTTCGGAGGTGGGTTAAATTCGGAGTTCCATGAGCAAAAACACTGGCTTACCGTCGGAAAAAGGCAACTGCCCCATATAAGTTTCGAACTCGCGACCAAAAGAGGGCGGGCTAGTGATAAAGTGTCGGGACACCTTAACCACTCAGCCACCGCGACCCCGTTCTTTATTGGTACTATTTGTTTTTAATTAGAAAATCAAACTAGCTAAACTTAGATGTGCTTACATCACGACCATCCTTTTCGAAAATGAAGCTCTTGACAATGATCCAATGTATGCACTTAACATGAAAGGCTTGTATCTAATCAAATATTTGATCTACTTGACATTATATACCTACATTGCAATTTTCTTCTTCTTGCTTGGCATCTACGGAGGCCGTCCTTAAATTACCTTAGCTGTTAATAGGACGTTAAATAAATAAAACTAAACCAAACCAAACCATCTTGGAGTGGGGCGCCTGATACGCTTATAACCGGTTGAGTTGTCTTGCTGGATTACTTTGGCAGTAATTAAGTTTCAGTGAGGTAGCACTATAAGTCGGTATCAAATTCGTGCTATCACAAGGATACAAACATACCACAACCTCCAGGGGAGACCGTTCATATATAGCAATAGCTGTTAATAGGACGTTAGAAAAACAAAACCAATACAGCTATACCATTACATATGCGCATGTTTATTTCCAAAAACCTTCAGTTAGACGTTACATATTGAGAAAAAAACATGTACACAGATGACCCGATGCCACTTGCAGTGGAGAAGGAGAGTATTAGGAGAATATACTATTAATTCACAACATCGACAGCAACAAATTGATCCATATCAAATTTTAGCTGCAAGCTCAATTGGTCTTATCAACTTATCATTCCGCTTTTATTACTAATGTAATATCCCTATCTACTTGCTATCGCAGTGTCATTATTTCTCTCACTCTGTCGTTTATAACTGTAAATGTGGTATTATCTTTCTTTTCCTAATATTGGCAGCTGACCAACGTTTCTAGGATGCGAATCATAGAAAACACAGACAAAAATCTATCATAAAAATACTGATTAATTTATCTTATTATATACACCGATAGAAACAAATTTAAAAAAAAAAACAAAAAAAAACAACAAAAGCAGTTCGATTGAAAACCGATACAAACGCTGATAAAACATAATTACAAAAAAAATACAATTACAAAAAACCCACCGATACAATGATACAATTACAGAAACACCGATATAAACATACTTTTACAGTAACCAGATAAAAAAAACAATTATAGAAAACACTGATAAAAACATGCAATTACAAATTACACCGATAAAAAAACAATTACTGATTATACCGCAAAACACGAACAAAAATGGATGAATATACTAATATATAATATAAAATATATTTACATTACACAATACATCAATAAATACTTACAATGACAGAAACACCGATAAACACCAAAAAAACCGCTGAAAATATATAATTACAGAATTCACAGATATCTATATATAATTACAGAATTCACCGATAAATATATAAAATAACAGAATGCACCGATAAATATATACAAGGACAGAATACATCGATAAACATAAAAAACACCGCTAAAATATATAATTACAGAATCAACAGATAACTTTAGATAATAACAGAATGCACCGATAAATACATACAAGGACAGAATACATCGATAAACATAAAAATAAAACACCACTAAAAATATATAATTACCGAATACGCCGATAAATATATATAATTACAGAATACACCAATAAAAAAACATACAACGACAGAAAACATGGATAAAAACATACAATTACAGACACCGATAAAACATCAAAATTTCAGAAAACACAGGTAAAAACATAGATATCACAAATTATCTTCTACCTTTATTACTTAATTTCGCTGCTATGGCTAACACCACTGACAAACAGCACGACTGTTGATATAACAATCGCAATGGAAAACAACCAGAAACAGTAAAAGTCAATCGCGGACGTCACATCCGCCCAACTGGAATCGTCTATCGCTATTTCGGATTTCGAATTTGATGATCCAGAGGAGATTTCTGCTTTGTCGTCTAGATCTTGCATTTCAATGTCACTCCCCGCCGATACTCTCTCAGTTTGCATTTCTTCCACCCTGTTAGACGTTTTCATCTTCTGTACCGTATGTCGACATTGCAACCTACTACTCATTCTCACAAGACATCTTACAAATCGCGGTATTTCACGAGAACTGTCCAGATGATGTAGGCGCAGTTGAATGGCCGTTATTATTATGATGGTCGTTCCAATAGCCAGAAGTACCACAAGGTATGTTGACAGTAACGACATTGTCGAATTTTCTGGAAGTAATGAACTCACGATGGTCAGAAAGACAACAAATGACAGATAAAGAGTCATGGCGTAGCCCATTTTCTCACCGCTCTCTGCAGGAATAAGGAACGTACAGGCAGAGAGAATCGACAACATGATAATCGGTAGAACTACATTAACCATAATGTACTGGGGTTTTCTCTTAACCTTGAGTGAAAACGTGACTATAGATTGCGAGTTAATAGATAGTATTTTATGTGCCGATGTCTTTACCATATCCCATTGTCCGTTGGTCTGATATTCACCCAACCATAGTTCACCTTCCTCTGGTCTAAGTTCAATTTCAACAGAAGCACTTGTCCAGACTCCAAATGTGATGTTGCATGTCTGATGATCGAAAGGAAAATATTTTGTATCGATGGGACATTGTGTTTTAAACACTTCAAACGGTTTCCAATGAATAATTCCATTGTTTTCCACCGTTGTTAATAGAGAATCTTCACCCAAGTTCTGCAGTTTTGTAAATCCATTTTTCAGAGCAATATCAGGTATCCAGATGTCTTATGTAATGTGATATGTAGAAATGATCAATATCATTATACATAGACGGAGTCCATCTCAGAAATTCGTCTTCCCATCCAACTTCTAAATATGCTGCCGTGGATAGCGACTCTTTAACTTCGTCAATGTCTGTGATCGCTACTGGTGTGAGGTTGATAGTAACAATCAAACTTTCATTTTGTTTTACAATCGGTTGCACTCTTTTATCGTAGACGTTTGCAGCAAGCATATCATTCAAGAGAGTCGTGAGGTCATCGTAGTCCTGGGAAGCCACAAATTGTGATGGCGAAACAAAGGTGAAAAATAGTACATAAATCTGTATTTGTAACATATTGATCACCAAACTAGTCCACGAAAGGAACAGTAATTTCAATCATGTGCCTTTTCGTAAGAGTATTGATTGCTTAATCGGGCGGTTCGTAAAGTTCTGACTGAGATGCAGCTATGGAATTTATGTTATACAAACAGTTGTGTCACGTGACACATGAACATATATTGCCATGCTAATTGCCGTTACCTGTAGAATTCACTTTTCACGTCTGAATGACCCCGCTATGCGCCTTTGCACTCGATTGACTATATATTATTAATGGCTTAACTAGTTTTTAAGACTGCTTAGACACTGAACGTGCATTAGTCGGGCCGTCATAGTATTAAGACCCTACCAAAATAGTTTACAAGTATCGAATGCTGATTGGGATCGATAAAATTATGCCGCGATCAAATCCAACATGCAATTGTAGTTTATTTCTTAATATCATTGTGTAATAACAAACTTTAGTTCTGACTTCCGAGGCTTTTTTTTCAAATATAATCAAGACAATTAACTTCATCTTTAACAATAAAAAATAATTGATAAAGTGCATAACAATAATGTTATTTCTTTTAGTAAAACTGAATATTGTTTGATAACATTTTATCTAATCAAAACTTCACAGGTAAAGGAGAATAACTTGTTATCACATAGATCGGGATTCAAACCGACATCGCAGTCTCTGGAATAGCACAAGATGTTCCCTGTTTTGTGTAAATATTGTTATTGACTGTTTTGTAGTTTAAATAAAGTCAAATGCTGTGATATAGAAGTGTTTGTACAGTAAGACCCTGATGAAACTTGAGTAGTCAGACTAGTAATAGGATCCACATCCAGTTCTCGAATAATGTCAATCTCATCATTGTCCTGCACCAGACAGTTGAGACGTTAATCAGTTTGAGTATAGGATGTTATTAAATCCAGTGTTCGGTATTACTTCTCTGGCTAATGATATCTGACATAAATATCTTTTTTTTTGTGCTGAGATATAGACTCTTAGATATATATAAATATTACATATATATAATCTAGTTCGAGGCCCGGTCAGGACACGAGTCAAAAAGTTGTCTTCCTTCGTCATTTGCGTTACTATGTTATATACCTATTTATAAGCACAATGTATCATATACACTATGTGTTGGTGATCCGAAGATATAGATTTAAATTTCCTGTCGTAGTTGTACCAGGAGAAATATTTATAATATATGTACAATTCGTATCTATGTATATAAATACATTGCGATCCAGGTATTCATATCTTACAGACGACTTCCACAATGATCATGTCAGGGTTTGGTTTGGTTTGGTTTATTTTGTTTAACGTCCTATTAACAGCTAAGGTCATTTAAGGACAGCCTCCCGTGCGTACGACATGCCTGTTTTGGGAGGCTGCGGTATGTTCGTGTTAAGTCTCCTTGTGATAGGCCGGAACTTTTGCCGATTTATAGTGCTACCTCACTGAAGCATACTGCCGAAGACACCCAGCAGCACACCGCACCCGGTCAAATTATACTGACAACGGGCGAACCAGTCGTCCCACTCCTTGTACGCTGAGCGCTAAGCAGGAGCAGCAACTACCATTTTTTAAAGACTGTGGTATGTCTCGGCCAGGGAACAGAACCCAAAGCCTCCCTCACAGTGGCGAACGCTCAACTAAAGGCCAAAAGTGAGGCAGTGTCAAGGGAGACGTTAGGAAGAAGAAAGTTGTTAAGAAAGAAGAGAAAAGATAAGATCCCAAATTTAGTCGCCTCTTACGATCATGCAATGGTGGCAGCAGGTACAATTCTTACGCCCTACCTGCAGGGTTTCATGTCAGGGTATCGGGCCGACCATCACTGCGCCATTGAAACGTACCAGGGTGTTGCTATGTTATATAAATATTATATATATATATATATATCAATATGTGGATATTGCATTAATCTTATTTATATCTGTAATTTTAAACAACTTTTACTTAAATCCTACCTGTGCACATTCTGGCCTCACATGCGTTATTCATAACATACACATGCAAAACAGGGTGTTCACAATTTCAACTCGAAGGTAATAATCAAGCACACACTCGCACAAACAAAGCAAAAGCTTACCCCTCCCTCAAACACGCGCACAGACGTACACTCTCAAAACTTCACTGGTTACTCGTTTAAATCCTAATGATAATGTCATGAGCGAAATCGACCTTTATATATATATATTTTTTTTTTTACATTTTTGAAAAATACATTTATCAATTTTTATCATAAACATTGACCAGCGTATAAAAATTGTCTGGTAGTACAATATTAACTATCAACAAACGTAAAGCTATGTCTTGTTTAACCGACACTACCTTGAATCTGCCTTATTATTAAAAAAACAGACAATCCTCTACTATTAGAAGTTATCTAAAATACTAGCGAAATTAGCAACTTCTATTCAACGTCATTTTAAATATTATTTGTAAAGTGTGTTTCCTATAAAACATAATTGAAAATGTCTCATGCTTCAACCATTCGTATAATCGAAACTTTTTACTGTGCCCCTTAGGCATGTGCGTTAAGGGATATAACATACAGGCTACTCATATGTTATTGAAACAGGTCATCACATTTAGTTTTATTCATTTTTTTTCCTGTTGAGAATAGGTTCGAGTTTTCGAATACCTGCGATCCCCGTCACGCCCAGGGGTTTTATCCAGAAACTCCCTAGATGCCCGGTTCCAACTCCTTTGTTCCGCAACTGAGCTATTCCCATGTCTCCCTTTTCTTCCGGTACTTGATTATCAGTGGTAAAGTTCTCATTGTCTGAGCATCGACATTGCCTGTGACCCTCCTGCCCACAAAAGTTACACACCCATTCCTTCTGACAAATACAAGCTAAGTGGGCCTCTTTACATTTGACACAGTGTGTGTTAGAATTTGTGATGGGTCGATCATCGGATACAATCGATTAACGGCTGTCCCTATGTCGATGATCGATCCTTATTTTCTAACATCGATCATCGGTAATATTACCAACCGAACACACCCCAGAATGCTTCGCGAACATGACCAAAGGGAGATCACTGGCAAAATGGCGACACGATGTGCAGGAGTAGATCCGGTTGAGCTTGCTAATAAGACTATTTACTCTCTCACAGGAGGGAGGACAAAGAGTAATGTGTGGAAGTACATTCCGATTGTTTGCTCTTGCCATGTCTATAGGCAATTTTATTTTTCAACATTTTTCCTTTTTACTTTCTATATGTAACCTCATTTCAGAACACTTATTATTCATTTAATTATGTAATTATTATCTATCAGGCCAGAGAGTACGGTAGGTAGGGGACTCCAAACCACCTGCTCTCTGTACTATCACTTATTTTATCTGAACTTTTAATTAGTACGTGTATTGATTTTAAACTATTACTCTTTTAAATCAGGTAAAAGTTTGTAAAGTTTGGTTTGGTTTGGTTTATTTTGTTTAACGTCCTATTAACATCTAAGGTCATTTAAGGACGGCCTCCCGTGCGTGCGGTATGTATGCGTGTGGTGAGTGCGTATGTGTGTTATGGGAGGCTGTGGTATGTTCGTGTTAAGTCTCCTTCAGTGAGTTTGGTAGGTAGGGGATTCCCAATCATCTGCTCTGTTATAAATCCCAAAATCTTAATTTATAATTAGAAATTAGCTGTTTCGTATATAAAATAAATAAACTTACATCACACTTCATTACTTAAATTTTATTAATGCCGTATCTTCACCACATGCCATTTAATATACCTACAACCACAATATTGAACATATAGCCATCAAAATAAACCGTAACTATTAAAAAAAATCACGTTTGGCAAAGACACTTGATCCGGTTAACGAGAGCTAATGTCGTAAACCTGACAATGTCGTGATCGTGTGACTAGTTTTAAAAGCTTTCATGATAATCTCTTATTCATTTTATTTGGAAAATTGATTAAGTGTTTATTCTACATCATGGAATTTATGGGGAACTTTCTTATTCTGTTTATTTACCAGTAAAATCTCAATGTAGTATTTGTTATGTCTTATTCTGTTTTCATACTTATGTTTGTCGCAATAATAGCTCGCATGAGCTAGTTTTCTTTGTTTATATTATGTGACGTTAAATAGTTTCTTGTACCTTGTAAGTACTTTGGATTTTAAAAAATAAACTATAATCTGCCGCCTTCGAAAAGCAACCTTGACCTGACAACGCGATATGCCGGCTTTGTCAAAAAAAATATAAAAACACAGGTTGGCCTTCAACGAAGTACAAGATCGAAATCTACCTGATTTACATGTATAGTGTATACTATTACTAGATTCAACATTGTTACAACCCTTGTAACTTTATTATTTGCGAGTTTTATTGGTAAGATCCATTTTATTAAAAACAAAAATGATCACATTTTGAACTCTTGAGCTGTTGAGTGATTTCAAACTTCAAACATGATAATTGATAGAAATATTTTTGCAGAAAAGTACAGACAGAGTGTTTGTGCATTTAATTAAGCATTAAACAGCATTATGTTCCGTGTTTTGGTCATAACTTCATTTCATTTGTCTAGTATAGCACTGTTAAGTTAAATATTGGTGTATTAATTACCTCTGAAGTCTGCCCTGCAGGTAGGGCGTAAGAATTGTACCTGCTGCCCCTATTGCATGATCGTAAGAGGCGACTAAATTTGGGATCTATCTTTTCTCTTCTTTCTGAACAACTTTCTTCTTCCTAACGTCTCCCTTGACACTGCCTCACGTTTGGCCTTTAGTTGAGCGTTTGCCCCTGTGAGGAAGGCTTTGGGTTCTGTCCCCTAGCCGAGACATACCAGAGTCTTTAAAAATGTTAGTTGCTTCTCCTGCTTAGCGCTCAGCATATTTGGAGTGGGACAACTGGTTGGCCCGTTGTCAGTATAATGTGACCGGGTGGGGTGTCCTGCTGGGTGTCTTCGGCAGTATGCTTCAGTGAGGTAGCACTATAAATCGGCAAAAGTTCCGGCCTATCACAAGGAGACTGAACACGAACATACCGCAGCCTCCCTAAACACACATACATTGTATATATATATAAAAAAAAAAATAACAAAAGATATTTTATTTCAAACTGGTACTATTACTTTCTGTCTTTAATATTATAATGGAAGTATGTATAGGGTATTAGAAGTCAATTATAATGTAAATTAATATAATTTTCATGTATGAGTTAAGTAAATACTTATCAAACATTCCATACACTAACTGCAGCTTACCTTATGAATTTTTTTTTATTTTAAAGTTTAAAGATTTAACTTTATGATTTGATAAAATTGTCTTGAACAACCATTGTACATTCATGACCTGTATCTGTTACATATTGACTGAATAGGAATAGAAAACGATGTAGTTCCAACAGGTAAGTTTTACAGGTAAATGGTACATAGGTTGCCAGTGTCCAACTGCCCAGAGGCAAATTGTACCTCAGGCAGTTTCCTATTTCCTATTATGATCCCATTTCCTGGACGAGAACAATGTGTACTAATTACGGCTATATGTTGGTTTTGGGAAATGGTGAATTTACATTTATTATACCATTGGGAATTATAATGAATTTTTTTTTTTTTTTAAACTTTTTTAATATTTTCCTTTCATGTAGAGAATGTCTTAAATTAAATACTGTAAACTTTCAATATTTTGAATAATCATGAATAACATAATATAGATACATTATCTAAACTTCCTTTAAAGTCATGATATGTGTACAGAAATAAATATTCTAATTGAAATAATTTTTTACTTCCTTAATAAAATGAAATACAATTTAATTACATTTAAATAAAATATGAAATAATAAGCAATTAACTTTCATAAAAACCTGATTATAGCATAAATTGTATAACTGTATTTTATGGATCTTAATAAATATAGATTTAATATGTAGGCATATTATTACCATGTCTTAACAATAAAATAAATATTCCTAGTAGACTAAACAAATGTAAATAGTAATATGAACAGAACAAAAGTAATTTGTAAAAATCTATTTATTTACAATAAATTATATTAAAAGCATCAAAGTATTAATATCTATATACAAATATGTATTATATAGTCTGATTATAGACCTGGGGCAGACATGGTGTCTTATAGGACTCCAGGTAGACTCGGAGTACACTTGGAGTGCACTCCAAGTTCCAAATGGAGTCCAAACGGAGTGCACTTGGGTGTAACCTTTAGTCTACACTCAACTGTATGCATATCATAGTGTAACATCAATGTGATTTTTCAGACAGATTTGTTCCCTGTAAGTGCTGTATATTCCTAGTTCTAGTTTTTGTAAGAGTGACCTTGACCTTGACATTAAAATTTTGTAAACCCATATTGCAAATTACAACGCAACATGAGAAGTTTCAGAATGCCTGACCGCATGGATTCTGAGAAAAACTCCGGAAATGATAACGCTGATGGACAGATGTACTAGTACTATTAACTATTTGTGAGAATGAAATCCTCTCAAAGAATCATTCAGGTTTTATTCCAGGATATTCAAATACGAATCAACTTCCAACGATGCAACCCACGATTAGGGATTCTCTTGATAAAGGGTAAGGATTCCGCTGTGTATTCTGTGACATAAGTAAAGCATTCGATAGGGTGTGGCATGAAGGAATATTATACAAGCTATAATCATGAGGCATTGAAGTAAACTGGCTAGTTGGTTAAAAAATACTTGTTGAATAGCAACAGTGTTCGTTAACCGGGAGCATTTTCTAAACTTAAAATTCTGTAAATGCTGGCGTTACTCAGGGATCCTTTTTAGGTCCTTACATGTAGCTTTTATTGTAACTAGCAATTAAGAATATTTGCTGGTGCTACATCCTTAAGTGAATTTTTTAATAATAACCATCTCGAACGAACTAGTTAATTTTCAGAAATCATTCAAATATAAGACCTGGCGTAAAAAGTCTTATATTCATTTAAACCATAAAAAAACTATCAATGATATTAACCTGGAAAATATGCACAATACACCGAAACACATAATGTTCTATAAAAGCACAGTTTAATACCTTTCTACTCATAAACATTTAGGTGTACTATTGATAATCACTCATGTAAAACATACCAATGACAGAGCGTTTCAAAGAAGTATCCCCCATTATTAACTCTATAAAAAAAACTGTTTCGAAATTTCTCTCTGGAAAACGTTAGATTACTGTTCAAAACACTCCATGCCATGGATCCACACCAGAAAAATATTGTTTAGTCATTGATACATTACAATGTTTAAATATATCCATTATGGACGGCTAGCTATTCCGATATGTAGAACAGGAAGTGTTTTTATAGTTGTATCTTATCCTAGTGTGTTTAGATAATTTAACTCATATGCCCTCAGTATTGATTGATCAACAGTCAAAAATGACGAACCTTTTTTTGATAAAACAAAACCTTTTGCAAAGCACGTCAACCTAAAAATGCAGCCAGCAATTTGAACTTTGACCACTTTCTTGATCTTATATGTTATATTACCCGAGGTTTTTCAAGCACTGACACATGTCTGATATTATTTACCTTGTCGTCTATAAATCGCCATTAAATAATATAATCGATTTTGGCTATCTCCCCCACCTGTTCATTACCCCTTACTATTACAATCACACCTCTCAATTAACTTCCTATAATCTAAATCTAGAATGACCTTCTCCACAAATTCACAATTTTTCAATGCGGAAACACTGTTTTGGATGTCCTCTTTAGGTTCCGAAAAATGTAATTTGTATCCGTATACGAAGAGAATAGACGTCGATATGGGACTAAATGGGATTTTTTTTTGTGGTACATACATATCTAATGTATCCAAAAATGTAAGATTGGTGTTACGTCACGCCAGACTTAATTTATCTGCACCAAAATCTTAGCGACACCAAATGGTGTCGGCGAATTCCAAGTTTTAATATAGTAGTGCGCCCAAGCCCTACATCAGACATGGTGTCTGGACCAGCGGAAATCGGGCTATTAAATGTTATATATCTACTTGGTGGGGAAACTGCAGAACAATGTTTCTACATCTGTCCACTATTCAACTATTCACGATTATTACTTATAAATCATTACTTCCATCGCAAGGAAAGCATTTAAGACAGAAATGAATATAAAAGAGGTAGTTATGGGGAATTACAAAACATTCCAAATTTTCCCAGTGTATAAAGCTCTTTCATGTTTGGCTTCTTTAAGAGTCGCCTCCCTTTGAACACACACGCACGTGGAAGTGTTCCGCGGTAACCACAGCTGGTGAGTTTAGAAATAATTAAGCCCATTTTGTAATTACTTTATAGGTTTCTAATGTGCCCAATTATCTTTATTTCCCATGACTAATTACATGTTTAGTTTGGTTTGGGTTAGTTTTATTTGTTTAACGTCCTATCAACAGCTAAGGTCATTTAAGGACGACCTCCCGTGCGTGCAATATGTGTGACGGAGCCACTGGTTTGGTTATCCCAAAACGATAATCCGACAGTTTTCTATTTACAGTTTATTCACATATTTACATGTTCTATTTACAAGTCACACATATTTACAGTACATGAGTCAAACTTCCACACGCTATCCCATCCCCACTTCCACACGCTGTCCCATCCGCACTCCTCGCTGCTCACACTCGACTGACCATTCATGCTACATACCATTACCTAATCACCCTGACCAAGCACACACATTATCACGCCACTGGCTCCCCTTATCTCTCAATCAAGCTATAAACGTTTACTCCTTATCCAAAACAACAATTTCAAGCATTAATTCATTAATAAACATAGCCTAATCTAAACAGTCTAATGATATAATGATAAGTTTCCCTTTATTTTACTTACGATCATGACACTTCAATTAAAAGTTTACCTGTCTTGACACTTGGTGAGGTGCCTTGGGACAATGTCAGACTCATCAACTGGACATACATACATGCCAGTCTGTTTCTCTCCCCCCTACTCTGTCGCTGCCCCTTATCAAATTTATCACCCCGTCACATACCTCCCCCCATAAGTGTGACGTCCCGGCACACTCTATTTTAACTCGTACAAATAACTATATTCATAGAATGCAAAAAAATAGTATATGATGTGCACGTTTCTGATTCTATTCCTCATATAACTGAATAACGAAATGATTTTCCACTTTGCATTATATACACGGATCGCAGTTCATTGATATCATGTCTAAGAAGATGTTGATAACATCACCTTACGCTTTGATTTGCGTTTGGATACACTAGAGTTCTCAAATTCCTCAGACAGTCTAACGTCCTTAATGTTCGAAGCCTTAATCCAGTTTGTGGTACTGTCCTTAAATTGCACATTTTTTTCCAATCGTCTTAAACGTTTTCATGTGACATCTAATATACTGACAATATTTTCATTAATAAT
The DNA here is from genome assembly GCF_902652985.1 of Pecten maximus. NCBI lineage: Eukaryota > Metazoa > Mollusca > Bivalvia > Pectinida > Pectinidae > Pecten > Pecten maximus. Next base: position 24,251,873 of record NC_047029.1, read on the forward strand.
CTGAGGTTTGATATTCGTTATATTTTCACCACTAACAATGTTGTCTGCTTCAATAAAAGGTTTAAGTCTACTTAGAATTTACATGAGCAATTTGAGTAACGCCCCTTCCATCGCCAGTAGTTTTTGAATGGCCCATGCCACGGATGAGTTAGTTTCCTTCATGGAACAGGCTTTAGTCTCAGGTGAAAAGAACCACACTTTGTGTCCAACTTCAAAACTCACATCATCAATCTGTGGGTGGTTGAGAATCATTCGGAGATCTTATGCAGTGTTTCACTCTTATTTTTACAGTTATGCATGCTCCACGTGTACACTCATTGATACTTTTTAGTCCTAAAATGCATTCGTATGGAAAGTTTGAGGCCACCTAAACTATACAGTCAATTTTCATACCTTAAATGTCCAAGGTCACTTGGGCTATACCTTTGATTTAAGTTCCATTTCCTGTAGCTGACGTAATTAGTATATCAGTCGGCATCATTAATCCATCCTCAACGAGCTTGTCATAAATCATATATATGCTTTACCCTGCATCCATCAAAATGAATACTCATTGCCCATAATCCCCGAGATCCTGGCGACACAGAATCTACGTGTTGCAGCTGTACACGATCCATTACCCTGCGGATTGCTCTCATCCCTGGCGACACAGAGATCTTCATCCGGTCCAAGAGTAAATCCCGTGTTTTCCGGCATGAGCTCCTCCCTGTCGGAACAGTGATCCTCATCCGATCCAAGCGTTTCTGGCATGAGCGCGTCCCTGGCGACACAGAGACCCTCATCCAGCATAGGACCATACCGGGCGACATCGATATCCCTACTTATAGGCTTTACACACACAGGCGATGGTTATCTCTTCAAGCTGATCCTGCTGTTTACGGGAACTTTTCCGTGACATCTTGTGTAGTAATCAATTCACTGGTTAGTCTAAGTCCATGGTTCTGATAATAATCCAATTATGATCTCATAATGATCCAAACGGTATCCCATAATGACCCCATGATGATCCAATAGTATCCCATAGCGATCCCATGATGATCCCACCGCTGAACACCAAATGTGACGGAGCCACTGGTTTGGTTATCCCACAACGATAATCCGACAGTTTTCTATATAAAGTTTATTCACATATTTACAAGTTCTATTTACAAGTCACACATATTTACAGTACATGAGTCAAACTTCCACACGCCGTCCCATCCGCACTTCTCACTGCTCACACTCGACTGACATTTCATGCTACATACCATTACCTAATCACCCTGACCAAGCACACACATTATCACGCCACTGGCTCCCCTTATCTCTCAATCAAGCTATAAACGTTTACTCCTCATCCAAAAGAACAATTTCAAGCATTAATTCATTAATAAACATAGCCTAATCTAAACAGTCTAATGATATAATGATAAGTTTCCCTTTATTTTACTTACGATCATGACACTTCAATTAAAAGTTTACCTGTCTTGACACTTGGTGAGGTGCCTTGGGACAATGTCAGACTCATCAACTGGACATACATACATGCCAGTCTGTTTCTCTCTCCCTACTCTGTCGCTGCTCCTTATCAAATTTATCGCCCCGTCACATATGCATGCGTGTGGTGGGTGCATATGCTTGTTCAATCTAATTAAAATGTAGATGGTCATTCTCACTACGTTACATGAACATCTAACAACATCCCATAAGGGGTCACGTCAGGGTGACCTCTGAGATGTGTGTATTTCACTTTCTGGGCGAATTGGCAATTTGTCGATGTCATCGAAGCAAACCATTTCGTCACAGTGTGCATCTAAAGCAAACCGTTTCGGCACGTAATATAGCTATATGCTTTCTGGGACGAAATGACTTGAAACAAATTGACAGATTATACAAGCTAAGCACTATAGTAATGCTAATTCGGACATCTAAAATTCACTTCCAAGATTCTGGAAGTAGTCATTTGATTGGCTAATCCAAAAGGTCACCCTGACGTGACCCCTTATGGGATGTTGTTAGATGTTCATGTAACGTAGTGAGAATTACCATCTAGATTTTAATTAGATTGATGCTTGTTTTGGGAAGGCTGCGGTATGTTTGTGTCATGTCTCCTTGTGATAGGCAGGAACTTTTGCCGATTTACAGTGCTACCTCACTGAAGCATACTTTCGAAGACACCCAGCAGGACGCCTCACCCGGTCACATTATACTGACAACGGGCGAACCAGTCGTCCCACTCATAAAATGCTGAGCGCTAAGCAGAGCATCAATGACATATCGTAGATATTTGCATTAACAAACATATTTGATCTTTTCATTGGCAGACCTAGATTTTCTTTGAGCTGCTGACCAACGTATGTAGTTGCAGGGATCAATACTTAAAAAATAATCAAAATTTGAGTAGCTTGGATTATTCCAGGACAATTGTCAACTAGATTCAAACAGAAGACAAAAAGCGCAAGCAAGAAAAATGAAAAGATTAAATCACAAGTGTTACAATGCGAATGAAGGCAGCAAGTTAATTTTCACCATTCAATGACTCCTAAATAGAAGACACTTTAACGTAGAAAATTCCGATTCTGCGAATATTTTGTCATCGCTGTAGATATTCTTTTATGAACGTGGACGTCGTCTCATATTATAAGCATACATCGATCACAGGTTAGAAAATAGTGCCTTATCCCTCCGGTAACACGAACAGGTATTTGATAAGTCAGCACATATTGTTTCTGTTTCGTTCTCATATGAGTTGTCCAAAACAAATTGATTCAGTTAGTCTAAGAACTGGCGAGCCTATTTTTTTGGTATGTAATTTAAAACAAATTGAATATATATTTGGGATTGTCCTCATATTTTTACATTGTAACAATGTATAATTTTAATATTTTGATATATCGATGTAGACCAGTTTATATCTTTAATGACGGTTATGTGCCGATTGGGACTCGTGAATAAGCACCTGTGCAAAATGCCTGATTGTTGTTGGTTTGTTTTCTTAGTATTCTCCGTTTTACTTCAATGTTAAGAATTTGTGGAATGGAAATCATTCATGCTGAACAATGAAGAGAAGTAGGACTGTCTAAATAAGTGTCTAATAACTAGTTTGAATGAATTTTTTTTTTATTGAACATCCCGAACTTATCAGGATAATGCTTACATAAAAATGGAAAGGATTACTCGTTTGAGCTGAGCAACCTACGTGGGTGTATACATATATACAATCATTACTCTTTTGTACACGTTTTACCTATTTATATGTATTAATATTGTATTTTGTCTAAAAGCCGTAACGGAATAAACCAATCGAAGTGTGGTTCAAATTGACACTCAAGTGCCTACGTTATAAAAGAGCAGTGATTTACATCGTTTATTTATCGCAAATAATTGTTTTTGTTTTTTGTTTTGCATCCGTTTGGAGGGCCTTCACCCAAGGCCAGCACTCTCTGATCCAGAATTCAATAATTGCTAATTAATACATACCAGATTACTTTCATAAGAATCGCCTTTGGGACAAAAGTATGATACAATTAGCCAAATTTAAAAAAAAACGTATGTTACATTTTTTCAGCGCTATAAATGTACTGTTGGGGTTTGATTTCGGCCGTGGAATGATTTCCATTCCACAAATTTGTGGTTGAAAACACTAATTTTTATTGTTTATTATATGTAATTATTGGAATTTTGTCGTCTTTGCAACGACCGAAGTCATTTAAATGAGTTCATATAGGACGTTTTATTAATGAGTACAAGACAGCTTAGATACCAGGAAAAGTTTGATAACAATATCTAATTGTAAATGCGACAGTTCATGAAATGGTATCGCCTCAATGACTTTAAAGGTTGTAATGTGCATTACACACACGAGATATTATGACATTTTAAACCAAATTGAGAGTTTAATATAGTAAGCAAACATGAATTATGCTGCACCATAGACCAGTTTCGTCCCTGAATGAACAGGGGGTTTCAAACGCTAACAATTATGATAGATCATGTTTATATATCCTGACTTGCTGTTTTTAAATCTTTTCATTTGAGATTAAGCCATACTTTCGTAAAGATCAAGATACAAATCCACGTGGAATTGGCCAATCGGATGGCACAATGGTACATGCAACACACTTGCCTTTCACCCAGGCGGTCGGGGTTCGATGCCGCGATCGGACGTGAAAAGGTATTACGTCACCTGTCCAACCACGTGAGTTTCCCCCGGGTTTCCCCCACGGTAAAATCCCTCCTGTGCTTCTATCCGCCCCAATACACGTAATTAATATAAGTCAATATATCTTTTTCCTCCTACACCATAACTTCTGACTGGAAAGATTCAACACTTGAATAACAAAAACAGTATTTATTGACAAGGAGCGCATAATCGCGGACAGATAAGGACAATGTCATCAACTATCTGACACACCTCACTTTTCTGATATCCCATCAAATATCAATCTATACAATTTTTGTTAATTAATTAGATAGCCAAACAATTACCTAAATGATCGCTGAATGGCAAGACAGTCAAAGACCATGTACACACGCACGTGCGCTACTCGACAACAACGCCACCTATCAGAAAATATGTCTCTGGAGGAAACTTTTTATCGGATAATTATGTTCAATCAGACTCTGATGATCATATATTTCGCCATTGTTGTAAACAAAACAATATTTTTGTACATCCTTTTTTTTCCGATGGCGTTTGAAAACTGCAATTTTTCATTTAGTTCAGTGTCCCGTTTAGCTAGGCGTTGAGCTTAATTTCTATGCTGTCAAAACCGAATCTTGAATGTACTTTTACCTATTCATTGGCATTCAAACACACATTTCAGATTCAGAATTACAGTTCACCGTTAATTGGACTTTGAAAATCGTGTGTTTATTCACTGGGTTGATCGACCCGTGAACAGTCAAGGTCATTTTGAGGCGGGTTCTCCTTTTAGTATTTGATGATTAACTCGCTGAACAACATACGGAAAGCCCGTCGGATGCCATCGATAACAATTAGGGTGAAGTGCCGAAGGACACAACCACGACCGCATGCACACCGGTCCGTCTTTACCTGAGGTTACGTAGACTACGAGAATCAGGGACACGCGAGACATATCATAATAACGTGTAATTATCGGTATTGTTTTTTTTTCTACCGCTGCTCTTCAGTTCTACTGACTGGAAAAAATATACCGAATAAAACATACATTCGTGGATTGATTGTGAGCCTTTACTCATGTCGAAAGAGCAATCAGTCGCTCATGATATCAAGCATGTGGGTTTTTACAAGTTAGAGAATTCTACTTCATGTTAAGTGGTATTAACAAATGAAATGCTTTATAAATCTTCCTGGTTCGGAATGTATATCGATTTGCCATTTTCTAACTAATTTCAAGCCTCGGACAGACCCCGATGGCATCTTGGTTAATAATAGGCTTATGCGGTTTCGTCTGGAGTAGACGGAATGAGGGCATCGTGCATCTGCAGTGTTTGAAAAAAAAGTATGTCGGTTAGTGGATCACTACGACAAGGATGAAAAAAAATATAAGGAGAAGAAATATTGATATGTTGGACTCTTATTAACGTAAACCAAGCGACTTTAATCTTCTATCAATATCGTTTTTCTTGCATCATTGGCCGTGTAATCAGTCGTGCGCTTGTATGTTGCGAACTAACGTTTGTATTGCAGAGCGTACATAATCGATGTTAAAATTAGTCTTGTGCATGTTTGCGAATTGCAGTTTCAGCCATTTTAATTTTGTTGCCAGATCAGAGATTCTTTATTACCTCATATTCCACAAAAGGACAATCGGTTTAATTTTGGCGATGCAATGTATTGTTTCTATCTGAATGCTTCAGACTGGTGCACTTTTAAATAATGGTATCGTCTACTGTGCATTTACAAATGTATACATTTACATCGAAATAGTTAATCACGTGAAGCACGAGTCGCCGGTATTCCAAAATTGAAATTGAGAATATGGGAGATATAATACAGTGTACTTTGATGATGTGTACGTTGGAAACAAAGGTTCTTTAATTTGACATCATGTATCAACAGTCACTGGGACAAAAATGTAATCGAAAAACAAAGCACTGTCTAATTAAGATCAAATGAATATAACTATAAATGTCGTCTGCTCGTCAAAAATATATTTTGAAAGCGACCCACTGCCAATATATACAAGTCTTGAATGGGTGGATGCTCTATTTGCATCACGCTCTTCATAATTAAAACAGTGTAATGATATTTATCAAAACGGCATACGCTTCAGGTAGACAAATCTAATTAGTTATCCGCTTACAACCCTGATGTAATGACGTCATGCTAATGCTATTTTAATCATCAGTTTATTCTACACTCAGACGGGTCTTTGTACCAGTGGAAGCATCATATCACCAAGCTCATTATTTGATAAAATCGTTCAAAACGCAATTAGTTTACCAGCCCAATTATTGTAAGATTAATATATGAACATTCAATAGGTTTACAGAGATGTCGGCCATCAGACACACTCTCATTTGCATAATGTCTATACTGAGAGAAAAATGCAACCACCTTGGGCATGCCTATGGAACATATGGGAGCCGGATGTCAGTATCTTTCGCATACATGAAAGGCCATGGGGATTTTCAGATAAATGCATGATTTGTGACAGTGTTCCTGTGTTTTTGTTTGTTTTTGTTTTATAAACTATTAAAAACAAAACAACTATTACAATGTTATCATGTGCGCCCCTGGCAAGTAAACATTAACAGTTTTTACTATGTCGATAAGATAATATCAACACAAACAATGCTATGGCATCATAAGGATAGGGATTAGTTGAAGCTATTATAAACTAACAACGTTTGCATGTTTGGTTTCAGTTGAAGAAGCAAAAGGTCCTTAAATTACTGTGGCGACCTGTCTTTATTTCTAGGTGTCTACATGTTCAGCAGAAGGACATCAGAGAATAAAAACATCAAAATGAAATCGTAAGTTTAACTTAAAATCGATAATACGAGCGCAAAATATGAACTACAATGTTTTGCGATGGGATCCTTACAAAAGTACAAAGACAAAGGGGCCGTGGTGGCCGTGTGATTAAGGTGTCCCGACACTTTATCACTAGCACACCACCACTGGGTTGCGAGTTCGAAACCTTCTTGGGACAGTTGCCAGGTACTGACCGTAGGCCGGTGGTTTTTCTCCGGGTACTCCGACTTTCTTCCACCTCCAAACCTGGCACGTCCTTAAATGACCCTGGCTGTTAATAGGACGTGAAACAAAATAAACAAAACCAGACCAAAGTACAAAGACAAGGTGTTCCGAGAGGGTAGGTGTCCTCTGCTTCATCGAAATAGACCGTTTGATATAATTATTTTCATCAACCTCCATCTCTCGGAAACTTATGTAATGAATTTTCAGTCAGTAGTCGACATGTTTTAAGGAAGTTGTGTAAATGGGAACAAGTCCCTTATTATCGAATCAACAAGGATATTTCAGTATCGTAGGAGCGGACGCGGTGGCCGAGTGGTTAAGGTGTCCCGACACTTAATCACTAGCCCCCCAACTCTGGGTTGCGAGTTCGAAACCTACGTGGGGCAGTTGCCAGGTACTGACTGTAGGTCGGTGGTTTTTCTCCGGCTTTCCTCCACCTCCTAAATCTGGCGAGTCTTTAAATGTCACTGGCTTTTAATAGGACGCTTAACAAAAACAAAACAAAACAAATCAGTATCGTAGGAAGGGGAAACAGGGATGTTACTCTCTAGAAATAGAAAAAATAACCACTGGGAAATAAAAATCATCACTCTTTTCATACAGCTTAGTTTTGAGTTGATTTCAGGTTCTACAGGCGATCGACATGGTTAATACAGGTTTTGGTATCTTAAGAAAACACTCCGTCAATATATGCACAAGCGAAATGAAAGGACTTTGAAAGGTTCATATTACCTGTTCTGATAAGCTGTCTAAAATAATCAGCATCATATGAAAACGAAAACATGTCCACCAACAAAGGGGCATAGTTGCAGGATGATTTTGTCGTTCATCAGACATTTAAACATTCTCACTGTTTCATCTTGGTAAATTTTCTATGGGCCCTACGTTTATGTATACTCACATCAATGTACCTATAATGTACTTATAATGCCGTTTGCCTTTCCTGGAAGAATTTGCTAATCACAAGGGGATGAATGCGTTTCTTATGTCTTTAATAGCGAACGGTATTGTAGAGGGTAGAAAAAAATCATAGAAGAAACGAGGGCAATGATGTTTAAGATTAATGAAAATCTACATTAATCCCACTGCTGGAGTAAAGGGTATACAAAAGGACCTTAGCCCTGACTAACTGTAGAATTTTGTTTAAATATTCTTTTTTCATCATTTGACCTTTTCAAAATGTCACGCTTTTTCCTTTGGATATCTGACTTCTATTTATAGTACATAAAAAATGTAATGCGGAACATTTGCCGATTTATAGTGCTACCTCACTGAAGAATGCTGCCGAAGACAACCAACAGGATACCCCAACCGGCCATATTAAACTGACAACGGGCGAACCAGTCGTCCCACTCCTAATATTATGAGCGCTTAGCGTTTTTTTAAGACTGTGGTATGTCTCGGTCAAATCCTTCCTCACACGGGCGAACTAAGGGCCAAAATTGAGGCATTGTCAAGGAAGACATAAGCAAGAAGAAAGTTGTTCAGAAAGAAGATAAAAAATAAGATCCCAAGTTTGGTCGCCACTTACGATCATGCAAAGAGGCAGCAGGTACAATTCTTACGATCTACCAGCAGGGCAGGGGAACAGGTGTTGATGATTACATCTGAGGTTAAAATCGTCCAATATGTGTAAGGTAAGTCGTTATCAATGATTATATAATATACTCCTAAATCTTAAACAAAATGATATAAGAGAAGTATTTGTTTAAAAAAAAAAGGGTAAAACAAAGCCCATGTTGAAGTGTTATACATGTATATAACAAGCTGTATAATCAACTCACCAGGGGCTCATAAACGAAATGCATTTACGTTTACGTACATGTATAGACTATAATAGAGTCTTTGTCCCGAGCAAATTATTGAGCACCGTCAATGTACATGTGCATTCAATCTTTTGATTCCGAAATTATCTCATTACTGAAATAAAAAGCATATCATCTAATTAAGTGTGTGATCTCACAAACGACGTCCGGTGCCTGTACCTGTAAAAATGGTAGACGGAGATGACACTAAAAGTGCACCTGGTGACAGTAGGTTACATGCTCGCATGACCTTTTAACCCGTATGAAAATTAGGAATCTGGACAGAATGAGGGAGCAGTTTGCAAAATGGTTGTGTCCGGAGGAGGAATTCGGCAAGGTTTTCACGAATTATTGTGGTTTTCATGTAAAACTTCGTAGGATTAAAATGTTTTTTGATGGGATGCCGTTTCACTTGTGGCGTAGTTGCCATCATTGTAGTACTGAACATATAACCCTGCCATATCAAAAAATGGAAATAACGGTAATAAAATAAGCATCTTGTATGATACTCGTTTCATCCTGACCTGCATTCGACACCATATTAGCACATTGCACTACAAATTGAGAGTTAGATAAAGTAGAGCCATGCCAGTGATACTGAAGTCTCAAGTGTTGATTGGAGGCGACTGAAGGAACTCTGAAAGAGTAGAAAGACGCAGAAATGTCAAAATCTAGATTGAGCAGATGCGTATATTCTGAACGGCATCGCTTTTCAAAAGTTTGGTTTGGATTATTTTGTTTAACGTCCTATTAACAGCTCGGGTCAAAAGCATCAAAACATGACAACATAATGGTTATCCACGTACAAGTATATCTCATCCCTCCAAGGACACTTCTTAAGTCTCCAAAAATGTCGATTTTTGTCAGAAAACTTTTAGGGGTTATTTACCATTGAAATCATTAGTTTTATTTGTTTGTTTGTTTTTGTTCAACGTCCTATTAACATCCATAGTCATAGTATTTTATATGATGTCACTCATATGTTTATAGTAACAATAAAATAACATACTCTTAAACATCCAAACATACAAGTCAGACAGATGAAGGCACTAGACCAGCATTGACCAGTTGTTCAAATAGCGCCAAGGGGTAGGTAAGTAATACAGCTAAGTGTGGCTGTAATATCTCCAATAGACATCGGCCCTGCCAGATTGGGTCGATGAATGTGTGACCTTTGACCTTCATAGTGATCCTGGTCTGTCTGGCAAATATTCATCAGATTATGGACTGTGACCCAGACGACGGGATATAGAGTATGAAACGTTATACGTTCCCTGTGTGTATATTGTTATGACGGAGTAAGGATTGCACTGCTCTCTTGGGGAGAAACACTAGATACACTTGATTGTTAAAGATGATACTAGATAGGATGTTTTGACAGAGACGTTTATAATTTCGTTCGTTTTCGTGGGATATGCAGAACATTATACGCAGTGGACAACTACGCGTAGATTGTATGCACAAGAGTTTGTTTCCACATCAGGTTGTTATCGATGAGTCATACCCGAGAACAGACAATGTTTCTGGCATCAAACTGGAAATATGAAGAGAGAACAAATAGAGTGCCAAACAAGAAAAGAGAACTCAGCTTGAAGATGAATCCGTGTGTGCATGATGATGAGTCTGATGTGCGCTTGGCGACAGATGTTGGAAAACAGTTTGATTTTTCAGTTTATTTCAAAAGATATATTTAATGATGTCACCGATTTCAATACATAACAAATACGCACATAACCATTGTGTACTCTTTGTATGTGCGGAGTTGTAAAATATCAACTCGCTTTGTTGTTGATCAGGACCACGACATTGAGCATCCACTGGTATATCAATATATCTATGCTATATAAGAAAATTACATACTTTCCAGTGTCTTAACTCAACGTCAACAAAACCCCATCATAGAGTACCTAGTGTATACGGGTACGAATGTTAGGCGGGAGTGTACAAATTATTTCTGATGTGAAAAAAATTACCAAAAATCTATGTAATTTTCTGATAAGGATACGAGGTTGAAACTAATATAGATGAAACAAGTTGAATTTCTTAACGTATGGAAAAACTATATACTATTCTAGATCTAGGTTGGAAGAAGGGAAGCCAACGAGAACCAAATTTTAGTTGTTTTCTTGTGTGTTGGCACAGTTATCAACAATGCCTGTATTGCCTGAAGCATACTAAAATTTTACAAAAGGATAATACATTTGTTAAACACAGTTCTGTTTGAATTTGGTTTGGTTAGGTTCATTTTGTTCAACGTCCTATTAACAGCTAAGGCCATTAAAGGACGGCCTCCCGTACGTGCGACCTGAATGCGTGTAGTGAGTGCGTATGCGTATGTTCGTGTTAAGTCTCCTTATGACTGGCCGGAACTTTTGCCGATTTATAGTGCTACAGTTGAGTGTAGACTAAAGGTTACACAAAGTGCACTCCGAGTGCACTCCGTTTGGACTCCAGGTAAACTTGGAGTGCACTCGGAATGCACTCCAAGTTTACCTGGAGTCCTATCAGGCCCCAATCCTACCTGGGTCCACATGTACCTGTAACCAAGTACATATATACATAATGTTTATAGATAGATGTATACTCTTATACATTTAGACTCCTTAAACATATAAGAATAAGATATATGTTACTGTTTTATCTTTGTATATATATCATCTTATTATTTTGTTGGTTCATTTTTAGTTGGTTAACTAACAATATCTAATGTAATAGATTTTTTCTATTAGTAAACCCTATATAAAATGAATAGATCTGGCACTTCGTTGAAAAAATGTAAGATAGCATTCCTTTGATTTGAAGAGTTTTAACAAGCCACGTAAATTAATAGAAATTGGTAATAAACAAAACATATTTGGTAAGCTGTTTGTGGTCTCTCAAAATGTAGAGTTTGATCGTGTACTGGAAATATCTTGTACTCGAAGTACTACTGTTTTTAATATTTCAAATGCTTTTCTTCCAACAGTTTAAATTAATCTTAACATACAATACAAAATTAAAAAAATTTTCACCTTGATACCATATTCCGGATCCAATGTCTAATATTGATTTACAGTTTAAACTTTAAAGATCAAACTTACATTTCCATTTGGTAAACCAACTTAGTTTTGTTATACCTGCCTCATTAAATCCTGGTCATAAATGGAGTTCTTTTAACAGTTATATAAGATACAATCTCGATCCCCCCCCCCCCCCCCCCCCCCCCCCCCCCCCCCCCCCCCCCAACTTCCAGGTCAATATTTACCTGTATATCTTGATTACAGGGGTGTGGAGAAAAGACAGACTTACACTGACCCCAATAATGACTCCAAGTTTATCTTATAAGGTGTGAAGATCTGGACAGGTGTACACATGGTCATCTAACTAGATAAAGACCCCCTTAATTGTTAGATGGAAACTGGACATCACACCTTACCTTTACCTAGCCCGAGTTTCCTCTGGTCCTGACACCATGTCTGGTATGGTGTCAGGGCTAGAGGAAACTCAGGCTGACCTATACCAAGGTCATATATAATATAGGTACAGACTTGTGACTGTCGATATCTGACACTTTTGAAATGATATGATTGTCCATTCCTATTACAGTATTATCAAAACAGTTATAAGTCATTATAAAAAAATATTTGAAAAATAAAAATTCAAACTGGTACTATTACTTTATGTCTTTGATATTATAATGGAAGTATGTATAGAGTATTAGAAGTCAATATGTAAATCAACATAGATTGATATAATTCTCATGTTTGAGTTAAGTAAATACTTACAATGTATCAAACATTCCATACACCAACTGCAGCTGGCCTTATGTCATTTTTTTTTTTTTTAAGTTTGAACATTTAAATTTATGATTTTATAATTGGCTTGAACAACCATTGTACATTCATGACCTGTATCTGTTACATAAAATGTATGAGTGACACATATCATGATAGATATTGACTGAATGGGAATAGAAAACGATGTAGTTCCAACAGGTCAGTTTTACAGGTAAATGGTACATAGGTTGCCGTGTCCAACTGCCCCGAGGCAAATTGTACCTCAGGCTCTATAATCTTATTTCCTGGACGAGAACAATGTGTACTAATTACGGGTATAAGGCTATAGGTTGGTTTTGGGAAATGGTGAATTTACATTCATTATACCATTTGGAATTACACTGATTTTTTTTTTTTTTTTTACTTTAATCTCTTTTTTTACAATTAATTTTTCAAAGCAATGTCTTTATATTTTTGAATATAACAAGATAAGAACTGCATCATTTCTTAATTTGATTTGCATTAATTTTTTCTGAACTTATATCATTCAACATTGTACATCTACATACCGGACACCTGCATAAACCGGCCAATACGTTTGGTCTCAATGACTTACGGTTTAGACAGGTTACAATGTAATAAGAAACAGCTTATTTTTACTTTCTAATTTCAGTATAGAATGACTTCATTTCAATAGAGTTGGTCTTCTTAAACCTGTTAACCAATTTGTTAATGGTTTTACAGCTTATCGTTACATTTCCACCTTAATTACACTGGTATTTCATTTATACATGTAATTTTGGTCTGATTAAGGCCTCTCAGATGGAGAGCTACAATCCTTTCCTTCAAGTCAGGCGATAATCTTACTGTTCTGTTAATTGGCCTGAGGTTATAACACACCCTGCTTTGCACAGCTTCATCATTTGAAGCCATGGCTAACAGTGACAAAATTGACATAGGTATTTCTGTGAACCCAGGACAGTACCTGTAGCTGGCTCCTAAAACTCACCTGGCACAGGTCTCAGGTGTGTCAGACCAGAGTTAGTCATGCATGACCAATAATAATAGCAATTAAACAGATACTGTCATTCATTATGGGTAGTCCAGAACTACATACTTGTGTTTAAATTATGTAAGAACATTAATTTAAAAATTGATTATGTTTATTTTATAATTACTTGCATGAACTGAGTACATATATGTAGAGAATGTCTTATTAAAAAACACATAATTCATTAAATACTGTTAACTTTAAATATTTTGAATAATCAATAACATAATATAGACACATTATCTAAACTTCCTTTAAAGTCATGATATATGTACAGTAATAAATATTCTAATTAAAATAATTTTCAATTCCTTAACAGAATGAAATACAATTCACTTTCATCTTAATAAAATATGAAATAATTATAAGCAATTAACTTTCATAGAAACCTGATTATAGCATAAATTGTATAACTGTCTTTTATGGATCTTAATATATATAAATTTAACATGTATAGGCATTATTACCATGTATTAACAATAAAATAAATATTCCGAGTAGACTAAACAAATGTTAATAGTAATATTAAGAGAACAAAAGTAATTTGTAAAAATCTATTTATTTATATGTAAATTATATTAAAAGCATCAAAGTATTAATACATGTATATATGATATAGTCTGATTATAGAACTGGGGTATAGGCATGGTGTCTTATAGGACTCCAGGTAGACTCGGAGTCCACTTGGAGTGCACTCCAAGTTTACAAATGGAGTCCAAACGGAGTGCACTTGGGTGTAACCTTTAGTCTACACTCAACTGTACCTCACTGGAGCATACTGCCGAAGACACCCAACATGACACCCCACCTGGTCACATTATACTGACAACGGGCTGTTTGGGTGCCCGAATGTTGTAGCTCTCTTCCAAAGGTTATTTTTTGGCAGTACCTAGAGTATCGCTTAACCCCTATGTATCTTGTCTATCTTTCACCAATGTAATGCTAGCTACCCGTCAAATGACAAAGGATTGCGAAGACGTCAAACTATAAATATTATAAAAGAATATATTAAATCATAGCCAAAACACTACGTCAATTTAAATGTAAACAGGATAGGAGATCCGGAAACCTACGTATTCGATTACTCCTGTTAAGCTACACACGCTCAATTGATTCTGTATTTGCCAGCCATACTCTCGCTACCAATATTTCAGTGTTATATTTGCGTGTATAGGGGTCGATGCCGACATCTAGCTTCCACTTTATCGTTATGTTATCTCTTTTTAACCAATCGCCTGCATATTTCACATAAAGCTATCTGATAAAACTTTCGTTTCTTCTCCAGCGTCGTGATAAATGCAAAAGTGATACCGAATATGCCATTCGATAGAGTTATCTCCCTTCTCTTTAATGTATTTGTAAAAGTATTAATGCAGTTATATTAAAAGCTGGGGGAAATGTCAATTAATTATTGTTCCATTTATTTTTATTCTGAAAACTGTCAAATTGTGTCTGAAATAAATGAAATTATATAACAATTTTGACAGAATTCGAACATGAATATTGACTGCATGAAACAATACTCAACTATGCTATTGAAGGACAACTGAAGAGCATTACCCAAGAAAACACAAATCATATAAACATGAATCAAACGCTTATCTATCCTAATTTGGAGAATATGGTTAATATAAAACACAGGCGTTGATAAATTGTTTATAACTTCAAATCACACCACAAACAAACGTCATTGTATCATTACAACCACAAAAAAGGTTCTCCGCCATGGGAATGTACGTTTAACCTCAGTTAAGTCACTTTTCAAAATGAGGTCAAGGTTGGTGACAGGGGAACAATCAGGCATGTCAACTTATTCTGAACATCCCGACGTCATTTCCATGATGGAATGGAATATTTTCAAATGAGAGCAACCTCTACATCACTTCCCGAAACCTTTTCTCGTTGACTTTTGCAAAAATCGTAAATAAGAGAAGCATGGACGTTACTATCAAGAAATGGGATATTGAAATCATCAGACTTATCCTACATCTTAGCTGTATGCTGTCCCTGTTGGTAACGTTTTAAGTATATGTATATGGTATTTATGAAATATCAGTATGACAATCATTATGTTTGTGTTTTTGTTAATGGAACTCTTATTCAAATGAACCCGAGAAAATATTCAAAGATGACACTGCGAAGCCGAACATCACTGCAGAATATTGGACGAATCGCTGTCAGATTCAATTATCGGTACTTTCGTAGACTTAGTAGGTATGCTTCCATTATTTATAATGATGTTAGAAGTCCAAACTAAGATTTGTTTATTCAAGACACCACGCAATTCTAGTTAACCACTGGTAGATCAACAAAACATTTCCAAGCTGATACTTTGAATGACAGCCGACAACAAAAAGAATGAGTGAGAGTAGTAAAAGTAGTCAAGTGACCAAACGCCAGATGATAGCCAATCAGAAGTGTTGGAGGTCAGAATGACCAATCGGAAGCTTCAAAAGTAGTTACACACCACGGTATGTAACAAAAAGAATAAAACACTGTTACAAGTTAGCCCTGCAGGTAGGGCGTACGATTTGTACCTGCTGCCCCCATTGCATGAGCGTAAGAGGCGACTAAATTTGGGATCTTATCTTTTCTCTACCTTCTTCACAACTTTCTTCTTCCTAACGTCTCCCTTGACACTGCCTCACTTTTGGCCTTTAGTTGAGCGTTCGCCCCTGTGAGGAAGGCTTTGGGTTCTGTCCCCTGGCCGAGACATACCAGAGTCTTTAAAAGTGGTAGTTGTTGCTTCTGCTTAGCGCTCAGCATATTAGGAGTTGGACGACTGGTTCGCCCGTTGTCAGTATAATGTGACCGGGTGGGGTGTCCTGCTGGACGTCTTAGGCAGTATGCTTCAGTGAGTTAGCACTATAAATCGGCAAAAGTTCCGGCCTATCACAAGGAGACTTAACACGAACATACCGCAGCCTCCCAAAACACACATACGCACTCACCACACGCATGCATGTCGCACGCACGGGAGGCCGTCCTTAAATGACCTTAGCTGTTAATAGGACGTTAAACAAAATAAACCAACCAACCAACTGCTACGAATTTTATCACGTGATATACAGTTATGTTCACAAATTCCCGTCTACACTACATGCTTTCAAACCGTATTATCATGGATGTTTGACGATATATTTCATGCTGTGTATCGTGTTTCTAATTTGATGAACAACAATGGTTTGGAAAAGAAACTGCATCTGAAGCAATACAAATGCAACATATAGTTAATGTCGGAAGCGTTGTTGGTTAAAAACACATAGCAACGTAGAAAACTCGATCCTCTATCTGTCTTTATGTTACATAACAATTGTATGTTAACTGATCCAGATGGCAGGGACCTCTTATCATAAAGAGTAATCAAAGATGCCGCTATTATCATTTTAGCCTGATCCGACTGTCTGCTTTCATCTTCAATATTGCACCATAGTACAATGTGCTTGATAATGCTACAATGCTATCGGTTCGATCAGCTTAAAAGTTATACGCCTTTTATGCAGTGCAGCAGTAAAAAGCCACGTTTGATTTTTGTAAAGAACACATTTAATGATTTGCTTATAGTATTTATGAATATCATTTTCTGATCTGTATGCAACGTCTAGACACACTATACTAGAAAAGGTCCCTTAGTAATTTATAGGAGTCGGTGATGATAGTATCTTTAGCAACATGCAGTGGCAATTAAGCAGGCATTAATGCTATTGTATTACTCGATGGGCCCATAATTTCCATAAATCGATGTTCTCTGTAGACAGTGAATTGTCGTTCATTTTTTGTAAACATGTAATTTAGATTTATACTGACAAAATGAAATAACTGATACAGACTTTTATTTGCGAACATGGCACACACCACGTCCTTATGAATAGTGAAATTCATTTATATCAGAGAGAGAAAAAGAAGAAGAAAAAAACAGAAAAAAAGCAAAATACGATGAAAATCCCACATTGCCCACTACTTAGGAATCAGGAAAGAAAATGATCCCACATCATCGTGAATCTATTGTTCATTTTTTCTAATATCTATTAAAATCAAAACACTTACTTGTTTGTGCTTTACATTAAGATCTCAGTGAGAAGGGGATGTTTGGTTGGTTTATTTTGTTTAACGTCCTATTAACAGCTAAGGTCATTTAAGGACGGCCTCCCGTGCGTGCGACATGCATGCGTGTGGTGAGTGCTAGTTGTGTTTTGGGAGGATGCGGTATGTACGTGTTAAGTCTCCTTGTGATAGGTCGGAACTTTTGCCGATTTATAGTGCTACCTCACTGAAGCATACTGCCGGAGACACCCAGTAGGACACCCCGCCCGGTCAAATTATACTGACAACGGGCGAACAAGTCGTCCCACTCCAACTCAGAAAGAAGAGAAAAGATAAAATCTCAAATTTAGTCGCCTCCTCCGATCATGCAATGGGGGCAGCAGGTACAATTCCTTACACCCTACCAGCAGGGCAGGAGAAGGGGATGTGGCTAACGGACATCTTGATAAAATATATATGTCACCATTGAAGCATTAAAACTGAAAAATCATTACACTGGAATTGCATTAGCATTTAAGGCACTTTATTTGGCCCATTAACAGCCAGAAATGTGTAAAGTGATACAGTAACGTTATATACTAAAGACGTTTATTTAGACAAAACGCCAATCCTACAACTTTGAACTTTATCAAAATCGTGATCTATATTGCTGATATCAGACGAAACCTTCCATGAAAATCCGTTATGTTAGCTATCTGATCTGCATTATATACTAAAAATCTGTTTTCCTGATATTGACGCAAAAGTGAAAAGGAAAGAAATACTACCTTTCACCTCCAAAGACGAAACGAAAAAGTAAAGCGAAATTGCATAATGTCATTTTTCTCTACCAAACATCATTTTCGGCAATGTCTACATGACAAGCCGCTGTTCTAAGTACAGGGTACCCCGATCCAGACTGAGAGGTTTATCAGCGTTATTACATACATTGTTTATGGCCAAAATAAAATGGTTATGTTTATTTCCATACTGATCATTCGTATTAAATGTGTCGTTTACAGTCGATATTTCCTTCATTAATTCCCTGGCAACTTGTCTTCTGTAGCTATTTATCATTGGTCAATAAATGGATGCAATGTACAAAGACAGGTTATGTCTCACATGAACGATGGCAAACGACCTAGACTGTTTGTGATATATAGCAGAATATATTTGATATTATACCATAATGTGTCTGCGAGCTTCCGTCTGAGTCAGATTGTCTGGTTTGCATCATAGCATGGCGTATGCTGCACAGAAACTAGTGCAAAATATGACTAGTGTAAGCAAATATAATCCGTCGGAACATCGCATAATATCGCCTGCAGCTAATGGAAATAAAAACTAAATCAGATTTTAAATGCAGCAATTCAATCTCTATTAAATCTACCAATATTTACACCATTATTATCACAGTCGAGTTTTATTTATGTAGGACACTTCTGCAGGTCGGGAATTTACAGGAAATGAATGGATGCCAAGGTGGGCCATTCTGTGTCCACTCAGAAGAAATGTAATGTCTTTCTGCAATAAAGACACTATAAGGTCATTGTATGCAAAGCATTTCAAACCAAAAATTATTCCTATCACTGATAGGCGCAGAACCCAAATACATTGTAGGCATCTCTTTAAAAATCTGTCGTTGGTCATTGCATGCATTTCTCTCGCAAAATTAAAAGTCATGCTGGGTCGTATCGATGAATGTTGAGCTAATGATGGGCCTTTCTTTCGCAAAATCACATTAAGATGATACATATTCAAAACGATAGCGCAATACCCAAGATCATATAACAATGACACGGAGCGAGACATGCATGCTGTATATGGGAGAAGCGACTTTTCTGCACTGGGTAAAATCTGATACAGTGAAGCGTTTTGACAGCATATAAATACAGATAGACGAGTTATGTAAGGCGACAGATAGATAATACAATGATATATATGTAGATCAATTGGAAACCGATTGCTTTCCTGATTCTGTCCAGAGGGATGGGTGATTTTGCAAATTATACAATTATAAACCTTTGATGAGGTTGATACCAAATCAAGTTAGCCCTGTCACATCCCTATAGATAAAGAATTTATGATGGTTATATATCTTGACGTGAGATATTTGATTGACACTGTTATTGTCATACATGTATTTGCGAATTTAATATTAGCGTGATTCGTCATTTTCAGGGTCACAAAGAAACAGGATTGCAGAAAGTCATTTTAACATGTTTTTTTTCATAATTAGATTTTTTTTTAATTAAAGACCGTTTAAGACTGTAACCTAAAGTTAACCTGATATATATAATTTAATTAAAACAATAACACGTTTATAATCAATCATAACGTATCAATTATGTTAATGAAGCTATTTGTACGAAACTTATTTATTCATTTAATGGTTTTATTAATATGAGTAGAAACATGCATAGAGAAAAAAAATCAACAGGCATAATTTGTCATTAACTGGTGTTTTTATTGTTCATCGAAATCTCTTTAGAATGTGGTCCGCTTATTGTTGTATGACCATACGCTGAAACATTCTTAGTACTGATGCTTTCATATAATGTCAATGTTGCTGTACCGTTTGGCATTAGGTGTCAATTGTATGACGGGCGTATGAATTACATTCTGTCCCATTTCATGACTCATACGTTTTTTATGTTTCTCTTTTTAAAGTAAGTGTGGGTGTATGTGTTGACTATGTTGTTTTTGTTTTGTTTGTTGTTGTACATTCCCAAAATTATGAACATTGAGTAGATGGTACTGACATGTCTCGGCCAAGCGGCAGGACCCAGAGCCTTCATCACTTGGTTTGGTTTGTTTTTGTTTAACGTCCTATTAACAGCCAGGGTTATTTAAGGACGTGCCAGGTTTGGAGGTGGAGGAAAGCCGGAGTACCCGGAGAAAAAACCACCGGCCTACGGTCAGTACCTGGCAACTGCCCCACGTAGGTTTCGAACTCGCAACCCAGAGGTGGAGGGCTAGTGTTAAAGTGTCGGGACACCTTAACCACTCGGCCACCGCGGTCCCGCCTTCATCACACGAGCGAAGCTCAACCTGAAGGACAACGTGTTAGATGAGACATTAGAAAGGGAAAGGGGAAAACAAATAAGATCCCAATGGGGCATTGAGTACAATTCTTCTTACGCCATATACAAACTTTACCTACTAGACACTTATGGTTCAAAAGACAGGGGTTGAATTTGGGATCTTCGTTTCTTCTCTGGTCGATAAGACTAAGTTCAAAAGTGGAACTTAAGTTGGCTCAGTTAAAGTTGATATCCACTATCATCAACCTACTTTATTGTAAGCGACCACCCTGTTCAACGCAATCGAGTATTTTGCGCTGTAATCAGCACAGCAACACTGTCTTTAGCCATTTCACGGTTGCCATGCAGTATCAAGGTCGTGGCAGTGTTTGCCGTTTGGAAATCAATGTGTTAGCACCACAGAGTCAACCTGCTTTTTATGCATGGCCAGTCAGCTGTGTCTCATATTTAGAAACACGTGTGATAGTTTTAGTAAATGCACATATGGTGGTCAGAAACAGGAAAGGGATACATTTACCTTTTATCAGCTGGCTCTGCTTGAGCGGGAATTGCCGGCAGAGTTGGGAATTTGCTTGCGTGCCCTCAAAGTAGGGGTTTGGTTTTGTCGTATATGTATTGCTTTTATAAGTCCCCTTCCGATGAAACCGCGGGAAATATAGGTTTCCTCCCCGTTCGTCTTTCTGTCCGTCCGTCCGTCCACAAAGTTTTCCGTTTTTTTCTCTAAACCATGCTTCAAGGTATGTTGGTGAAAAGGGGCATGTATTACTTTAGCAATACTAAGCATGCTTGTTTAATACGGTAAATATTATTTGTGTTGTGTGAAGTGTGATACATAACACAAGGAAAATAAAACTTTCTTTCATTTTGTAATTGTCCCCCATAATTACGGTGTACAATGTACCTCTGCAATGACAATGCCATCTCCAGGAAACGGAATTTAAAACATGTCGCGAAAATGAGTGCATCATGACATTGTACTGATAATTGTATTCGGGGAATTTCAAAATTGAACACGATATATTGTAATCTTGCACTGACAACTTAACAGTTACACCGAGGAAAAATAATTCGAGAGAGCACAAAGACGTTTGTTTATTTCTCCGTTCCAGAAAGATTCTACCATACTACGAGGTGTGTGTGTGTGTGTGTGTGTTTTTTTTTTTTTTTTTTTTTTTCATAATTCATCAAAATCCTTATGGACAGTTTCCACTCATGTCCTCTAGCTGAATCTATACTTGTAGATGTCCATACATTGCGTCCTAAAATTGACCGTATACAAATTGACACTGTCTTCTTAGGGACCTTGTGGTATTGAGGTGAAATCAAACTATTACCGAAGGTTTTATTACCAATCCAGGCGTGAAGGAAACAAAGGCGGACCTATTGTAAAAAGAAAACCGATTTGTGCATACACCTATATACAGTTGAACTTGGTTTTCTCGGAGCCTTGGAATATTCGAGTATTCCAGTTAACTTCGAATAAAAGTTTTGACGGCGAAACTGAAGGTTTACTTCGAAATAAATAGGCTATTCGAGTTTTAAAAATATCACCAGTATTTTCATTGATAAATTTAGATATGCCACAAACATTATTTCAAAAACATGCATTAAATCGTTCGAGTGTGAGCACGATGTTAGCAACATATCTAGCGAGGCAAGACCTCAAGAAAAGACATACCAGAGTCTATTAGCCCTGAGCATCTTTTGAAACCTCAAGAACTTATTAGCAAATTAAATTGCATTGCACACTCCTCCTACCTGGGTATACATGTATAATCGAGTGCGAGGACTTTCAGAAAATCACAAAGCTATGATATGGTGCGCTGTGCTAACAAAAAAAATGAATTGTAGCTTGAAATATATGCATGGATATAGTATATGCCAATTAATGAATATTATCGCATCCTACAGCTGTTTCGTCCTTCTAGAATCGTTAGTGATATTAGGGACACCACACAGCTGTTTCGTCCTTCTATAATCGTTGGTGATATTAGGGACACCATACAGCTGTTTCGTCCTTCTAGGACTCGTCAGCGATGTTTGGTAATATCATAATATTCACTCGCAAAGAAAAAAAGATATACATATCCAAAAATCAATAGTTGGACTTCATTTGAGAGTGCTGTTAATTTATATAAGGCAACAGCAGGCAGTAAAATGTCACGTCAAAAAAAATACATATCCAAAGATTGCTTCCCTTAAACCTTTAAAATGTCAATGTATTTATCTGAACCATAAACTTGTTATATCATGTACAGTAAATATTATAGTTCGTGTCAAGAGGAAGGTCACACGGGACCTTAGGGTGGGTCTCATAAGTTTATTAACTACACATAGTAAGTGTAATTAAGTGTACAATCGTATTTCGTGAGGATAATATCACAGATAAATCTCTATTTTGTGCATGAACAGTACAAATGTGTTGTGTTTAGATATGGCGCGACCTTCGTGTGTATGTTAGGGATAATATTAGTCATTTTTCCAAATACAAGGTCAATGGCGAATAGGGCACATTTAAAAAATGTTATTTTAAGATAAAATATCTTGCAACAATATAATTTACAGAATTCAGTACCTTTATTGGAAACTTTACAT
Source organism: Pecten maximus (assembly GCF_902652985.1). Taxonomy (NCBI): domain Eukaryota; kingdom Metazoa; phylum Mollusca; class Bivalvia; order Pectinida; family Pectinidae; genus Pecten; species Pecten maximus. Next base: position 24,275,314 of record NC_047029.1, read on the forward strand.
TCCAACAAATCTACTGAAATTTTATGTATTATATTTTTGCATGTCGTTTTTGTGTAAAAAAAACAACAAAAAACTTTTAAATTACCCAGCTTGCTCAGTCTTAGTCGTTGCAAATCACATTTTTCATTTAAAAAAAATACTTTGATACAAATCGTCGTTTCATTAAGATTTTATTATTATTATTACAAGCTAACCGGTAATATATATTAAAGTATTTAAAATGCTGCCGTATCCATCAACGTAAAGAATATATATAAAAAAATTGTGTGACCAGTAGCATTGGATTCTAATACTATTTCATATAGGAAAATCATAGTCTTTCATTGATATGTGCATTATTTATCTATCAATAGTTACATTATCTTTAACATTTGACTTTCAAATCTTAAGCTACATGTAGTATTCCAAAGTAACTGATTTTCATTTGACAGAAATAGTGACATTGACCTTTGACATCCGAGTCTGAAGGAGTACTTAGGTATTTTGCAGCAACCAAACAAGAGGCCATATGGGCCTGCATTAATCACTTTCTTCTCTTGACCTCTTTTTGATATTGAAAAAAATAAAAAAGGATTTACCAATTAAACATGTTTGACAGCTGTAATCTTGAATATACGTCAATGTTGATCGTTTTTAAACAATTTGTTATCACTTCACCGGCATACTACAGGCCCAATACCAAGCATCGTGGCCTCAAGGTTAATTACTGAGTTGAAGATTTTCAAGGGTTTTGCATGTCTGGCTCAAGTGGTCTTTGATGAAGGTAGAGGTCATTCATTCAAACAAACCTGATAGCATTCATAATTTGGGACCATAACAACAGAATGCATGTGCATTTGAATTGTAGAATCGTCCTTTTGTGTCCCACCCCTCCTTGGGAGCCAGCATAGTGCCGCAAGATTCTTAAACAATAATTAGACCAGCCAAATAGTGCCCAAGACCAAGTTTGAAAAGATTGTGATCAAGTTAGCCATACAGAAGAAAAACAATTGAACAGGGATGTTATCTTGGACTATGTGCTGAATATGTGCTGATCTGACAGATCCGCCAATTCAAAATGCCCAACAACATTATAGGTAATTTTAACCAAATTAAAAATTTCATTAAAGTTATTGTTAAAAAGGAAGTAGGAGAGCATTGCTATATATATATATATGTGTGTGTGTGTGTGTGTGTGTTATTGAGACATGCTAGTGTGTGTGTGTGTGTGTTATTGAGACATGCTAATATTGATGTACATGTATTACAAAACAAAAAATAAATATTGAAAATCAACCAATTCTCAAAAGCTACTAAATATAACATTTTTTAAACCAAAAGGAAACTGAAAACTGAAAGAAATGAGAAGAAACTTTTAAAGATATTTAACAGAAAGAAATGTAAAGACTCATGTGAGAGACTAGAAGTTATAACCACAGAGATATAATCAAAAGAAAGGAAATTAATTTTAAGTATACAAATAAGCTACTGTCAACCTTGTTAAACAGGAGTTATATATCTGATTTATATGAATATGTCCTCTGCCCCCAACAATGAAAAGTAAAACAACCATAACAATAAAATGTTAAAATCTTACCTACATAGAAACTAAAATGGATTTGTGAAGTTTCACCTCTTTTGTAACTTCCAGATTTCTTGAACTGCATGAATTGGAGAAATGAAGTCAATGTGACTCAATATAAAAAAAACCTATTCCATTTTTTGTCCACTTTCAAATATCATCAGATGTATATAATGAGGTGTAGAACAATTGGAAACAAATATGAATGGCAAACAGCTAGAATAAGATGTATAGGAAAGAAAACAAAGGGGCACAATTCTCCAAGTTAGTGAAAATCCAACCCTTAATTTAGCATGTGATCATCTGTCATTTGAGAATGTGTTCCTAAACCAAAGGCAACAATTGTATGAGCGCCTGTCAGTGTCTAACTTCCGGTGTTGGGGCAAGAGGAAACTCTGAATACTGATTAATTAGTCTCATCAAAGATCTTTGACCTATTAGGTGAGGTTGCCAGATATATTGATTGATAAAATCTGACATTCTGTGTATTGAAATCAGACCAAAATTACTGCAGTATCATGTTAACAAGTATTTTTGTATTGATACACCAAATATATTAATATGAATGTTTAAAAAATTACTGCAAACACATATGTTCTACAATTATTTCAATTACAGATTTCGGAAATGAAGGAAATATGTCTATGTTCGAGTCCAAGAGATATATTCATGTAACACAGTATTGTAATAAAGAAATGTAATTATTTGTCACAGAAACATGTCAACTAATAATATGATGTTGAGGGCAATGGAGTTTGAAAGCTTAATTCTTACTTTGTAGTCAAGTTCTCAAGAATCATCTTCTTTTATGTATTTACATGACTTAAAAACTGTTGCAAAGATTTATAAAAAAAACTAAAACAAAAACAAACAAAAATTGACACAGATGAACTAATTTAAAATGATAGACAATCAAGGCTGGTAATTGTGTAAAATGAACTTTTACATCTTTATGTGTTTACACAGTCCATTTAATTGAATTTCACATTTTCATGACTTAAGGCTAATAGGCCAAATACAGTAAAAACACTGTCTCAACTAGTCCGACTGACCCTTAAAATAAACTTGCATGTTTTTTTTTTCCTAAAAAATAGTGGTTTTCCCTATAACGCAAATATTTGTTAAGAATGTGTAGTCCTTTCCTGTTTAAACATCTATCCTGGTCAGTAATACACGATAGGTGTAAAGCGATTACACTTAATATTTGGGGAAATATTCTCTGTTTTTAAATGATTAAATGAAAGAGATTAAATTGATAAATATTTTCTTAATTTAAATGACAACAAAGGGAAAGACATTAGTTGCCAGTGCTGGAACAATCTTAAAAATTAAAAAGTTTTCTACATTATAAAAAATACTACAAGGAGACAAACATAGACATACCGCAGACTCCTGAAACATGTATTATTAATTCACCACACATATACCGGTATATATATATCACTAAATGACCTCTTTAACTGTTGAGAAGTGGTACGTTAAACAATACATAACCAAACATTTATTTTGATATTGAGTACATATGTGTTGGTTGAGCATAGTATACTAGATATCTAGAGTTCCCAGGTTCGATCCATAGTGGAGGCATTGTTTGAAATAAATCTTATCATCCTCTAAGCTAATTTAGGATTATTTCATGAAAATGAATGAATCATCGATCATCAACCACGTAGCGCAGTGGTGGATGGAGTGTATGTCTAGAGTTCGGAGGGTCTTGGGTTCGAACCCCGGTCTGGTTACTATCTTTCTCCTATTACATATTTTGCAAGCTTGCAAATCCTTGTTTAAAGCATATCCGAAGATATCCGAACCTGTTGTCTTTGGGGGCGAAGACTTGATAAAAGGAGGGAGGAATGTTGCGGAACTAGACTGGGTTGATCATCGGCGACCAGGTAGCACAGTTGTAGAGTGTCTGTCTAGGATTCGGAGGGTCCTGGGTTCGAACCCCAGTCTCGCTACTACGTTTTCTCTTTCTCCTGTTACATGTCTGTTTACCTTACAACCTGTGCACACTTGATACATGTACGTGTATGTCTGCTTACCCTGTAATTCATAACAAGTAAACCTGCGACAGGTTATGAGTCATAGAGTAGAAAGACAGGTTATGAGTTCCAGTCATAGGGTAAACAGAAGTATGAAGTAATTATAGTGGTGTAGGGGGAGGGGGTAGGGGAGGGGTGGGGGGTGGGGGTTGTTGTTGGAGACACAATGTCCCAGAAGCAGAGATATCATATACACGTCTCTGCCAGAAAGTAGAAAAATGTAGTAATCCAGACGAATCAGCCGTGGATACACATACATTTAGTATGAAATATTTACAAAAGGATACGATAGTAACGTGTTCAGGGTCAGCTGAGGGTATGAGGGTATACGTAGTCAGATGAGACCTGCAGACCAGTCAATTTTAAAAAAAAAAGGTGCACAATATATGATAAGTACAAATATTCTTAATAGAAAAATCCCACGGATAATTAATTAGATTGGCTATGGTTGAGAGGATGAATGATTTATATGACCATATCCGTAACCATCCGTAAACTGTAAAACGAAAGTAGGTCAAGTCCAACAAGGTGAAGCAAATACTGTTATTTTCGCAAGAATTGCTCGTTTACTTGATACGATAGCCATGATCTAACTCAGTGTTACCTTCCGTTGTATGTTAGCACATCGGTGTTTCAAAAAATGCGAAAATAATCCGATAATGTTCAATGATCTGTTTTTATTATCGTCGTGGTTGCCGGGTCACGTTCTGATAGCATGTGGACTTCCGGGTAGGTCATCAAAACCATTTCCCGCGAATTTATTGGGAAATCTAAATCAACACTTAAAATGAAATGAAGTGAAAGAAATAAAAAATGTCTAAATAAAAACATTGTGATCAGTATTGAGTGCAACATTTAAGTTTTATTGTAAATAGTTGCTACGATTTGCTAACCTAAAGCATAAGTTATTGAAATGAAATTATTCTAAAATTCATATTTCGTTTCTATTATAATCTTAAATTTTGCATCACAAGATCGTATAGAAGCTTTGCAGCACTGACTCAAACGCACAGATGCTTTTATTTGAACAAAGATGGCGACCAGAAGCTGTGAGGCGGTTTGGATTGGAATTAAATTGCGTATATTTCGGCAAGTAAACATCGTACAATGTTCTCGTGTGGTCAGATCATCTAATTTTTTTCATTATGTATTCAGAACAGCTGTTGTTTAGTCGCTACGGCCATTAACATAAAAATTCGGATTGTTATATAAATACTTATTTAATTATTTAATTATTATTCTACATGTCTATGTCCAAAGTTCATAGTCTTCATAACATTAACTACAGTTATATTCCATGGCATCCTGTAATATTTTTAGAACATGTAGAGCAGCATGCACGTTAACACATGCATGATGAATCCTCTCCCAGAGCTCTGCATGCTTGAGTTTCCATCCGCATATTCTATTTTCGCCATACAACCTTGACACATTCGATAAATGCATTAATAGGATTATCAATGCAGTGGTGCGTCAGGTTGTGACAGGAAAGAACACTTGACTGGGAGATGGAAACCTCACCGGGATGATTGCATTGGTACAGTTGAATAACGTCCTTGCCTCACAATTCCAGCATTTCATCTCCATGAGTGATTTAAATGCATTGTGGTCTATAGCTGTCTGGCCATCAAGGACGAGCACTATTTAAGAGGGGAACATTTAATACTTTCAAAAAAAAAAAAAAAAAAGTAGATCACATTCTAAGCAAATATATCTCATGAGGACAAGCTCTGCATTAGAGCACCAAATTACAAAGTATATTGTCAAATCATTTCTATTTCTTTGTTTTAGACCCGTGTACTTGCCCCCCTCATGTCATGAAGAAGAAATAGCTGCTGCAAATAATGCAATTTGCCAACTAATAAATGGTCCGTTAGCTTGAGTTTAGGTTAGCCAAACCGTATAGATTTGCGTTTGTGTTCCTCTAGACACAAAGGTATCTACATGTATTATAAATCTGCCGCGTCCCTCGACACATCTGAAGTCTGCTTTTTCGGTATTTCTTCATTCCTAATGCCCTTTCTAAGCAACACCTCATTGTTAGCATTATATGAGATAGTGACAGGACATTTGGATAAGATACCCCCCGCCCCTCCCCCTCTTAAACCCCCGCGATTCGCCTGGACCACACTTTGTTCAGTACATGCGTTATTTCAATGCTTAAGTAAATGTTGTGTTAGATATTTATGGTCTGATTCTACCAAACGTTTTCTGTCTGTAAACAGTCTTTCTTGCCATCAATATCCAATATCCTTAGAATTTTTTTCAATGCATGAACATTTATTTCTCGGTTTGTGAAAACAGAAAAATAGAGTTCACGAAATTTGGGAACAGATAAATACTATACATAAACGAAATATCAAGAATTAATAATGAAATAATATTATAAAACATATATGAATTAACAAAATCAATATATAGTCTAGATTTTTTCCGGATTGTCTGGGTAATGTTAACGTTTACATGTCGTCTTTGTTAACATAATGGTTGTTTGTGCCCATTGTCCGGGAAACATAAACAAACGAATATGCCAATAGCATAATTGATACTCATAAATATACCTAGCTTACCAGACACGGGAGGCCGTAATGAGGTTCTATAAATTAGATGATAAAACCTCGACATATCATTGCACTTAAGTTTTTGTCGAGTCATGGAAAATCTGCCTCAAAGAGGCAATTAGTAGAATATGTATAAAGACCTATTTTGTCATGGGTCAGGGTCTTTTGGGAACAGACCTTAAATTTCTAAACATGTACATCTACGACAGACAAGTGATGATGTCCCGTGAGTCATTAACAGCTTTCGAATGGCAAAGCTAACACAGCGAATATATTTACGGAATCATCCAAGTTGTCATTCTCTTACAAAAGACTAGCCGATACTGACACAAGTTTGTTTAGATTATTTATGCAATTTTCCAAAAAGGCGTCATTATTCTGACCTCATCCATCCTCCGTCTACATTTGTAGGAAGTGGCGCGAGAGGTTTGATTCTGATGAATGTGACCATAGAAATTGCATAAAAGGACTGCAACGCATCTGCAACGATGTCTTTTTTTCTTATTATTTTTTTTTCATTTATTATTGTTTTTCCCTAACTTCACGAAACTTCATGTAAGAGTCCATTTTGAGGTTTCGGTTTCCTGCTCCTAAACCGATTGTGCAATATCTGTCGAGATAGCAGCTGGAAAGCAAAATGTGGTACATGTATATTTCAAGCATTTTGCCATGAATATATTTTTAGATAACTTTCCTCGGAAGATATGCCGCGGATAGTTGTTTCTACTTAAAAAAAAGTAAGAGTTCGTATATTTTGATTGACTACCGTTGTCCTTAGTACCTCAATTAAACAGATAAAGTAAGTTCATGTTACATGTACACGCATGCAGCGTCCATGTGCATGTTATAAAAACATACACAAACATGCAGATCACCAGCTTTACCAGATAACACGCAAAAGCCATCTTCAGATATGTCAAACAATTGTATAGCCTGCTTGACAACGGTACCAATGTCACCCACCCTCAGGGATTAAGACAAACCGGATATACTACATATGTAGTATTTTTTTAAAAACAATTTTTACACACCAAACACGCCTCTTCCGGGTTCAACGTCCCCGTCTATATAATTGTACTAAAGCAGGCAGTGCTAATCGTATTAAGAACAAAAATCTTCCGGACGTGTGTGTCTCATTTACATTAAATCTACATTTTCCCTCTGAGGTTGTCAAATCGTTAGGTGCGAACCTGTAAATTATTGTCGACACACAATATCAGGTGCGAAGACGATAGGTCTCTGTACGGCAGTTTTTATTGTTTAAATCGAACAACATGCAGACTTTCCCTTCTACAAGGGAGAAAAAACTCGATAAAAATGATAACGATTTCAGGTAAATGACACCATGTTTCTATGTTATAAAATCAAATACCAACTCATTTAATGGAATTATCTACACGATAGTTGCAGCTAGTTTGCAGGGAAATAATGATACGGTTGCCATCAATCGTTAAAATGCTTTTCTGTTTCGCTCTTATCGCCATCAGAAGCTGTGAAATATAATTTTTATATCAATCAGATGTGTATTCAATTTATCTTCAGGATGACTTATCGCTTAATAGTATGTGTATCGATCGCTAGCAGGCAGCTATATTAGAGCGCATCCTGGCCCAAAACTAAAGTGTAGGATTGAGCGGTACCAGTCAAAACGTTATGGTGGCTTAATCGAACTTTGATAATCCGGCTTGCTGCTTAATTTGGAGAAAACATTCTGTATCATTAGGACACGATTTTAAGTGACTTGAGATCATTCAAACATATACTGTCACCGTGTGCTTTACATAAGAAACTTTCTTGTAAATGACTGAACAGGAAAGCGTCCGATTGAAGTTTAAAAGTTTTCACAAGGAAAGCAGAGTCCAGATACCTACGTTTTGAATGCAGCATTTATGAACAGGGGAAACTAGGTAAGTCAACAGCAATTTTAGGTTAGTGTTCGAGTTCTGTTTGAAAGTTTGTGTTATTTTCTTTTTCTTAATTGCAGACAGGTGCATCAAATATGGAATTTCAACATGTATTGATCTTACAAAAAGCATGTTAATTATTGATAAGTTGTTTGGTTATTTACTACAGCTGTGTTTATATCGAAATCGACTTTTCGGGATCTTACTTAAAGTTCACTTACATGTACAAACATATAGCATTAGCTTGAAGCGAGATAGCTGCAGCGTACTTTATATTGATATTATAAAAGTTTGGTACACATGTATATAGCTACGCAAAGCAAACGTTACGCTGAACAAGCTAATCATATAGTACTTAACACAAGAATATACGGTACTCAACACAAGCATGCTATCATTGTGTCCTCTTTGTGTATTGGATCAGTCTGTTTGCCAAAACATCTGATAATGGGGTCAAATCAACAAAACGTCTAGAGGATAACTCGTACGAACAAATGAGCAAGTCTGGACTACCCGGTTACATGATCAAACATTTTTCCTCGAAGGGCTACTTAATTGATTACGCAATAAAATCGACGTTTATATACGGAGCACGTGTTTGTTAGTTAATTATTAATCTCTAGATAAAGGGGGGGGGGGGGGGGGGGGGGGGGGGGGAATTCCTCCAAAACTCTTTGTACATTATATTGGTTTGATAGTATGAAAGAAGACATACAGTCAGATGATTTTATGTCGAACTCTGATAACTCGAGGACTGGTAGTAAAAGGTTAGTTACGACACAACACCTATATAAAATATACTCGGTTATCTCGAATAATCTTAATATCTCGAAGTTGTTTTATTCATTTTTTCGCCAAATCGAGAAAAGTGATTGGTTCTGTACCTTGACGGAGACAATGTTTATTAAATCGATTTTTACTGCTCTCAGTTCAAATGTGTGAGCGGTGATGACTGGCTCTCTTGTTTTCACTATATAATGTTAACGATCGGGACTTGGTGCTGCCGGTACAGCAATGTCATTTTAGTGCGATAACACTTAACAAATTTGACCATTTACCAAAATTTGACCATTTACCAAATTTGACCATTTACCATCCATGTACATAGTCCCTGTGCAGGTATGACCTTAGTGATTGTCTATTTCCTACTCCGGCAGTGTGCATCCGCTGAAACCTAAAAGATTTCGTCACTTGATTTGTAGTGACTTATCTCTGCATTACAACTATCTTACTTCGCTGGGGTACCTGCTCTTGTAGTCCTCGTGCATTTTTAAAGGATTTTAATGCAAATATGTGTTCATATTTATATTGATATTTTGTAGTCGACAGCAATAACTGACTAGACCATTGTCCTTGTCCATTTGACGAAATTCCACATTGTCAACATAGTACGATCTGACTATCCTTGTCAAGCTGACGAAATTCCACATTGTCCGCAAAATTTAACCGGGAAGTATTCTTTTCCAAGTGACGACATTTCACATTGAAAGCATAGTATAACCTAAGTATCAGTGTCAAGCTTACGAAATTTCATATTGTCAGCATTGTGACCTGGAAGTATCCTTGTCAATCCAATCTTATTTCAGTGGGATGACCCTATAATTATAAGGGTTAACAATTGTTACCCGCCTTTTCTACACGTTTATAAAAATAGATAAACTACTGTTAATAGACTTTCCTACTGTAGGTGTTATATTTTGCACTGACGTAAGTTAATTAATACATTGCGTGGGATGTGAATCGAGACAGCAGCGACACGTCAGGTTTATTTTAATTGTTTGATTAATTTTATTCAGCTGATGAAGACTTAATTAAAACTTCAAAGGGGATAACAAGTCATATTTAACCTTAAAATCTATTTGAGAGCATATTTTAACATTATATTCTTGTGTTTTAACACTAGTTTTATTATTGGGGTGTACATATAATTACATTTCAAAAGATGATGTCTGTCATTTTGTGAACATATATAGTTACCGCAAACATTCAATATATATCATGTTGAATAGACATGGCCATCACACAGACGCACAACACAATGAAGCATGCCACGTCATCATGCAAGTCTCAAAAAGGTTCTAATTTCATCTTATAACCCCCCCCCCCCCCCCCCCCCCCCCCCCCCCCTCTCCCCCTACACCTTCACTCTCTTTGCTTTACCACTTTCCCTCTATCCTCATCCTTCCTCTCCACCTCATCTTCTTTATGTTATGGAATGTATGTGTGAGTGAGTGAGAGAGCGTGTGTTATGATTACGTCTTGTACATACTGTATTGTTTCACGTGTTGAGGAGAGCATCTCGTAGCCCTAGGGCTGTTTGTGATCCTCATTAAACAAATAAAGAATTAGAACAAGTCTTAAATTTCTACTAAATATAGGTAATTATAAAGAAAAGATAAGTGTACTATTGCATCACAGGAACACGTGTACTAGGAAAAAATACACTGTTGAATGCCCTACAATGCAATGTGATCTTAACGTTCCGTACATGTACTCATAATTGTCTTTGTTGATTTAATTTCAATTTATTTAAGCATTGAAGATTTTTTTTCTTTTAGTTTCATTGGGGTATGAAAAAATTATGACATTAACGCTTAAAATTGATTTTTGAAATTGATTTTTAAAATCAAAACATGTTTTATGTACAATTTAACTGCCCTTATAAAGGATTCTTTTTCATAAATCAATACGCAACGTCGATGGCCGTATTGTGACGTTACATTTTTCGCGCCATTTTCGGATTTTCATAGAGGTATGGAAAATATCACAACCAACCAGAAAGTCGCTTTCTGCGCACAAACAATGGAAAATTAATTTATAATGGGGAAGCTAATTATCATGTCGGGTTATATTTTGATAAACCTATATTTCACTACTCTGGTGCAATTTAACAAAAATATATCAATCCATTTTTTCATGTGTATCACAACTAACCGATGGCATTGCTTGAATTTTTGCTTCATATACATGTACAAAGTACATATTATACATGTATCTGCGTCTTGTAAACCTTGTAAGCATAATGGCATGGCTGTTTTGTGATCCACGCGAGCTCTACATGTTCTCCGGTACCATGCATTTTTCGGACATTTTGTCCGAATATCGATCTTAAGCTAGTACACTTTCTAACCATTTTTCTGTATAGATGGCCTTCATCATTATGTAACGGTATGGCCATATAACCTTCAATATTAGAGGGATGTTTGAAGATAAAGAACCTGCGTCAGCCGCCCTGTCATTCATTGTCACTAAGGATCTTATAGTGCTAATAGGACATTAAAGTATACCAAACCAATGTATCCCTCACAACTGCCTTGAGTTGTGCATTCGGACATGCGATGAACGGCATGGCCTTTGCCCTCAGTACAGATGACAAACAAAGTCGGTTTTTTTTAATGGTATTTTATCCCGCGACTTTCAGTACTGATAGAAAGGCAAAATGAAACTTGACTGGCCAATGCCGATGTCATTGTGATGGAAGAAGTAAGCAGATGGCGAAACAGAAAAGAATCATTTTGAGAATGATTGCTGCTTAATCAAGTCGTGATATATTTGAGAACACCCTGCCTTTAGTCATTAAACAGGCCACTTTCCTTACTACTATTGGACCGGAAGGGATGTCATGTCAAGGTGCCAGCGACGTGACGTTTCAGTGCAAAGGACACTATAACATGGCCCTTAATTTTACCCCTTCCAAGCAGGTACTGTTGTTATATTGATATCAGAATTAAAAAAGAAACATTAGCCTCGTCACCTGTGTCGAAGTTTTCTGTACTTTATTGTTTCTCTATGTATATCTCGAAGTTTACGTCGATTGTACTGGTATGTATATATATATATACATTGTAAGTCACACCGACCTGTTATAGGTATACACGTAAAGTGCATATCACCATTCAAACACGCTAACAAACATTGATTCTCACAATAACCCCCACACTTTCTTTCCTCATTTCATCCACATTCACGGGTTCTATGTGTAATTATAGTATGATTAATTATATATCAAGTACCCCATCGATTTGTTTTCTACAAAAACTGCCAAATAATTGATCCAAATTCGTCAGCGGTAACACTTGTGTAAGTCTACAGGTCAATATGCGTCCTAGTTTCACACGAAATGTTCCCAAACTGTGTCGGTGGCTGATAAATAATACAAACTCTCAGTTGGCTATTGATAAAACTAGAAGGTGTACACTTTAAACAAATGTCGAGTGCGACTTTCATGTACAAGGTATATATATATACTTTGTAATCCATTAATAATTATACAAACCAATTTCTGAGGAATATCAAACAGTTGTTTATATTTCGAGAGAATATGAAGTAAATTTTATTTAATTTGATGGCAACATATATTAGTTCCCTGTCAAGATTTTCTTTGGTTTAGTTATCCTTTATTAATTTGAAAACATTCAGTATAATTTTAACAGGCGGTAATATGTAATGTAGCCAACATGTGCGCGTTTAACATCCTAAATTCGTCTAGGCGTGCTCCTAACAATGTCTTAACATTGTTTGAAGGGAATCCTGTATACAGTGTATATTGCAACCTACTCGTGTTCGTTGAAAGTAAAAACCTCCTGCAGCACTGCCTGGTCGTACGAGGCAACTTATTGTTTGATTCTCTTGGTTTTATAGAGATAAAAAACTATCGTGTAGGGATAAGACATACTTGCTGCATCATCCTTAGAACTTATATCATTCACTGTCGGTCTTTATGAGCTATAGGAAGAACGCATGTGTGAATCCTAAATGTGTTGGCTCCCAAAGAACCATTTCCTTCAGTGCGGAAAACAATGATAAATCACGGGAAATTAGTCTGGTAAATAGAGTGTCTGGTAATCTGAGGGTGTTGTCACACTCGGAGGTTGGCAACGAACGATAGAATTGCTGAGGAACGTTTTATAGTACCATCATACTGAAACGTCTTATTGAACATGGTACCGCTTTCTCGTCCTACACACAGCATCTATTTTGTCAATTGGGATAGTGGAATATATTGGCAGGGGTAAGAACATTGTCTCTGTAAGCCTGTCAGTGATATGTCATGGTATTGGTGCCATATCCCCAATAGAATAGGAGGGCGTGACATACAGTCTAGAACTGTCACTTAGCAAGCATCAGTAATACTATCCATGCGTCTCTGGGGTTTAAGTCAACACATAACATTTGTAAGACTCGCCTACTGGAGGTGAAAGTCGCAATATCCTCTAATAGGATGCTGTTTATAGATCTATATCACAGTTCAAATATTAGGTGTGTTGTTCAGTAGCCAGCTCTCGCGAGGAACTATTGAGGACAATAGTTAAAGTTTAAGAACTGAGTTACGGTGAGTTTATAAGCGACTCCTAAAACAGTATAATACGCCTATCCACTTGAACAACTGCTTTTACACAACCTTATTATTTGGAGTTGGAGCAAATAGTCGCCGGAAGGGTACAATATAGAAGTATCTAACAAACACAGCCTGTAATACACAGTATTAAAACAAATTAAGTGTAGATAAAGTTATCAATCTCATTTTAACCCCTAGTCATTGATATTGAGGTACGTTGGTTAAGTGGTAGGACGCACGCCTACGCGACCAAAGGGTGTCTAGTTCGAGTCCCGGCACGGGCGCTGTGTTGTATCATTGAACGAGATATTTTACTCCGTTCAGTTTCGGTCGATTCAGCTGTAAATGAGTATGCGGTTGGGCAGTGTAAGAGCTGTTAGCGACAAAATGGCAGCTCCGAATGTACGCTCCACATGGAGTTGAGAAAGACACTGATTGGTTAATAACTGCAGAGTGACCTCACGGATAATAACTTGTTCACCTCTAAGTGATGGCAACGTTGTTATCGTATAGCGGTTTATAACACTCCAAATTATTATTACTTTCATCTTGAATGAGTGTCAATATAATGTGACTTTAAAAAAAAGTTTGATGATTTTTGTTTAGGGTGAATAACATCAAAATAGTTAACGATACTTTCCACGTTACCTTGACACGAGTATAACATTATATCGATCATAAGACGCCTATTTATGAAAAAAGCGAATAAATTTCAAAGTGATTTCCTTACCTTGACACGAGTATAACATTATATCGATCATAAGACGCCTATTTATGAAAAAAGCGAATAAATTTCAAAGTGATTTCCCTATGAGTCAAGTTTTGTATCAGACACAATCGTGTGTTGTCCTTTGTTCGTTGTGTCACACCAGTGTAAATATTAGAGTATGATGATCATACTGGGCCTGGAGCAAGCCAGTAAGGTGAAACATCCATGTTATGATCTAATAATTGAAAAATATCGACATTTGTTTATATTTTTGGTGTCATCTTCCTCCTCAGATAGGAATATATTCCGTATAAGAAAAACCTTTTCAACAGCAAATCGAAAATTTGGATTGAATAAAATGCACCAGTTTTCCTATTCTGTTTTAGAGGAGTTAATGGTTCAACAATTTCGTGCCAAAATGTCATTGTCATTGGAAACGCGCCAAAAAACGAAGATATTCATATCCATGTATAGGTTTTGGATTAAATATACCTGTCTTTAAACAGAAATTGGAATTGTGTATATCCTGTGTGTGCGATAATTAGTGATCTGTACCTGATTTGGTATATTTAGACAATAAAACAAGCACTCGACCGAGTGAGAAGCAGATTTCTTTCACAAAATAAAGCATTTTATTATCATGCGCAAATTCTCCAAAGTGCAGTTTTAATTCCTTTGGCGTGTGGGTTAGCACAGCCCCTGTTTTGGGTGGTATTGACTATACAAGTGTATACGTTCGCACCATAGCGGTACCAGTGCACAGTAAATGTGTCAGTTTGTGACGGATCGCTCCGTACTGAATGAGATTACTTGCGCTATATAAAACAAGTATCTGTCCTGGTTCAATGGACTGTGTACACTTAACACACTGCCCGACATTCACCACGACGAATCGAGAATTAATACAAAACATTGGTATACGTCACGTGTACTTTTATACTCCAATCCTTCGCCTTACTGATTCAAATATGTACCTGTAGACAGGTGTAGATGGTCTCTTACAATTTGGTCATTTACAGAAACTGATTATGAAAATGTACAGTATTAAGGTTATTGTAAATGTGATTAAGCGTACAGTATTAATTAAGGTTATTGTAAATGTGGTTAAGCGTACAGTATTAATTAAGGTTATTGTAAATGTGGTTAAGAAAAGTACCAAAGTCTATACATATATAATGTTTGGCAAATCTCGATTTGGTCATTGGTAACACCGTTGCATTATAACCGGAAATGGGCAATTCAACGGATAAGATAGATAGATCTTCAGACATTTATTACAAAAATGCTGAAATGAGAATTAAATAAATGTAAACTGAGGTGTATACAAAAGCTGAACTATGCCATATCAGAATTAGTTTCTTACTGTTTTAAAACAGACAGTAATTTGATACAGTAGTCACGTAGACCGGTATTAGCAATACGTCGTTCAAATTTAAAGAGTATATTGACAAGCTTTACGACATATCTAAATGTTAATTTATTTGTCCAAATTCACCTCCAGTGACCTCGAACTTTAACATTGTTGGTACATGTGTTGTAGATACAAATGTTACATATATCTTAATATTTCAATTTCTACTCAAGTTGGACTCAGTGAAACTACCAAACTTAATCTGTTTCATTTGCTCATGAACTTCACCAGATTAACACTGATCAGTGCGTATGAATACATGGTTAAAATCCTTCCGCGGAACGATTTCACTTTTTCTACATTGTTGTTATAAACATGGAATAATTATTAAAATGATCATATTTATAATGTATTCTTGTATTTTATGAAAGGCCAGATATGCTAAATACTTTTATTTTGACAAAATAATGCTGTTTTTAATGCTAAAATTGCGGACTATTTTACTCGACCGACTAGACATGCACAATCCGGAACTCCTCGGGCTTTTCCGCATTTGGACTTGCACATGCTTCGAGACATTAATATCTAGACCGACTTTTTTATTCCAAAAAAACAACAAAAACAATTGAAATATAAGGATTGAATCTTGATTTGGTCGATTTCATGGGGTCATGAATTGAGTTGCTCTTGAGACAAATTCAACATGAACTGCTTCGCAGTTCATTAAATTTGTCTCAAGAGCAACTAAATTCACACCTGTATACTGATGTCTGGTAACTTACGTATTGGACACTTTACAATATACATGTATACTGACCTTTACAATATACATTGTACCTGTATACTGACCTTTACAACATACCTGTATACTGACTTTTACAAAATACCTGTATGCTGATGTCCGGTAACTTACGTATTGGACCCTTTACAATATACCTGTATACTGACCTTTACGTATTCGACCCTTTACAATATACCTGTATACTGACCTTTACAATATACCTGTATACTGACCTTTACAATATACCTATATACTGACCATTACAATATACATGTATACTGACCTTTACAATATACCTATATACTGATGTCTGGTAACTTAAGTATTTGACCCTTTACAATATACCTGTATACTGACCTTTACAATATACCTGTATACTGACCTTTACAATATACCTGTATACTGATGTCCGGTAACTTACGTATTGGACCCTTTACAATATACCTGTATACTGACCTTTACAATATACCTGTATACTGACCTTTACAATATATATGTATACTGATGTCTAGTATCTTACTTATTGGACCCTTTACAATATACCTGTATACTGACCTTTACAATATACCTGTATACTGACCTTTACAATATACCTGTTTACTGACCTTTACAATATACCTGTATACTGATGTCTGGTAACTTACGTATTGGACCCTTTACAATATACCTGTATACTGACCTTTACAATATACCTGTATACTGATGTCTGGTATCTTACGTATTGGACCCTTTACAATATACCTGTATACTGACCTTTACAATATATCTGTATACTGATGTCTGGTATCTTACTTATTGGACCCTTTACAATATACCTGTATACTGACCTTTACAATATACCTGTATACTGACCTTTACAATATACCTGTATACTGACCTTTACAATATACCTATATACTGAACTTTACAATATACCTGTATACTGACCTTTACAATGTATCTGTATACTGACCTTTACAATGTACCTGTATTCTGACCTTTACAATATACCTGTATACTGACCTTTACAATATACCTGTATACTGATGTCCGGTAACTGACGTCTTGGACCCTTTACAATGTACCTGTATACTGACCTTTACAATGCACATATATACTGACCTTTACAATATACCTGTATACTGGCCTTTACAATATACCTGTATACTGACTTTTACAACATACCTGTATACTGATGTCTGGTAACTTACGTATTGGACCCTTTACAATATACCTGTATACTGACCTTTACAATATACAAATGTACCTATATACTGACCTTTACAATATACATGTATACTGACCTTTACAATATACCTATATACTGACCTTTACAATATACCTGTATACTGATGTCTAGTAACTTACGTATTTGACCCTTTACAATATACCTGTATACTGACCTTTACAATATACCTGTATGCTGATGTCCGGTAACTTACGTATTGGACCCTTTACAATATACCTGTATACTGACCTTTACAATATACATGTACCTGTATACTGACCATTACAATATACCTGTATACTGACCTTTACAATATATCTGTATACTGACCTTTACAATATACCTGTATACTGACCTTTACAATATACATGTATACTGACATTTACAATATACATATATACTGACCTTAAAAATATACCTGTATACTGACCTTTACAATATATCTGTATACTGACCTTTACAACATACCTGTATACTGACCTTTCCAATATACCTGTATCCTGACCTTTACAATATACCTGTATACTGATGTCTGGTAACTTACGAATTGGACCCTTTACAATATACCTATATACTGACCTATACAATATACCTGTACACTGAACTTTACACTATACCTGTATACTGACCTTTACAATGTACCTGTATACTGACCTTTACAATATACCCGTATACTGACCTTTACAATATACCTGTATACTGACCTTTACAATATACCTGTATACTGACCTTTACAATATACCTGTATACTGACCTTTACAATATACCTGTATACTGACCTTTACAATTACCTGTATACTGACCTTTACAATATACCTGTTTACTGACCTTTACAATGTACCCGTATACTGACCTTTACAATTTACCTGTATACTCACCTTTACAATATACCTGTATACTGATGTCTGGTAACTGACGTATTGGACCCTTTACAATATACCTGTTTACTGACCTTTACAATATACCGGTATACTGATGTCTGGTAACTTACGTATTGGACCCTTTACAATATACCTGTATACTGACCTATACAATATACATGTATACTGACCTTTCCGATATACCTGTATACTGACCTTTACAATATACCTTTTTCCTGATGTCTGGTAACTTACGTATTGGACCCTTTACAATATACCTGTATACTGACCTTTACAATGTACCTGTATACTGACCTTTACAATATACCTGTATACTGACCTTTACAATATACCTGTATACTGATGTCTGGTATCTTATGTATTGGACCCTTTACAATATACCTGTATATTGACCTTTACAATGTACCTGTATACTGACCTTTACAATGTACCTGTATACTGACCTTGACAATATACCTGTATACTGCCCTTTACGATATACCTGTATACTGACCTTTACAATATACCTATATACTGATGTCTGGTAACTTACGTATTGGACCCTTTACAATATACCTGTATACTGACATTTACAATATACCTGTATACTGACCTTTACAATATACCTCTATACTGACCTTTACAATATACCTGTATACTGACCTTTACGATATACCTCTATACTGACCTTTACAATATACCTGTATACTGACCTTTACAATATACCTGTATACTGACCTTTACAATATACCTGTATACTGACCTTTACAATGTACCTGTATACTGACCTTTACAATATACCTGTATACTGATGTGTGGTAACTTACGTATTGGACACTTTACAATATACCTGTATACTGACATTTACAATATACCTGTATATTGACCTTTACAATATACCTGTATACTGACCTTTACAATATACCTGTATACTGACCTTTACGATATACCTGTATACTGATGTCTGGTAACTTACGTATTGGACCCTTTACAATATACCTGTATACTAACCTTTACAATATACCTGTATACTGACCTTTACAATATACCTGTATACTGATGTCTGGTAACTTAGGTATTGGACCCTTTACAATATACCTGTATACTGACCTTTACAATATACCTGTATACTGATGTCTGGTAACTTACGTATTGGACCCTTTACAATATACCTGTATACTGACCTTTACAATATACCTGTATACTGACATTTACAATATACCTGTATAGTGACCTTTCCAATACACCTGTATACTGACCTTTACAATATACCTGTGTACTGACCTTTACAATATACCTGTATAGTGACCTTTACAATATACCTGTATACTGACCTTTAAAATATACCTATATACTGATGTCTGGTAACTTACGTATTGGACCCGTTACAATATACCTGTATAGTGACCTTTACAATATACCTGTATAGTGACCTTTCCAATATACCTGTATACTGATGTCTGGTAACTTAGGTATTGGACCCTTTACAATATACCTGCATACTGACCTTTACAATATACCTGTATACTGACCTTTACAATATACCTGTATACTGACCTTTACAATATACCTGTATACTGACCTTTACAATATACCTGTATACTGATGTCTGGTAACTTACGAATTGGACCCTTTACAATATACCTGTATACTGACCTATACAATATACATGTATACTGACCTTTACAATATACCTGTACACTGAACTTTACAATATACCTGTATACTGACCTTTACAATGTACCTGTATACTGACCTTTACAATATACCCGTATACTGACCTTTACAATATACCTGTATACTGACCTTTACAATATACCTGTATACTGACATTTACAATATACCTGTATACTGACCTTTACAATATACCTGTATACTGACCTTTACAATGTATCTGTATATTGACCTTTACAATATACCTGAATACTGACCTTCACAATATACCTGTATACTGACCTTGACAATATACCTATATACTGATGTCCGGTAACTTACGTATTGGACCCTTTACAATATACCTGTATACTGACCTATACAATATACCTGTATACTGACCTTTACAATATACATGTACCTGTATACTGACCATTACAATATACCTGTATACTGACCTTTACCATATACCTGTATACTGATGTCTGGTAACTTACGTATATGTATGTTATATACTATAGCTACTTTATGCGTATTGCTACATATGTGCAATGTATATGGTGACAAAGTAACACAGATGACGAAGGAAGACATTTTTTTTACTCTTGCCCTGTCCGGGCCTCGAACTCGTATATCACTGTTAAAATCAAATCTTTCAGCCAGGAAAAGGAACAGAAAATAAGTTGTTGTCTTTTACATCAAGATTGAGATAATTAATGTGGAACTCGAGTGTAACCAAGCGTGTTTCTATCCCTCAGTTATTTCATTACTTGGCAATAATTAGGTTTTTTTTCTTTTTTTTCATCTTTTTTTTTCATTTTTTTTTTCTTTTTTTTTTCTTTTCTTTTTTTGAGCGTCCACTAAGGCCTTTGACCGAGAGAAAAGAAATATCTATTACATTGTTTTTCTTGTTGATCTCCCTATGCTGCTCACTCTGCAAAGAATATCGCTACTGATACATAGCATTCAATATCATGCATGATAAATTGAGGAACGAAAAAATAACAAAATACGGATATGATCAATAATGAAATTGTTTTATTTTTTAACAATGTAAAACATATTATAACTCGTCATTAAAAATACATACAAATATGCAAAATTAAACTTAAATATTAACAACAATCTCCTAGAATTATATTATAAAGATATGAAAATCTGGTTTAGCACCTAAGCGGAACATTATTATCACATTATGTTCTAATTCAGACAAGATCTATGGCTGGGTCTAGATAAACATATTATCTATATCTAAGTTGTGTATTCTACATTGTATAGAAGAGACAGGCATGTTATGAAAAATCATTGAATTAACAAATAATCGCTTGAAAATTAACCCAACATCAGTCATATATATGTACAATAAACCTTACATCTATCCATCCAACCATCTATCATCCATGTATTATCCATCCATCCATCTATCTATCTATCCATCTATCCATACATCCATCCATCCATCCATCCATTCATCCATCCATCTATCCATCTATCCATCTATCTATCTATCTAGCTTTCTATCTATCCATCCGCCCATCCATCCACCCATCTCCATCCACCCATCTCCATTCATCCATCCAACCATCTCCATCTATCCATCCATCCATCCATACATCCATCCATCCATCCATACATCCATCCATACATACATACATATTTACACGTTTATCCGTCTCTGACAATGTACGTATCTAAAAAATAACTTAGTTAAGAAAAACCAACGGGAATATTTGACATAGATTAACACTCGCTGAACATGTATGATTGTAAACATAAGATTTGTCTCTCTTACCGCTGACTTCGCGGAAGTGTCCTCAAACGTATCCAGTTTTTGTTTTGTTTTCCTCAATTGTACATTATTTCATTCACATCATCTCAACGATGCCAAGTGTAACTGTGTGGTTGTCTCCGACATTTCCATCAGAACAGAACAAATTATCAATGAAAGTGTTGTTCAATGTTACACACTTGTCGCTTCCCGAAATGACGTTTTGTACCAACAGAGACACGATGCTTAAATATCCGTCCACCATCACAACAATAACAACGCAGACAAACGACGTAATCATCAAATCTCGATGAAATCGTCTCCGTCTTGAAAATGTCGTGTTAAGCCCAAGTGACGTCATGATGACGCTGTTGTCTGGGCGACTGATGACTCCAGCAACAAATGAAAATAATAAAGCTGTGTGCTTCATCACGCGAAGAAATTCACTGCTTTCGGGCATATATGCAGCAATGCAGAAAATGTACAGAGGTCCAAACATGGCACGAATATCCTGCAATTTGTTTTTCAGCCAAATTGGCTTCCGGATGAACTGCGGCACAGCAAAGAAGAAAATTCTCATCCAATAGGTGACATGAACTGGACATAATTGGTTGACGATATTCCATCTTGCGTCCATTAATATAAAAAAGAACACAAGCACATCTCGTTTTAAGGGGACAAGGCCGTTCCGAAGGAGATTAGCACAGCAGAAAATCCCCGTTAGTAATAAGGCAACCATCACTCGGGGTTCAACTTTGTAATACGCATAGTCCAAAAAGGCTCCAACATAAGCAAATATCACAACTGACGGGAAAAGTTCGCTCTTGAATGTTTTCTTGTAAAATACTGTCGCTGCTATGGCATACAATATACAGGCCGAGGCGTCCTTAACAACGGAGGAACAGTTTCCTTCCTGTATCTGTGGCGAATTCCCCAACATTTTCTCGTCGATTTGAGGTTGGCGTCGTGATTGAATATCTACGTACGGTGATTCGCAATAAATATTATGTGTGATCATATGAAAGACATTCCGTAAACTGACAAGGTAGTGCTATTTGGATGTATTTATACTCTATCGTGGACACGGGACGACATTCTATTTTGATACATTACATGTACTTGGAAAGTTCCAATCATATTTCAGAAATCATGCTGTAGTTTTCGGTTTTATCATGTGGCCTGTGTGTAGCTATTTATAGTTAACGCAGCTCTTTCCCGAAACTGAAACCGAAACTGGTCGAAGGCACGGCACACTAGCTCGACTGCGGTCTATAAATAGTAACTGACGGGGAATCCCGTGGTGTATTCTGGAAGCAGATGTTGTGCAATATTAGCAGGCGCGGCTTTCAGCAGTGCATTTCATGTAGCATTCTATTTAGAATAAAGCCGCACATGTCCAAGTAATGTATAACCGAACTCTAGCTAAAATTAATTACAATGTTAAATCTATGTGTGTGCATATGTACCTATTCAGGTACGTCCTGGTGGACAAACATCACATTCAGGTCACAACATCCGGGATTTTTATTTCTGGAATGTATTCGAAGTCAATCGTTAGACGTTGTCATAACATTGTTGGAAACTGCATATTATTTGTTATTTTAAATAGGATTTCAAATGTGCCATGTTTGCACAATAAAACTGATTTAAACTCAATACAATAAATTTAAATATCGAATTTGACGTTATGTTGCATATTTATCTATATAATTAGTTTATAATTGTTCAAAAACAATCTAAATCGTCATATCAATTTCCTATTGTTAGCTCTCTGGACGGAGTCCAGGAGAGCTCACGCAGTCATTCTCATGTTTTTGCCGGAAGTAGAATTATTAAAATTTTGTGGACAGAGGATATCAGAAACAGTGGGACTGTCAGAATGGATTTCAAGACACATGATTGGGGTCGACACGAACTAGATTTGACAAGAAATTTGAGTTGTTAAATGTTTTCATTTTCGAGTAATCGTCAATTTACGGTGTCATTTTGGACATACTCGGTGTCACAGGGACATGCCGAACGTTATTCTGAGGAGTTATGAGGCGAAGTTCCCATATCAACCCACTGTAATGTGTATATAGTAATGTGCTGCAACACACGTATCCCTGTGCCGCTGCAAAAAAAAAATGCTGCTATGCGTGTTACTTACATTATGTCGTCTGCTACAGTGTACAGAGTGTCTCGCGAGGTATACGTATACGTCCCTGGCAAACACACTGATATGAAACATTACTATGTGAACGGATTTTGACAATATTTCGTCATGTTATGAAGAAATGTCCATAGTTTCTTCTCATAATATTTATTTATTTTTTCCGTTGAGTATTTATGGAGCAATACAGAATTGTCTACACTGATAATTTCCGTGTGACGCCATTTCTCTATATGACGTTACTAAAATAACGTCAAAATGGCGTTCAAAAAATTAGGTATTGTAAAAAAATATATGATTTCTCTAGTCATATACATCGGAAAACAGTGAAAATATTATGAGATGAAACAGGAAACAATTCTCTATAAGAGTACACAATTTCATTTAAAACGATCAATACACAAAGTCAGGAAAATTCATTGAAAAAGTTGAAAATACAAAGAATATATAGCAAAATTAAAAAAAAACAAAAAAAACAACTAAAATTGGCACGTTACTGTATATACAAACAAGCTGGATTTCAAATCAACGTCCAAAGAGCTACGAGGCCCTTGGCCTCTTGTTTTTATTGGGGAAAGAAATGAGGGAGTAGAATAATATTTATTAACATGTCAGTGTAGACAAAAAGATGAGACAACAGAATATTTGTTTTCTGAACCGGAGCACAGTGATACATATTCACAACAGGTCCCATGGTTACTTGACGATACAGTACTCTGAGTTCAGATTGATTGCCCAAAATAATACACTTGTACAACTGGTGCATTTTCTTGGCCATCGCCTACCCGTACATTATGGAAACAGCTAGGTGCATGTATATGTGGTTGCACGTATATTCCTAAAATAGGTATTTGTGGTAGTCGGATAGTATATTTTATATCGCGTGTAGTTCCAGAGGAATAAGGTTTGATTAAAACCAGAGCTCTATGTGAAGAATAAGAATATAATTGTCAAAATATCATATTAGTGTACACGGCTTTACACAACATATTAGTGTACACGGAATTACACAACATATTAGTGTACACGGAATTACACAACATATTAGTGTACATGGAATTACACAACATACAGATATATGAGTGCACACGGCTTTACACAACATATTAGTGTGTACGGCTTTACACAACATATTAGTGTACACGGATTTACACAACATATTAGTGTACACGAATTTACACAACATATAAGTGTACACGGCTTTACACAACATATTAGTGTACACGGAATTACACAAAATATTAGTGTACACGGAATTACACAACATATTAGTGTACACGGATTTACACAACATATTAGTGTACACGGCTTTACACAACATATTAGTGTACACGGCTTTACACAACATATTAGTGTACACGGATTTACACAACATATTAGTGTACACGGCTTTACACAACATATTAGTGTACACGGCTTTTCACAACATATTGGTGTACACGGCTTTCCACAACATATTAGTGTACACGGAATTACACAACATATTAGTGTACACGGCTTTTTACAACATATTAATGTACACGGCTTTACACAACATATAAGTGTACACGGCTTTACACAACATATTAGTGTACATGGCTTTACACAACATATTAGTGTACACGGATTTACACAACATATTAGTGTACACGGCTTTACACAACATATTAGTGTACACGGCTTTACACAACATATTAGTGTACACGGCTTTACACAACATATTAGTGTACACGGCTTTCCACAACATATTAGTGTACACGGATTTACACAACATATTAGTGTACATGGAATTACACAACATACAGATGTATGAGTGTATACGGCTTTACACAACATATTAGTGTACACGGCTTTACACAACATATTAGTGTACACGGCTTTACACAACATATTAGTGTACACGGCTTTACACAACATATTAGTGTACATGGAATTACACAACATATTAGTGTACATGGAATTACACAACATATTAGTGTACACGGATTTACACAACATATTAGTGTGTACGGCTTTACACAACATATAAGTGTACACGGCTTTACACAACATATTAGTGTACATGGAATTACACAACATATTAGTGTACACGGAATTACACAACATATTAGTGTACACGGAATTACACAACATATTAGTGTACACGGATTTACACAACATATTAGTGTACATGGAATTACACAACATACAGATGTATGAGTGTATACGGCTTTACACAACATATTAGTGTACACGGCTTTACACAACATATTAGTGTACACGGATTTACACAACATATTAGTGTACACGGATTTACACAACATATTAGTGTACACGGATTTACACAATATATTAGTGTACACGGATTTACACAACATATTAGTGTACACGGATTTACACAACATATTAGTGTACATGGAATTACACAACATATTAGTGTACACGGCTTTACACAATATATTAGTGTACACGGATTTACACAACATATTAGTGTACATGGAATTACACAACATATTAGTGTACATGGAATTACACAACATATTAGTGTACACGGATTTACACAATATATTAGTGTACACGGATTTACACAATATATTAGTGTACACGGCTTTACACAACATATTAGTGTACATGGAATTACACAACATATTAGTGTACACGGCTTTACACAACATATTAGTGTACATGGAATTACACAACATATTAGTGTACACGGCTTTACACAACATATTAGTGTACACGGAATTACACACCATATTAGTGTACATGGAATTACACAACATATTAGAGTAATCAATCACTCGGTTTTATTATGTTGCCCTCGTGTAGCTATCTATAGTTAACACAACTGTTTATTATGATCTTTCCAGAAACTGAAACCGAAACTGGTCGAAGGCACGGCACACTACTTGACTGCGGTCTATAAATAGTAACTGACGGGGAATCCCCCACTGGTGTATTCTGGAAGCAGATGTTGTGCAATATTATCAGACGTGGCTTTTAGCAGTACATTTGACGTAATATTCTATTTGTAATAAAGCGGTGTGTGGCATGTACATGTTCAGGTACGTCCCAGCGGGCAAACATCACATTCAGGTCACACGTCCGGGATTCCCTGTAACGCTGTAAGATTCTCATGAGGGTTAAATACAAACTTTGCATATCAGCTATTATATTTAATAGGGTTTCAAATGACAAATTAAAATATCAACTCGTTCAAAAACAACACATATCGCCACATCAATTTCTTAATTAATATTATCATCAATCGTTGTTAATTCCTTGATCTAATTAAAACCTCCATATATAAAAATATATATATTTATTCAACAGCCAATTTGATCAGATTCATATGACATGTTATTGTATAGATGTAAACAACATGTCAATTTGAACAGGTTAAGACAACATGTCATTGTAGACAGGTTAAGACAACATGTCATTGTAGGCAGGTTAAGACACTTTGTCATTATAGTCAGATTAAGACAACATGTCATTATAGCCAGATTAAGACAACATGTCATTGTAGACAGGTTAAGACCACATGTCATTGTAGGCAGGTTAAGACCGCATGTCATTGTAGACAGGTTAAGACCACATGTCATTGTAGGCAGGTTAAGACAACATGTCATTTTATACAGGTTTAGAAAACATGTCATTGTAGGCAGGTTAAGACAACATGTCATTTTATACAGGTTTAGAAAAAGTGTCAATGTAGACAGGTTAAGACAACATGTCATTATAGTCAGGTTAAGACAACATGTCATTGTAGACAGGTTAAGACACCATGTCATTGTAGACAGGTTAAGACAACATGTCATTATAGTCAGGTTAAGACACCATGTCATTATAGTCAGGTTAAGACACCATGTCATTGTAGACAGGTTAAGACAACATGTCATTTTATACAGGTTTAGAAAAAGTGTCAATGTAGACAGGTTAAGACAACATGTCATTATAGTCAGGTTAAGACACCATGTCATTGTAGACAGGTTAAGACAACATGTCAGTGTAGACAGGTTAAGACAACATGTCATTATAGACAGATTTAGACAACATGTCATTGGAGACAGGTTTATACAACATGTCATTGTAGACAGGTTTATACAAAGTGTCAGTGTAGACAGGTTAAGACCACATGTCATTATAGTCAGATTAAGACAACATGTCATTGTAGACAGGTTAAGACAACATGTCATTGAAGACAGGTTAAGACAACATGTCATTGTAGACAGGTTAAGACACCATGTCATTGTAGACAGGTTAAGACAACATGTCATTGTAGTCAGATTAAGACAACATGTCATAGCAGACAGGTTAAGACAACATGTCATTGTAGGCAGGTTAAGACAACATGTCATTTTATACAGGTTTAGAAAAAGTGTCAATGTAGACAGGTTAAGACAACATGTCATTATAGTCAGATTAAGACAACATGTCATTATAGTCAGATTAAGACAACATGTCATAGCAGACAGGTTAAGACAACATGTCATTGTAGGCAGGTTAAGACAACATGTCATTTTATACAGGTTTAGAAAAAGTGTCAGCGTAGACAGGATTTGACAACATGTCATTGGAGACAGGTTTATACAACATGTCATTGTAGACAGGTTTATACAAAGTGTCAGTGTAGACAGGTTTTGACACCATGTCGTATACAGGTTAAGACAACATGTCAATGTAGACAGGTTAAGACAACATTTCATTATAGACAGGTTTATACAAAATGTCAGTGTAGACAGGTTTAGACACCATGTCGTATACAGGTTAAGACAACATGTCAATGTAGACAGGTTAAGACAAAGTGTCATTGTAGACAGGTTAAGACAACATGTCATTGTAGACAGGTTTAGACAAAGTGTCATTGTAGACAGGTTTATACAAAGCGTCAGTGTATACAGGTTTTGACACCATGTCGTTGTAAACAGGTTTAGACAACATGTCATTATAGACAGGTCGAAAGAATATGTCAGTGTTAACAGGTTTAAAGAATATGTCAGTGTTAACAGGTTTAAAGAAAATGTCAGTGTAGACAGGTTTTGACAACATGTCAGTATAGAGAGGTTATAAAACAGGTAATTGCAGTCAGTTCTAGACCGTGAAATGCTTCTGCGCCTTTATAGGACGCTTATTCGATCAAAACTCGACTATGGCTCAATCGTTTATGGATCGGCACGAAATTCTTACCTGCAGATGCTTGATCCTATCCAAAACCAAGGATTACGTCTGGTACTTGGTGCTTTTCGAACAACACCTGTGCAGAGCCTTTATGTAGAGGCAAATGAACCATCCTTAAATGACAGAAGGAAAAAGCTTTCTCTTCAATATGCCGCCCAATTGAAATCCAACCCGAAAAATCCAGCTTTTGACCTTGTTGTCAATCCGCAATACCAAAACATATTTACTCAAAACCAAAAACTCCTACCAACATTTGGCATTAGAATTTCTAACTTTCTTCAGGAACTTGACATAAGTTTAGACAACATAGGCGAGTACACCGTAACTGATGTACCACCGTGGCTTGTCGAATCACCTGATATTAACCTTACTCTACATGAGAGGGCAAAGTCGAGCGTATTACCCGAAGAGCACAAATCTTCTTTTCGGGAGTGCATTGCAGATTTTCCTGATCATGTTCAGATCTACACTGATGGCTCAAAAGATGGAGTAAAGGTCTCCGCAGCATGCTATTCCGATCACCATTGCTCTTCAATCCGCTTACCAGATGGTGCCTCTATCTTCTCTGCGGAAGCATGTGCCATCGATTTGGCCCTCGACCATATCGAAGAACAACGCATCAGAAAAGCAATCATTTGTTCCGACTCTCTATCCGTCCTTCAGAATTTACAATCACGAGATCCAAAGAACATACTCATACAAAACCTTGTTTTACGAATATCTCGTATCTTAAAAAAATGCAAAATAACATTACTTTGGATTCCGAGCCATGTCGGAATTAAAGGCAACGAACTTGTTGACCGCCAAGCAAAACTTGCTCTAAATCTGCAACAAACAAATATTAAAATACCATATACAGATTTCAAACCTCTAATTAGTTCTGCCATTCAGAGTAAATGGCAGCAACGCTGGTCTCTCGAGACGAGCAACAAACTTTTTAAAGTACAACCAAAACTTAAAACATCAAAACCAAGCCGGAAGGATCGTAGAGAGGAAATAGTCCTCTCTCGGCTCCGTACCGGGCACACATATACTACTCATTCGTTCCTTTTGAAACGAGAGGATCCACCGGTGTGTTATGCATGTGATGTTCAATTCACAGTGCAGCATTTTTTAATAGAATGTTCCGATTTTAAGCATATTCGTGATAAATACTTTCGAGTCCCGGATATGAAAACCCTTTTCAGTTCCGTGGATTCGAAAACAATATTTAGCTACTTGAAAGAAATCGATCTATTTTATAGACTTTGATGTCTTTTACGTTACTGTCTCTGACGTTCTATTGATAACAAAGTTCACATAATCTACTCGTACATATTATTTCACATAATCTATTCGTACATATATATATATCACCATTTTTAACCACCTTTTATCATAATGATGTAAATATACGATACGGATGCTTTTAAAAATGACAAATTTTATCCGATTTTAACTTTAAAAATAAAACATGTTAGAATATTGTTTGGCCCTAAATGACCCTAGTTGTCGATGGGCCGTAAAACATAAACAAACAAACAAACAATTCTAGACAACATCTCGATGTATACCTTTTTAAACAACATGTCGGTGTAGTCAGGTTTAGACACCGTGTCATTGTTGTCAGTTTTAGACAAATTGTCGGTGTATACAGGTTAAGACACCTTGTCATTGTTGTCAGTTTTAGACAAATTGTCGGTGTATACAGGTTTAGACACCGTGTCATTGTTGTCAGTTTTAGACAACATGTCGGTGTATACAGGTTTAGACACCGTGTCATTGTTGTCAGTTTTAGACAAATTGTCGGTGTATACGGGTTAAGACATCGTGTCATTGTTGTCAGTTTTAGACAAATTGTCGGTGTATACAGGTTAAGACACCGTGTCATTGTTGTCAGTTTTAGACAAATTGTCGGTGTATACAGGTTAAGACACCGTGTCATTGTTGTCATTTTTAGACAAATTGTCGGTGTATACAGGTTAAAACAACGTGTCAGTGTAGTCATGTTTAGACGCTTGTAGAAAGATAATTATATAAGTCTGTTTATAGAAAAATATCGCCTTTCTTAAGAGACAAAACAATTATTTGTTTTTTGAAGTACAACACAGTGATATATACACAACAGATCACGTGACTGCACGACGCTGTAGTACAATGTAGTTCTCTGACGTCAGTCTTTAGTTATTGAGATTGCCTGAAAAGATACAGCTAATGATAATTAAGTTTGTAACAATAAACATGACTATGTGACTGAATACATGTATATTCAAACGATGACATAATACCTGTTACGTTAAAAAAACACAAAAAAACAGCAACATCTTGATCTCTCTTACCGATGTCTCAGTTAGCTATTTTTCGCGTTCGATTGTTTAGCTGCGTGTTTGCCTTTGTGAGGGTAGATCTTGGTTCTTTGAAATATCAAATCATTGAAATAGACATCGTCTTTCCATTGTCAATAGCCTGAATATAGTGTCGCGTGCAACACCAGTCAACAATTTGAGTAAATTACTAAAGCGACTTTAACTGTAGAATTCATAGTCATTAAAAAGTTGATTTCTTCTTATGAATAATGAAATGGGTTGAATGTATGAAGACGGACAAGCCTTTATCATCAAAGATATTTTAAAGACATATTTTGATGGGTTTAAAATTTTTACCTCGATCGATGTTAGTAAAAAAAATGTTCCTCGGATGAAGACGAATGGAGTCACGTGGGTTTGAGTGACAGGTTCTCCTTAAGAGCGGTAACAAATCCTAATTGTAAATATTTTTTTGCACTGATTTCAGTATTTACAAAATACGTTTACGGAGACTTAATTTTTTTTTTTTGTAATTCTTTTATTTTTTGAAGATTTTTCACATATTAAACAATAGACATGAATGACAAATGTAAAAACAAAAACAAAACAAAACATACACACCCATACTCTCACACGTACATGCTGTGATCATCATCATCATTATCATCATCATCATCATCATCATGAATCATCATCATCATGCATAATAATCATTATAGTCAACATGCATGATCAAAATATATCATCATCATCATCATCATCATCATCATCATCACGTATCATCATCATCATCATCATCATCATCATCATCATCATCACGTATCATCATCATTATAGTAAACATGCATAATTTTTGTAACAAAGAAAAGGTCTTATTTCTATGATATACAAAAACAATGAATTTGTGAAAAAAAAATGCAATGATTTTTACAGCTATAGTCGCTTTAATAATTATCAAAAGCCTGTTACAGAAACCTAACTGTACGTGCTATTATCAGTAAATCGTTACATAGAGGATGCTTTCTGAAAACAGGACTGTGACAATTACGTAATTGATATACAGTGTTCATAGACCACATTACAAAGTCTACTGTAAACTCTCCGTGTCACAAAGTATATGCATATACACATTTCTATTGTGACGAGCATAATGTAAACTGAAAGAGGAAGCAAGACAGATTTCGCGGAATAAAACACTTAACCTGCAAGGTGCGTGGTTCGACATTCCCGACCTGAAAAGAACTTGAAATAAAAGAACTTGAAATAAAAGAACTTGAAATAAAAGAACCTGAAATAAAAGAACTTGAAATAAAAGAACTTGAAATAAAAGAACTTGGAGAACATTCCTGTGCCAGCTTGAAAAAAAAATGTTTATAAAACGGGGTAGGATACGGAATTAAAACCAATACCTACAAATACGTACAATAACATATGAAATATTTGAAGTTGTGTTATAATTTTAGCCAAATTATAGTAAGCCTTCAGGCGTTGTCAGCCCCAAATTAAACTGTGCAAGAAAGCATTTTTGTACTGTGGTATTAGATAAGCTTGCATCTATATATACTTACGTCACATGCATAATAAAACATGTCTTAATTTAGCAGTGTGTCATCAGCCTTTTTAAGTCACGTGAATTTGGGTTTTACCAATTATCCAAAAACACAGGGACGTGGAGAAACAACATCCAGCTCGCCTCATTTTTGGTTTAAAAGGGACAAACGAAGTCAAATCATTAATATATTGTCGGCTATTAAGGAATAATTGTATCGACTTTATTTGCATTCTGTGGTATATCAATGACCAGGCAGAATTTTCAACAATAAGAAATATTTTTCTGGGAACAAAAATCACTACTCATGCGCCTGTGTTGTTATGTAATGAATAGTCACAATATCCGCTCGTTATTTTCCGGGTTTATACGTAAGCGCCATACAAACGACATATATAGACTGAGCTACTTGACAATCTATACGGACGAATGTATGATATACAGCTTCAATTTTGAAATAGTGAATAGCATTCAAAAACTTGAACACTCACCAGAGAAGAAAAGTATCTCGTTAACGACATTTAATTGTTTTAACTTTCAACATGGAGACTTTAACATATGTCAGTACAATGTTCGTTTGTTTGTCATACAGTATCGCTGCAACAGTGTTTTACAAGAAGTCATTTAAATCAGAGATGGTGTTTTCTGTTTTGCTAAACATATTGACCGGACTCTTGCTTGAAAATGTCACCTACGGATATTTCGAAACATCATTGGTCATCATTGTTTCCTGTGCATTTAATGTATACCTATGGTCTCAGGAACGTCTGCCGTTAAAAAATGGGTGTGTATTATATTTCGTTATTTTTCTTGACAGCAAACTGTCTATATTCGATACCTTTCTACCTTTTTCGTACTCAATACTTTGGCGCATTTCAACCGCCGCTACGCTTCAGTTTGTCCGATGGCCTGCACGCTTGAAGCTGTTTCTGCGAGAACCCCGCTCCCTAGCTGGACCGATCTTCGTTTTTTACGCTACCAAGCATCACTACTTGAAGATGGCGAATTGTGATGGGAACTATTTCAATGTTATTGTTTCAATTCTATTGGGTATATCCGCGATTTTCGCTGGAGTCTTATTCAGACCAGACAATTCTGTCGTCACAGAAATGTGTCGATTACGTACAACGAGTTTGTTACGCAAGAAAATTCACAGGTTCTTGATGATAATCGCATCATTTGGATTGCTAATAAGCGAATACATTTTTCGCTGAATTCCGAACAAGATGACGGATCACCGTAAAACTATGGGAACACAAAACCAGCATTGCTTCCCGATGGACATCAAAAACAAATTTCGTGTCACAAAATAATAAAGGGCCAATCAGACAAACACGAATGATCACAGACGTCCCCAAAACGTTTATGTTCCGTGGGAGACATACAGTTCCCAGGCCGACTCACGTCACGGAGCAATGACATCCGGAAAATGTTTTATGATAATTCCGAATATTTCTACTTGATTTGTGATTACATGTACCACTGTACGTAATTTCTATTGTTGACCAGTGATTTGTATACTATGAACTACCTGATATACATAGTTCCACAATAGTAGGAATTAATGACATGTATATTTTTTATTAACGAATTGAGTCGTTTCAGGGATGAACAAACCAAAATCCGGATCATTGAAGAAATGAGATCGACCAGATCTGAACGAATCTTACATTTTTATTCAAGATATGTATTTTTTTCTATAAATACGAACCAGATGTAGACGAATGTGCCGTATGAATGCTGAATACATTAAACATCTGTTTGTTGAACATTTTGAATTGTGTGCTATTTAGTCGTTTGTAGATGCGATGTCCTCTATGCAGGAACCGAAAATAATGGCGTCATTTAATTTCCTCGCAAACGTCACGTGATTGATATGATGATCACAACCAATTTCCGACAATGAAGTGCAGTACGCTGCGTCGCGTTTTCCCATCGGAGCCAATGATGAGCCGACCATTTGCATTTTGTGAAAATACGGGAATAGGGAAAACGCCTATAAACAAGGCACGTCATGTATGTATTTTGGTTTATTTTGTTTGCTTGTTTGTTTGTTTTTTTTTGACGATTTTATGCCTTAAGTAAACTTTATTCGATTATCCGAGCGAACGACGAACAGCTCTTCAGTTTCCACAACAGAACAACCTACTCCCCACAATTACTTTTCGTTTCGTCACACGTCAATATAGTATATTGTAAGCGTTTTAATGCAATTTAAATACCGATGTTTGGATCGAAATCTAAATTTTAGAGAACACAATAGTGTCTTAAACAATATACTGAGACAAGAAACATGACAAAAACGTCTCAGATGAATCCTACCTACCTCAACCAAGGAGAATCTCTTGGGTACCCCGCTTGTACTTGTTGTGGATAACTATTGATATAGGTAATAAAACGTCACCCACTGAATGGATTTAATTGGTTGAGATATGTTCTGTGTTTCACATCGCAGCTGTCTAATTAAAACTAAATTGAGAGATACTGTGTTTTTTTCATATCGTCGCTATGAAAAATTGTTGTTATGCATAACATTTAATATTTGAAAACAGCTATTCATACAACGTACACATTTAGCAATGCTTGGCCAACTGCCAGTGCTGGGGAAGCCCGATCTATAAATAGAATGTGGAAGCTTGTTTTCAGAAAATACTACTAGGCCTACATGTTTTATTACATGTGCATACAGCGTAATGACCTACTTTCGGGAGTCTAACTGATAATAACAGTATCAGGTGTAACGGTCTTATCTAATAGGACGCATTATCAAACACAATTATTTATAGTTTTAAATTGAATAACAATAATAAAACACCGTATATCTATGGATCAGTTGGATGGCGGATATAAATTAGAACGAATATGTGTTAATAAACAACTATACGAATGTTTAATGTTCTGACTGATATCAATATGACTATGATGAATGATTAATGGCAAATTATGGACGACGGCGGCGGCGACGACGACTATAATGGAGCAATTTATGATGATGATGATGATGATGATGATGATGATGATGATGATGATGACGACGACGACGACGACGACGACGATTATGATTTGAGGAGGAGGAGGAGGAGGAGGATAGGTCAGGCGGTTAGAACGCCGGCCACTAACCTCCTTGTAACCTCCAAGGAGCCGCGTTGGCCGAGTGGTTAAGGTGTCCCGACACTTCATCACTAACCCTCCACCTCTGGGTTGCGAGTTCGAAACCTACGTGGGGCAGTTGCCAGGTACTGACCAAAGGCTGGTGGTTTTTCTTTTTTTCTCCGGGTACTTCGGCTTTCTTCCACCTCCTAAACCTGGCACGTCCTTAAATGACCCTAGTTGTAAAGAGGACTTTAAACAAAAACAAACCAACTAAAATCTTAACCTCCAAGGTGCGTGGTTCGACACCCGACCTGAAAAGAACTTGAAATAAAAGAACTTGGAGAACATCCCCGACCTGTGTCAGCATGTGTTTCTCGGAAGCTGAGAAAAGGTCGGTCTGTGCTGTCATGGTTGTGTCCTGTGGCGAAACACTTTACCTTTATTACTATGGATGGCATGCGTCGGTCCTCCAGTACGTTGTTCAGTGAGGTAGTCACCAACTACTACAAGGAGACCCGACCTCAAGATGACATTCGCTGTTCGCGGGGCGATAAACCTAGCAAATAAATTTCGAGCTAACGGAGATAATCCAATATCAAAATTCAGCTGAGGAAATCATTACCGGACAACGTACGCGGATTTGTAACGGATATATTGTAATGTATAATTTTCGAATCATTATTTCGATGTTCATTCCGCCACAGAGACTACATATTTGAACCTATCCCAATTCCCATTTAATATCATATACTTTGTTTCGTTATGTCATCACTTGAATATGATACGTGTACTTGTTTCATGTCAATATAGTGTAGTCTTACTTAAATATGCTCACCTGAACCCCATAAATGTCGAACATGTTATAAACACATCAGGCCTCTATCTCTAGAATATAAAAAGTATAACTGGAATTGTGCTCTTTTAGTTTTATATTTGAGATATTCTAGATTCATTAAGTCAGACTTAGGGAAGATAATCGTGTGCACGAATTTAGCTAGGTATTTCACAAAAAACGATATCCTTCCTACATGTAGGTCCAAATACAACTGTAAAATGCAGGTAGAAGTCCGCTAAGTGCCTTAGTGTAGAGGAAACCGGTATACCTCGGAACTCAACCCATGTAACCGGACAGGCGACTCCATACCTAAACCGGTATACCTCGGAACTCAACCCATGTAACCGGACTGGTGACTCCATACCTTTTCACGTCCGATCGGGGAATCGAACCTCGGACGCCTAAGTGACAGACAAGTGTGTGACCGTGGTGTCATTATTGTTTCTTTGACAGATGTTTGTTTGCAGTGACACTGCTACATCTTCTCGCTGTAGCCAAACCAGAATATTAGATTATACTTACAACTTGCGAACCAGTCAAAATTTAAAGCTGAAAGTCACACAGAAAAGTTTACTTTAGTACTTGCATCTTGTATCCGGATTTCTGTAACCGTGTCAAACTGGTATCTTGACAAACTTTGGGTTATTTTGATATGTACAATCATGAGTGTTAATATACATGCAAGTTGATATTTGTTCGGCAATTCTTGTAAAATGAATCATTTTTATTTTTTTTTTGTAAGCTTCGTATTAGCAGTTGTGGGGACATACAATCCATCTCTACAACATTTTCCCCCTTTTTACAAACCATTAAGTAGCGGACATTGGATTCTTCGCATATTCAGTCAAAATACGATGTTAAACTATGTCTATGCTGTTATGTAACGTCAGCCTATATATTTTAGGTATCAGATTTATATAAGTGACTTGACACTTGTTTCTGATTCCTTTTTGTATCATTTATAACTTTAACGTCAGCCTATATATTTTAGGTATCAGATTTATATAAGTGTCTTGACACTTGTTTCTGATTCCTTTTTGTATCATTTATAACTTATATATAAATATTGTTAATTGGAAATTGAGAAATAAACCACAGTTTAAACTAATGTCAGCCATGCTATTTTCATTCCAACATTGGGCGATGTCTGTATAGGGGTGAATTCAATTAGATTCAAACTTTATTTACAGTCGGTACATATCATAAGAAGTCAACATTAGCTCTAATGAACTATTAAAACCGACTCAAACAGTAAAAGACATGTACAAAATAAATAAATAATTAACAAAACATCAAAAATAGAAGTGTATTTACCTGATTGTGAGTTTAACGAAAAATAAAATAGGTTTTAGAACTTAACAAGAAATATCTTTAAAAAAGATAAACGGCATGGTTTTAATACTGGTGATTATAATGTAACTCTGCTGTTAAAATAAATTAACGAACTAATGCATTTCAGCACAGATAACAAAATTATATCGGTTTGAATCATATTAAGTGATAATAAGACTGCATTTGCATGAATCAGGAATATAATTGTATTAATGTGTCATTTGAAAAGATACACCCACTTATTCAGCTTGCAACCCTTTTTAAAACATATCTAAAGGTCGAAAACAAGTACATGTAAAGTGTGTTTTGTTTTTGTGTAGGTGTTTTGTTTTTGTTTTTGTTTTTCCCTTTTTCTTCACATTTGTCGAGTGCTGTGGTAATGTTAATCACTGATTCTGTACGAGTTGCTTCCCTTGGAACAGTGCGTAGACAAATTGTGTCTTGGCGGTTATATGGCCACATTGTCTTGATTCCATTGTTATTTGTCTTTTCAGAAACCGCCTGCGAGGTTAATAATACTATCACCATTTATTTACCATTCGTATTTACATATGTATATTCCCGCTTTTTTAGCATTCTGCGTGGCATAAAACATGTGAAAACGCGATTTGTTGTTTTAACACGAGTCTAATATTCGACAACCGCATATTAGGAAACCGACTAATGTCGTTAACAATTGGTCCAATATGTTTAACAATTTCTCAAAACGCTTACAGTTAATTCAAAATAGTACTACAAACCTTAGACTGTGCAAACCGATAACATTACCATTCGGTCGGTCTTCCGAGAATGCATATAGTATAATACAAACATACTCGAAAGAAGAATACTGCGCAAACTCGTCACTCGCACCCACGTGATTCCATTCGAACTTCTCCATTTAACATTGTTTACAAACATCAACAAGGTGAACTTTGAGCTTTTTACAAGTTCAATGTCTACGCTGTAGTACAGGTCATATGAAGACTGTATCTATCGATATTGTGCCACTTCACTCACTTCACTCTAGAAGTGCCATGCCAAGACACGTTAGTACGGCATTCTGCACGGTCATATTGTATTGAAAAAAGGCTGACAAGTCCTTGTGAAGCCAAGAGGAAGTCCAGATAGTAACGTCAACTACATTAAACCGGAATGTCAAGGCAAGAGGGACACTTTCATCGATTTTGATTTGTTCAATTCTAGGGGGAGAATACCGTTGTCCTATTCTAGTATTCGCTCTGCACAAACACGTTAAGAGATATGGCCAAATAAGAGAACAAGAACATTCATTGTAGTGTAGGAACAAAAGAGAAGGACAATAGGAAAATTGCATCACTTTCCGTATCCTCCGAGGACACGGAACAATTACTTATTTTTATAAAAGATTCTCAGATTTGTCGCTTGCAGTTTTAACCTTACTTCTTTTTTCCACCTGCGGGAGAAACACGTTTTGGTAATTTGACTTCACTGGCAAACAGCGAAGTTAGTCTTGCTCGCGCAATGATTTCATAGAACGCTATTTTTAGGCTTTTTTCGGAGATTTAAATGGACACGTACGTACATTTACCAAGATCAACTGAAGTCTTAGTAACTGGCATTTGTACCCTTTGCTTGGCACTAACCTTTAGCAATAATGACTGTTTGAACTATCGTCAATATAAGGCGACAGAATAGGGTGTCGATCTACAATGTGAAGGTATGTTATTTCAGTGTGACGACACTATACAAGTGTCTGTTATCCATAGACACAGTCTTCACACGGCCTTGACTGTTTCGTGGTAGTTAAAAAGCATAAACCAAACAAGCACCACAACATGTTGTAATATGCTTCGAATATCAAGAATACAAAATCCTAGCAGAAACTGGAATCGGGAAATATCTCTTATAGATTATACTGATTGTTTCTTTGCATACTTGTTGTACTCCCCCACAAATTACCTTAATATTGCTGTGATTCAGAAATAACGTCACCGGAACCTCTATCGTTAGAGTTCCATGTACTTCAGACAGTATTTTGGCGTTCTTGAATTGGACCATTAAAGTCCATCTATTCTACACTAAAATAACACTGGTTAGTTACAAGCTGTTACGTCTGAAGAGAGTCGGGCTATAGAAATATTGTACATACAAAACTGTTCATAACAATTACGAGGATGACGATATTTACGAGGCAGTATTTATTTGTCCTTGTAACAGTGAAATTTCTATAAATTTCCTGTTAATAAGTACCGGATAATAGTATGTACGGGAAAAACACGTCCAATAGAATTACGAGTTTTTTTGTTAGTGGGGATTGGATTATACAACCCACAGACACAATTGCAATGATATCCCGACTACAGCCATACTAAACCGATAAGTTGCTCGTTGTCTGAAATCGAATCTCAAAAGTGGTTAAACAAACCAGTCATGACCGAGTTTTTAGAAACAGTATGACTGTTATGATGGAACGGAAACCTACAATACTGGATATATCATCTCCGAATCTGCAATCGGATTAATGACGGCAGGGGACGTTCACTTTCGTTGGTGCTCATTTTACATCTACTAGGGCAGTAGTTAATACATGACTAATTTGTTTTTGTTTTTGACTCTTTATTGCAAAACAAAAACCTGGGACATGCGATGACGGTTGTTTTGGGTCCGACCAATAACCATGTTTCTCAGTGGGTGATACCTAAGGGCACATCAACAGCCATGGTCACTCGGGGACGGATAACCAGCGGGAAAATTCACAAGTTTCGTATAT
The DNA here is from genome assembly GCF_902652985.1 of Pecten maximus. NCBI lineage: Eukaryota > Metazoa > Mollusca > Bivalvia > Pectinida > Pectinidae > Pecten > Pecten maximus. The sequence goes on from NC_047029.1 coordinate 24,316,165, forward strand.
CAATATACACAATATATCATCAAGTAACGTGATATCCTTGGTAAAAACTACAATATACCGGGTAATCTGTGAATGCGACACAACCGATCAGGATACCAGGCTGTAGATAGTCTAGGTCGGAAGAGTCACGTTTCCCCCCCGTTATATGCTGTACTAAAGCTCATCCTGAGAAATCTTCGTCAAACAACGTGAATCAACGAATGGTGTTCTGATATCAGTAGACGGACAACTTTTGGCCCACTTGATAACGCCCTGAACTCCTATATTTACATTTGGATGGCAAAGCCACAATTTGGCTATATATATTAACAGTCTATGAGAGCATAATTAACACCCACATCGTGACATCATTCCATGCGTAAACATATTTTATACTTACGCGCAACACAGATATTCAATGTTTGAATTATCAAAATTTCGAGATGTTTATGTCAAACACCTAATCGAAAGCTAAGTGGTCAAGGTGTCCCGACACTTTATCATTAGTTCTCCGCCTCTTGGTCGCGAGTTCCAAACTCAAGTGAGGCAGTTGCTTGGTAAAGACTGTAGGCCGGTGGTTTTTCTCGGGTACTCCGACTTCTATCCACCGCCAAAATCTGGCGTTTCTGATAAATAACCCTGGCTGTTAATAGGACGTTAAACAAAAATAAACCTAAACCAAAATCTTTTGTTAACCTATCTGCTCGCGACTACAGACTGTTCCGTTTGTTCAACCGAAGTGTTGGAGCTGTCGGTAAGGAGTTTTTTGAAATGCAATAAAATACAATAATTTTAACAAATGATATATCAACTCTAAAGAGCTTATTTAATTTACTTAATATTTATTTACATATCTTTTAAAATGAGACTCTGAAAACGTAAATATAAATGTTTAGAAAATGTATTCACGTGACATCTATGGTCGATTTATATGCCGAGCTTTGCAGGCATACATCATATTGCATGATAGCATATGTTTGGTTTGTTTTTGTTTAACGTCCTATTAACAGCCAGGGTCATTTCAGGACGTGCCAGGTTTTGGAGGTGGAGGAAAGCCGGAGTACCAGGAGAAAAACCACCGGCCTACGGTCAGTACCTGGCAACTGCCCCGCGTAGGTTTCGAACTCGCAACCCAGTGGTGGAGGGCTAGTGTTAAAGTGTCGGGACACCTTAACCACTCGGCCACCGCGGCCCCAATGACATATGCTGCCAGGGTAATGAAGTAATATTGATGTCATATGATCTAGTTTGTCAGGGCCACAAAGTAAGATAAATATTCATGACCTTGGCTACCATGCTCACTAGATAATATTGATGCCATATGACCAAGGCTGTTAGGGCCACAAAGTAAGATAAATATTAATGACCTTGGCTACTGCTCACTAGATGATACTGATGCCATATGACCAAGATAAATGTCATATGAATTAGGTTACCATTGTCACTAAATGATATGGATGCCATACGACCAAGGCTGCGAGGATCACGAAGTAACGTGGCATTTATTTACATATCTTTTAAAATGAGACTCTGAAAACGTAAATATAAATGTTTAGAAAATGTATTCCCGTGACATCTATGGTCGATTTATATGCCGAGCTTTGCAGACATACATCATATTGCATGATAGCACATAGTGGACGGCTTAAAACGTAGTCTTTCAATAGAGTGGGAGAATTATCGTTGTCATTTTCCCAACATACTTCTATGACATTACAAATCCTTCGATAACTGTCAAACATTCCTTTCATGGTGACGATTAGAAGTATGATTAACCATGACCATTTAATCTACATTTGGCATTGATTGGTTTTTGACAAAGGTTTAATACAATGATATGAGTATTATTTTCCACATTTAGGAAGGTTATTGGCTATAAGATTTGGTAAATCCGACTATTCTCTGCCTAACATTAAGACTTTGTTAACAGTAATGATGGATTCGTTCTTTGTCACAATAATTTATGTGACCGGATATGGAGTCACCCAACCATGTCTAGGCATTACAGAATGATGACACTTTAAAGGCCTTCGTCAGCAGTAGCCCCATAGTGTATTGACACTGTTTATGGTCTTCTTGTTAACATTGGCAGAACAATCATGAACAAAACGAGATCAAACTTGTCTATGAAGAGGAGTACGTGGCGGTCACACATTTAAATGTATATTGGAAGTCTATATGTACTACGTAAGAATTGTACTGCTGTCCCCACGATTAGTTCAAGACGACTTAGTTTGATATCTTATCTTTACTCGGATCTCCAAAAACGTTCTCTTCCTAATTTCTTCCTTGACACTGCTCTATACTTGACCTTCCTAATGTCTCCCTTGACACTGCCTCACTCTTGGCCTTCCTAATGTCTCCCTTGACACTGCCTCACTCTTGGCCTCCCTAATGTCTCCCTTGACACTGCCTCACTATTAGCCTTCCTAATATCTCCTTAACACTGCCTCACTCTTGGCCTCCCTAATGTCTCCCTTGACACTGCCTCACTATTAGCCTCCCTAATGTCTCCCTTGACACTGCTTCACTCTTGGCCTCCCTAATGTCTCCCTTGACACTGCCTAACTCTTGGCCTTCCTAATGTCTCCCTTGACACTGCTTCACTCTTGGCCTCCCTAATGTCTCCCTTGACACTGCCTCACTCTTGGCCTTCCTAATGTCTCCCTTGACACTGCCTCACTATTGGCCTCCCTAATATCTCCTTAACACTGCCTCACTCTTGGCCTCCCTAATGTCTCCCTTGACACTGCCTCACTATTAGCCTCCCTAATGTCTCCCTTGACACTGCTTCACTCTTGGCCTCCCTAATGTCTCCCTTGACACTGCCTCACTCTTGGCCTCCCTAATGTCTCCCTTGACACTGCCTCACTCTTGGCCTTCCTAATATCTCCCTTGACACTGCCTCACTCTTGGCCTTCCTAATATCTCCCTTGACACTGCCTCACTCTTGGCCTCCCTAATGTCTCCCTTAACACTGCCTCACTCTTGGCCTTCCTAATGTCTCCCTTGACACTGCCTCACTATTAGCCTTCCTAATGTCTCCCTTGACACTGCCTCACTCTTGGCCTTCCTAATGTCTCCCTTGACACTGCCTCACTATTAGCCTCCCTAATGTCTCCCTTGACACTGCCTCACTATTAGCCTTCCTAATGTCTCCCTTGACACTGCCTCACTATTAGCCTCCCTAATGTCTCCATTGACACTGCCTCACTATTAGCCTTCCTAATGTCTCCCTTGACACTGCCTCACTCTTGGCCTTCCTAATGTCTCCCTTGACACTGCCTAACTCTTGGCCTCCCTAATGTCTCCCTTGACACTGCCTAACTCTTGGCCTTCCTAATGTCTCCCTTGACACTGCCTTACTCTTGGCCTCCCTAATGTCTCCCTTGACACTGCTTCACTCGTGGCCTTCCTAATGTCTCCCTTGACACTGCCTCACTCTTGGCCTCCCTAATGTCTCCCTTGACACTGCCTCACTATTAGCCTTCCTAATGTCTCCCTTGACACTGCCTCACCCTTGGCCTTCCTAATGTCTCCCTTGACAAGCCTCACTTTAGCCTTCCTAATGTCTCCATTGACACTGCCTCACTGTTGGCCTTCCTAATGTCTCCCTTGACACTGCCTCACTCTTGGCCTTCCTAATGTCTCCCTTGACACTGCCTCACTCTTGGCCTTTCTAATGTCTCCCTTGACATTAACTCACTATTTGCCTTCCTAATATCTCCCTTGACACTGCCTAACTCTTGGCCTCCCTAATGTCTCCTCCCTTGACACTGCCTAATTATTGACCATAATATAATCGTTCGCCTCTGTGACTAATGGTATTGGGTCTGTCCCCAAACACTGACATACGGACAACTCTTTCAAAATGGCACTTTGTGTTCTCTTCTCTATATGAACCCAGTCTCTGAACATGATTTTTGAGGACGCATAATTAGCTAGGAGAAAAGCTATATGCTTTTCTTGATAAAGACCACAATGCCATTAAAAACTACATTATATCCTCTGTAAGCTATATCATAGCGTCAAATATTCCAAATAAAAGTCGAAATTATAAGTCATCATAAGTCATCATAAGGAAATCAAAGCCAGTGTAATGCAAGATGGCCATCAATTAAGACAATTAGTCAAGAAAGGCCTTCAATCGCCCCCACCTTAATTATACCCAATACAGTGTAAGTTAATATCAGGTCAGATGAGCTATACATTAAAACATGTTTACTTCCCTTTTTGGTATTTCATTGTGTGTTTAGATGTTTCTGATAAATACTGTTATCATTCTACACAATGCATGCTATTGATTATATTACCATATAGCTCATCATTTTGAATAATTGTGAGTCTATCATGTAGTTCAATCAACATGCACTCCCACCAAAATATTTGAGACTTCAGTTGAAACGTAAATCAGCTCCACTCGGCGGGTATTGCTGTTGCACGTTAACTTTGGAGGTTGTTTTAGTAAGACATCGTTATCTAAGTGTGGAATATCGACATGTGCTCGTGACCTTTTACAGTATACATATCCATGTGGTCGTTCGGGCACGTGGGCGTAACTCCCCCTCTCTTATGTAAAATCTGCATCGACATATTATACAACATCCGCATCCAAGAAACGTGATTTAATATAGAAAGTCTGGGAGAAATGGTAAAAATACAGGAACTGACGAGGTGGTTTACGATCTGTCTTCAAAGGTTGCCGCAGATATTACTTTACACAAAATGAGTGTTGTCTTGTTTACATAAAAACCTATTAATAGACAGTAAATCACCTTTCCAGCAGCTGCAACAATAAATATGACAGTAATTCATATATTTCTGCATATTTTTGGTATCTTATTCTGAACTGGAATGCCGTTTTATATTTTATTTGCAGATATTTTCCGAGAATAGAACTTTAAGATAATATTTCGTTAGTTATTGTTAAAATACTATTACATTGTGGTAGACAATATGCTGGTAATAAACGACATTCACCAAAATATTAATGTAAAAAAATAACGTTTCAAAATGTCACTAGTGAACAAGAACCTAAACCATTAAAACAGTACAGATCTATCAGCAATCTAAAAATTAGTGCAATCAAAGTATAATTCTAATTAGATTGGTTATATGAGAGAAAAGCTTGATGACTATCATGATTTGTTAACATAAATGTGATGAAGTATATAGATGTGTGCATGCAAATGACGAGGCTTGCGAAAAATCTTAACTGAATTGCATATAAATGTTTTAAGTTATATACCAAACGCTCACGTTAAGGTGACACTAAGAGTGACAATGAATAAACATCTGTATGATGTCCCAAACATCACTGACGAGTCCTCGAAAGACAAAACAGGTGTACTATGTCCCAAACATCACTGACGAGTCCTCGAAAGACAAAACAGGTGTACTATGTCCCAAACATCACTGACGAGTCCTCGAAAGACAAAACAGGTGTACTATGTCCCAAACATTACTGACGAGTCATCGAAAGACAAAACAGGTGTACTATGTCCCTAACATCACTGACGTATCCTAAAAGGACGAAGCCGTATGGTGTCACTAAGATCAATGACAAATCTCGATAAACCGAAGGGTGTCCCTAACATTACTGACGAGTCCTAAATGATCGAAAAGCTGTATTGTGTCCTTAAAATCACTGACGAGATTTAGAAGAACGAAAGCTGTATGGTGTCCCAAATATCACTACCGAGCTCTAGAAGGACGAAACCTGTATGGTGTCCCTAGGATCACTGACGAGTTTTAGAAGAACGAAAGCTGTGTGGTGTCCCAAGTATCACTAACGAGTTCTAGATGGACGACAGCTGTATGGTGTCCTAATTATCACTGACGAGTTCTAGAAGGGCGAAAGCTGTATGTTGTCCCAAGCATCACTGACGAGTTTTAGAAAGACGAAAGCTGCATGTTGTCATCATTTTTTTCTTAACTCTATTTTGTTTTGTTCGGTCTCATTTTGTTTTGTTTACTCCCGTTTTGTTTTGTTCATTCCCTTTGTTTTGTTTTTGTTTTTGCTTAGCCCTATTTTGATTTTATTCGGTTCCATTTCGTTTTCATCAGTCTCATTTTGTTCAGTGATTCCCCCTTTTTTGTTCAATCTATTCTTTTTATTATTATTATTTGCTTTGCCCCATTTATTTTGTTCACTGCTAACTTGTTTTCCCCTCAGGATTTCCGCCCTTTTCCCTCCTAGCATCACTAAGTAGTCGTAAAAAGAAACACTATTATTTATTAATTCAAATTGATGGGTACAATTCACTTCTATGCGTTTTTTATCACCATTATCAATGCATTGTTTTAATGATTTCCTGCATTTTATTGGTTTGTTTGTTTAAAAAGTAATATTTTTTCGCCAATATATCAATAACCAATTCGCGATTTGAATAAAGAAATGAGTTTGAAAAATCGCCCTTAACCTATTTCAACGTAAAAAGTCAATCATAGGTCAAACACCGAAAAAAAACATACCAAATTGCTTTATCAGAGCATAATATTAACACTAATTGGAATTTCCCTGACTAACATTTTTGTGAGACAGGATGAATTTATTCCGCTGTTATTTCAAGGATTTTTATCATTGTTTAATTTTTTGTTGTTTTCCCTTGTGTGTCAAACCTTTATAGTCGTACAGGACTGCTATATTGGGGTAGCCTTGCTGCACTCGGAGACGGATATTCTTTGTCAATTGTCTAATTATTTAAATCACTATATCGCCAAATGGTGCGAGCTGCATACCCTAGGGACTTGGACTGGAGTCTGGAAATGAACGGTTAACTGCTTAAATTATCAATATAGTTCATCGATAACACGTTTACTTTTTACGTATTGAAACAGGAACTTCCTAATACTGGCAATATTGATATCGAATTTACAAATAATACGCTTGCAAGTAAAATGAAAACACCCCTACTTGTGTAAACCTGTGAATTAAATGTACTTTAGTTATTGTTTAGTTTAACATGATTGCAGAACATATTATGCTTCGATTATTCCATTTTCCCCGTGGATACATTTATGCATTGCATCAGTGTAAATCGGTCTTTCCAGCGCCCGAACCAATGTTCCAGTGACCCAATTAGATGATGAATATTGATGCCACTTCGAGGCCTATATGTACAGCTCGCTTAACTTTATGGTAATTGTGTTACAATCTCGTCTGCTATAACTTGATCTTGGGTATGGTGGCTGCAGGATGACATACATACTATAGATGGTCACATTAGTCAAATTTCAACGCTTGTATCTTCTTGATTATTTTTCTTTATGGAATTATTGAATTGGATAGTATTGCCGGTATGTGTAACAAATGAGGGAACCACATTAACCTTAAGTCAACTTTCCATTTCTAGATGATAACATTCCTGCCTTCTCAATGTACAATGCTTACAAGTCTAAGTTGATTCCAGATTCGGCGATAGATAGCAATTGCTGATACAAACAAACAAACAACTTAATATGTCTATTGATGCATCTAGATAAACACCTTAGCGAATTTCCATGATAATCATCAAGATCCTATTGTGAAATAATCCATTTTGGGGTGGAATATGAAAAAAAAATTCTAACTCGTTTATGGGCCTGTTACTTTCGTTAGCAACTCTCCGGTTCTCATAACGACGCTCTCTGTTCCCTACCTACTCCCTAACCCCTTCTTAAAATGTATTGCGAGAACTTGGCGTCGATAAAGCAGAAGATGCATGCCATTCTGGGTCACATAATCTTATTTTTCTTGCACTTTTACAAATGTGTCCTTGTTAATCTGTATCACAATATGTTTTTCTATGTACATCTGCTCATTTTTCACAATACGACATGTCGTTTGGATGAACCGCGCTTTTTTCTTTAGACACTTTATACACGATAGACTGTTTCCTCTCCGTGATACCATACAATAGTAATAATAATGGTGATTGATAGCTATGTCGGTAGATACACGGAGGCACTAGCAATGGTTTCCAAATCGTTTTTATTAATCTCATCTTGATTAGCTGATGTCAAACTTTCGTGTATATTTGCAGTTGATTGCTGTTGGTTCATGAAGAGTGCATTGTGGTTATCAGTCTCTATATTGATTGCCCGATTTATTTTCGAATTTAGTAGTTGTAACTCAAATTCCAATATTTCGTATACGGCACCGTGTGTTTTATCTTTGTTTTGGTGCATTGATTTTGCTGTTGACCAAATAGAGACCGTGTTTGGAATTCCTTCTTGCTTTCAAGTCGTCGGGGGAGACCCATTTTAAATCCCAGGTACGTTGATTGAACAACATCGAAGACAATGTCTATGTTTAATCATATTTCAAAGATCATAAGAAAAATAAGTCTGTTTAGCAGGAAAGAATTTGTATACGACCTCATCAAAACATTTGCTTAAGTCTTTCATTCATACTGAAAGCTAAATTTCTAATATTCACTGAAAAAATATGATATATTCTTTAAATTTAAGTTAAGTTACTAGTACAGGACCAAGTAAGACTTTACACCGGAATCAAAGTTTATTTTCGGATGTCTACTATCATTGGCCCCATGTCCCCTGTTTTTTAGACGTTGTGCCCAACGGTTTCAGAAAATCCGCTGCCTTACCACAGAAATTGTTCGTAATTTTACAGACCTCAATCATGTCACCTCTGATCCTTCTCAAGGTCGGTGAGTGTCGGTAACCCTAGCATTTTTAACCTATCTGCATAGGACATTTCCTTAAATCCGGTTAATTGCTTTGTTGCCCTCCGTTGAACAGTCTCGATCATATCAACATGTTTAATTTTGTACGGATGTCATACAGTATTCGCGTACTCGAGATGAACTCTTACTTGTGTCTAGTACAGCAAGGAGAAGTTGAATTATTTGAATATTTTGAAAATTCGCCGTATTAGTGTAAATATAGAATTTGCCTTTTTAACTTAAGGACTTATGTGTTCATCAAAAGTTAGATACTAATCTATAAAAACGCTTATACCTTTTCCCGTTTCTACTTTTATCACAAATTATCACATAATCTACCTGTTATCAAGTAGATTCTCTCGTGTAATATTTTTGCATACGTCACTGGTGTAATATACCCCTTTTCATTGGCTGTGCCATTCAGAAAAACAGGGCCGCGGTGGCCGAGTGGTTAAGGTGTCCCGACACGTTAACACTAGCCCTCCACCTCTGGGTTGCGAGTTCGAAACCTACTTTGGGCAGTTGCCAGGTACTGACCGTAGGTCGGTGGTTTTTCTCCGGGTACTCCGGCTTTCCTCCACCTCCAAACCTGGCACGTCCTTAGATGACCCTGGCTGTTAATAGGCCGTTAAACAAAAATAAACCAATCCAAACCATTCAGAAATTCATCGTGACGTCATAATACGGTCAAGGACATTACGTAAGGATTAGTGTGAGTGGCGCAACAAAATGGCTGTCTGCGTTTAAGTTCTAAATATATTCACTTTAATAGCAACATGTAAGTTTTCCTAGCTTTGTGATTAAAATGATTTTAGACTTGTTTTCATTTCACTTGTTTAATAAACTTTATTTGACTAAGCCACGAATGTAAGATCCTCTATTTCAATTTCATATACGATTTTATGAAACTCGTCTAGAAATTTAATTTTTTTGCTCGCCAAGACTCGTGGCATAAAATCGTATATGAAATGGAAATAGAGGATCTTACATTCGTGGCTTAGTCAAATAAAGTTTATTAAACAAGTCCAATAATCTGATAGGCCAGGAGTGTAAGATTTTATTTGTCACATAACTTCTATTTATTAGGATATAAGCAAAAAAAAAATTTCAATTTTTCGTTTATATATAAGATAGGCGAAATTCGGCTCGGGTGGGACGTTTTCGTCTACCCAGACAATCATTCGACGTCACATATTTATTATGACGTCATAATAGTGTTATTACACATGTGTCTTACCAATTATATGTCATGGCCGTATGGTATGGTAGAATGGGCTAGTTGTGTGATAAATAGAATCTTACATTCGTGGATATGTACATGTAATATGGAACTAATTAAACTCGTTCAATAATTTGATATGCCGCTCATTTAAGATCTTCTCTGAATTAATAAAGACCGTGTCATACAACCCTTGCCACCTTAATATATCTTATTTGTTTAAGGTCGATTACTAAATAATGTTAAAGATGTGCTTCAATGATATGAGATTCGACATATTAACATCTGTTAAGGAAAGATGAAGAAAAGTTTATTTCTTCGTATTACAGAAATATAAATATAAAAAAAAAGAAATATATGATGTATCAGTTTAAGATTTCATTTAAATTAATATAACAACATACGCTTACAAAAGTCCGGTGTATACTACCTATCCTTACTTAAAGACCCCCTACATTGCCGAATGATGGAAGTGGTGTGTTATGGTGATATGAATACTCTTACCTGAGGCGGTGGTACAGGTGATCGGCAGGTTTTTTTGAAATCTTATCTGTCACATGCATGTCAATTGAATATAAAGGACTCATTGCAAGTCATTCACCATGTCCTGTGTCGTCTCTCCAGTCATCATTTCGTCTATTTCTTTTCTTGCCACCGATACGATATCCCTCTTCCTCTGTTCATTGTTACAACAACACGTATTTTGCTGTTTCAGTTGTCGTTGTTTTTCTTCTCTTATGGTTATCACATGACCATCAGTCGTCGATAAATCATCATATCATTCCTGGGTTTCGTCTCTCGATTGTCGACAAGCTTGTGGAGCAAAAACGAATGCAATCAGATGTAGAACAGAAAGAATTTTGGAATGTCCTTCGCAATTTTATTTTTATGGCCCACTATCTGAAAAATCTTGTACCTGTCTCTGTGCGTTTATTTCAGTGTGCTAACGACCTACAGGTATACCATGATTGCCATAGGACATTATTGACGTTCGATATCCCAGGTATGTAATTTGAATTTATTATCTTATCATTATTAACCCCTAATCCCTTTTTTTCATCATAAAAGTGAGAAAATATATATAATGTCAATCATTGCGCAGTTTAAATGACTCATTGTTAATTACGCTTCTATTTCTCTCTATAGTATCCTGCTAACATAGATTACTGGTAAAGATATGGACAATTTAACCAATTTTATGTTTTAAAGTAAAATATATTTTTCGACATTCGTCGGCAATTTAAATAAGTATAACAATTGGGATACAGTTGATGTACGAACACCTCCATCACAAATTTCATCTCCTAATTGACGTAATCCGAGGCTTTCCTTGTAAACCTGAAATCCAGAAGTCCGTACAAGATGATTGTCTTCGATGACAAAGAATATCTTTACCGTTCAGGACCGCTTGTCTTATTTTTACGTGTACTTTTTCAAGGACCTCCATCTAAAAGAGAAGATAATACCTAAATTCAAACAAAAACGTAGTTCTTATTAAACAAATGACAAAGTCCGTGCTCAATACGAACAAAATATTAATTTGCATGAGGACCATTAAATATGCATAAGAATAACATGTGGTGGCTGATCACGGCAAACTCGTGTTGGCGTGTTGTCGCTTTGCCGCGTTCACCAACACCCCAAAGCGCCGACACGACTTTTCACCGCGCCGACACGACAATTCACCGCGCCGACAAGCCAACATGCCAAAGCGCCAACAAGGAATTTCACCGCCCCAACACGACCTTTCACTGCGCCGACACGCCAAAGAGCCAACACGGCATTTTGCCGCGCCAACAAAACATTTCACCGCAACAACACGCCAAAGCGCCAACACGACATTCCACAGCGCCAACACGAGAAGGCAGTAATCAACCACCAGAACAACAGCTTTTACGAAAAGGTATATGTAAGCATCGTTTGCTTTGTCGACGACACCCTTAAACTTCACCTAGTCCACACCAAAGTTAGTTCCTTTTCTCATAATGGAAACTAGTTTTGCTATAACGGAATCACTAGACAAACTAACATCCATTGAACCGTATCATGATGTCGACAATACAAGTTTTCCCATGGCCTTCATCCACCTATATTTTCTGAAACCTTGTGTCACAGGAGTCATGAAAATAGGAGCAGAGCCTTGAATTATCGACTTGGACAAATGGACACCGCAGGTATTGGAAGCAGGCATGTCACTATCTAGAAAAGGAAAAGTAACAGTTGGGATCGAAAGCTAAATCTCATTCTTATCGTGCAGCTTTGTGTTACGTTATCAAGGTTATAAATATCTTTGTTTCGTGTTTCCTCGTTTAATCGATATTGACTAAGAATTGCGGCTTTTAAAACAATCCAGTAATCGATTACTGTGTTTAATCCCGCGTAAATAGGATTTCAAGCAGTTCATACATTGAAACATCACTCGAAAGTGGAACTTGATCAGGTTCTCCACAGTAAGTTCCAAAGTAAAGAGGATGTTGATCAGTTAATATACCGAGACAACCCCTGGTAACCATTTCTTCGATCAGTTAATATACCGAGACAACCCCTGGTAAACATTTCTTCGATCAGTTAATATACCGAGACAACCCCTGGTAAACATTTCTTCGATTAGTTAATATACCGAGACGACCCCTTTTAAACAGGCCTTCTATTAGTTAATATACCGAGACGACCCCTGGTAAACAGGAAGTTGTTGGTTTTTTTCTGGAGACATCCGTTGTAAACAGGAAGTTGACAAGCCGACATCGTGGAAACATATTTTCTGTTAAAAAAGCTACATGATAAATCTACATGCTCGTAGTTCTGAACATCTGAAATTTTAAATACTTGTAACTGCGTGGCTTTACCATCAACGTCACTTTGATTTGCATATTGGACATGAAGTTGTCACCTTGGTACAGATATAATTAGGCAGCATCGCATAACGTCACGAAGATAAACAAACCATTTTTTTTATTGTTGTTTATTTGTGAGAAGACAATAGTGCAAGGTTACACACCTACCAACAGACAACTCGGACATCTATCTTGTCTGTGTGATAATGATTGCTGTTAGTCATGGATATGTGTATAGATAAAGGAATGGAAATATTGCAATATATGGTAATTGGATTGGTAGGCGCCATGTTCTGATGCTTGAAAATCAAATTGACATTTTCGTGCGTTTTGGGAAATATACAGGCTTTTAGAAGCTAAATTATTGAAAATAAAAAGCATAAGGACAATGAAATATTTCAAAAATTAAAAAATATAAGCGATCAAGTATGAAATATAACGGCGATAGAGATACCCGTTGTTATAAATAGCGTCACACACTTTTAGGAGATACTTTAAACATCCGTGTGAAACTCGTGACCAATAAAATCAAATTTCGCATAAAATACTGCCATTAAATGTTTTTATCTATCAGGAACGATCTTAACATTTTCCTCTGTCATCTTGTTAGCCACATTTTCTAATTCAAAGTGACATCGAAATTTAGCAAGCATAATGCCTCATGGGACAAACCCGAAGCCATCAGCAATCAGCCGTGCAGCTGTGATATTTGTGTTATTTTTTTATTTCTATTTTCTTTTCATGCGATATCGTTTCTATGCCAACTAGACAGATAACAAAAAAAACGTTAAAATATGTTAAGTACTCAAAACCCCATCAAGTTAAAAAGGGTATGTAATTATAAGTATATATATACCGTGATGCTAGGATCAGAAACTTCTGAAGTAGCGGTTTAAACCTGTCTGGAGCAAGTTTGTTCACTTGAAGTAAGAGATGATGTGCATATCGAATATCTTGTTCAAGACTTTACAATGAAAAAACAGAACATTTAAAAATGTTCTAACCTGATATTGTTTTCACACGTATCTAAAGTAACAAATGTTTAAAAAAAAATCGAATTTAAAATAACAATTTTAATATTTAGAAATTAAAATTTATTTTGTTAAAAGCTTAGCTGGGTTGACAAATAGTCATAAAATCGTTACTTGTACAAGATAGTTTGGCTGACGGGAGTCAGCGGAGCGCGTTATCTTAACAGCTTAAACATGGGCTTCATTACTCCGACATTTTGATAGTTAAATCAGCCATCGGTTCTATAGATAATGAAGCGGGTAATTACACCCGACTGTACATTGGGGTCCGGTTAAGCCTTACTGACATACTAACCCAATTTTGTTAGGACACACCAGGTGTATAAACCTATATATACATTCATTGAGGAAATCAGAAAAGCCTAGACCGTGTTGGAGACAAGAGGACACAATGATTTTTGGTATAGTATATATATATAATATATATGTGTGTGTGTCTTTGTTCAAAATGTATCCTTACTTAGGGACTGTCCGAATTACCTGCTCTCTTGACTGAAATTTGTGATTTTGTGATTGGTTTTATTTATCTAATTAATAATCATTGTAATATTTCTTTTTAGAATATGAATATTTTATATTTAAATATGGTAAGATGACTGATTCCCGATAAAAACTATGTTTTATACTTTGTAATTATATACTTGCAATTGTGATAAATGACCCCAAAATGAAGAAATTGATTGATTGATAAATATATATGTAATCAATGATATTTATCTGTCATACCGTATATTTCACGTGGAAAACATAAAAAATCATCTTACATGTATATATTTCATTTTTAGTCACTTTTTCTCATTTTTGCTTTATTTCTGCATGGAATTTCAATATCAAATATATATATGTTTTTTCGCTAAAAATACTGATAAACAAAAATGTACTCGCCACTGTATGCCCTTAAAGTACAGACGGAAACGGAATCGTAGCTTCGAAAGACGTGTTTAATAGTGACAAATAGATCTTCACCAATTTCATTAAGTACCTTTAACAAATATTTTATCATTTCATCACAGAGAAAGTAGAGACTAATATAAAGGGGGTGTCTGATTTATGTTAAACGAAATGTATCCGGAACGTATACATCAACTTAATAGTTATCGTGGAATACAATGTCAACTTTGACAAGTCAGTGTGTGCATGAATCGTATCTGTATTCCCGATTGGCAAGAGTCATTATTTATCCCTCGAATGTGTATAAATAGCTGGAAGTTCCATGTAATTGATGACAGGACCTATGGCGGATTATTTTATTTTAGGTGACAGAATGACGCCTACAATTGGCATCAATTTACTTCAAATCATCTCTTTTCTTTCTGAAACTAATCAAAAATGGAACATGAACATAATTTGTTTCTGATAAAGATGAACAAATCTGTATAGATGTTGGGATAAATTCATTTCACTTAGCAGTGGATAATACGAAAACTCACATTCACACACCGTCTTTAAACCAGGCGTATATCATAAACTATTTATTGCCTTGAAATGCATGATAAAGGGTTAGCAACATGTAACAAACCGTAATTCTAAAAAAGTTTTCCACGGAGAGCCTAAAATACACACCACGGTATCACTATCTATTCCGAACGGTTTAACCCCTTTTTCGTCATCGTCGATATCCTTCACACAAACCACTTACATGGGCGCAATTTCTATAGTTTGTACCACAAATAAATAAATAATCCATCTGTCAATGTAGATCTAATAATAAGGAGTACAAATAATACAAACAAATTAAAGGTTTTTAACGCTAATTAGTTCTCTCTTCCGGTAGAACATCGCTGCAAGGGTCATCGTCCAAACAAACACGTCACGCAGCCTACCTTCCTGTATAAGAACACGCATAGACCACATGCACACAGGCAGACGGCCGTCCTTTAATGACCAAATCCGTTGTTACCTGTATGACGTCAAACAATGCAAATCACAAACGAAACTATGCTGAAATACTCGTTTGATATCACCTGGTCACAGCTCAGGTATTCAAATGATTGTGACGTCAAGGATTGTTTTTGTACGTAATAACCCTAAATAAATTCCTATTACAAAAATCACCTCTTCAAAATGACATATCTATAACTTCCAAACTCAAAATACTCACTTGTGCATATCGAACATAAACGCATGAAGATTTACTAAAAAATAAATAGATAAATAAATAAATAAATAAATAGATAAAACACATCTCACTGTAAATTTTTTTTTTTCATTTTCATACAATTCTCCTTTTTTTCAAATACACCCACATGAACGGTGTCTTAACTCAGAATGTATGACATTCTTATTTAGAGGCGATCGGTATGATGGACCTGCATAACCATTTGCAATTAAGCTACACTATATATATATATATATATATAAATAGCCTCATACCTGTATAGTTTGTGATAGAATGATATACATGTATCTCCCGCTAGAAAATGGATATTCATTTTTTATAACACCTACATCCAATGTTTAAGGGGACCAAACACTCAGCGGTGTTTGTAGTTGCATGTGAATCTGATGCACATTTGTATGCATGACCAGCATCATTTGTCACTTTATCCTTCAATAATTTAAAAACACACACGATGCCGGAATACAAAACGTGCCAACCAACAATAAATCTAACGAACAATAAAAATACGGATTTGAATCAGTGTACTTTACAGTAATAACAAATACACAGATCCGGATATTAAGTCCGGATATCCTTTTCCGATAGTATATTATGCAAAGTCAATATGATTGACAAGTGATCTAGATATGATACTGTATCACGAACTTCACTCCCTTTTTGTTGAATTTAATGAATGCGAACAAGACAAGTACTTAAATTATTGATAGGTTTATTGAACGTGCAGAAAAGTAATTTTCTTATTTCCTTTCTCGACAATATAGGTTACAACATATTCCGTGATATGTCACATAAGTACGAGTAATGACCTTATTCTTGTCATGCAAATAAAAAAATAGTCATCAATTTTTATACTAGTATGCCAATGCTATATACAGTCTCGAATTCTAATCTGGCTCATATTACAAAAGTCAACCTTTCGTGCTAAATAAAGCATAAAAAATGTAGTTACACAAGTATATGTTCTGACACAGAAGCCAATAAATCGGTCAGGCTATAATTCAGGTGGTACTATATCGTAAACGAAGAAGCATTCGGGCACATTCTTCAATGTGTGCAAAATGAAATTACTTTTACCATATCACCATATAAACTTCATAACCCCAAGTGGGTTTATCTTAATCTAGATTTTTTCAAATCTGCTCAGAAACGCCAACAATGCATAAGTATGTAATAACGTCTAAAAATAGAGAGGGTTTCTTTTCTTCGAGTTGCGTGTTGCGAGTTGCAAATCGCGCAGAATGTAAACCAACCCTGTACGCCGAGCTACATCCCCGGTGATAAACAGAAAAGCATGATTTTGTTCATCAAAAGCCAAGAAGTTTAATTCCCAATTCATGGTGACTTTTCACGTTTAACCTATCTTTAATTTTTGTTTGACATACTCATGATGACTCTGTAAGTCGAAGACGATGTTGACATATTGCACACTCCTTTTATTTGCCTATGCGGCATCAGTCGGTACGCCGGATCAATTTTGGGCTTCTGATGCTTGGCTTTGATCGCTAGTCCAACGTTCTTCAAAACAAACCAGTATGCGCATGCCGACTATATTAATTGTGCAAAACTGAATAGAATGTATCAAATATATTTTAAGCTAAGAAATGACTCCAGTGCACTTAAAACAAATTAACGCCCAAACGATATGAATCCCAGTGTAAATAACCAATAAACTATGATCACATAAATAACAACGTTATCTCATTCGTTTCTAATGACAAATACACTTTATGAACATTTTATATGTTTTCATGTACATAGGCTTTTAACTTGGCCTTATTATATTTAAATCATGCAATGCGTATTATTTGACCAAAATAAATTTAAATATTTTCCTATTACGCTAGTTATCCAAAACCAGATGAGATTACAGAAATGCTAGCAAAATTGTTTTTCTATCAAAAACTTCTTTTCAACAACGACAAAATATGTGTACAAGAAAAAATAGACCATGCGTTTCGGAAGGGTTTACCGTTTTCTGCTTTATCGACAACCCTCGCCACGCATATCAAGTATACAGCAGTGATGAGAAAATTATATGATTTATTGACATTTAGTGTCGTTCGACATTGCAAGTTATCATAAATAAGCACACAAATCCAGTTGAGTCCAGATATTCGTTTGTTCTTTTAAGTTATCATGATTTGGACCACGCTTCTAGTCCAGCTTTTCTTCTCTGTCTTGTCCCGAAAACTGGGTATCAATTTATTCACAATTCTAGTCTGCTCTAGCTTGTTGTGTCTTGATCAATGACATCAGACAAGCTTTTGAGTATGAGAATAATCATGATTCCGGCACATAACCAATAAAGTTTTTTTTTGGTTCTATTAAGTTAAGTCCTGAAAGATTACCATGTTTTAGACCATAACCTAAGTCCAGCTCTTCATTGCACTGTTCTTTATGGTAATCATGCGTTAGTTCATAACGCCAGCCTAGTGTTCCAATTTGCTGATCAATACGATTATCATGACTTTGACCAGAACTTCTAGTCCAGCTTTTCAGGTATGTGATTGTTCTATGATTTCGTCTACAACTCCACTAGCTGATCCTAAAGATTGTCATGACTTTGGTCATTACTTCCTGTCCAGCTTTTCCGGTATTCGATAGTTTTCATGATTTTGTCCAGCTTTTCCAATTTACTGATGTTTACGATAACCATGACTGTGGTCATAACGTCCAGCCAGCTTTTCCAGTATGTTATGGCAATCATAATTTAGGCCACAGCACCTGTCGACTTTTTCAGCTTGTTTATTACGGCTATCCTGATTTCCGCCAAAGAGCCATTCCAGCTTTTCTATTTTTATTACGCTGAGTCCTAAAAGGTTATCAATAAGTAGTCCACAACTCGAGTCCAGCTCCTTCATTCCGGGGTGTCCTGAATCTATGTCTTGGTATCGCCTAGTATTCCTGCGTGACTCTAGTGTATACAAACAAAGTCAATAGCCACGTGCTCTATGTCAATGTTTGGCGACCCTATATAGGGAACAATATCCCTTTATTGGTAATTTTGGGTATTAGTATAGCCGTAAGTGAAATTCGTGAATCTGTTATCCTTCCGCTAACGTCATCGCCCGTACAAACATTATACCCTGTAGGACATGTTAAAGCTTTTGTCATTTGAAAAAAATACTGCGTGGAAAGAAGCACTAATTTGAACCCTTTATCGGCTTTCAATTGCTATTTTTGATTAATTCCTTTGGATACTATATATAGGGATGCAATGCATACATTGGTATCGACTCCTTCAAAGGCAATGTCGGTCAAATTCTTCAGTGGCTACCGGGTCGGTTTGTCCATGTAATGATAACCGCATTTAGAAATGATTGAGTAAATAGTGTAGTGGAGTGTTAAAACGGGCACTACTTAACCTTCTCGGGTGCCAAGTTATGGTTTCAAATTCCAGAGAAGTACATAAAGAGAGAAGGGAAATTGCAGGACAATTATACTAGTAGTGTAATACTAACTCCACCGAATCAGTGTTAGAGATCGCAAAGGGGACATTCTACCATGTATATACAGCGATCTACCAATACATTTTGAATATAAATTATAATATCGGGTTACACATATATTGACATGCGTTAATTCTTTCCTTATATACAAATTACAAAAACACATTCCTACGTGCTGCGCATGCACGTGAAGTAAAACAGAAAACCGTTTAGTTTCATTTTGGTTTTATATTGTTAGATGTCCAATTACATTAGCAGCTATGATCAATTACATGTCAGACGGCTTTTCCTGTATGAGAGCTCGTGCGTGTGGTGAGTGTGATGTTTAGGAGGTTGTGGTATCTTGGTATTTGTTTTCTTGTGATAGCGTTGAACTGATGCCGACTTTGTATAGCGCTACCTCACTGAAGCATTCCACGTTGACACCCAGCAGGACAATCCACCCGGTCACATTATACTCGCAACGGGTGAAACAGTCATCCGTCCCTTAATGATGAGCACTAACAAAAGTACTGATAATCAATTCTTACAGATTCAGGCAGACGACTGTTTTCTAAATATAATATATAAACAACCGAGCAGGCACCTAAAAATGATTTCATAAAAGTCTTGATATCTCATGAAGCATTGTATTATGATTTGGAGTTGTAAGTGAATGACTGTAAGTATTGGTTCGTTCTAACCCATAATTAATCCTTTTGTGATCAACAGGTGACAACGGGGAACCAGTCAAACTTTGTAATGGATGATGCCATCTATTAAGAATTTAGTAATGGGTCAATTAATAATCATAAATCTGTTAAAGACATTAATATTTCAAATATTATTGAAGATTATTGATATGACGTGCAATGGAAAAACGTGTTGATCACACATTTGTCAAGAAACATGCTAAAGTCGATAGAAATTATTTTCAATACGGCCTACACTGTATCTGCAGAATACAGTTAAATATGTAATATTGGTCAATATGGTAAAATAATTAATGTCTTTGTAGTAAAACTCGTTGTCTGGGTGCAGGACACTACTTTCACGGTCATATTGTAATGATATTTCAGAGAATATCCTCTCCAAAGTTTTGTATATTGAACACGCTTCTTGATATAGCGTTACGATATGCATTACACTCGTCTTAACGGGATGATGTGGTCTTCCATTAAGGATTTAAATATGAGATATCGGCCTACAGATATGATTCAAACTGGCCTTTAGGCTATGTACTAAAGAAATACTCCTCTTATCCCGGGATTAAGGTGTCATAGAAGAATAAGCCGTTTATCGTTGACATGGGACACACCGTGGGTTATATTTATACCCACGTGATGAGGGGCTTAGAAGGTTGTATCCTCTTGTCATAGCTGGCTTGTCTCGAACGCCCTCTACCATTAATATCGCAAATTTATCAATGGTTCTCTTTACCACTCTGTCATTCATACAAGCAATACTTTGACCCAAGATATGTTGATTGCGCACTACAACAGTTTCTCAATGGTATTGCTGTCCATTGATGAAATGACGTCATCGACTTCCCGGACGTTGTGCAAATGCATATCGCACAGAAAAAAGCGTGGTGCGTAACGGCTTCCAATTCAAATTACATTGTGAAACGCCAGTTGGTCTGTACAGCATTGTGTGTAATCCGCCTCAGAAAGAGGCAAAAGCGGTGTCAATGTAAACACAATTTTTCTCACATACTTAACAAGGGGATTCCGTTGTTCTAAGGAGGGGTGAATATATCTCATATCGGTAGGGGAAGCCAGCAGACACGCGCTTTGAGGCTACTCACAATTGAAAAACGTCATTATGTTATGTTGCGTAACAACATCGCAAATTGATCACGTCATCAATTGCGACGCTATCCATCGGGGCATTCATTGATTACGGTGCGATGAAAAGGTTTAACGGCACCTTATCATTTGCTAGTGTTTTAAGAATACAAGGGAAATGATCAAACAAGAGTCTATTCCGTGGCAGGGATATCCGAACCCTATTAATGATAATAATAAAAATCGACTTTTTTAGTACATTTGCGAGTAAAGGGGTTAGAACTCATAACCTTTTTTGCCCCATCTGGATACACAATCACAATCCTAAGTGACCATCTAAGCTGATGACAACAGCTTATGTTTTCTTTTCCTATTTCCAGGTTTGTGTGTGAATTGAAGGAGTCTTACCAATATGAAAGCATAGTAGAGCAATTTTTTTAATTATTATTGGTCTGATAATGCTCTGCATTCTTTGTTTTGTTATAAAATGAAATAAATTATTTAAACTTGCTAGTGAAGTACTATACATAAAAGACCCGCAGTAATATTCTCAGAACCTTATTCTTGAAGAATATAATAAATTATTCATGGGATCAGTGACTTGGGCGACTGTCTGTATTGTGAATGAAATTTTCAATATCGATTCAGAATAAATGATACAGTGTATTAGACTACCACGGCAATTGCTTGTATAAAACAGAATAAAAAGAAGGACCACAATGTTGAATTTTTTCGCAAAATCTCTAAAATGAAGACTTAAGCAGACCGAAATAAAGTAGAATGTGTATGAGAGAGTTAACATGTACTTATATACGGTCAACTTAAAGCTGCATTAAGAATTAAACAAATTGAGAATTTCTTAATTCCATATATCAACATATCGGTTTAGATAATATGATGCAATTATTGATAATGCTTTTACATCTTATATGGAACATTTTTTTTACAGTTGGCATATATATGTCTTTAAAGTCAAACGTGCAGACGTGTTAGGCATTCTTCTTTACCATATTACATCACTTCCTATCACGTGGAACGCCTCTTAGACATTTAAAAATAAGAATTGATAATCTAATGTCTTTATATATTCCTCAGGGACCACCATGTCTGGTTACCTATTATACAACGGAACGATTAACGGGCAATAAATTAGTTCATATCTC
The DNA here is from genome assembly GCF_902652985.1 of Pecten maximus. NCBI lineage: Eukaryota > Metazoa > Mollusca > Bivalvia > Pectinida > Pectinidae > Pecten > Pecten maximus. Next base: position 24,338,394 of record NC_047029.1, read on the forward strand.
TAATAGCTGCCGAATTGGCAGCGCAGAATGAACGTTAGAAAGTTTATCTATCCTCTAGGGGGCGCCACAATGTGCATCCGGAAATGCCGGCGTTTGATACGAATGTTAATGCCTTTTCTGCAGGAATATTTTGGTACCATATATAGATACACTGTATATGTACAAGTTTTATTTGAGATTCAAATGGTCCCACCTGTTAAAATCGCATGCTTCCGGGGCAATTTTTGATCTTGAGAACAATGCATGATTTTGTTCATTGATATATAAATAATACTTTATGGTGCATTCATGGAAATACCATAGACTGTATTTGTATATGCGAAGTATTGTATCTTAAGGGTTTAAATGACTTACACATAGACCGGAATTGTTTCATTGTTATCGGATACCGACAGAACAATAGAGTATTATAAATTAGGTACAAATATATATACATAATCCATATCAATATTACTTAAAAGAGGTTTCAAACCTTTTTTTATATATGTTTACTACGACAAAGGTTGTCATGCATTAGTTTTAAAATTTACGACACAGGATAATTTTTGCCTTGACAATCCTATTGTGACAAAATATGAGTATCACAATAAACATTATGAATGTTAACAAGCATAATGAATATTCAAGAGATGTATAATTTCCCTGAACTTTGCACTGACGGTTTTAACACCATGTCGGGCTAAACCATATGTATCAATGTGGAGTAGTAGACAGACACAGGTCATATGGCGAGCATATACTGACTACACTACAAAACATGTTCTAAAACGCCTGCTTTATCCCCATGCATGATTGGATGTTGCGATTTAAATCCATTGTTAACTAGGGAATTGTAAATGTCTCCAGAGTCAATATTGGTTATAGTCATAGGAAGCGTTAGATTGATGATTTCCAACTATTTAAGATGGTTGTAATTGTTTAACTTTATATCAACACATTATAATATGAGTTGAATACGAGCAACCACTACATCGTCCTAGTAGCATAACAAAACATGATGTATATTCAACTTCGCGGCATGTTATTGTAACCGAAGATTAGATTACCATTTTGGTACCACATGGCTTTAGACGAAAAGGACGCGATATCACATAACATATATATTACATATTACATTATCCTGTTTAATGCAGAAACTCGACAACATATACCCTTTATTAATAAATCAACCTTCATAAGCGAAGAAGCGATCACGTAAAATAAGTGTTAACCTGGCAGAAAAGGTCACATGACATCCATCTTACTTCGTGACCCTGGTAACCTAGGTCACATGGCATCCATTTAACTTCGTGATCCTCGCAGCCTTGGTCGTGTGGCATCGATATCATTAAGTGACAATGGTAGCCTAATTCATATGACATTTATCTTGGTCATATCGCATCAGTATTATCTAGTGAGCAGTAGCCAAGGTCATTAATATTTATCTTACTTTGTGGCCTTAACAGCCTTGGTCATATGGCATCAATATTATCTAGTGAGCATGGTAGCCAAGGTCAATAACATTTATCTTACTTTGTGGCCTTAACAGCCTTGGTCATATGGTATCAATATTATCTAGTGAGCAGTAGCCAAGGTCATTATCATTTATCTTACTTTGTGGCCCTAACAGCCTTGGTCATATGGCATCAATATTATCTAGTGAGCATGGTAGCCAAGGTCAATAACATTTATCTTACTTTGTGGCCTTAACAGCCTTGGTCATATCGCGTCAGTATTATCTAGTGAGCAGTAGCCAAGGTCATTAATATTTATCTTACTTTTTGGCCCTAACAGCCTTGGTCATATGGTATCAATATTATCTAGTGAGCATGGTAGCCAAGGTCATTAATATTTATCTTACTTTGTGGCCCTGACAAACTAGATCATAGGACATCAATATTACTTCATTACCCTGGCAGCATAGGTCATATGACATCCACTTTACCTCGTGATCACGATAGCCGAGGTTATATGACACAATCTTATTTCGTAACCATGGCAGTCCTGGTCACATGACATCCAGCTTACTTGATTGCCCTGCAAGTCTACATCTATGACATCCATATTACTTCGTGACTCTGGCAGCCTATGTCATATGACATCTATCTTACTTTGTGGCCCTGACAGCCGATTGACAAACGTGCCATATGCCCTATATCGTTACATATAGCCCTCGTAAATGAGTCTTGTACTGCTTGGTATTTGAAAGGCCATCCACCCTCTGGCCATATTGCAGACGAACAAAATGTTTCCGCTTTTGTTTTCGATATAATACAAGTCGTAAAGATAGACATTTGGAAGTAATTACAAAGTCCGCATGAAAAACATTCATTTTGCCTCGGTATATCCGCGAAAATTAAGTTTAACCTTTACAGTACTCAAGCAAACTCGATCATTCATGGTATCGCTCAAAGGCACCGTGTAACAGCATGGACAATATTGTCATTAATTGTTGCAATTCACACATGTTCAAATTTTAAACAATTAAGGTATGATTTCATGTCTTCTACTCGGTGAATAGACTGGGTTCATAAGCGAATATCATTATAATAATACCGAAAGTGCCTAGTCATGGTATGTTATTGACATAAGTCTGGATATATAACACGTATATCATGTTTCCATATCTCTATACAATAATAAAAATGAAATATAAGGCCTAGATGTTGTTCCGGATAAATTATCCAATATGAGTATAATACTATTCAATGTTTGCCATCGATAGTCTTTTTAATGTAACTGTACTTTTATACAATGTATGACAGGGTTTAAAAAGTATATCGGCCAAAATTCGGGTCGAAATTCGTGGTGTACACACCGGATCACTCGCCTAGGGGTCAGAGTAATCGTCAAAGGTAAATTGTTAACGCCTGGCGATCATACAGATACATATTTTGAAATATTTAATACCGGGTTTCGATACTCTAGATTATTACACGATTTAATTGATACACACCAGATTAGCATTTTATCTTCTTGACGAAATATGGATATCATAATTAGTTAATAATTTTAACAAATTTGCTCCCCTACCGGCAATCCTTTTTATTCTGAAATGTACCTTGCCGAAACCCTAGGTGTGGTTCCTTATATTGAGTAAGTTTCATATTGAAAAATTAAATAATTTGCTTTGTTCACAATGATTAGGCATTCGTTCCCTATCGCCCCTATTTTGAGTTCCATCCATCGCCACCTAATTGTCTACTATTTACGTCCTTAGAAACACTGATGTGTCCTAGATGTACGAAACATCTGTATAATAGTCTGATTCAGTGTTCGTTTACAGTATACAGGTTCTAGTCTTTCCTATATACAGTGCAACCTGTTTAATCCGACACCATGTGGGAGTGACACCTTTGGTCGGATTAGACAGGGTGTCGCAAAAGTCAGGTATTTGTTGTTGACTACACTTGGCATCACGGAAATACGGTACAGTGTCGGATTTGACAGGATGACGGAAAAGTCAGGTGTCGGATTAGACAGGTTTCACTGTACATGTATTATACCGTATACCGAATTATATATTTTATATACATGTAAGTCATGGTTAGTAGGTGTAAAGATGTCATTTTGTTTCCTTACTCCCGGTTTCTCTAGGTAAATCTTTTTTCTTATTTACTTCTCGATTTACCGAATGAGATTAACTTAATTACATATCATTTTTGCTGCCTTTTAAAGGAGAAATGGTCGACAGCAAGTCGGTTTTCATTTATTGCCTTTTCACTCTAGTTTCGTCCTTCTTGGCAATGCATTTATTAGTAGCCTACAACTCGCATTCTTTCATCAGCTTTCCCCACATATGTTATCTAACAACTTACAGACGATTTTTATCTATTCGTTTTTATATACGACAAAATACCAACCCAATTCTAGGAAAAATCAATCCTTATCACCTTTCAGTATTGCACGGTGGGGAAAAAACTATGTCATAGAAATAGCAAAATTGCTACTCATGCAGTGTTCATACTATTGAATGTTTTTAACGATCCGGAAATTCGTTAATGAGTCCATAATTAAAAACGCCACTCCTTTAGTATCTTGAATAGTCGTGTTCTCTATTTCAAGTTTGACCTGTCTTTTATAATAGAACACAAATGAAAACTATGTCGACAGAAAACTTGTGACCGATTTCAGAGAATATGCTTTAACGTCTAACTAAGCATACATCCATCGACAAGGAGTGTCGAAAGCACCAATTCACATCAATGACGTAAACCCGATCAGGGTGACAATCAACGTTATCGTTTTCGTCATAAAGAAACTGTATTTATGAGCGACTAAACAGCCCGAGTAAAGCTAGCCGAGATGGGATCTATATCTCTTGCTAAAAATTTAATGGAAATTGTAATAAAACCTAATGACGAGAGGGTTTACTGGACAACACCTTATCGCCCACTCACATACTCAGAACCACATGGTGAGGTCTCATGACCAACAAAGATGAATTTTCTGGGGCGCCGATATTTGCTTGTTTGGTACTAAAACCGTTCCGGAACATTTTCTCAATGGAGGACATGGACAAACTGGTCACACGCATTATAACGATACCATACCAAAAATAAAAACACCTGTCAGCAGGTCAACTATCAGTTATGATCCATACATTTCAATGTCTCAATGACAACAGAATTGTGATAATTGGCATATGCATTGACATTTACCATAAACTCGCAAGCCCACTGATTGAAGTATTTGATTTAAAGAACCCTTCTCCCCACAACACGGCAATGCTATGCCTGCTATCTTGTTTAATTACAACAATTTCAATGTGAAAACATAGCACTACTTCGAAAAATCGTTAGTTTTGCATGTACTTGGAAAGAACATTCGACTGAACTCTACAACTCGTAATAGGACATATTCCACTTCTCTTGGGATAATACATAATAAATTGTATCCGTTGTCAAGAAAGAAGAGCAAATCTGATCATCTCACGATTACATACTAATTTTCTTCATTAACAGCATGTGCAATGGGAAATGGGAAATCTGTTTTGTGCCTAAGATCACATAAAATTATCACACCACTTACTCTCAAACCAAATCACTAGGAACCTTCTAGTATTAGCTATAACAAATTATTTGTAATGAATCCGCAAAAGGTTCATTGGGATGCTACCCTTTTTGAGGTTCATCAGAAACAGTAAATTGGATGACTGAATGGGCTCTGGAATAAATGTGATCGGCATTAGAAGTCGAATACCAACAATATTTCCAGATTTCACTTCCGTCCTTAAAAAAACAAACTGATCGGTGACATATCGTTTTTGGGATCATTTAAAACTGGAAACAGGTGTGTTTCTTCAAGATAAAATCGTTAGTCTAAAATCATCGTATTGTGCTAATCTATATAGCAATATTCAATGATGAGTATATTTCTGTCTTCCTCATTCTGATCATTGATTTAGAACATGTCTTCTTCAAGAAAAACCTTTGCAGCAATAGTTATATATAAGAAAGAAAAAAATATTTCAAAACTGATATCGAGAATAGTTAGTACGCCATAATATAGGTCTGATGTAGATTGATATGACGAGTGTCGTTGATGAAGCTGAGACTACTGCATTTACCCTTCCTAAACACGTGACCTTATTCCACTTTTACATTTTTTGTCCATGGTTGTTAGTTATAAATAGTTTTTCTTTATGTCTTTTTTCGGTTTCATTTTGTACCCATCGAATTTATGAAATACTGCATCACCCAATCCTGTGTTTAGAACAAAGATATTCAGATGGTATATTTATATATTTTTTTCTCATGCACACAAAGTAATGTATACAAAAGCGCTGCATTGATAAGTTTCGTCGTTCAATAATGTCAATGTGTATTTTGCAAATGCCATCCACAATCGAGATTGAATACTACATTTTGTAGCAGTAGATTCAAAACTTTGTGTTTGTTTATTTCCGGGTTTATTGCCCATTTTGAGGCGGGATCTCCTTGTAGTAGTTGGTGACAACCTCACTAAACAACATACGGGAGGACCGTCACATGACATCCAAAGCAATTAAGGTAACGTGTCTTGCAAAAGGACACAACCACGACAGCACATACCGTTCCGTCTCTCAGATTCCCAAGAAACAAACCGACACGGGTAGGGAGGATCGAACCACGGATCTTACCACGAGATAGCGTGGCCTGCGATCTAGCCGACTTTTCGCGGCCTCTAGATTCAAATCTTCACAACTGTGAGGACCTGATGTAACATAGATCATTAAGGTATTGTGATTGTTGTGTTAACAATATAAATTACGATCATTTTGCTTTAAATATTAGTGGGTTGTTCGGATGACGATCGTATTTCGGTGTGACAGCACTACAAAAGAGTCCTTCCTCCTGCCTTCTCTTATGTACAGTGGATATAGTCGATGGAACAGAAGATGTTCTTTCGGAGCACATGATTCAATCACACCAATGTGTTTTTTTTTCAGGAGAGTTCATACGTTTTTTTTATATATACATATTTTATATTTTGCCTTGGTTCAATCGATTTTTAATTTGAATGATGACCTAGTTATTTTGTCGGTATTCTTTTTCTGTTTCCTGATCATATTTATTGATGTTTCAAACTTGGCCTTGTTTAATGCCATTGGTTTATATTTCGAACGCTTCTATTGCCTTATTATTATACATATATTGATGTATAATCAAACAAAACAACGTTAGTTTAATGTCAGCTGACATTGAGACAGCCAAGGGAGGTTATTCCTACATTTGGATTTGTTAGTATAATTTTGTTAAAATTAACACAGGCTTTATTTTTATGAATGTAATTCTTGATAACTGGAAATCAAATACAAAAATGCACGTGTCTTTATCTGCAAGCACTTGTTGTCCACGTGTGTGATCTATATATGGGTACGGTAACACCGTACAGTCATAAATCCCCCTTATCATTATCGCTGGCTATATGTAGGTGTATAAAATACACCTTTGAATGGCTATTTAAGGAACGTCCTAATCCATCTAAACGTGTGTTTAGGTGCTGATAGATCGTAACACAAGTTTGTTCCGAGTTAAAGTAGCATGCCTTTAGACCACATTCAAAGTACTCTGGGTGTTATCCAATATTTGTATTCTGTTTTCAAGGATCTGTTGGAATTGCAGTGAACACCCGGAGGAACTTGTTCAACCAGCAAGATGTAACAGTCGATAAATCCAATTGTAAGTATACCAATTTCAGTGGGAACAACGTATTTCCATCTTGTATGAAAAATATTTGCTTCGACAATAGGGATTTCCCTATTTAAAGAAAAAAGAAGAAATGATGATGATGATGATGATGATGATAATGATGCTGATGATGATAATGATGATGATGATGATGATGATGATCTTACAATTATGACGACATTTTTTTGACACGAGTGGTGTCATCGTGAACAATCTGGCAATGATACCGCCGACATAATACACAGTATCGACTTATTTAATTAGGGATAATCTGGTAATGCTTACGACAATTCAAAGAAAACGAGTGACCTTATTGGTTTTGGCGATCTTGATATAGACTGCACTTGAATTGATTAATCGTGTGAGACTGTGTCATTGGTAAGGTTATAGGGCGTGTCGTTATACAATAACATAGACCCCCTCTGATCTGCTCTCGACATTACAATACATTATTGAGTATTTTGTAATCCAAAAATTGATTCTTTCCGCGTTAACCCTGGTACGGTATGTGTTTTCCTGTTCCATTTTGGTATTTTCCTTCATGAACAGAATATTAAATTATATTCCTCCTATTTTGATATCAATATTGACCCAAAGTATTAATTGTCATCAGAGAATGTTTTCGATAGCTAGATAGGCATAGCAGGTCACAAGGCGCCTCCGATATAAATGTATAATGGGTTATCATTCTTTTAATTGTTTATCTGATGTTTTATACTTTGTGTGAAATATTTATTATACGTTTAAACACTAAACCTATATAAACCAAATTGTATACTATAAATATATCGTTTATCAATTCCATCCATCTGTTTACATTGATTTCCTCTGTATCTGGTATATCGATAATTTGGAGTGTATTCTGTGTCTGACACTACCCGGATCAAGCATGTGATCTGGACAAACCATTAACACATTAACAATTTGGTTATCTTGCCGACGACAACGAGTGATTTTATCATGGATCATGTCGTAAAGTCGACGACGACATAATTCACAATTACGAGTGATTTTTAGGGAATAGTATGGTAATGTTGAAGACGACATAATTCACAATTACGAGTGATTTTTAAGGAATAGTATGGTAATGTTGACGACGATATAATTCAAAGTTACGAGTGATTGTTTAAGGAATAGTATGGTAATGTTGACGACGACATAATTCACAGTTACGAGTGATTTTTAGGGAATAGTATGGTAATGTTGACGACGATATAATTCAAAGTTACGAGTGATTGTTTAAGGAATAGTATGGTAATGTTGACGACGACATAATTCACAGTTACGAGTGACTTTTTAGGAATAGTATGGTAATGTTGACGACGACATAATTCACGGTAACGAGTGATTTTATTATAGATAACAATATAGTGTTGAACACTAAATAACTCATAGTAAAGAGTGATTTTATTACGGATAATAATGTAATGTTGACGACTATATTACTCACAGTAACGAGTGATTTTATAAGTGATAATATGGTAATGCTGACGGCTATACCACTTACCTGGTACAGTAAGGAGTGTATTATTATCGATAATATGGTTATAATAGTGGCGTTATAACACATAAATACTAGGTAATAATGATAGTTTATATTTGGATAATGCGGTTATGATGCTACTTTTCTTGGTCGTTTCAAACCGCTGTGGTAGAGACGTCCAAATGGTATAGAATGGGTAGTGCCTGCTCTCCTCATTACCTTCATTTTAAGTTGTTTTAAGGACTCCTCAACCTTCGGCAAGTGTTTCATGCTACCAAGTTAAGGTGTGACACTCCAGTGCGATGGTACTACAAACCGCCAATCCATAATTCGTGGGCATAGTCTCCACATCACCTTGGTTGCAGTTAGAACGTAAGACCCAATACAACCAAAATAATAAAACAAATATTGAGCTTAATAATCCAATCCTTAAATCAACACTGTTTCTTGTTTAGCTTGCAAGTAGATACGACCAAATGGGAAAATTTAATTAAATCAAGAATTAAAAAAATATCCGATTTTTATTACGCAATTTATAACACGTTGTTGACTTGTTACATTTGAATAAGAGAGACTTGTTACTAGGCGAAATCATCCTTGGATACAGTTTTCAAATGGTTGTAGCTACGTCTGAGTAGCTCCATATAAATGATAATAGGAAGCCTGTAACATCAAATGATGTTGCTCCAAGTATGATTATTATGCTATTGTAAGCGAAAATGTTTTTTAATTTCAAATAACTCTACTTATAATTTCTAAAACGCCGTTTTTATGCTATCAATGTTATTTTTTTTACACAATATATATATATAAGAAGGAATCTAGGAATTTTCCGTTTCTACTTTAGAAATATAGTGAATATCATATTTTTTGTTCAAAATTGAGGAGCAAATATGAATTTTGTTTATGAAATGGCTGAAATGCCACCAGTTAAAAAAAGCTTTTTGGTGAACACGAAATCCCAAATGACAAACAATATTTTGGCTAGTTTTGCTTTTTTTGTGTGTCACAATTTACAATCTGGTTTTTTAACTGTCGGCACGTGTTAATGAGAACATAATTGAACTAGCCAATCACAGACTAGCTGGATATCATTATTATATATTATGGCTGTTGTGAAACTGATAACAGGGCAGCATTGTGATGTGCTTTAATACGATACAAACCTGATGTCACATTCGACGAACTGACGTAAAGTAGATGTCACAATTCGTTGAAGGGTTGCTTTAAATGGAGCATGAGTCTGTACTCTGTACTCATACTGATATTGTCAACGTGCGGTCAAACAATCTAAAGTCAAAATTTCCGCCATCAGCGAAAAGCCGGTGATCCGTGGTATCAGTTTTGTACCTTGTCCGGTATTGGTTTGTTAAGGTTTTCTTTATCAAACACCCAGTGCATTGTCAATTTCCACATTCTGTTTTCCCAGTGTCTACTTCCGGATTACTCTATAACAACATCCTATCGTTATTTTCCGTCCTGATTATTACTTTTCTACTTTTCTTCACTTTTTGCCTTTGGGTTTCTATCTTTAGCAATTCAACATTTTTCGGTACCTTCTTCCCATCCCCAGTTCTTTGTTGTTCAGGCCTTTTAGACAACCATCATCGGAAGGCTGATTATTGAAACCACTAAATATCATCTTTTATCTACCATACGGCAGTCGGAACAGTGTTTTTTCTTTGATTTTTTTTTGGGGGATGCAACCCAATCGGAATTTCAAAATCTGTTATAATTTCTGCTCATTCTTTAATTAAAACGCATAGAGTTTTACATGAAATTATGAATTATGGGATGCAAACAAAATTTTGGTGACGATTGGTTTGGTTTGGTTTGTTTTTGTTTAACGTCATATTAACAACTAGGGTCATTTAAGGATGTGCCTGGTTTTGGAGGCGGAGGAAAGCCGGAGTACCCAGAGAAAAACCACCGGCCTACGGTCAGTACCTGGCAACTGCCCCACGTAGGTTTCCAACTCGCAACACAGAGGTGGAGAGCTAGTGTAAAGTGTCCGGACACTTTAACCACTCGGCCACCGTTGTTGACGAAGCTCTTTGGTATTTTGACGCAATGAATACGCGGTCTATTGTCAACCCTCTATATACGTTTCTTGTTTCCACTATCACTTTTATTGAAATGCAATTTGTGCGCATAGGTTCCTTTTGATTTTGGTTGAGCATGATTTATTTTGAACCCAGGCTGAAAAATTAACGGCTAACGAGCGTCCATCTTTTGACAGCTAAAGTGTGTTATCGTTATTTCATTAGAAATGTTCAACGGTCTTTGTCATATTTAATGCAATATATATGTATATCAGCTCTTTCATATAAGTTAATTCGCTATGTTAAGATTGACCTTGAAAACAAGATAGCCGACCGATGACTATCTTGTATTTTAGAAGTTGAATTTTGTTATAATTATCATTTCTCTAGTTATGCATGTTCAATTTTCTGACAAAAGAAAAAAAAAGTACTCCGATATTTTGACATTTACACCATGTCGCTAGACTACATAACTATATAGGAGAAAGAGGATATGAATAAAGTGCAGAAAAAGTAATCAACAGAAAGGACCGTCTTGCGTGGAGCTTATAGTGATGAAACAATGGTGGACGCCAAGACCGAAGTCTCTTGTTTATTCCTTCCCTTTTTCTTATCTCTTCTTTTTTTTATACTTTTATCTGTCTTACAGTTTTCTTCTCTTAATTGTCTTCCATGCCTTTATTTTTTGCTCTCCTCTTTTCTTGTCTTCCATTTCACATTGGCTTCATACACTTTTCACAACAGCTATCTCTCCCCGTCTTTGCTATTATCCTATTTGTTAATGGAGCCAATTTCTCAGTGTGCAGACCTGTTTGGTAATAATTAATTAAGAAATAGTTTATGTATTCAGTAGGATTTAATCTTATTTGAAAAGTTTTACAACATATAAGATAATAGTTAATTAACCTAGCAAAAGGACAGAGACACTCACACTTGTTCCAGTATACGCGTTACAAAATCATTCTCGATGTCGCCAACTAATAACATGATAATAATTCACGTTATAATTAACACGATATAACTGAAATAATGGTCCAATTAAAAGACCTTCCATACAAAAACTTACTTCCTTGCTCCTGCAAAAATTAAATATATTAAAAGTCGGCGAATATGTCAACGATGGTAGAAAATTAATTGATTGTCATAGCAGGTTATACGTAAACTAAACTTGATATTAAGATAGTTTAGTTTACTGTGTTAAAGTGTTAGACTTAGCACACATGTTACAAAATGTATAAAATAACCCACATTAACATAAGGTACGTTTCTCTGACGGAGAACTGGTCTTTAAATGTTTGCGTTATAAGGGCGTTTTTCTCATACCTATTTGACATGGGTGGACATTCCTTTACTAATCGTTGTACTTAAGTTGTAGGCGCAGGTTACGTGAACAGTGGGATGATTTATTTACATAATAACACAGTACTCACTAGCCTCCATAAATTTAAATTATGCTGTAACGTGATAGGTATAAATATGGTATTGTATGCATATGGTGTACACCAAGGACATCTCATACACTGCAATGTATGTGTGTACGGGCTTCATACGATGTTATAGTAGTAACCGAGATTCCGTTTTATACGAGATTAATATTAAAAAAGAATAAAACCAATCATAAAATTTCATCTCCTATTATTTTATTCTTAAAATACATAATGAATTTGAGCTACTTCTGTGTTTCCGAATTCTTTATTTGAATATGTAAATTGCAAATAATATTTATCATTAAAATGAGTCATTTGATTACATAATGTCACAACATATCATGCAGCGCTATTGCAGGTGTGCATTCACTAAATATGGTAATCACGTGCAAAACAAAAGATGAGTAATTCCAATTCTCAGGAATTTAATGTTATTCCTCAGAAAGTTTATGTCGGTACCCAATAAACAGCTGTGATTTTTTATAAACATATCACAAATTGGTTAATTTGTTTTAGTCCATGTTCTAAAAATAGTTTTTTCAGTAATTTTTGCGCCTCCTCAAGTCCGCCATAACGCTACAACCGTGCGATGCCACTAACGTCTGTAACACTATAAAATCATCACCACTCCAAACATGATATTTTTCTATGTATACTAAAGAGAATTATGTGCCAACCCAACTTGTTACGGCTAGTAACTGGTTAGACCATTTGATCCTTAAAAGACAAATAACATAGATTGAATGATTGAATAATGACCGATTTTCCTGTGTTCTCCATATCGCAATTTCCTTGATCGATGTCGACTACTCCATAAATAAAACATGCAAAACTCGGTTGCGGTAGATGAAGGATGGAATGAACTATGGAACATTTTATAGTCGACTTCATTAACTCATTGAAATAAATTCCATTACATTGATTGTGATATTCAGATTATGATAAATAACAAATACTTTCTCCTTTAATTGAATATTCAAATTCCTTGATATTTTTTTCCATGGTCTTTATAATAGTCAGGTATAAAATTATTCCAATGCAATTGATGATATCGTTCAAACTAGCACCCCCGGGAATTCTTCTGTTACAATAACTCGGTATTACATCGGAGAAAAACGAATGAGTAGAGAGTGGATTAATTTCAGAATCCGATTTTTGCTTAAAATTATCAATCACTTTTTTCCAACACTAATGGAAGCTAAAAAAAAGGAAATTAATGAACTTCTGCATTCATTTCAATGATTCCCAAAACGTGTATAATTTAAAAGTTGAAAGGTTCACGAAATAGAGTCATCGCCATCATGGAAAAGAGGCTTGCAATGAACAACTGTGGGCGGCATATAGCAAACATAGGCTTAAGAGAGGATGGTGTTGTAACAATTTGGGCGAATATCAAGTATCTAGAGACAAAATACGTCATTAAGAATAAGTTGTTAATCTGTCATACACGAATATAACGCTTTATGATGTCTAGGTATATATGTAGTTTAAGCTGTTTTGAACATTGATATCATGCGTACACGTTGACAGTGTCATATCTAGGTTACGTAGAGTAATTACGCCAAATCGGATTCATCGATGAATTATTATTGGTAATGCTAACATACCCTAATATTGGGTAAGGAACCCGAACCTCGTGTTGTTTTGATTACCTATAAAATATAGAGTAAGCCTAATGTTGCCCTTGGTCAATGAGCGTCCAAATTTGATTTATAATGAACATGTCTCTTTTTGCAATTACTATATCATAGCAAAACGCGTTCCCATACCAAAGGGCGTTACAATAATGGAGACTGATAATGCAGACATGCATATTCTGAATGTCAGTTTAGATTTACAATCTTATGTAAGCTACTAGAATATTTCAACACCGCATGCAATCAGGTGTTAAACTATCCTCCAACAAATGCATACAGTAACATAATTCTTCAAAAACAGAAATGTGTTTTAATATTTAAAAAAAATACTTTGCTACTGAATGATTCGGACACTGCTGGTAGGCGTTTGTCCCCGAGGTTTACCGTAACCTTTATGCCAAATTTTAATTCATTTAGATACCGACGCATGCAGTTTGAAACATATACAGTACGTCTTCGGCGATCGTTTGGTAATTTTTAAAATATTGAAACTGGTAATTGACGAGACTATCACATTTCCTAATCTAGATTTGGCACATACTTTTGCCTATCAGCACTTAAATGTAGTATCGATGACGAGTTCTAAAAGAACGAACTAGTTGTATGCTACAGTATTTTTTACTTGGCAGTATCTCCTAATTTGTATTGACAGGCTATTGTATCTTGTTTTTCATTTGATTTCTATGAGCCAGTTTATATGGGAATGACACATGTAGCGCTGTTGTCACGTGACATTCAAACCTCTGCCGATATGATCTCGCTCCACGTGAATGCGAAAAAGAAAGCAAACATCTAGCAGAATCCATTATCAATATTTTTGTTTGCTCCTGGTTACATAAAGACGTATTAAAATATATGTATGAAGGTTTTATTAAACACTCTCGACTTATTTCACCTTAATTTTTTTTTAATACTTCCTAGATTGATCTTGATACCTGAATTCCTTAGTCTGGTGTGGCTGACCTTTACTAAACGTTGTGATTACTGGAATTATCAAAATTGGTACATGATAAGTCAGTGCAGCCCGTGATTGATATGTGCACTAATCTCGAATCTCGAGCGAAAAGGAAAAAAAAACATGTAATTAAATCTTTGTAATTATTTTTTTTTCTTTTTTCAAATTCACTCGGTAAATTACACATATGCCAAGTCATAGAGAATTGTATCAGTTGATATATGGTGCTGTTAAAGGTCATGGTTGTTTACATCCGGTACATGCGAACGTAGCAATGTAAAAGTACAATCAAATCAGGAACAGCGAGATCCGGATATCCGTCAGGACAGATGAAAATCTAACGTTTGGCTTGGGTTGGTGGAAAAGATAACTATCAAATTAATATGTTTCGGCATTAGTTAAACTTTAGTTATATTAACAGGCTGAGTCGCGTCGACCCTCGATTCCTTTTTTTCTTCGCCGTTATCAGTTGTCGTTTGTGATGCAAAAAAGTGCACAGATATATGTCTCGAAGAGTTCTTAACCGAGCTACCCGGGGAAAGCTATCAGTACCTCTATACGTCCGGTCGCGTTTCGCACACCTCTTCTTGATGACTGCGCATGCTTTATTCATCTTGCTGACCGGAAGCTGTCACTGTGAAGCAGTGTTGGACCGGATACTATTCACATTGTATGAGGCAAATTTTAGCGATATCATTTCTCGGAGCTCTCTCTGATAAATTCTGCATCATGTTACATAATGTACATGAATGATTTCCGTTCTGCCCTACCGTCACTTTCCGGCCCTTCTAGTCGTAGATGATATATCTTATTGTATATCTTCTATATGGTATTTAATTTAATCTTGTCACTGTTGTTTTCAGTTATATATATATAACTGCAATGTCTCTACGCGAAGCTATAAACATAATTGTGGTTAAACATTCAACACAAACATTAGACTATGCAATTCAAATAATACCGAATGCGGTTTTCTGTATCGTAGGATAGGTCCAGTAAACCCCAACACACTGTTTACAGTTTGTAACTGTAGGTGACTGTCATGCTTGACGCAGATAAAAGTCAACTATCGAAAGGGCAAAATTACAATTCAAGTACATTTCTGCTGAATAAACAGAACGCTAGGACCAGCGTCACTAGGAACCCATAATGAAATGCCTCCCACGAAACTATGTCCTGGTGTTCCAACCACAATGAAAAGGCGGAAAGGTGATTACACTTTATTATAATATTATATAATTAATATCTAAGATTGACTGCAAATGTTACGTGTATGTTTATGACGAATGGCAGTGCGTTCAGCAATTGGTTGCAATGTCTAATAAATTTGATTTTGTGTCCCAACCACGACAGCTCATTTGTTACACAATATAGAATACATCTTATGAGTAATATATTTTAATAACGTGTAAGGCTGATGTTCATTTCACCTATTAATAAAATTAGCAAAAATTAAAAAAAAAAAAAAAAATAATAATAATAAATTTGGACGGAACGTATACGATGTCTACGTGTAGGACAATTTGCATGAGTAACAGTCGTGTAAATACAAAACAAGTATCGCTTGCTTTTGTTAATGAAATAAAGTTATTCTACTAGATGAATCGGAATACCCTTAACATATTTGTATATGTATAGAGTCAGCTTTGTGGTATTTAACATTCGCTTAGGTGTATGGAGATCAGCCTGGTTGTTCAATGTAACAAATAGGGCGTTATTAAAAAGCACAGCACACCCACTGTGTAACTTGTAACGTGTTCTACCTCGAATGTTACATATATACCGATATCTCACCAATGTTACATATAGACCGATATATCACTAATGTTACAAATATACCGATATCTCACCAATGTTACCTATAGACCAATATCTCACCAATGTCACATATAGACCGATATCTCACCAATGTTACAAATATACCGATATCTCACCAATGTTATATATAGACCGATATCTCACCAATGTTACAGACCGACCGATATCTCACCAATGTTACATATAGACCGATATCTCACCAATGTTATAGATAGACCGATATCTCACCAATGTTACATATAGACCGATATCTCACCAATGTTATATATATACCGATATCTCACCAATGTTACATAAATACCGATATCTCACCAATGTTACATATAGACCAATATCTCCCCAATGTTACATATAGACCGATATCTCACCAATGTTATATATAGACCGATATCTCACCAATGTTACATATATACCGATATCTCACCAATGCTATATATAGACCGATATCTCAACAATGTTACATATAGACCGATATCTCACCAATGTTACATATATACCGATATCTCACCAATGCTATATATAGACCGATATCTCACAAATGTTACATATAGACCGATATCTCACCAATGTTACATATAGACCGATATATCACCAATGTTATACATAGACCGATATCTCACCAATGTTATATATAGACCGATATCTCACCAATGTTATATATAGACCGATATCTCACCAATGTTACCTATAGACCAATATCTCACCAATGTTACATATAGACCGATATCTCACCAATGTTACACATAGACCGATATCTCACCAATGTTATATGTAGACCGATATCTCACCAATGTTACCTATAGACCAATATCTCACCAATGTTACATATAGACCGATATCTCACCAATGTTATATAAAGACCGATATCTCACCAATGTTACATATAGACCGATATCTCACCAATGTTATATATATACCGATATCTCACCAACGATACATATATACCGATATCTCACCAATGTTATATATAGACCGATATCTCAACAATGTTACATATAGACCGATATCTCACCAATGTTACATATATACCGATATCTCACCAATGTTATATATAGACCGATATCTCACCAACGATACATATAGACCGATATATCACCAATGTTATATATAGACCGAAATCTCACCAATGTTACATATAGACCAATATCTCACCAACGATACATATAGACCGATATATCACCAATGTTATATATAGACCGATATCTCACCAATGTTACATATAGACCGATATCTCACCAATGTTATATATAGACCGATATCTCACCAATGTTACCTATAGACCAATATCTCACCAATGTTACATATAGACCGATATCTCACCAATGTTATATATATACCGATATCTCACCAATGTTATATATATACCGATATCTCACCAATGTTATAGATAGACCGATATCTCACCAATGTTATAGATAGACCGATATCTCACCAATGTGATATATAGACCGATATCTCACCAATGTTACATATAGACCGATATCTCACCAATGTTACTTATAGACCGATACCTCACCAATGTTACATATATACCGATATCTCACCAATGTTATATATATACCGATATCTCACAAATGTTACATATATACCGATATCTCACCAATGTTATATATATACCGATATCTCACAAATGTTACATATATACCGATATCTTACCAATGTGACATATAGACCAATATCTCACCAATGTTACATATAGACCAATATCTCACCAATGTTACATATAGACCGATATCTCACCAATGTTATAGATAGACCAATATCTCACCAATGTTACATATAGACCGATATCTCACCAATGTTATACATAGACCGATATCTCACCAATGCTATATATATACCGATATCTCACCAATGTTATATATATACCGATATCTCACCAATGTTACATAAAGACCGATATCTCACCAATGTGACATATAGACCGATATCTCACCAATGTTACATAAAGACCGATATCTCAACAATGTTATATATAGACCGATATCTAACCAATGTTATATATAGACCGATATCTCACCAATGTTATATATAGACTGATATCTCACCAATAATACGTATAGACCAATATCTCACCAATGTTATGTATATACCGATATCTCACCAATATTATATATATACCGATATCTCACCAATGTTACATATAGACCGATATATCACCAATGTTACATATAAACCGATATCTCACCAATGTTACATATATACCGATATCTCACCAATATTAGATATATACCGATATCTCACCAATGTTACATATAGACCGATATCTCACCAATGTTATAGATAGACTGATATCTCACTAATAACACGTATAGACCGATATCTCACCAATGTTATAGATAGACAGATATCTCAACAATGTTACATATAGACCGATATCTCACCAATGTTATAGATAGACCAATATCTCACCAATGTTACATATAGACTGATATCTCACCAATGTTACATATAGACCGATATCTCACCAATGTTATATATATACCAATATCTCACCAATGTTATATATATACCGATATCTCACCAATGTTATAGATAGACCGATATCTCACCAATGTTATAGATAGACCGATATATCACCAATGTTATAAATAGACCGATATCTCACCAATGTAATAGATATACCGATATCTCACCAATGTTATAGATAGACCGATATCTCACCAATGTTACATATAGACCGATATCTCACCAATGTAACATATAGACCGATATCTCACCAATGTTATATATATACCAATATCTCACCAATGTTATATATATACCGATATCTCACCAATGTTATAGATAGACCGATATCTCACCAATGTTATAGATAGACCGATATATCACCAATGTTATAAATAGACCGATATCTCACCAATGTAATAGATATACCGATATCTCACCAATGTTATAGATAGACCGATATCTCACCAATTTTACATATAGACCGATATCTCACCAATGTTATAGATAGACTGATATCTCACTAATAACATGTATATACCGATATCTCACCAATGTTATAGATAGACTGATATCTCACTAATAACACGTATAGACCGATATCTCACCAATGTTACATATAGACCGATATCTCACCAATGTTATATATATACCGATATCTCGCAAAAGTTACATATAGACCGATATCTCACCAATGTGATATAAAGACCGATATCTCACCAATGTTATATATAGACCGATATCTTACCAATGTTACATATAGACCGATATCTTACCAATGTTACATATAGACCGATATCTCACCAATGTTATATATATACCGATATCTCGCAAAAGTTACATATAGACCGATATCTCACCAATGTGATATAAAGACCGATATCTCACCAATGTTACATATAGACCGATATATCACCAATGTTATATATATACCGATATCTCACCAATGTTATATATATACCGATATCTCACCAATGTTATATATAGACTTATATCTCACCAATGTTATAGATAGACCGATATCTCACCAATGTTACATGTATACTGATATCTCACCAATGTTACATATAGACCGATATCTCACCAATGTTACATATATACCGATATCTCACCAATGTTATATATAGACCGATATCTCACCAATGTTACCTATAGACCAATATCTCACCAATGTTACATATAGACCGATATCTCAACAATGTTACATATAGACCGATATCTCACCAATGTTACATATATACCGATATCTCACCAATGCTATATATAGACCGATATCTCAACAATGTTACATATAGACCGATATCTCACCAATGTTACATAAATACCGATATCTCACCAATGTAATAGATATACCGATATCTCACAAATGTTACATATAGACCGATATCTCACCAATGTTACATATAGACCGATATCTCACCAATGTTATAGATAGACCGATATATCACCAATGTTATATATAGACCGATATCTCACCAATGTGACATATAGACCGATATCTCACCAATGTTACATAAAGACCGATATCTTACCAATGTTACATATAGACCGATATCTCACCAATGTTACACATAGACCGATATCTCACCAATGTTATATGTAGACCGATATCTCACCAATGTGACATATAGACCGATATATCACCAATGTTATATATATACCGATATCTCAACAATGTTATATATAGACCGATATCTAACCAATGTTATATATAGACCGATATCTCACCAATGTTATATATAGACTGATATCTCACCAATAATACGTATAGACCAATATCTCACCAATGTTATGTATATACCGATATCTCACCAATATTATATATATACCGATATCTCACCAATGTTACATATAGACCGATATATCACCAATGTTACATATAAACCGATATCTCACCAATGTTACATATATACCGATATCTCACCAATATTAGATATATACCGATATCTCACCAATGTTACATATAGACCGATATCTCACCAATGTTATAGATAGACTGATATCTCACTAATAACACGTATAGACCGATATCTCACCAATGTTATAGATAGACCAATATCTCAACAATGTTACATATAGACCGTTATCTCACCAATGTTATAGATAGACCAATATCTCACCAATGTTACATATAGACTGATATCTCACCAATGTTACATATAGACCGATATCTCACCAATGTTATATATATACCAATATCTCACCAATGTTATATATATACCGATATCTCACCAATGTTATAGATAGACCGATATCTCACCAATGTTATAGATAGACCGATATATCACCAATGTTATAAATAGACCGATATCTCACCAATGTAATAGATAAACCGATATCTCACCAATGTTATAGATAGACCGATATCTCACCAATGTTACATATAGACCGATATCTCACCAATGTAACATATAGACCGATATCTCACCAATGTTATATATATACCAATATCTCACCAATGTTATATATATACCGATATCTCACCAATGTTATAGATAGACCGATATCTCACCAATGTTATAGATAGACCGATATATCACCAATGTTATAAATAGACCGATATCTCACCAATGTAATAGATATACCGATATCTCACCAATGTTATAGATAGACCGATATCTCACCAATTTTACATATAGACCGATATCTCACCAATGTTATAGATAGACTGATATCTCACTAATAACACGTATATACCGATATCTCACCAATGTTACATATAGACCGATATCTCACCAATGTTATATAAAGACCGATATCTCACCAATGTTATATATAGACCGATATCTTACCAATGTTACATATAGACCGATATCTTACCAATGTTACATATAGACCGATATCTCACCAATGTTATATATATACCGATATCTCGCAAAAGTTACATATAGACCGATATCTCACCAATGTGATATAAAGACCGATATCTCACCAATGTTACATATAGACCGATATATCACCAATGTTATATATATACCGATATCTCACCAATGTTATATATATACCGATATCTCACCAATGTTATATATAGACTTATATCTCACCAATGTTATAGATAGACCGATATCTCACCAATGTTACATGTATACTGATATCTCACCAATGTTACATATAGACCGATATCTCACCAATGTTACATATATACCGATATCTCACCAATGTTATATATATACCGATATCTCACCAATGTTATATATATACCGATATCTCACCAATGTTACATAAAGACCGATATCTCACCAATGTTATATATATACCGATATCTCACCAATGTTACATATATACCGATATCTCACCAATGTTATATATAGACCGATATCTCACCAATGTTACATATAGACCGATATCTCACCAATGTTATATATAGACCGATATCTCACCAATGTTATATATATACCGATATCTCACCAATGTTATATATATACCGATATCTCACCAATGTTATAGATAGACCGATATCTCACCAATGTTATATATAGACCGATATCTCACCAATGTTACATATAGACCGATATCTCACCAATGTTACATATATACCGATATCTCACCAATGTTATATATATACCGATATCTCACCAATGTTATATATATACCGATATCTCACCAATGTTACATATAGACCGATATCTCACCAATGTTATATATAGACCGATATCTCACCAATGTTACATTTAGACCGATATCTCACCAATGTTACATATAAACCGATATATCACCAATGTTATAGGTAGACCGATATCTCACCAATGATACATATAGACCGATATCTCACCAATGATACATATATACCGATATCTCACCAATGTTTCATATATACCGATATCTTACCAATGTTACATATATACCGATATCTCACCAATGTTATATATAGACCGATATCTCACCAATGTTATATATAGACCGATATCTCACCAATGTTATATATATATACCGATATCTCACCAATGTTATATATAGACCGATATCTCACCAATAATACGTATAGACCGATATCTTCCCGATGCTAATAGACCCGTGTTTTACACATGGTACGTTTAGATATCTTTCCAGTCTTTTCAACGATTAAATCCTGCAGTAGGCTATTTCTGATTATATTACACTTTTCTTCAGCTTAATTTCGCCAATTTTCTAGATTAAAAGTCATTTTGACTGTACTCTTGTTGAAGTTTACAATAAAGCTAGGTTCAGAGATCAATTCCTTTGTTGATTGGCACACGTTTGATCGACCTCCCAATGTTTACCTGATACATGCAGTTGTAGGTGTAGATACTGATATTTCACGGAGCGTTACAAAGACATAGTTCTGTGAAGGGGGAATGCATTCAAAAGAATCAGTATATTTCGGCTGATGATGCTCAAACCCGCACATTCTATGTGTAATCAGCTGATAAAATTCGTTTACAGAGATCTTCACATCGTACGAGTGAGACTCTCCAATATTATTGCTAGTATTATGAATGGAACTTGCTGTCGTGTGGAGGCGTGTAGGAGTGTACCAGCGCGGATTTTATTGGTCGATTTTAACATGTTACACTCATTGATATTTGCTTCCATGAATGGTTATCCGCGTGTGTGTACATGTATGTGTGTATGGATATAGGTATAAAACACGCAGATGGCCGTTACATGTAGTGACCTAGACTGGCCCCGGCGAAAACTAACGTGCTAGTGATACATGTAATTCTGATATCCACAAAAGCAGGTAAGTCGTATGTATTTCTATATCCGTCTTGGGAACATCTCCGAGACTTCCTTATAGGAAAATACCACTTTTCTGAAATTATTTCATTATCTAATATCTATAAATGTTAAATAAATACAATGCTTAGCTAAAGAAATTATATGATACTATTACAGGTAAACGTTTTGTTTATTTTTGTCGGTTTGTTTACGTTTTGCTGAATATATACGCCTGTGTAAAACTAGTATTTTGATACATTAGACCAACTTCCTTCGACATGTACAGTATTAAGTTGCCTCAAACACCTCCTCCAAGTCTTAGGCTTTTGACATCAATGACAAACCCTTGAAGGACGAAACATCTGCATGTTTAATTCAAGTTTTGCTTTTTTGTTTCTAACTCTAGAGTTGCATTTGGAAAAAAAGTTTATATGTTGAGGGTCTTCTATTAATCCTTTGATAAGTAATTGATGTGTATGGAAATACTCTAACCGTTTACTGAAAACTAAGGTTAGTAGTGTTACTGCGGGAACTGTAGGTGCTGTTTTATAATGAAGTGATATGAATTAGGAGAGTAATGACTGTGATGAAAGGATAATACAATGTGAGTTATATGTCAAATACATATAATAAATGCCATTAGTAAGCATAATAGGTTTTATCGTATCCCAAACAAATCCTTATGTATCGTATTGTAATCCAAGTTCGCTTACTATTATATACTGAACTCAACAACGCGGACATATATCCCATTTGTGGCTGACAAAACTAAATCGTTGTTAACAATGGCAACCTTAATTATCACAATTATCAAAACTACGAAAGAGCATCATATATAAGTTCATGTATATGCTACACGTGTAATCGTATAAAAATCATGCGATGCAAATTATACATGCACATGTAGCATGGCAGCAGTAATTTTAAACATATTACATCTTTTTCAATACATATCGATATGGTGATATGGTGGATGTTTTTATTATGGTGTTAGATGCACCTGTTGTGAAAATAAGTATTTGTTTTGGTAATTTTTTGCAGTTAAAATTTTGAAATGTACTTGACAATACCAGCATCATTTGTTAAAATCCATTAAGAAGATAAGAGGTAACTTATTACGACATGTGTACCTCGTTTGAATGTAAGTTACTAAATTGAAGGACATTGGAATTTCTAATGATGTGATTAAGGATCCTTTGAGTGGTGGTTTAGTACTTTCTGATGCTAACGCTAGATGATTGTACACGAGTCTGTAAACGAGTCTGCTCTTAATGGTTAGAATCCGTAAATGATTTTTTCGATTATTGGTGGCGCTGCCAGATTCTTGTTTGTACTGTACTGGCCTCTTAGTACATACGTACCTATGTGTGGTCGAACATTTGCCTGTCCGGTGCTTGTTAGGTCAGCTTCCTGGGTACAGGAATATCAGTGCGGGTTGAAAAATGTTGATGCTGTGTCTATTAGGATAAATTGCTCGAGTAAATTTTAGATTTGATGGTTATAGGTATGATAAATTTGCATGATTTAAACTTACATTTTGAAATTAAAAAAAAATATGATCCGATATCTCGATCCCATACCCAAAATTAACCATTTTGACCGAATTATGGCGTAAGTGACATCATTTCACAATGGTTCAGACAGTCTTGTGTATAAGAATGTCCAACAAGCTTCGTTGGATTTTTCCTGATGGTCAGAAAGACAAGCAGCTGTGTGATGCAGTTTTATCCATTATCCGCCATAAATTTTACACTTTTACTAAATCAATACAGAAGTTACTGTGGTGCGTCTGTAACCCCGTGTTGTTGCTATTTGGACTATTGTGATGAGGTTCGCTGGCACTGTCTGATACCAGTGATTGTATTGATAAGCATATCATTGATAATGTTGTTTAAACTTCATCAGCTGTATTTTTTTCCATTCCCATTTGCATATATATTATATATCTCCCCACCCCCGCCTCCTTTTTTTTAAATCGTGGTCAGCTTGTGTATCTGGTCCCTATTTTATTTACTGTTCTTACCATTGTATGATTGTAAAAGGGGACTTATGTGGAAAACTTTATCTTTATCCTTCCAACCAGAACCTCTTCTTGATGTCTCTCGTTATATTATGTTATCTTGAGCTTTTAAAATGAGCATTCGACCTTGAAAATAAGTTTATTGAGTCTGCCCCAAGGTCGTGGCATACCAAAGTGTGCGTGCTTCCTATTTGACTAAACCCCTGAAATTTGAAAGTTATAAAAATAACTCAGCCGGTTTTAGATGTAGTATATTTGACCGGTCGAGATGTCACATTAATGTGCCTGCGACATGACTTTATCGAAATAGCACTCTAAAACGGCCTTAAATTTGGCTCTATCAAAAAAGGCATAACCCGTTACTGACCCAACATCTGCCAAAATGTTTTTTTGACAGAAATATCATTAAATCCGTCATCAATCAATCTTGAATCAAGAATTGTTATCTTTGAGGGATTATTCTATCTTGTTTCCGACTGATCTTGTTCTGGGTTTCGTTTTATTTGTAACGGACCCAATGAGGTGCTGTTGAGTTGATAGACTTGGAGATTAATTGTTGATGCAATATAAACTTTATTTAATTTGCAATAATGGCGAAGCAGCTTTAATCAACTTATATCAATCACTCTTGTTGTCCAGGATAACACGCACAAGGGGTTGTACAACCAGATTATTGTCGGGCGGTCTGACAAGTAACCCTGACTTCTTTTCACTTCCGAATGCAACCCTTGGCCGCTGAGTGGAAGTCGAATATGTTACCACTAGGCCACTCGACCACCATATGACACACCATAAAAACTCTCCTGTCTTCTTAATTTTGAATAAGAAGTTTACACGGGACTTTATAGAAAAAATGATTGACGTTTCTAAATTCACTTATAGCAATGACAGTAACCAATTTTATATCTTTTCAGGTGGTTTTATCCAAGATATGAAGCTGAACAATTGGTAAAGCAACCAGCATCGTACAATACCAGTTGCGGACGTTGCAGTTTTGAAATGATGCGAACAGTTTCTTTTCTTATCCCTTTCTACGGAACCCTTTTCGTCGCATTTTCATCATCGTCTTTGAATTTTCGAAATTTGTTCAACGAGTCTATCATATCAAACGAATCATTTTACAACCAGTTCGTTGGCGGTCGTCCATTTATAGAGAAAGAAACGTTAAAGCGACTACGTGAAAAGATGTGCCATTATCTGGACTGTGAGAGAGCCAGAAATGTTACAGGCGGGATCAGGATTAGTAAGCCAGTTCCTACTTGTAGGGTGGAAGGTACCATAAAGTCAGAACCTTCAGGTAAGTGCATAATGCTAATATGTCCAATTAAAGGATAATGCTGAATTAACAATAAACAAAACACAACAAATATCGCCACTAAAACTAAATCGTAATACTAAATCAAAAAGAGCCAAACGTAGCCAAATATTAAAAAATATAGATTTGCATGGGGACGGTTGAAATTGTATATGAAGAATTAGACCATATGTTCCTGGGGAGTAAACGTCTTCTGCGTCATCAACAATACCCGCCTTGCAAATCTCGCTCAAATCTATATAAGGACATGTTTCAAATATTAGGACTACGGTAGTGAACCTTGCAGTTTCGTTTTACTCGTCCCAAAATTCTAAATATGCCCAAATGTTTTTCCTCGGCTTAATCCTAGATCTGTCCAAATTTGTATTTATAAGATAAAAACAATAACCTGCAGAAAAAGAAGAAAAGGACTGTCGTGCCTGTTTTTAGTTCATTTATTGTATTGAAATGGTCGCAACAAAATCGCCTTCCAATCTGCAGGATGTTGAAAAGAGTACTTCTTATGTTTTTATTGCAAGCTCTGATATAGATATTGGAAATATCAAGTTCTAGTGTCATAATAAGTAGTCAAATTCTGTCTTAGTACTGAGTTATGGTTTACTACCGAGAACATCCTCGTTCTTATTCTAATGTCTCTTCAACCAGGCTTACCTCACGTATGTATGACGCGTGTCGTCGATCAAGAAGACGCCGAACCTCCTGGAATGCATGGTCTTATTATCATTGTACTTTTCAAGAATCTCTGTAGATATCTTTCAAGATTTGTTGTAGATATCTATATTAATGGTTGTATTTTGCCGTAGATTTCAGCAATATACCCCTAATACCTCTCGTTCTTCGGTAGAGTTTATCGAAATATCTATCGTAAATGGTTTCCCTAGCTCCTCGTTATTTCTATCGCTTCAACCATCTCTTTCCGAACTTGTTGAGGAGTAGAAGCAACTTAATTTAATAATAATAATGAAAATGAAGATGTCGCGTTTCATCGATGTAGTACCACGTGATCCGTTGCCAAACCGTGTGATACATATAAATGCATTCTTTTAACAGATAGCAAATGCTTTAAAGGCTATACATATAATTGGCAGTAAGGTTTAAACAGCCTGATTGTTCTTCGCAGTGTGCATATATATATATATATATATATATATATATATATATATATATATATATTTGTAGCGAAGTGTGTAAACAGTTATTTTTGTGATAAAGATTTCCCCTACTCAATATTTCGTCATCACTTTTCAGCAAACACAAATAAAACTTCTGTCCGTGGGCGTACGAATGCTAGTTGATGCTGCTCACCATTAATCTAAATTAGTTCTGTTGAGCATTGCTCTGTTGTATGGCAATATCACATTTACGAGACTTTCCAAACAACGTAGATTAGAAAATATGATAGATTGAGTTCAGTTTTATATGAATCCAAACAAGACTGGACTGGTCATACAGTATTCATATTAGCTCATAAGTAGTATATCTCCTTAACTATCAAATAGTGATAAGTCGAGGGTGAGTCCTGCAATGTTTCAGTTACACGATCTTTAATATAGAATTGATCAGTGGTCTGATACTGGTATATTATAACACCCATAAACTGACAAGTCTACGCCACTTTCAATTTAGCAATAACCATGATTGCAATGAAAGGTAATTATTTTTACTTTTGTGAATAGACTTTTTAGTGTAGGTTTAATGACTGTTCCAAAAAGATCAGAGAATGCCGACATCATAACAACACCGTAATTCCAACTCAAAATCAATAAAAAAAACCGGGAAAACATAAACAAAAATATAGACCTCCATGGAGACACTTTTAAAAGTAGAAGGATATTACGACCAGGTGTTCAGGAAAAGTAAGCGTCATCGCTTCATCGATGACAAATCTAGGTGGAATCCGGGTTAAAGTCATATTCTCATGAGTATAATTACGATAAACACAAAAGAGCTAGACGGCATATCAATAATTATTGCAAAACATCTGTCTCCGCAAGACAAAAGCAATAGAATATTTCGAAATTTGATCAAGACGTTCACCACAGAATTCTCAATGGTAAAGCAACCACAGATCTCTCGAAACATTGTGGGTTTTTTTCGTTAGAAGTCGACATCTTTCACCGCCTGGAAATGAACAATATAATATATCATCTGTACAGTATAAGTTTCGAACAAGAAGGAACAGAATATTGAAGTATATGCGATGATCGTATCATTGTTGGTTCCAAATTGTTTGCACAAAATAAAACAATATTCCTCTGGTATTATCTCCTTTAGCTGACAACACAATATGTTGTACACAACTCGGTAATATCCCAGGAACCTTAGTGCAACGGTAGTTAATTGTGTATTTATGTCTGTTACAGGCATAATCTACAACGAAGGGCATAACATAAATATCCATTTCATAAGGTTCTATGGAACAAGTGAAAGAATTAACGAGCTTTTAGTGAACTAACGGGGTCGCTTAGATAAATATAATGTGAACGATTGACTCAAAATTGACTCAAAATTGACTCGTGTTCGTGTACACTATACAATGTGGACCTTTGAGCATGTGTGTTGTCATTAGCTGTCATACTACAACCGTACAACATTTTCATATCACAATATTGGGAACTGTTTAGAATGATATATTCCTACCTTTATATTAAAATGACAAAAAGTGATATTGACTTTAATGAGCGCCTGAAACATTACAGCAGAATACACTGTGTAGATATCGAGACAGAATTCTTTGCAAGTCAATCCGATTACAGATTCAAAACGTTAATGCGATCTCCAACGTCAGTTATAACGATGACCTACTTTAGATTTTTAGCCGGTTATAGCTGTATCGTTTCCCTGCAGAGTTCACGCACGAAACTTGAACATGGTATAATGCAAATATGCTTTCAATTAGGATATGCGGTCACCATTAAATCTATTCATGAAAGTTAATTAAGTTCCATTCATTCTTTGGCATCAAATATAACTGTTTCACAATTGTTATTTAAAGGTGTTACGCCCTAAATTTTTAGCAATCTTTGGGATACATATTGATAATGACACATCTGTAAAACACGACTGGATGTGTCTGTTAGCAGGTCAACAACTTATCAAGACGTAAACGGGGTAACGATGCAGACATTATCATTAGAAAAGTGTGACTTAACCCAGATTTCTACATTATGCAAATGCAATGAGAGAGAATATTATATTAATTGTGATAGCACTCTTTCTCTAATCTTAATAGATTTCATGGCATATATTCGTATTTCGATATTTTGCCAAAGAAATGTTTTAATATCCGATAAAATTTTGCATTTGCATAATCTCTGATCCTTAATATATACATATGATACAATGCCAAGTTTATCACAACGGTATCTAGTAAGTATAGACCGAGGATTTCTGGGCCCCGCCTCTGTTACCGTTAGGCTATACGGAGGCACACAGGAATGAACAATCAGTGACGACAATAATCGTGGAAATCAGCAAGGAATCAAGAAAATAAAAACTGTATTTATTAAATAATTTATTTATCAAAGCATGTGTATAACGAGTATTAACCGATTTTCGGACTTCTTTCTGCGTATTTTTGATTCTTTTTGTATCTTGTATATATATTCGTACCAATTCCGCCCTATCATTGCCATTTTTATCACAGGCATGGTCCCAATTTGTAACCAGTTTCTTTTTCATATGTTCGGAACGTGACCCAATCACCACATAACACAGCTTTTCACTCTTTAACGAAACGATCAGAATATTTGAACAGGAGTCGATATATCATTCATATCAATTATTTACATATGCTTGTCGTATGCACGAGCTTTTTTTTATACGATGTTCATTAAGTCACCTGAAAATGCAGGTCACACAAAGGTCCTAATCCGAACGCAATATGTGTATACTGCATTATGGTACGCTGTTTACCGAGACGTGGGGATCCACACACACACAGTAGGGACACGTTCATTGACAAATTTTAATTGCTTCATAAACGATTTTGAAGAGCTTTTCGGGCCTATGTTACAACTCCTTCGGAAATGTATTTTCAATTATTGAGAAAAGAAACGTTGACCTTCACTTTGATTTAGATGACGTCTTTATATATTGTTCATGCTTTTGTAATAAGTCTGCCAGATTGCGATTTTTGTGGTTGATGTTTATAACAGTTGCATTGTAATCATTTGTTCTTTTTCAAGGAGAAAAAAATAGACCGTATTATACATATATACGTCACATAACCATGAACGTATTGTTCAAATTTTCTTCTGTCGTATTATTTATCTAAATGAACATTATACATATATGCAATATGTAGTTATATAAAACGTCGCTAGATTGAAGGATTGTACAAAAAAAGGAGAATATACCAGACAGGTATGAATTAAGTAATTGACAGGTTATATGCCATATGATACACAAGATCGCCCCATATAACTTCTACATCGAAGTAAGACTCGTCAGTAATGCAATTCGCCTCAATGAGTGTTCGGAAAATCTATATCGGTATATCGTAGAATATCTTTTGACAAAACTTGTATAACTGTGTAACCACCTTTACATGTATACAATGATATCAAACGCGATTATTTGAATAGCATTTTTGTAGATTTCCCATTTCTTGATAGCAACATACCTGTTTTTCTAAACTTATGTGCTGATAACCATAAACAATATCGGTAATTCACCGTATTTTCCCCAATATTACATTTGTTCTCGTAGACGTAAACAAAACTGATTTTGATATACAGTGGGCAAGAAAATCAAAAATGAAATTTGTCGGTCGGAATCATGATGATGTCGTAAAGTAACATCCTCGTCGATGTAGCACAAGACGTTTATGCATTCGGAACATATAACTGTATTCCCGTTGTACTTTGTTTAAAGACAATCATGCATGCCAATTATTATCCTTTTAACCCTGATTTGCCCTATATGGGTATGACGATCGTCGTCGAAGAAACAACATGCGTATTAAATCATTAATATAATCGCTTAACTTGATTAAACAGCATCTAATAATAATATTGGATTTTAAGTAAAAATAGTAGTCATAAAACAATGCTTTCTGAAATAATTCAAAACAAGTGATATTTTGCTGAAATGTTTCTCCGCCTATTGAATAGCGTTGGTGCATTCCGTCAAAATCTCGTTAATGACTTTAAAATCATTATCGTTCCTTCTATCAGGAGAGAGCTAATAGCATCTCAACCAAATAACGCATTATTTAACTAGTAAAATAAGATTTTATCATTAAGATCGTTTTACACTCCTACGCACAAGTGATGAATCTAAAGTGGTAGAATGCAATCAAAAATAATCGACCGAATGCTTTATTTGCATAAAAAAATCAATCGTATTATTGACGTTCCAGATGTCAAACGGAACTTAAAATACAAACTATGATGTCAGATAGAGGGTAATGACGTCCGAATTATAAACCTAGATTTTTGCGAGGGCGTTAATCTCAACGCAAACAAGACAAAATAGGGACAAGATCAGGAATGGCCAGATGTTATTATTAGTTTAAGGATGCTATCAACCAAAAGAGGTCCGGATCAAATAATAACAGGCGGTTGTGTATTATCGTTATATACGATTAACACACTCGAAAAATGTGGGCGATAAATAATCAATGCACACCGAAAAAGTGAAATCTACGGTGCCATACTCTATATTTGTTATATAACATACAGTGTCCTGTCTCTATATTTGGTATGTAACATACAGTGTCCTACTCTATATTTGGTATGTAACATACAGTGTCCTGTCTCTATATTTGGTATATAACATACAGTGTCCTGTCTCTATATTTGGTATATAACATACAGTGTCCTGTCTCTATATTTGGTATATAACATACAGTGCCCTACTCTATATTTGGTATGTAACATACAGTGTCCTACTCTATATTTGGTATATAACATACAGTGTCCTACTCTATATTTGGTATATAACATACAGTGTCCTACTCTATATTTGGTATATAGCATACAGTGTCCTGTCTCTATATTTGGTATATAACATACAGTGCCATACTCTATATTTGGTATGTAACATACAGTGTCCTACTCTATATTTGGTATGTAACATACAGTGTCCTACTCTATATTTGGTATATAACATACAGTGTCCTACTCTATATTTGGTATATAACATACAGTGTCCTGTCTCTATATTTGGTATATAACATACAGTGCCATACTCTATATTTGGTATGTAACATACAGTGTCCTACTCTATATTTGGTATATAACATACAGTGTCCTGTCTCTATATTTGGTATGTAACATACAGTGTCCTGTCTCTATATTTGGTATGTAACATACAGTGTCCTGTCTCTATATTTGGTATGTAACATACAGTGTCCTACTCTATATTTGGTATGTAACATACAGTGTCCTGTCTCTATATTTGGTATGTAACATACAGTGTCCTACTCTATATTTGGTATATAACATACAGTGTCCTACTCTATATTTGGTATATAACATACAGTGTCCTGTCTCTATATTTGGTATGTAACATACAGTGTCCTACTCTATATTTGGTATATAACATACAGTGTCCTACTCTATATTTGGTATATAACATACAGTGTCCTACTCTATATTTGGTATATAACATACAGTGTCCTACTCTATATTTGGTATATAACATACAGTGTCCTACTCTATATTTGGTATGTAACATACAGTGTCCTGTCTCTATATTTGGTATGTAACATACAGTGTCACACTCTATATTTGGTATGTAACATACAGTGTCCTACTCTATATTTGGTATGTAACATACAGTGTCCTGTCTCTATATTTGGTATGTAACATACAGTGTCCTACTCTATATTTGGTATGTAACCTACAGTGTCCTACTCTATATTTGGTATGTAACATACAGTGTCCTACTCTATATTTGGTATATAACATACAGTGTCCTACTCTATATTTGGTATGTAACATACAGTGTCCTGTCTCTATATTTGGTATGTAACATACAGTGTCCTACTCTATATTTGGTATGTAACATACAGTGTCCTGTCTCTATATTTGGTATGTAACATACAGTGTCCTACTCTATATTTGGTATGTAACATACAGTGCCCTGTCTCTATATTTGGTATGTAACATACAGTGTCCTACTCTATATTTGGTATGTAACATACAGTGTCCTACTCTATATTTGGTATGTAACATACAGTGTCCTGTCTCTATATTTGGTATGTAACATACAGTGTCCTATTCTATATTTGGTATATAACATACAGTGTCCTGTCTCTATATTTGGTATGTTACATACAGTGTCCTGTCTCTATATTTGTTATGTAACATACAGTGTCCTACTCTATATTTGGTATGTAACATACAGTGTCCTACTCTATATTTGGTATGTAACATACAGTGTCCTGTCTCTATATTTGTTATGTAACATACAGTGTCCTACTCTATATTTGATATGTAACATACAGTGTCCTACTCTATATTTGGTATGTAACATACAGTGTCCTGTCTCTATATTTGGTATGTAACATACAGTGTCCTACTCTATATTTGGTATGTAACATACAGTGTCCTGTCTCTATATTTGGTATGTAACATACAGTGTCCTACTCTATATTTGGTATGTAACATACAGTGTCCTGTCTCTATATTTGGTATATAACATACAGTGTCCTACTCTATATTTGGTATGTAACATACAGTGTCCTACTCTATATTTGGTATGTAACATACAGTGTCCTGTCTCTATATTTGGTATGTAACATACAGTGTCCCACTCTATATTTGGTATACAACATACAGTGTCCTGTCTCTATATTTGGTATGTAACATACAGTGTCCTACTCTATATTTGGTATGTAACATACAGTGCCATACTCTATATTTGGTATGTAACATACAGTGCCATACTCTATATTTGGTATATAACATACAGTGTCCTGTATCTATATTTGGTATGTAACATACAGTGTCCTACTCTATATTTGGTATGTAACATACAGTGCCATACTCTATATTTGGTATGTAACATACAGTGTCCTACTCTATATTTGGTATGTAACATACAGTGTCATACTCTATATTTGGTATGTAACATACAGTGTCCTACTCTATATTTGGTATGTAACATACAGTGTCCTACTCTATATTTGGTATGTAACATACAGTGCCATACTCTATATTTGGTATGTAACATACAGTGTCCTACTCTATATTTGGTATGTAACATACAGTGTCCTGTCTCTATATTTGGTATGTAACATGCAGTGCCATACTCTATATTTGGTATATAACATACAGTGTCCTACTCTATATTTGGTATGTAACATACAGTGTCCTACTCTATATTTGGTATATAACATACAGTGTCCTGTCTCTATATTTGGTATGTAATATACAGTGTCCTACTCTATATTTGGTATGTAACATACAGTGCCCTGTCTCTATATTTGGTATGTAACATACAGTGCCCTACTCTATATTTGGTATATAACATACAGTGTCCTGTCTCTATATTTGGTATGTAACATACAGTGTCTTCTCTCTATATTTGGTATGTAACATACAGTGTCCTGTCTCTATATTTGGTATGTAACATACAGTGTCCTGTCTCTATATTTGGTATGTAACATACAGTGTCCTACTCTATATTTGGTATGTAACATACAGTGTCCTGTCTCTATATTTGGTATGTAACATACAGTGCCATACTCTATATTTGGTATGTAACATACAGTGTCCATACTCTATATTTGGTATGTAACATACAGTGATACATACAGTGTCCTGTCTCTATATTTGGTATATAACATACAGTGTCCTACTCTATATTTGGTATGTAACATACAGTGTCCTACTCTATATTTGGTATGTAACATACAGTGTCCTACTCTATATTTGGTATGTAACATACAGTGTCCTGTCTCTATATTTGGTATGTAACATACAGTGTCCTACTCTATATTTGGTATGTAACATACAGTGTCCTACTCTATATTTGGTATGTAACATACAGTGTCCTACTCTATATTTGGTATGTAACATACAGTGTCCTGTCTCTATATTTGGTATGTAACATACAGTGTCCTGTCTCTATATTTGGTATGTAACATACAGTGTCCTGTCTCTATATTTGGTATGTAACATACAGTGTCCATACTCTATATTTGGTATGTAACATACAGTGTCCTACTCTATATTTGGTATGTAACATACAGTGTCCTGTCTCTATATTTGGTATGTAACATACAGTGTCCTGTCTCTATATTTGGTATGTAACATACAGTGTCATACTCTTCTACTACTCTATATTTGGTATGTAACATACAGTGCCATACTCTATATTTGGTATATAACATACAGTGTCCTGTCTCTATATTTGGTATGTAACATACAGTGTTCTACTCTATATTTGGTATGTAACATACAGTGTCCTACTCTATATTTGGTATGTAACATACAGTGTCCTACTCTATATTTGGTATATAACATACAGTGTCCTACTCTATATTTGATATGTAACATACAGTGTCCTGTCTCTATATTTGGTATGTAACATACAGTGTCCTGTCTATATATTTGGTATGTAACATACAGTGTCCTACTCTATATTTGGTATATAACATACAGTGTCCTACTCTATATTTGGTATGTAACATACAGTGTCCTGTTTCTATATTTGGTATGTAACATACAGTGTCCTGTCTCTATATTTGGTATATAACATACAGTGCCCTGTCTCTATATTTGGTATATAACATACAGTGCCATACTCTATATTTGGTATATAACATACAGTGTCCTACTCTATATTTGGTATGTAACATACAGTGTCCTACTCTATATTTGGTATGTAACATACAGTGTCCTGTCTCTATATTTGGTATATAACATACAGTGTCCTGTCTCTATATTTGGTATGTAACATACAGTGTCCTACTCTATATTTGGTATGTAACATACAGTGTCCTGTCTCTATATTTGTTATATAACATACAGTGTCCTACTCTATATTTGGTATGTAACATACAGTGTCCTGTCTCTATATTTGGTATATAACATACAGTGTCCTGTCTCTATATTTGGTATGTAACATACAGTGTCCTACTCTATATTTGGTATGTAACATACAGTGTCCTGTCTCTATATTTGGTATGTAACATACAGTGTCCTACTCTATATTTGGTATGTAACATACAGTGTCCTGTCTCTATATTTGTTATATAACATACAGTGTCCTACTCTATATTTGGTATGTAACATACAGTGTCCTGTCTCTATATTTGGTATATAACATACAGTGTCCTGTCTCTATATTTGGTATATAACATACAGTGTCCGGTCTCTATATTTGGTATGTAACATACAGTGTCCTGTCTCTATATTTGGTATATAACATACAGTGTCCTGTCTCTATATTTGGTATGTAACATACAGTGTCCTGTCTCTATATTTGGTATATAACATACAGTGTCCTGTCTCTATATTTGGTATATAACATACAGTGTCCTGTCTCTATATTTGGTATGTAACATACAGTGTCCTGTCTCTATATTTGGTATGTAACATACAGTGTCCTACTCTATATTTGGTATGTAACATACAGTGTCCTGTCTCTATATTTGGTATGTAACATACAGTGCCATACTCTATATTTGATATGTAACATACAGTGTCCTGTCTCTATATTTGGTATATAACATACAGTGTCCTGTCTCTATATTTGGTATATAACATACAGTGACCTGTCTCTATATTTGGTATATAACATACAGTGTCCTGTCTCTATATTTGGTATGTAACATACAGTATCCTGTCTCTATATTTGGTATATAACATACAGTATCCTGTCTCTATATTTGGTATGTAACATACAGTGTCCTGTCTCCATAATTGGTATGTAACATACAGTGTCTCAGTTTATATTTGTTATGTAACATACAGTGTCCTGCCTCTACATTAACCCCAATGTGCTCCAATTGACTTCACCTTAAATGTCTACGTGGTAGGACAGTGAAATCAAGGTTGTGTTTATGTTGTTAGCGACTAAATGGCAGCTCCTGCTGTATATTCTCTATGGAGTTCAGAGGCAAATCCACTTGTTGCTAAAGGCCGGTTTGGGGCGGCTTTGTTGCTGTGAAATAGCGGTGTATAATTATTATCTATGTCATTATTAAGCTCTATTACCTAATAACTTTATAAACATGTTCTAAAAACGAGTTACTTCTAATCATTTGTATAACTTTATAGTCTTTTTTGAAATATGTCTCACTTCATTTGAAAAGAAACCGAAACACAAATGAAAAAAATTGGTAATAACTTAATATTTAATAATTAATGAAAAGCTTTCATTGTAACCCTTACAAGGATATATGAAATGTACATCACGTCATTATATGTGTGAGCAGGAATTCACAAGTCAGCACTTTTTCTTGGAGCGTTGCGTGCATTCTTCCGCCGATGACCTATTTAGCGTTGTTAATGTAAGGCTGCAATGCTAACGTTATCTAAGTTAATTGTTTCCTGTCATGAACCCGATGGAGAGCGGAAGTAGTAATCGATAATTGGTGCTTGTTCACCTGTATCACTCCCAGGCTTCTTAAAGAAGATGTATTTTTTCCTATTCGGGTGGCGATTTTGTCCCTTTTGTCCCTATTTTAATATGCACTTTCGTGTGCGTTATTAAGGGTTTCATTTGTTTTCAAACGTTGATGTTGACAGTTCAATATAATTTTTTTATTCTAAGAATGCAGTAAATTAAAACGGTGAATTAAGTGCTTATAAAAGGGAAAATGAAAGAAAATAAGTGAAAAATATAGCAATGAATTAAAGGTAAACAACGGACAAATGATCTACATATAAATTAAATTGGATCAAAACAAATCGCAGTTTCTTACACGCTAAGTATACCACATCACAACGAAATGTATAACAATGAATTCTTTATAATACGAGGGACAACAACATAGATAATCAAAATAATAAACAACATAGCGACAACAACATAGATAATCAAAATCATAAACAACAACAACATAGATAATCAAAATCATAAACAACAACAACATACCGACAACAACATAGATAATCAAAATCATAAGCAACAACAACAACATAGCGACAACATAGATAATCAAAATCATAAACAACAACAACAAAGCGACAACAATACAGATAATCAAAATCATAAACAACAACAACATAGCGACAACCACATAGATAATCAGTACTTAATCTGTTTTTCGCCGCTTGTTATCTTTTGTATCAACTGTTTCCCTAAAGGTTTTATTTGCATGCGTGTCTTTTGCACCGTTTTTTTACACAAATTCTGTGTTAAACCTTTCCAGGACGACCAGGCTAACAGGGATGCTTTCTTTAATTAAAGGATAAGGCTAAAACTATAGTTATCTGTTAATAAGTCTGTAGCTGCAATATCAATTCAAAATCCTCCCTCAATCATCGGACAAAAATAGCATGCTTGACCAACTCTAAATTTCTGAATCATCGCGATATTAAGAGTTTAAAAATCAAAAGTGTATGCATTTTCATTCATGAATATTTCTGCTCGACATATAATAAAACGATGAGGTATAAATGTCTCTTGGGTGATACAGATGCTGCGATTGTCTGGGAAGTTAATGTGAGGCGGCGTGTAACCATGAGTCATTCGACGAGGTTTTTGGAACATAAACTGTCTGAAAATCTAGAAACAGTGTTAGGTGGATCAATAATAGTCAGAAGAAGCAAACATTAATCATATCCAGGTTTGTTCAGGATGTTCGAAGTCGAAATGCCATTCTTTTTTGTTCATTTCGAGTTTTACTGTAATTTGATGGCAAGTTATCTTGAATATTGGATTGGAAGATATTTCTTCAAATAACAATATAGATATTTTCATGCTACATAATAATCATAGACATTTATCATCTTGTTCTGTAAAGAATGGTGTATACGTGGGATGATTGCAGATGTGGAAATTTATCTTCCAACAACTCTTAGAAGTCGATAAGCTCCAAAACAGGAAAAATGATCGATTGGAAATATTTTTTTTAAATCGCAGCAAGAACATAAAGGACGTTATTACGTAACATTTTGAATGTACAGTACTCCTCTTGGATACAAGAGTTTTGTTGATTCAATTATTTATCTTTAAATAATCCGTTCCGAGATGCATATGGCTGAACCAAGTGTTTACATCTTACAAGCGACTTCTTAACATATCTCTGTTCGGTTATTTTCTTGTGTCACTCTTCACTATATCTTAACGATATACAACGCATGCCCATCAAAACGGTTGTTCAATTCGAAGGATCAAAATGAAGAACTGTTTGTTAAGAACACAGCATATTATGTTGGCAATCATTATAAACGACCTTAACAACTATGGTAGTTAATATGATTGATGATAGAGCCTTGTGGGCAAGCACCAAATTGAGCACAAACTTAAATAGCACTAATGCAATGCAACTTAATGGTTCTGTACGGAATGCTATCAAATTATCGTAATCAAAATAACATATTGGCAAATGATCAAATTTACCTGTCAGGAAGGGACAGGAAGTCATGAACCATATGTATATGTTGGGTATGAAACAAACGACGTATAGAGCTAACCTTTGCTTATTGTGTTTATTATCACACCTTTCCTTGTTGTACACGGTATAAAAAGTAGACCATAGAAATGCTATGTACAGTACTACATCCTCCAAAAATGCTATTAACTAGGTTAACAGTCAAAATTGCTATTTACCCAGAATGAGCGCATTCATATTTTTACTTTTCATTTTGATTGGACAATGCATTTGTCATTTCCTTTCGGATCGTCTCTACCGCCATTCCTTGAATTACAGTAAAGTCTGAAAGCGCTTTCGAGACCAAGACGAAGCATACACGGTTTGACTACTAAAATCGTTCACATGAATGCTACAGGAACATTTCGGGTGCTGGAGAGGATTTTTTTTCCGGAAAAGACACCGCTAACACACAATTAATGAAAACAGCAGTTAGCCTGTTGAAAGTCTTTCCTCGGGGAAAAAGTATTAAAAAGAGTTAAGGATATAAATACTGGTTCGAGAGAAAAATGGAATTATGTAAATGCTGGTATAATAAAACAGTTATTGTATAGTTATTTCTGGAAAAAGCACTTTTATTGTTCCCCTTGACATAAACTATTTACCTAGGCCTCATACCCACACAATTACTATAACTTTGGTTGGTGTATTCTGAAATAATGTTGTCATTACTCTGTACGAGCGAGATTCCGTTGTTTGTAAATAGAACGTCTTTCCTCATTTATCAGATATGACA
Organism: Pecten maximus; assembly: GCF_902652985.1. NCBI lineage: Eukaryota > Metazoa > Mollusca > Bivalvia > Pectinida > Pectinidae > Pecten > Pecten maximus. Next base: position 24,379,661 of record NC_047029.1, read on the forward strand.
AAAATAAATCGTATAGCGGTATGCAGATGAAGCTTTAGAACATGATATATTTATTCTTACTCGAAGAAAGCGCTTGCTTGCATCAGAAACTGTGTTAACACAGTTCATTAAATTAAACTGACAAGGTCGAGGTCAAGGTCAAGGTCAGAAGAATGCAGTGAATGAGAGACTCCATGGAATTGCCCACCATTGATACTTAGGAATTTTTTTATCTACATTGTCACCAAATTAACATAATTCGTCGATTAGTGTCTGGTCTTCAACATGATTTAACTATCAAGAATATAATCTATACCCAAGAGAATAATTATTATACATATAGACCGATGCGGGAAGTAGGTTTAGCCTGCAACGATCCCTGAAGTCTCGTCCACGCGAACTCCGTTGTTACTGCACCGATTCCACATCGATTGGTGAGCGACGTGCCCTAGAATTATTTCAATACTATTATAATGTGATATTTTCATGTATTTATTATAGAATCGTGATGAATATTGTTTGATTGATCATGTGGCTGAGTTGATTGTTATAATGATGTTATTATCTATTTTTTTGCACTTTGCAAATTGAATAAATCTTTCACGATTTAACAACAGAATATCAAGCTTCCAATGGATTTGACATTTAAAATGAAGAGTTACATATCACAGAATACCAATGCAGTTTAAAGGTTAAACATCTAATGCATAAATGTATTTATCGAAAAATAAAAACTTGTAAAATCTCTCCCAAAAGGCTCCCTCAATGTGTTGCGTGGGCGTACAAATCAAGAACTCAACCGATCGATATTTTTGCCCCCATACAAAATTGTCTAGAGATACAAATGCAGACCACTGGGGCATGCTACTCGGAGTATTTTTACAAGTTTTCTTTTCTTCATACAATGAATTGTTCTCTTTATTTTAGAAAAAAATGCAAAATGATAATAAAAACTTCCTTTTAAAACACGAGAGATGCAGGCTGATGAAGTACATTGAAAAGTTTAATGATTGTTTTTTTGTTTTTCTCTGCGATATGAATTAAACGTGTACAATGTTTTTTGATCCGCCTGGTTGTTATGTAGTCATTACCATGGTTCTTATCTTGATGGTAAGACATTTTCCGAATTTAAATTATTATAAACCCCCTTTTATTGAATTTACAATGTATGCTTATATAATATAATATAATGGAATTGTATTTTTACTTAAGATATTGCATGTACAGTTATGGGATCGCACAACGTTACATGATGCGAGATGTGCGCACGATAGAATAAATGTGCGAGTATTGTATTTTATATTTATCTGAGTTATCCCCCTTTTAGGGTATCCCTCTGCCCTTCATATGATAGCGATAATAATTTGGTCTCCAATACAACCTGAACGTTACAAAGAAGACAGCCACAAAAAGAACCAGACACTTTCAGCGTTATACGGTTTGCCAAACATGTCGCCAAGAAGCCAGGAATTAGCGAGAAACCATAACTGAAAATAGATAAAAATATTGTAAAATATAAATTTGCATTGAAAACCCTGAAATATAAAAAGATATTGTGTTCCTGGAGGGTGAGCGTCTTCAGTTTCTTCGAAGACGCCTGGCGTGAAAATTGAGGTCAAATGGGTTCGATCATATCTTTATTACTAGGATGATAGCATCGAAGCCACCAGACATATCAAGCTAGGGAATGCAGTCTAGCCCAATTAGATTTCCATGTTTATCACTTTGACCAATCTTAATCAACCTTCATTTTAAAATCCCTGTTTTACGGTTAATATGTAGTTTTCAGTCAAAACCATTGACAGTATTTCGTTCATGACATGGGGAATCTCGAACAAACGACAGATAGGTTAAGTTGTTACACAATGTGATTTCTGCCAACTTTTACATCAATACTTTTAACAATAGTATGTAGGCGTGAGTAATCATTTGAAGTTTTTTTTACAGTACATAACTACATTAATCAAAGACAAGTGTCCTCGGAGAATGAATAAAATGACTCTATTATCACCACAGTAAGCCCTTAATTCGATTTTCGATGGAACGCACACGCGTGAATAAGCTGTTACAGAACTAATAAGAAGTAGATTGTTCCCATGGCACAGACCGGATTAAAGCCATTGGCATAATTGAATGTTGGGCGACCTTTCTTTTTTTTAAATTTGTTTTTCAACCCTGACGATACATGATTTAAGTATTCTAACTGGAGGAATTAATACATGTAACAATATAATTAAGACAGAACTATCTGGAAGGACACGGTGAACGTGTATCCTTTTAAAATGTTGATAATTACTGTCGTCCGATGAATGCTTGTCCCAGTATAAACGTAAGCCTCTCTATATTTCTACATATCCGCTTAATTTTGCATATGCGTGGTAAGTTTACGGATGAGCACAATGGAATAATTCCGTATCAAAGCCTATGTCTAAGGTTTGATCAGCATGTTCCCATCCATTTGTGTTTCCAGCGGTTGTGTGGGTCGACTTCTTATACTTGGAATCAGATTGTTGTCTGATTCAAAAATACAATTATACTAGTTCACGTATTGCTTTTCACACAAATAGTAAAACATAGAAACCATCGCTTAGAAACAATAAAATGAGCACTGGTCTACAATTAAATGCTTCGTCAAATAATTTCATATTAAACAACAGCTGCAGAGAATCAAAATCGTTATTCTCTCTTAAATAGATAAAAGACAATGGTAAAATACGACAAAAGCATATAGATTAATATGGATACCGTTGAAAGGGTACAAGGATAATTAGACCAGGTGTTCTGAAAGAGTAAGCCTCTCAGATCCATCGACGACTCCAAAACACAAATATAGGTCAAATCTGGGTTATGTCAAAATCTCGAAGCGGGTGATGATCACGGAAATAGTTTGCATATACCAGCAAAATCAAACATGTCTGACGTCATATCTCACATAAAAATATATCTAGATGAGATCTGATATCGACCATTAGACTTGTTCAACCTGCATTTTTAAAAACCTCGTGTTGGTTTTAATTTTTCTATCAGTAAGGTTTATATGTCACGGAACTCGATATAGAGATAAATCCTTGAACCCTGAATCAATTGGGACATGTAAGCAGGAATGAATGTTACTATCTAGAAATATGAAAAATTGAAAAATGGGGAAAATGAAATCATCACTCTTATCATTTAGTTGTAAATTGCCACTGCTGATTACGTTGTAAGTAAAGATCTAGGTAAGCGGCTGACGTTTAACAGTATGTATTATCCTTGTGCCTCGGTTGTACAATGACATAGCGTGTGCAATAGGTTATTGTTCTGAAGCAATGTTTAACTATATTTTGTGTGCATTTCCCTAAACCTTCAATTGTTTTTACACTGCTGTGGACTGTAAAGAACAAAGTTCTGATATGTTGTATTGATTTGTATTTCAATGAATGTTACGTTTTTTAACTAGTAATTTATTACTGATATGCAATATACTGTAAACTGTTCTGTGTTTTGTTATTCTTACTAACAATCAACATTTTCTTATTTCAGAACTGACAAACGATACAACTTGTATGAAGTTCAAGATCCCTGCGAACATAGCACATACCAGCCTAGCAATAAACAAGGCCGATTTATTTATTCACATCAAAAAGAAGGGCAAGCGAAAGGGGAAAAATGCTAGGAATTCTCGAAAAAATCGGAGGATTACACTGAAAATATCAGATTTCAATATGGAAAGTGGACGCGGGAATAGAATCAATGCTAGGTTCAAATTCAGACCATCAGAGACAAAATTTTACAGAGTTGCTTTACCCATTTCCTACTTGACAGAAATAAAAAAGACATCATCAAGAAATCTACATCTGTGCATTACTTGTATCAAATGTAATCGAAAGACAGCTATAACCTTTCCATTGAAAAAAAAGATATTCCGGACACCAAGACGGAAATTGAAATTGAAGAAAAATCGTCCATATCTCATCATCAAGGCGAAAAAGCCATTTAAGAAAAGGACGAAACGTGGAAAAAGTATAGAAGATTCAAATTGTCTTCAAAAAAAGTTTATGCGGTTCTCGCAAATCGGACTTGGTAAAGTTATTTTGCGTCCAAGAGGGTTCTTTGTAACCACGTGTTCTAGAAGTTGTATTTCGAACGGCTTTGGGCAAAGTGCTGGAGGTAAAATGGGCAAGAAACAGTCGAATAGTCATATAGTAAGGAAGAAAGATATCACCGTTAACCGAAATAATACCCACATGAATATTATCGTCAAAAGGAAAAACTTGCTCAACACATTCCACAATTGCAGACCGTCAGGTTACCAACCTAAACAATTTGACGCCATATTAGACAATTTAACATTATCTAAAATTAACATCCGCGTGCAAAACGCCGACCTTCAACGTTGTAATTGTCAAAGAACATGTATTTAGGATTGTATTTAATATAAAATATAAATCAAAGGAGGAAAGTGGAATTCCGTATATATGAATGTTCCAGTACAAATGCATATCAGATAGCATGAATTTAGTATTTCCTGGCGCACTTTGTCTCAAACATTTATCCCTATTGTGTTTTATTTTTTTGTACTGCTAACTTATATATAGCTATAGCTGTTTTCTTATCATATAAACTTGGTTAACTCCTTTTTTTCTACCAATCTTTTAACTCGATTATTGCTGTTTTCTTATCTTTTTAACTCGGTTAAAGCTGTTTTCGTATCATTTTAACTCGGTGAAAGCTGTTTTCGTATCATTTTAACTCGGTTATAGCTGTTTTCTCATAACTTTTTTTGTGAAAGCTTTTTATATCATTTCTCATGGTTAAGGTGATTTATCATATTTTTATTAGTTAAAGCAGACCGCTTCTCTGAGTTAAGAGCTGTGTTGTCATAAATGTTCTCACCGTATGTTAGTTGGGTATTTTGTCCAGTTCAAGAAGTCTCGTATCATCACGTGCGTTAACGTTGTTTCAGTTCTCGTCGTTGGTAACGTTGGTTTTGTATCATCTTTTTGAATATCATCGCCTTTCTTTCATTGTTACATTACATATGTAAACATATCATCTTTCTAAATCAACACTGATTTTATAGTCTTCTGTGGTTAGAATGTTTTAAATCATCTTTCCTGAATTTCTTTGCTTACATTCAAATCCATCTTTTATCGCAGTTTGTTTATAATATGTTCGTGTCAAAGTTGACGAAAGTCAAAACGATTTTATCCCCCCCCCCCCCCCCCCCCCCCCCTTATCGATGCCAAATTCCTTTAATCCTGTATGTTAAAAAGAATGAAAAAGTATTTGCATTGAAGCATGACTGTATTAAGGCAATGTGTTTCATTGCATACATAAGACAATTACTACTGAAATACGTAAAGGTAGATTATAGAAGTATCAACAAATGCATTCCTTATGTACAATATTTTACATGGAAAACTATGTTTGTCAAAGATATTGTATATAAATGGTGATATTTAATAGTCGTTTTGATATATGAAAAAACTCCGCCTTGATATTAATATAGTGTGTAGGCACTAAGTCATTATGTGGTGTAGAAATAAGATGTGTTGTCGACTTAGCTGATGAAATATATCAGTAAAGTTAATTCGATTGTTAAAGATTAATGTCAGTTGAAATGTATCTGAAATTGATGGAATAGTGTTGTTACAATTGTCAGTCAGATCTATCTGAATAGTTGATATGTCGTCGAAATGATGAAATACCGGTGTTACAATATTAAGAGAAATATGAAAGAAAACATTTAACATCTTTGATTTGAAGAAATACCTGTGTTACATTCGATAGAGATATATATCAGAATAGCTGAACATATGTGTTTGAATCACGATGTCACCATTGTGTTTATATGTCAGGATAGATGAAATAATAGTTGGAATAGGTGTGATAACTGTGTACAATAGATAGAGAAATACATAAGAATAATTGAAATATATTTGAATTGTTTAAATACCGGTGTTTTATTCCTTAGAGATATTTTTTCTGAATTGATGGAACAGGTGTGTACTACTTGTTAGAGATATATTTTCGAACTGTTGAAATATCTTTGAATTGCTAGCATCCCGGTGTTATAAATCATGATATAAGGAGAATGTCAGATTACTGAAAATATTTTTGAAATTGGTAGAATTCCAATGTTATAGTATTTAGAGATACCTTCTAGAATTGTTGAAATATCTTTGGAATTGTTGCAATACTGATGTCCTATTCTTTTACAGACTGAAGTCAGAACTGTTGAACTATCTTTGGAATGGTTGCAATACGTGATGGTATATTCGTTAAGTGATATCAGTCTGAATCGTTGCAATAGGCGTGTTACCTGAGCTACAGATATATTTAAGAATAGTTGAAATGCCCTTTGAAAAATTGTAACACTACTGTTACAACAATCAAAGATATGCCAACTTATCATAAATAACTATATGGAATTGTTGGATAATTTGTGTTATAGCTATTAGTGAAAAATATCCGATTACTTAATATATTCAAAATCTTGGAATATCGCTGTCTAAAAATTGTTCGAATACCGTTATATTCTTTCGAGTATATGTTCAAATCATATTGGCAGTGTTGAAATGATAGTTTTATAATATGTGTGTCGGAAAAGTTTAACATTTGAAGTTTTTTTGGAATACTTGTACTACAATCTTTATAGGTCTGAATTGTTAATATACCGGTGTTGAAAATCGTCAGAGATAATGAAATACGGCTATTGTTTGTTGATTGTTTACTGTGTGAGTTTCATGTATCGTATTAAATTGTGGAAGTGTGGGAGAGTCTGAACATAATCTACAGTGAAATGATGATTGGTACAGAGATACCACGCGTAGACTACACCCGTCCGTAAAGTCTATGATGACCATGCTATATACACAATGATAAAAGAATGAGATTTTTTCAATTGGAGATGTCACATGCTCTCTTTCCGCCCTGTGTTCTAAAGGGATTCTTTTATTACATCGTGATGTTTTGTTTTAGAGTGCCGTATATAAACAACACATTAATGCCTTACTTTATGAGGAATGGTAACCGTAATTCCCTGTCTTTTGCCCACGAGTTATATGATTTGAAACATTGCAAAAAATGCCTTCTGTGGGCTATTTGATGAAACGTGATATCTGAAAATGTTTTTTTTAAAGCATAAAAACTGCGAGATATACGATACCTGTCAAGTGCAATTTAACTTTTTTTGTTTCCCTTGTACTATTAGCTGCCGACATTGATGTTCACGTTCGTAATATGAATTGAACATCTAACTTTTCATGGATATACCAAGTAAGTCAACTCACAAGTATATCTAGAAATGCGTTTATTAACACTGTTCACTTGCCAAGGCAATACAGGTCTCAACTATGAGAGTTGAAATACAGCGGGGGATTCCCTTGATAGTAAGGACTTGTACTCCATTACAAAGTAGATAGCACGCGGACAAGGCACCAGAGCGGACTATCTGCAGACTTTGAATCATTAGACCATTATTTCAGCCTTTTCATGCATTCTAGCGGAGCGGGCAATACACGGGAAAGCGTTATAATAACAGCTTAAAGTTATAATTACGGATATCTAGATAACTTATTTTATGAATATTCATAAGACCATGTGTTCCGGAAGAGTAACCGGCATTTGCTTTATCGACGCCACCATTCATGTAAATCTAGGTCAATTCCAGGTTATTGCTCGCTCTAAAAATTATAGCTGGTATTATATGACTCAATTTAGCTGAGTTACACTGATAGCGTTGCAATTATGTAGTACCAGCATAACTATCTAGGACAAGTAAAATGCTGGAGCTCATCCACATCAAACACAGTTTGAAATCTGATATACAATATGTATATCTATTTTTCGAATGTGTCAATTTTTGGGGACTTGTCTACTTTCATAAAACATTGTTACGTTTTATGTGTATACATCGTTGAATAATTGTTATCAAATTACTCTCGAGGTATAACTTCACGTTCTTACTTTAATGATGACGCCATATTTGCAATCAAACAAAGATATATTCAATCGCGTTACAATCATAAAGATGCTGTGCATGTAGCTCTTGAATATCCTACAATCAAAAGCCGTTAAGCATGGCCTAGATTGATGAAAATATAGATCAATTTTATAGATTGATAATTAAAAAAATTAGGTGTCTGTAATTATGAGGAGGTAGCATCATTCGCGTTTGGTGCCCAGATTGAATTGAGCGATATACACGTACCCCATGATATCGTTACATTGACTGATTTTCTGGAGTGGGTGTTGTTCTTTTATGAAACCATTACATTGAAATAAAACTATGTAATCTGCAAGCGATTCCTTATTGATTAATCAGTGTTTTAAAACACATAATGAAATTCGTTCAAGGTTACACGGAGGACGATGTTGTGATTGTGTCTGTATTATATTGAGGGAATTTTTCAATTACAGAAAAGTGTTGATGAAAAGTAAAGCGTGATACTGTCTGAACAAGCTACAATATTCATTAGAACTACAAGCGTGCTACATTAAGCAAGACATTTGGTTCCGATAGTATTTTAATTTATTTTAGTGTGAGTTTCTGTGTATAAACAAATATATCAAGATTACTTGTATCGAAATAATTTATATTACTTTTATTATCATCGTTTTGGTTTATAATATTTTTAGATTATTATATTTTTAATGAACGTAACAATATTCACTTATCAATAAGCGACCTTTGGCGAGGTCAAAATGATGTATTCTACCGACCTGGTCCGTAGTTTTAATACTATGTATGAAGCCTGTTTACAAAATGATGGAGTAGCATTAGATTTATCTTGATAACAAGAAATTTGCATTGCGATATTGTGTGGTTACAGTAATAATGACGTCATGAATACAATATTGAATCTGTGTTTCTAAAAATAGAAACATCAGGTTAATATCTCAAAATATTAATTTCCATGTGACTTTGGTTTAGCCAATGACATTTAAGGAATATTATGACAATAACAAATATGTACTTATAACCTTTTTCTATGAATAGAGTGATCAGCGCCAAAGGTATTGTCAACATAAAATTGTTTTATTGGAAATATACTTTTTTAATTAGACAATAATACTGTAATTGATATGTTTCTGTCTGTTCAGCCGATTTGGCGCATGTATGTGATACTATATCTACATCATTGTACATTCTTCTTTTCGGTGAATAGTTGAGTATTTATTTTAGTATGTTTTCTTGTTGAATAATCTATTTATCAAATGGAAACAAGGGTATTACGAAAATGATAACAATTGATCATATCAAAACATATTCCATTTTTAAGTGTCATATTGTATAGTAACATCGTGTCAACAATGCAATGGCAGATCAAAAGATAACTTATCTGAGGGCAACTCAATATCATATTCCACCGTAATGTGTTTATATAATTCTATACGGTATTGATTTACGTCGTTATATCTTGTCAAATTAATATTAATTTGAAAGGTTGTATAAACGGTATTTCCCAATCTTATTCACAAATGATGATAAATATTCATAGAAATAAACATTCCTAATTAATATATCTATTGTGCGCTAATGACGCGTATTTTCAGTTTTGTTTTTAATATTGTTGTTAGCGTTGGTGCTACACATGATTTTTTGTGCCCAACTTTTCATTATAACTATTTTTGTAACACGTTTTTTCATTGGTATTTTCATTACGTCAACACGCATTTTCATTGGTTTATTCATTTTGCCTATCAAATGATAGATTGAACACTTCAGAGCATGTTTGCTTGTTTTAAACCGTGTTGCATCAAGGGTGTTCCATTAGCACCGCTTAAGCATTTTTTAGACGAAAACTGTTCAATTTTATATGGTATGCACATTTTAAATAAGATGAAATGTGTATATTAAATATTGCTTCGAAGTTATGTGTTCAGAAATTGAGCAGACTGATCAAAATAATATTTTTCCTATTTCCTTGAACAAAACAGACAATAATACTGATATAATGTATATCTATGTACATTACTTTATTCCTTATATAGTAAAATTGGTTCCAGATTACCAAATTTTCATAATCATCATTTATTTATAGGATTTGTGTCTCCAGAAACATTCATATCCAGCTTTTATCACGGCATAAGTTGTTTTGAATCTCACGGATTATACAGTCTGACTGGCAGATCATTTATATTTTTTAAACTTTCAAAGAACGGTCAAACCTGTCGAAAGGGTGACTTGTTTTGCTCCAATATTTAACACAATCAAATAATCAAATATATGTCAACATGTGTTTATAAATGTCAGCTGCTTTTCGAGTGGTTTTACCTTCAAATTTAGACGTATTTAACGTTCCTTTTAATTACGTATAGATAAAGTCTGTTTAGGAAAGTGAAAAAAGCTAAGAAGCCAATTTATGTATGAATGATTTTGACATTGAAACGTTATCGGAATAGGTATTGGGATGTTATATGTTATTACTGTATGCATACCTGCTGATTTTAGATACACTAATTATATATATCGATTAATGACTTAGCGCCTCAAATACTTTCTGTCAACATGTATATAAAACACTTTGTGTTGGCATCGTTATAAATACATGTACGGAATGTATTAAAACCTGTAACTAACTTAAAAGGAATCTGCCGAATTTCACGTTGGAAAGATATATTGCTTTGCATTTATGTATTGTTTAAAAGTGAGACGTGAATGGTGCCGATGGCGATAAGTGGAACATTTGATTGTGTTAAGTGTTACTGTGATGCCTCTCTGATCCACAAACCTACTTCGTTTGAGATTTATCTACTTTCGCCATGGTTTGGAGATGTCGAATGGTCAAAACAAAACTGATCTGAGTGTAGATGCGATGTACATTAATGAGGAACTGTTATGAATGTTATCGATGTTGTAGACCGTTATGTTGATGTGATACGCACGTATCCTGCATTTGATGTTAAATAAATTCGTTATTTAAATAATATTCCTGCATTTTCGTGTTTTTTTCACATTGTGTCTTTTCAATAACTGATTTCGACGATTAATGTGAAAGTTTGTTTCTATATTTAAAGTAGATACATACATATCTAGATCTAAGTTATCAATAAGGATACAATATGCTAGAAATATTTTGCATGGAGCCATATAGGTAGCCTCTTTTTCCACATTTAGGCAATGGGACGCAGCCGATCAATGATGTAATTTCCTAACATGCAAGAGATGGCAATAATTACATCATCGGAAGAAAAAACACAGTAATCTGATCAGGACCATAAATAGAACCCAAACTTGATCAAACGAGGACAAAACATCGACAAAATGCAAAACATTACACAGACATCCCTGGTATGCTACATGGAGAAAAAGACCAAGTGCTTCATTAGAGTTCAGCTTCATCGGCGCACCCGTCAATAATGCCACGTCCTCAAAACAGGAGCAAGGGTGGTGAAAACAAAAACAAATGCAAATCAACGCAAAGTGAGGAGCACGTTCAAGGTAAAAGAAAATTTCCAAATAAGATCATGATTGCAACCATGAAAATATATCATGGTATTCATCAACTTGTATCTGTCTCTCCGTCAAGAATCGACATATTCTGACTGACATTGTAATATTACTTAAAGAGTCACTCATATGTAGGCATGTGTGGTAGGGTAATTCTTCCCTAGGTTCTAAACCTAAATTCTACATCCGAGGGTAGAATTCCCCTAGCCCACATACCTAACATATGATGGACTATTTTTCTCCTTTTTTCGCGAAATGTATGGGGAAATCGATCCAACATGGCGAAACCATCTAGAAACTGTGTATTTTTTCTCGGTGACCGACAATAAAACCAATTACATATTTCGAAAGATGAGGAAAAGGTATAGTATACCATGAAAAATAAGCTGACTGTCAAAATGTCCCGATGTATGGATAAGTTGCCAAACACGAGACTTGCCGAGTGTTTGGCAGCTTAATTATCTTACCCCTGAGTGTTTAGATTCCCGTCTCACTTTCATAGGGGTGAATGATTATTTTTCTCTTACCCTATTTACCGTCTTACTATCTAATATTGACGTTACATCAATGCAAGGAAATATTGACGTGGCGTGATTGAATTGTTAGCGTGAAATCATTGTACAGTTTCCGTGACGTGACGTGACAAAATGCAATTGTTGAGAACGTGAAAAGAGCACGTGTCGCTTGTCTTTTCCCTAAGGTGAGATAAGAAAATCTCACTCCGGTAAAACTGCGGATATCCCTGTCCAGAGTAAGAGAAAATAAAATCTCATCCCATTAAAACTGCAGATATCACTGTCCAGGGTAATAGAAAAATAATCATTCATCCACATGAAAGTGAGACAGGGTTGTTTCAACCCTCGGGATAAGAAAATTAAGCTGCCAAACACCCCCCCCCCCCCCCTGTTATGTTACAGTGTATAACAATACCTTGGGGAAGCAGGGGTGTTGATTGTACAAATCAAAAAAGGGGGAAATTAGCATTATGATAAAGCTTAGTTGAAAGTTATTCCTGATGATTTTGAAGTAAATACAGAGCAAAGTAAGCGATTGGCGTGAGGATTCAGTAGGTTTTACAAATCAAAATTGTCAGTATATTTTGTTAATTCCTGTCAGGAAAACTGACGGATTCTTTTACCTGTTCTGAAGGATCGTCCATGAATTAGGCCTCGTATGAAAAAAAGGGAAAAAATACAAGTTGGTCAAGAGAGGAGTACAGTTGCTTTTATAGATACGCTGATAACATGTTGGGAGATCTTTTCACCAAACAAAACATAGGATATATCGCCCAGTAATTTAGTCTTACAAATTAGACATACTCCACTATAGCAATGAACCAAATGGTTTTACCGTTCCTCAAATTCCTTGGAAAAGAACAATATCATCGAAAGAAGAACAATGCGTCCTTTTATGTAGCTTTCAAAAAAAAAGAAAAAAAATATCAATTGATATTCCAAACATCAGCAACAGCAGCGGTGAACACGATATGAAATTAAAACCAAAAAGATATCCAGACCAGGTGTTTCGCGAGGTTAAGCATCTTCAAATTCTTCGGCTACATGTAAATAGTGACAATGGTTTGTGTACTAAACTGCTTTATACTGATTCAAGCATGTACACTATTGATGAAACAGTGATATATTACAATATTTCACAGGTTAAACCTGTTTTGTACACGGGAAAACATTTCTCCAAATCGTGCGCTAATCGTGGTAGCTAGCCTGCGTTTACCGTAATCTATGATCACAGCAACGTCATGTATTTAAGCATAGTCGACATGAATTAAATGTCCGAGGAAACACTTAATGGTACAATGTAAAATATTCTCATTTGAAATCAGCATTATATCAAAGAATTCCATTTCACGTTTGTGATCACTTTCAACGAAATTATATGATGCTTTTCAATGTTTAGCAAAAATATTTGAAAGTGGATTCGAAACGGCGAGCAAATAATGAACCGATTGTCGTGAAAATTGACACGATGGACCTTTGTGTTACTATTTGCTAATTTCTTTGTTGGAAAACAGTTACTTCCCATGCAATTTGTTTCGATATCTAGTAGACCTTTGAGGGGAAAGGCAATTTTATTAAAAAAGTGATTTTTTCAATATAACTGAAAATATGCAACGTATTTAGTGGTTACGGAGAGAGAGAATCCTATCATATATGAGAAACTTTACAATATAGAAATTTGCCCAATTTTGTAAAAACAAATATTTGGTCATGAATGAGTTCAAGCTATACTCAAACGTCAGTGGTCAAACTTTCGTTTTGAAATATTTATTCTCGGGAAGTAGCATTTGATGAATTATTCATATCCCATCGATTTAATTTAGTACGTTTTTCAAAACGTTTTGCAATAGTGAGTAGACTGGCGATGTTTTTACGGTATCAAAGATTAGTGTATACAATTGTTTTCTGAAATCAAACACAGGGCCGCGGTGGCCGAGCCTTTAAGGTGTCCCAACCTTTTGATCACTAGCTCTCCACCTCTGGGTCGCGAGTTCGAAACCAACATGGAGCAGTTGCCTGGTACTGATCGTAGGCCGGTGGTTGTACTCCTTCTTTCCTTCACCTCCGAAACATGGCACGTCCTTAAATGACCCTGGTTGTTAATAGGACGTTAAACAAAATAAACAAAACCAAATCAAGCACATTACTCTAATAAGAGACCTGTGGGCGATTTATAATACTCATCTAAATATGAAACAGTCATTTCTGATTTTCTGGAAAACCGATATTAGTGTATGTCCTACAACTAACGTGAATTTTACTACTGATTTCTCCTCTTTAAAGTGGACTCGCGATGTCGGTTTCATGATTTTTATTTCCTGAGAAGTCTCCTATCCCTGTCTTGTAGTTTCATACGGCCTGTCCTACTTTTTTTGTTAAATTTATCGCTCTGTTTTTCACTAAATCTTTCCAACACGTTGTTTCGTTACTGTATCTTGGAGTTAAATACTTCCTCTTTTAGTTCAGCAGTGAATTTCATTGGTTGAAATCGTTTGATCGACGATCTTTTAATCTACTTTGAAGTAAATCAGTGTCGTCTGCTTGGCCTGGTTTTTAGCGCTATGATAATTATAAAAGACATCTTCTCTGGGACCTATCTAGGGATGCCCTACTTTCTTATTCTGACAGGATACAACGTTAGAGGTGATTGATTTAGAACATGCTACCATTTTGGAAAATTTGCTTTTTGTTCTAGTTGTGCTCTTCCATGTGTGAGATGGCGCTACGGTATATCGATTCTTTATCTAGCCTTCAATCGGAAGTACTGAATATAAAGACAGGATTCTATATTTACTCTGTACCACAGGCTGGATCTAAATGTAACACTAGCGGAGTTAAAATCAAACAGATTGTCTTTTTTCAAGTATGTGGGCTTCATCAATTCACAGATAGAGATGAGTTGCATCTGCATATTTGGAAGCAGTTTAACGATTGAATGTGTTGTCCTCCTCCACTGCCTATACTTAAGTACTGACTTCCAGGTATAGATATCTTTTGATGATATAGATGTCCTCTGTTGATGGTAAAGATATCATCTTTTGATGGTGTAATTGTCATCTTTTGATAGTATAGATGTCATATTTTGACGGTAGAGATATCGTTCCACTGTTGATGGTAAAGAGATCCTCTTTTGATTGTTTAGTTGTAATCTTTTGATTGTATAGATGTCATCTTTTGATTGTTTTCGTTTGTCTTAATTACTTTTGTTTATCAACCAGTGGAAATCCATTGTCATGATGAAGTGGAAAACCCTTGTAGTAGCTGGTGGCTACTTCGTCATGGACAACATACCAAATGAATGTTCCAAGTGTCTTGCTAAACGACACAACAGCTACATATGGTCCATGATTCTAGCTTCAATGAGAAATCCGTACAGGATCAATCCGTCTACTCGAATCTACACATAAGGTTACATTGTCCGAAAAGAGAAATATCTGAATATGTTTACATTTCTCCCTTCTTCAGCTTAATAAACTGTGACTGAGAATAAATTTGCATATACGCAGTAAACAGGGGTTCAGCGGATTAATAACCCCGGAAATCGGAAATGTAATCATGACGTCGTATCTTTGTGACGTTGCCGGAACGTGAACTAGACGGCGCCATTTTGAAAAGACTGATCCACGCAACTTTGGCGTTTTCTCCAGTTACCCGATGATCTATGTACAGAAAACTAACGTCAAGTGAGTATTTTGTCAAAAACTAAACTGAATATTGCGGAAATTGGTGCATATTCAACTTCTCCAAGAGGTAAAATAACAAAAAATGACTGAAGCGCAAAGAGAACATTTTACCACGTCACTACTAAATATGTGGTAATACACTCTGTGCTTGACAACCATAGTTGATCTGAGACAGAAATTGTGGATTGTGAATATATCAATTGATTAAAAACGTAAATGGTATTAAACAAAAATGATTTGTTTCTTTTGATTTTGTTAACAATACTAGTGTTTTTACATACATTCACTGGATAACTCTAATATCTTATCAATCACGACTACCGTAGTTACCAACGTCGCAACACACCGGGTACTCCAGCTTTCTTCCACCTCCAAAACCTGGCACGTCCTTAAATGACCCTGGCTGTTAATAGGAAGTTAAACAAACATAAACCAAACGCAACACACTCGGAATTTTACCTCCTTTGTACGAAATTTAAACGATTTGGTAAATATAAGGATAGCAAGTGGCAACGAGCATTCCTATGGTTAGCGCGTTAGTATTTTTTTTGTTTTTTTTTGTTAATTGCCTAAAGATATTTAAGCTTTGTCGCCTCTGCCGTTATCATTTATTTCTTGGCATAAATGATTAGATATTGTACCCCATTTCGACTGCGAATACGGTAGTTTGCGCGCAGTTGGCAACGAACATTTCCTATGGTTAACGCGTTAGCGCTGCTTAGCGTCCCATAGGATATGATCAGATGCGGGCATGCTACATGTACCGTATACGCAGTAAAAATGAGAAACAATCATTATATTTATATCAAACCAATATTGTAAATAGAGTACGAAGTAAATAAATTGAGAGTGTGTTGCGACGTTGGTAACTACGGCAGCCGTGGTTGCTAAGATAGTACTGTATAGTTTCATTCAATCTACGTAACGACAGCAGTATTTTTAAGACAATTAAAAGAAACAACTAAACCTTTTTGTTTAATACCTTTTACGTTTTTGATTAATTGATATATTCAAAATCCACAATGTTCTGTCTCAGATTAATTATGGTTGTCAAGCACAGCGTATTTTAACAATGATTTAGTAGTGCCATGCTCAAATTTTCTCTAGAAACTGTACGCGTCAGCTTTTTGTTGCTAGCTTACCTCGTGGAGAAGTTAGATATGCACCCGTTTCCACAATATACAGTTTAGTTTTTGATAAAATACTCACTTGACATTAGCTTTTTGTGCAGAGATCATCGGATAACAAGAGAAAACGCTAAAATTGCGTTGATCAGTCATTTCAAAATGGCGCCCTCTAGCTAGTTGACATTCCGGTTTGGTCACAACTAGACGACGTCATAATTATGTTACCGATTCCCGCGCTTATTAATCCGCTGAACATTTTTCACTACGTATACGCTAATTTATTCGCAGTCATAGATAACTAAGCTAAAGTAAGTTAGAGATTTAAATATTACATTATACATAATAGATTAACTACAATATCCAACTCTCCTTTTTGGACAGGTACATTGTTAATTTGGTTTGGTTTGGTTTATTTTGTTTAACGTCCTATCAACAGCTAAGGTCATTTAAGGACGGCCTCCCGTACGTGCGACATGCATGCGTGTGGTGAGTGCGTATGTGTGTTTTGGGAGGCTGCGGTATGTTCGTGTTAAGTCTCCTTGTGATAGGCCGGAACTTTTGCCGATTTATAGTGCTACCTCACTGAAGCATACTGCCGAAGACACCCAGCAGCACACCCCACCCGGTCACATTATACTGAAAACGGGCGAATCTGTCGTCCCACTCCAAATATGCTGAGCGTTAAGCAGGAGTAGCAACTTCCATTTTTAAAGACTCTGGTATGTCTCAGCTAGGGGACAGAACCCAAAGCCTTCCTCACAGGGGCGAACGCTCAACTCAAGGCCAAAAGTGAGGCATTGTCAAGGGAGACATTAGGAAGAAGTAAGTTGTTCAGAAAGAAGAGAAAAGATTTAATCTTGGTACAATTGTAAAAACATGTATAATTGTAATGATCTTATTTACTTTACGGAAATGCTATGTTTTTAGGTAATAACAACTTTTACTGTAATTATATACTTTACTGTAATATATTTAATTGTAATGATATACTTTATTGTAATGATATCCTTTATGGCATTAAATGTTTTTTGTAAAGATATAATTTACTGTAATGATATACTTTACTGTAATGATATACTTTACTGTAGTTATATACTTTATTATAATGATATTCTGTATTATAATGATATACTTTACTGTAATGATATAGTTTATTATAATGATATACTTTATTATTATTTTTCTTGATTTTTTGCCACTTCTGATTGGCTGAAAAGATGTCACGCGACCACCTATAAAAAACTATATTGACCGCTGTCTCTGGAAAAAGTTTATAAAAAAACGATAATGCACGGCCATTTTTAGAAAGTATCTAGATCACACGAGCGCTTAGCATTTTGTACGTACGTTATTGATACAAGCGTTTGACCGACCTGAATAGAGTGTAAACAATCAAAGATGGCAGACGACAACCTTTTCCCCAATCTGTCTAAAGACGATATCAACAATATTCTTGAAAATGCCGACGCTGTTAACACGAAGCGAGCTACCAATACAGCTGTGAAGCTTTTTCGCCAATACCTTACAGCCAGGAGCATGCAGGAAAACTTCGAGGTATATTCTTCTGTATAATTGGATGACGCACTGTCAACTTTTTATCTTGAGATGCGTGACAGGAAAAGGAAACTTGACATAAAATAAACATTGTTGGCCTATAGAAGCGGCAATTAATTTCATATTGAATATTGTTGTCAAATTTATATTGGTCTTTTCATTTATCTTTTTGGAATTGATATCTAGAAACCAAATGACAATTACTTTGAACTAACGTTTCAGTCTATATCGCCAGATATAAAGTCTTTTTCACAAAATCAAGAAAAATAATAAATCAATTATAGCATTTAAAATTCGGTCGATACATGGTTATATCGACACAAGAAAAAATATTGACCGAGGACTACGTCCGTCCTCGGTTAATATTTTTTCTTAGGTCGATATAACCATGTATCGACCTCATTAAAATGCTATATTTGTATATGGTAATAATATACTTAATTATAATGATGTACTTTATTGTAATGATATGATTTATTGTAATGCCTTGTTTTATTGTAATGATATACTTTGCTGTAACAACATTATTGACTGTATTAATATACTTTATTGTACCAATATGTACTATTGTATTGTATTAATGGACTTAATTGTAATAACAAGCTTTGCTGCATTGATGTATTTCATTAAATAACATATTATAATGTAATAACATAATATTCTGATTCATTTACGAATCATTTGTAAACAAAATAAAGATTAATGATATATCACAGATGTTCCTGATCATTCACTAGTTTCTCAGTTCTGGCGTTACATGTAATTAATTTGCTCCGTGATATTCTTTGATGTGTCCTTAAATTGGAAAAATTGGATATAAAGTGTTATCAAACTTAGGATCAATTATCACGCAATGCTGTGTTTACGAAAGAGGGCGTTGATGTACTTATATTCTAGCTAATAAATCAGTCGCCATCGGATATAAAATTATATATTTCAGATACGAGATGAGATTTAACCAGAAGAAAATCATTTATATCAAGCCAGAGTTGGATTGACAAATATAAAATCTATGTGAGGTGTTTTAGATAATGGTTTCATACCACAAACTTGTTATCTGTTAATAAGGATATGATGACGATGTACTCGGAGGTTTGACTTTAGTTGCAAATTGTCAATTGATTAAGTGATCAATATGTTCGTTGAATAAAACTTTACAGACCTGAAGCAGCAGCACAATCATCATCGTCAGCAGCAGCAGCAGCAACAACATTTCCAACATAAAAATAAAATAAATATATAACAGTGGCAACACACAGACAACGTCAATATGAAAACATAAACAGCATGGAAACAACACAGAAACAACATCAATATCCTGACTATACACTTATTGACATTGTCGGTTAATGTTGGGATCTATCGACCAGAGAAAGATGATTATTCCCGGATTTGCTTTGTTGAATGTCACAATTGCTGTAACATCATCATGTCATAATGTTTAAACTTTACTTAAAACAGTAAAAACATTTATTTGTAAAAAAAAAAAAACTATCCACTGATATTGGCGTGCAATTGTCAGTGATACTACACTTTTACATTAACATTTTCTCATTTTCTCTGAAAATGGAAGCAGAAAAATAGCTGTAGTATGCAGTTTATAACATCTTACTGTTTAACCATTTTAGCTTGTATTAGCAGTCATTCGATATTTTGTAAATCAGAGTCCGTTACGTAGTCAAAGCGCTTCTAGGCAAACCTCGTAATAGAAAAGTCTGCGAGTTTTCTTTTTCCTTACAGTCTGATTATCGACAATGCTATTTTTGTGATTGGTCCTGGATATTGAGTCATTGTTGAAATATTGTCCTTGTAGCATTACATTGATCAAAGCGAAAGTCATCAACGGTATCCACTTCACAACCTTCCCATGTCTTCGTAGCTATCAGAACGATGTTGGATTTGGTCAGACCGTTAAGTCATTACCAGGTAAGATATTGGTTTGTTTGGTTTGTGTTTTTTAACGTCCTATTAACACTAAACAAGAACAAGCCAAACAAACCATGTAAGATAACGAAGAGTACATTAATGGTACGGACACCAATGTCACAAAAATCACTTTTAACGTAAAAAGGCAGGTGTCATTCTAGATCAATGTCGACGTAATAGCGAATGTTGATAATTGGTTTGGTTTGGTTTATTTAGTTTAACGTCCTATTAACAGCTACATATAAGGTCATTTAAGGACGGCCTCCCGTGCGTGCGACATGCATGCATGTGGTGAGTGCGTATGTGTTTTGGGAGGCTGCGGTATGTTCGTGTTAAGTCTCCTTGTGATAGGCCGGAACTTTTGCCGATTTATAGTGCTACCTCACTGAAGCATACTGCCGAAGACACCCAGCAGCACACCCATCCCGGTCACATTATACTGACAACGGGCGAACCAGTCGTCCCACTCCAAATATGCTGAGCGCTAGGCAGGAGTAGCAACTACCATGCTTAAAGACTTTGGTATGTCTCGGCTAGGGGACAGAACTCAGAGCCTTCCTCACAGCGGCGAACGCTCAACTAAAGGCCAAAAGTGGGGCATTGTCAAGGGAGACATAAGGAAGAAGAAAGTTGTTCAGAAAGAAGAGAAAAGATAAGATCCCAAATTCAGTCGCCTCTTACGATCATGCAATGGGGGCAGCAGGTACAATTCTTACGCCCTACCTGCAGGGCAGGAATGTTGATAAAACACATACTGCACAAAGAATCAGAATAGCAGAATCACAGCCTTGGTGTCGTTAAAAGCTTATTTCAAGCTAATTGATAACACTTCTTCTTTAAGGAGTATTGGTTACATATCAATGCATGGTTACATACCGGGTGCACACTGGTTAATTAGCATAACAAAGTGATCGTGTTAAGTTGCTGTCCAAGTGAAACGAGAGCGCATAGCAAACGCCAACATAACAGCGACGCATAAAGTGCTTCATGACATCAAAAGGTCGTGACCTTTGTGAAAATGCGACGACGGACAAATCGATTAAAGAAAATTGTGCGTTATCTTTTTGAAAATCACGTTTAAGAATATCCGTCCATACGAGCGTTGTGTGAACTGTTCTATGATGGCCAATCTTGAAACTTTGCAGCCAGAGTAATGATAGTAAACTACTTTTTTTTATTTTCTTGTGACATGAGCAAAGGAAATCTGATACAAATCGCACTTGAATATCGACTACAATCATGCATATCCAATTTCTAGTGAGTTATTGTTGAAACAGTCATCCAAATATGTCTAGCAAAGCGATAACTATAGCCATTTCGTTAGAGACGCATGCGGATGTAACCGATATAGGCTTACAAACAAACGAGATTGTCTCCTCCTACACAATACACACAAACTTGATACGGCAAGATAGTTCGTCAGGAATCCAGCCCAATGTTTGTATAACACTATTGACTTTCAATTCTATTTGTTTCCATTTCCGGTACTAAATTTTAAACTTTACACCGGAATTGACATAAATAACTGCGTATGACGTCAACTGGTCGCTAATAACAACAGTTATGAACTCTCATGTAACGTACAAACCCACAGATATTCTTGCGGGATTTGTCAGCTGTTCCCAGCAACAGCGTCATACAGTATTAATGATAAAGTATGCTATATGTTACCACGTCAAGGAGTACAACTTAAAGACACTTTAGCTTCATCATTAAGACAAACAGATATAAATTATCATAATAAGATCATTTGGTTTCGCGTCACTTTTCACTTCGATTGCCCATTTTGATTTGTCGCAAATGTTTCTTCAATGCTATAAATATATCGAAAAAAAAACATTATCCTTATTATGGAAACATCTGCCTTTCAACGCAAATATAAAAGACTTGCTTTGCGGAATCTTGATACTTTTATCATCAAATTATGTATGAGACTATTTTTAGGAGGCCGTTATAGCTCAATTGGTTAAAGCACCGGCGATGTATCCTTGGATGAAGGTGGCGATGACAAAATGCGGAATCGCTCCCCAGTTGGGTCCCGATCTACCCAGTCCCACTTAGTGTTCTAAGCTCGGTTGTAACATGAATAAGAACGTTAAGCCCAATCAATCAATCAACCAATCAATCAATCAATCAACCAATCAATCAATCAACCAATCAATCGGGTGAAGGTTCGAGGTGCGTGGGTCGAAGCTCGTGTCGGTTTGAGTTTCATGGAAAGCTGAGAAACGAGACGGTCTGTACTGTTGTGGTTGTCTTTTTGCAAGACACTTAACAATACTTGTTCTGGATGGCATTCGATCGGCATGCCTTATGTTGTTCAGTGAGGTAGATTCTAACTGCTACGGGGAGACCCAACCTGAAAATGACCCTGGATGTTCACGGGGCGATAAACCAAACATATGAAGTGAATTTAAAAAAAAACAACAAAAAATGTTTCATCTGCCATAATAGAAAATACCGATAATTATGTTCCGTCAACTCAGATAACTACATGAGCATACCGATTTTCAATAAAAGAAAATTCACACGTTTTTCCGTTGCACATTATAAACGCATGTTTTCGGCTATACGGGCATCCCTAAGGAGTGAGTCTTGAGAGTTACTGTGTTGTTAATTGCTTAATATATATATGATGCTTGTTGTTATGATATATGCACATATATATTTTCATTCGGTAAGTTTGGTAAATCGTGTTAGACTTGGCTCAAGGAGTTCCCGCCATTTTTCAATCAGGTGTCGTCTGCTTGTTTGACGTGGTCAAATGACACTTGTATAACTTCATTTTAGCTGTTAAAATGTTTTATTTGAAGAATATGAATGATATTGTGCTGTTTCACTTAATTTTATCGGTAAAAACACATCGTGTTTTGTATGATCTGTTTAGCACTGGGTATTGTCTAATCTATGATCCGATGTGCGAAACAAATTATTATTTAACTCTGTATGCTATAATGATGTCATAAGTTCATATAAGTGAAATCTTATCTAATGAATAGTGTTATGGCTAGATTGTATTTGTAACATGGTTATGTAAAACAGTTTATGGTGTGTGACAATGACTTTTTTTATCATTTACCCCAATGGTGTGATTTTCTATTATTTTTTTTTTTTTTTTTTTTTGTAACACCCTTTCTTGAGGTGTCAGAAGTGTAATAAAGAGAGTATTCGTCGACTTTGTCGTCCTTTATATTTATACAGCAGGACACATCACA
Organism: Pecten maximus; assembly: GCF_902652985.1. Classification (NCBI taxonomy): domain Eukaryota; kingdom Metazoa; phylum Mollusca; class Bivalvia; order Pectinida; family Pectinidae; genus Pecten; species Pecten maximus. The sequence goes on from NC_047029.1 coordinate 24,403,097, forward strand.
TGGTGTTTTTGTGAGGATACATGTATATCATTGTAATTCATGTTTCAGTGTCGTGAATTTTTTTTCTGTGGATGAGTTTAAATGGCCAGGTACCAAAAGTAGTCCACTCTCAACTAACGACTATATAGTTGATCATTATAGCAATAGAATTCAATGTCAACTTAATATCAATGATGTCTTTTTCTTTCTCTTCTGGGTAGGACTGACAAAACAACAACATAAGAAGATATTTCTGAATATCTAACCTTAGGTTACGATGGTCGATATGTGTCTTTTACTACAGTGAAGCTAGGAATATTGATCCTGCAACTTGCATCCGCATTGTCAGAATGCATCCACCATGCATATTTTTGCTGCATTTTAGAATCTAGCACATGCGTAAATTGGACTTACTGACCTACTCTACTTCCAAGTGAAACAACGTTCAAAGGCAAACATATTTGGAATATGGTGACACCATTCATTCTTATTTCTGACTGATGCAGAATAACTGGGAATAAATTATCAGTGTCTTAAAATATAAGCTGTACTTTTGGCTCAGGACATAAAGACAATAGTGGCTCGGGACAGAAAGACAATAGTGGCTCGGGACAGAAAGACAATAGTGGCTCGGGACAAAGGCAATAGTGGCTCGGGACAGAAAGACAATAGTGGCCCGGGACAAAAAGACAATAGTGGCTCGGGACATAAAGACAATAGTGGCTCGGGACATAAAGACAATAGTGGCTCGGGACAGAAAGACAATAGTGGCTCGGGACAGAAAGACAATAGTGGCCCGGGACAAAAAGACAATAGTGGCTCGGGACATAAAGACAATAGTGGCTCGGGACATAAAGACAATGGTGGCTCGGGACAGAAAGACAATAGTGGCTCGGGACAGAAAGACAACCGTGGCTCGGGACAGAAAGACAATAGTGGCTCGGGACAGAAAGGCAATAGTGGCTCGGGACAGAAAGACAATAGTGGCTCGGGACAGAAAGACAAAGGTAACTCGCCAAGGCTCGCCACTTTTGTATTTATTTACTCTCGCCAAAACACAGCTTTTATTATAAGACATTGACCATGTATTCTCTATTTATCCTGCCACGCCACATACGCTGATCGTTAACTACTGACGGATAAACGTCATCTATACGATTGATTTATACGGCATTAACTGCTACCCCATTGCATGATCGTAAGAGGCGACTAAATTTGGGATCTTATCTTTTCTCTTCTTTCTGAAAAAGCTTTCTTCCTTCTAATGTCTCCCTTTACAATGCCTCACGTTTGGCCTTGAGTTGAGCGTTCGCCCCTGTGTAGGAAGGCTTTGGGTTCTGTTCCCTGGTCGAGGCATACCAGCGTCTTTAAAATGGTAGTTTCTACTCCTGCTTAGCGCTCTGCATATTAGGAGTGGGACGACTGGTTCGCCCTGTTGTCAGTATAATGTGACCGGCCGGGGTGTCTTGCTTGGTGTCTTCGGCAGTATGCCTCGGTGAGGTACAAAATGTAGCACTATAGATCGACAAAAGCTCCGGCCGCCCTTGAGTTACCTTAGCTGTTAATGGGACGTTAAACAAATCAAACCAAACCAAACCAAATTATACGCCTATACGATTTACGTGAATTTGTTCCACACCTGACGGGACTGCTTTCAGTTTGATCCAGAATTTTATTTTGTATTTGTGATATATTTCCATACATGTTTAATCGAAATTGAACTCTGATTTGCATGAAAAGCCTGGAACTTTTTTGAAATGGCACAATAATGGTTTCGTGGTTGTAAATACACAAACAAATGGTATCAATAAATATATGTGCGATTTAGGAGTACATTTCACGCGGGGTCGCCCGTACCCAAGAAAGGTAAACAAAACGTAAATTGTTTGAATTGTTGCAGGATAAATAGAATACACGGCTAGCATATCACAATGCAGGGTTTATTTTGGTGTTCGTCACGGAAAGCCGAGATGACTCGGAAAAGCCTCGTCATCTCGGCTTTCCTAAGTCTCGCACCAAAATAAACCTTTCATTGTTACATTCTAGCCATGTATTCTTTATTTAGATGTAATTTCTAACATTAGCTTTGCTGGGTAGCACCATTCTTCTATCCTTCCTTGGTACACGTATCCCCTCCCCTTTGATTTTTTCACTGTCGCAAACAAAACAACGTGATGTTAAGCGCTTGCCACACATTATACATCTTCCGGCGAAGCACATGCTAGTGTGCGTACTACTATAATTGAAAATGAATACACTTTGCTTTGGAATGCCCATTATACACATATAATGCAAAATAAAGACTTACATGAAAAAAAAAAACCCCAAAAACATACATATTTATTCCAAGGGTGTTGGGTTACCTACACACGGGAAGACTGAATCCTGCTAACGTATCTGTCCATCAGGATAAAAAGAAAGAAAAATGATTATCATCTCTTTGTCAGGGTGCGTGGTAGTCATCAGAACTCCAAAACTTAAATTGCAATGCATCATATAAAACCCATGTCATAGGGAGAATAACAGTATAAAGGGGAATAAAAACATATCTAGTGGAAATACGGCCACAGTCGTTGTATTGGTTATATATTTAGATAGTTTTTATCTATTTATTTCTTCTGATCTGCCATCATTACTATTGATATTGAGAAGTTAAATGCCTTTCAACAACAAACAACAACCGTGAGATAAGTATATATTATATACAGTATATGAATTATAATTTAAATCGTACCTGGTTTTCGTGGGGAGGAGATGTCGAGTGTTGTACAGTTTTATATCTGATAAGGAGAATTGATTCCCAGTTTAGGTGTTTTCATGGTAAATACTCAAATGTGATTGGTCGAAAAATTCGTTTAATTCTTCTATGAAAGAAATTCCGAGAATGCCGCGAAAAATGTGACGTCAAAATACGACAATTGACGTTGCGTATTGATTTGAGAAAAAGAATCCCACTTAAAACCAGTAAAATTGTACATAAAACATATTTTGAATTAGAAAATCATTTTCAAAAATTAAATTGTAAGCATTGATGTCAATTATTTCTTAGGTTCATCGGGGTATGAAACAAATTTTGTTTGCAAACTTCTGTAAGAACCGCTACGCGGAACGCGGATTCATACAGTTTGCAAACAAAATTTGTTTCATACCCCGATGAAACTAAAACAAAATGACATCAATGCTTAAAAGAATTCAAAAACATTAATGGGTAATATTTCTATTCTTCTACATTGTTACTATATAACCTTACAAAACGACAAACAAAGCCATCAGATCATACAGAACAATGTTAGTGAAATCCTCACTTTATGGCGTAGTTTTGTCTGATGTTATTGTACGAGGTGTATTTTTGACATCACGGAAATTCGTGCTACCGGATTGAAAAAAAAACGATTATTCGATGTAACTCGCAACAATAAGGTGTAGCTATGGTGTAATATTTACATTTATTGCAATTTTGCCAGTGAATTATAGAAATTTATTTTCACTCTAGCGATGAGCAGTGAAAATATAAGTTTTTGCAGTGAAAATATAAGTTTTTGCAATGAAAATATAAGTTTTCCGTTTTTGACCAATAAAAGCGAACCTTTGAATTCACCTCATTGAAACTGGCCGAATTTTCAATCGAAGCGAATAAGATAAATTGGTTATTTTGCTATAATTTTTTTTGTTTTGTTTTCATGGTAAATACTCAAATGTGATTGGTCGAAAAATTCTTTTCATTTAAGCATTGAACGGCTTTCAGTTGGCATTCATAGTCAATATGAATTCCAACTGGACAGAGGCAAATTCGCGCTTCATGTTGAATTTGCCTCTGTCCAGTTGGAATTCATATTGACTATGAATGCCAACTGAAAGCCGTTCAATTCTTATATTTACCATCTGCGATTTTTTATTTGTCATGCGATTTTTTTTTTTTAATTTTCAAATTCAAATTTCCCTCGCTTACCAGTAGCAGAGATCACTTCCTGTTGGCAGTTCATAGGCTGGTGAACTCGCAACTGAATTGGTAGGGTTATATAGTGGCAGTGCCATACAATGGTAAATATTCTTCTTTGAAAGAAATTCCGAGAATGGCGCGAAAAAAGTGACGTCACAATACGATAATTGACGTTGCGTATTGATTTGAGAAAAAGAATCCCATTTAAAACCAGTAAAATTGTACATAAAACATGTTTTAAATTAGAAAATCATTTTCAAAAATTAATTATAAGCGTTGATGTCATTTTTTTTTTTTTAGTTTCGTCGGGGTATGAAACAAATTTTGTTTGCGAACTTCGGGAAACCATTCAATTTCTTCTATTTACACTGCAGCCCCACTAAATAACTTTACCAGGCACACTTGAAGGTTACGAGTCAATAACTTCCAAATCTTTATTATGACTTTATTATTATATTAACGTCATAATTGTCACGTCGGCGATAACGAAAGATGGCTGTTGAAAAGGCTGTTCCGTCTTTGACGATAATAATTTGTTCATTCATCGTCGGAGCAAAATACCTTGATATAGCCTTTAAAATCGTTGTCAGATATAAATATAAGCATTGAACTGCTTTCATTTGGAAGTTATGGGCTGATGAATGCAAATGGACAAAGGCTAGTGGGCTTCATTAAATTTGCCTTTGTCCAGTTGGCATTGATCAACCCATAACTTCCAACTGAAAGCAGTTCAATGCTTAATAAAATGTGCATAACCTCACAGCGGTATTTGTTGGTTGAAATGTTAAAATCAATGACGATTTGTTTTGTTTATTTCCACGAACTATATTTTTACCAGGAATGGTCGCTCGTGATTCTTGACGTCACAAGATTGGGTCTCCCTGACAACGCGAAGTTTAGATTTGGAATTTGAAAAATTGTTACAGGTTGAATACAAGAAATAATATTTAAAACGGAAACATAAATATTAAACTGTCTACTTTGGAAAGTTATAGTCCTATAATTCTCACAGGATTGCAGACAAATTAATCATAACACGCGTTATAGAATATGTCTGAAATCTGAGATTAGTATAGAACCATAATTTTTCCCAAGAAGGCAGTTTGATGTTTAAATATACTCACGGGGCTGCCTTGCACTTTAGGACAGACGTGCTATTACTTATTCATCAAGTATAAAATTCCTAGACAGACATTTCAAAACATACTTAATAGATCTTTTTATATCTTATTATCTTAATCTGGCGGTAGTAAAAGTGTAAAAGGAGTTATGGATGACGAGCAGCACTCAAGCCGAGATGCTAGTTACGATGTGGGAGTTATGTCCCCTACTTCATAGAATCTTTGGAAACGGCAACAGTATCAAAAACTTGTATTTATTTTTGTTTCAAGTACAGGAGACGACAGAGCTCCTCTACACTGAACATAAAATTGAATCAATGTTTTAAATAAAGTTAGAGTTCATTTTTACTTAAATTTGCCATATAAATTTGATAATGATGTTCATGCTGTCAAAAACATTAATATTTGGTGAGATATGTAACTTCCTCCGGAAGATTGTTCCATATGAGCCATACTCTCGCTCGTCATCCCCACGTGTACGGCACGGAATACGTAACATAAATATCATTTTGAATACGTTGCGACTTTGATTGGAAGAAAAATTCGTTCAGTGATAATTTCCATTACCGCATTAATTCTTATACATATATATTTATAACTGGTTAGATGGTTTTCCGTCTTAAAGCAACTTCTTAAGTATTCAGGATTTGTTGCCAACATTTGTCTCGTGTCAGGTCCGTGTTTTTACACAAATATTCCTGGCCAATAATCGTGTATTGGATGTGTGTGGCTAGATCAGATAACCCCTTCATCTCCTTGTCCAAATCGACGTGGAACGAAAACCCCGCCCATCATTCCCGCATGTGCGGTACAGTATACTGTACGTAACATTGGGATGACTGTAGATCAAGGTCAGAGAGAGGGAGGCCAGTGAAAACACAATACATAATGCTGTATTTTCTATTTTAAATACAGACACGTTGGTGACAACATCTGTTTCACAGGTGTGCAAAACAGGAAAATGACGTGTCCATGGAATCGTGGTAACTCTCTGGGTAAACGATTGAAAACCTTAAGAGCCTTTCTAAAAATATGCTTACATTGGGAAAATGCACTAATAGCCATCCATAGATTGGGTTTATGTTATTTGTCCTGTCAGATAATCGTGAACACTTGTAACTATCCCGATTTTATTTTTAGACTGTATACCTGAATTTGGCCTAACTTAACATAGCGGATATCGTTGATCAAGTACAGGAATCCCATCTTCTAGGACTTATGGTATTGATGGCTTTGTACTTTCCCTAGAGTTTCTTGGAATGCCTATATTTGGTACCTGTTTGTATCATACCCTCGTTATATTAAATTTACCTTTGTGATTAAGTTGATAATATGGGATAAGGGATAGTAAAAACTAAAACTATTGTTTGGTCGGACTCTCGACTTGCACTGACAAATATGAACTCTTTGGATAAAGTTGACTGTTACCCTTTCACAGCCTCGGCTTGGACAGTCAGGGGTTTCCTTCTCAGCACGTTTGTTCCTAATCAAAATTCTACTGGGAAATTTTATTATTTTCAAATGGGAAAAGAAAAAAAATATCTTTCATATGCATCTGTGCACTCGCCCAGGAGAACTAGGTCTTTATGAAGATGACAGCTTTGGAATAGTCTTCGTCGCGTCATTGACTGGCGTTGATTTCACTTGTTCAAGTCCAGATACTTTAATTAGTTATGCTCTTTCAATCTTCAACCCTTGATATTATCAGGTTCTTTGATATACAACGTAGGTACAATGTAAAATTTCATATTCTAATGCTTTCTTCCTTCGAATTACAGACAAGATTCAAATCCTTATTACCATAGCACATGTGCAGATTAAATCATTAACTATATTCGAAGTTATGCAATAATCGTAATTTACTAATCATAACGATTTCGGTTCTAAGAAGAGGGACAGCTAAAGCATGTTGTCACCACGGCGTCGGCGTCGGTTTTCCAACTTTAAAGATGTTGGTGTGTTGAAAGGCATTAACATCACTTTATTATTGTACTAGGGTACTGATATTTGACTTGAGGCTCCTTATATTGGGTTATACTATCCTTCCCCGGTGTCGAACAAAAATATTTTGGGGGAAAAAACTACTTTTTGATATATTTTGGATTCGGACAAACACTTAAGTTTTTGGTTCAAGTATTGAAAGGCATTGACACATCACTTTGTTATTGTACTAGGGTACTGATATTTGACATTAGGGTCTATGTGGAACTTGACTATTCATCCCCGGAGTCAAACTAAAGGGGTTTTTTTGGGACATGTTTTTAACTTAGACATTTTTGCATTTTTGAAGATACATGTATCAGATTTTTTTATGAATATTGTCAATTAAGGTTGAGTATCCCGAATTATTTCTGTCAAGTGCACAATATGAACATTAACAAGTGTATTATGCATCCATTATACTGTTTAAAATATATATGGTCCAATATTTCTCAAATCTCATTGGCTAAAACCCGGTCACGTTGAGGTTAGTAATTTGAGACCTAATCTTTCTACACCGAGTCAATATTGCATTCATAAAGTCATAATCGTCAAAGCGTCACAATGCCCAATGTATTTTCTGTTATCAAAATAAATAAAATGCTTTTCCGGCTTTTTGCACGCAAGTTTCATATCTAACATAGTAATAAAGGACCTTTGATGCGGTTGATATAGTGTTATACTAACCAGAGGGCGAACACCATATTGACTTCAACAAAGGTCCATAATTCATCAATATATCTTTAAAGGTGACGCCCACTTGCTGACATATTTTACAATCCAATACGAGTGTTTGGTGATATTCACTGGGCTGACGATGAAAATTGGACCTGCTGCCCTCATTCTATGATTGTAAAAGACGACTAATTTGGTGTCTTAGTTCGCTCTCGTCTTTCTAAACAACTTTCGTCATATAAATGTCCCTCTGGTCACTGTCTCTGTTTTAGTTGAATGTTTCCACTTTAAATTCTGTCCCCTGTCCGCGACACACGAGTCGCTACTCCAGCTGAACGCCCAGTCTTTTTGGAGTTAGACGACTGCTTGGCCCGTTGTCAGTATGATGCGACTGAGATGTCCTGCTTGATTTCTTTGGTAGTATGCTTCAGTGAGGTACTGCTATAAAAGTCGAACATACCGCAGTCTTCCAAATCACAAACACACACTCAACACGTATGAATCTCGCTCTTTATGGTGTAGTGTTTAAATTATTCATGGTTGTGCAAACATTGTATCTATTACATTGTTTTATTCAAAAGAGCCATTTACCTGTATTTTCCACAAAACTACAGGTATACAGATTTATTTAATCATTCCCCTATCCATTTACGTCTGTATTGTAATCTCGGCTATGATTAGATGCACAAAGATGTCGTAAGGATCTCTTATGAGAAAGGACAGTGACACTACTACTATTATTATCGAATTAAAATTCCATCAGCAAACAGCTGGAAAAACAATGGTGCATTGTATGTGTACTATTCATCAACATCTGTCACGCTTCCCATTCCGTCTGACATTGACCTTCTCTTACACTCCACGTTTATAATAACATCAGAATTTTAGTTGTTGTTTTTTTATCAAAATAAATAAGATCGCACACGATGTTTTCAAAAAATTACCAGATGTGATTTGAACTTATGTGACTGTATTAGATTCACTAATCTCTTACTTGTAACGGCCATAACACAATGGTATTCATCATGTATGTCAATACGACAGTTACTGGAAGATAAGTTCACATAGCTATAGTGTTGATGCTACCATATTTGGCTGATTCAAGATAATGCAATTTATTGAAATACGAGGTTTTCGCCCCTCTCAATTAAGATTTTGATATTTATTTTGATCCAATAAATCGCCTTCGCCGCCCACTATATGTGTAGTTATCAACACTTTTGGACCCTTGGCTGTGTGGTACATTTTAAATATTTGAATGTGTCTAACTTCCATTTACATTATTCTATCAGCCCACGACGTCAAACATACCAGCGTCGTTTGTGACGTCACTTTTGACTGGCCGATTCAGCGGCGTAATAATTTCTAAGTGAAAAGAGTTCGTCAGTAAAAGTGGATTCAAACAGGGATAGTGTCTAGTAAATTAAATTACAAAGATTAGCTTGAATATATCAGAAATCGGAGTGTACTTTCACTCCGTTTTGGTTTTTTTTTGCGTTATATGATATATATTCAGGTTAATCCCCATATAACATCTAAAAATATCACAGGGGCTTGTCACTGTCCCTAGCCACGGTCTATATATGTATGAGATATATATAATGTCTCATACAGACCATATATGGGTTGTATGCTGGGTTATTACAAATCCCTGTGATATCTACTTCAAGGAAAAGGTATCCCCTTTTGTTTACGCCATCTAAACAGTTGTTTACATGATATAGATTTACAACATAAGCTAGTTTGTATAGAAAACCGGAAACGGACAGGAAATGAATCGAATTCTTTATATTTAATATTGTAAATAAAAATACCGATTTGTATTCAGTAGCCCGCCCCAGTAATCAAACTGTTTCCTTTTTGTGGTTTGGCGTTTTCCATTAACCGAATTCCTTTTAGTCACAACAAGGACAGCCTTGATATTTAAACGTCAATCTGAAAAAAGTGAAACGAAGTGTCACGTATTTTTTAGATTTGTTTACTCATAGCGTGAAACGTGATGTTGTTAAATTGCAGAGTAATGCAGGTATGAAAAAAACAACATTGAAACATGATGATATGTATTTATGTTGGACATGATTAGATGGCTAGTATTAATATTACGTTACAGCCTAGAGCTGATGATATAAAGCTGCGGATAAATCTGGGTAGGCGATTAGGTAAGTTGCAGTAGATCGCGTGTTCGAGGCCCAGTCAAGGCACAAGTCATAAAATTGCCTTGCTTCGTTATAAGAAGGATGCTTTTAGGACTCGTTTCCTGACTGGGCCTCGAACTCACGATACACGGCATTTAAGCACCTAGCCAGAAGTACCATAGCTTATACCATTGCTATCTAAAGAGTTGGAGGACGAGGAGCTTCATAATGCTGAAGAGTATATCGAGAATACAGCAGAAACAATTGATACTGCTCTGACGATACCATTTGATCATGTCCTATGGCGTTGATGTAACTTGTGTTATAGCTTGTGTTTTGACAGATGCCTTGGACAGTTAATAATGTACTTGTCCGTACGGTCGCTATGCTATTATTTCAAAGATAATGATTATATCAAAGTAATACACATCTTCTAGAATTCAGTACACATATACTTACTATACCCTTTAAATAATCGTGTATATACTGCCCCTACATATATATTTCTCATTTTACAGTTGTATGTATCCAGTAAGAAATTTGATATGTTTGTATGCTGGTTTAAACAAATAACGTTTCCTAATTAGTCTAAACGAACTAGTTAATGGCCTCTTACCAAGATGTATGTACAATATCAATTATCATACGCACTGCTATATAAATCCCTCCTTAAACTGTACGGTACATGACTGTGTTGATGTCACTTTCCGCAATTACAAATCAAATTAAACCGAATGAAAACATAATGGAATCAACATACAATATTCTAACACGATTCGTTTGCAACGCGTGATTTGATTGGTTGCGGACCGACTTCTAATCTGCGATAGAACCATGACATATCTTGTTAAGCCACGCCCCGTTTCTAATCAAAACAATATGGCGTCAAGTTCGACTCGTAGCGAAATTCAACACTCTGTACCATTTATGATTGATGACCCGTGATATTGGAATCGAAAGTGAAGAAATCGAATAGAATGAATTAACTTAATAAATTTAACAAAAATCGTTAACATCATTCTTACCGTCATTTATTGATTGAAACGTTCATTTCGTCCGTGTGTAAGCATCTAAGGTCAAGTAAAATCCGAAATGAAATGGAACAAGTGCACACAACTTCACATAACGGTTGAGCCTGTAGAAACACATCAACCCTGACTTTGTTGAAATGCACATGTCGTAAATCCAAATATGTCTTTAAATCTTCGGAAACAGGACTTTCACAACAATCCAAATACCCCGCTTCGTTAACATACAGACCGAGCTCTCGCCAGTATGGGCGTGGCCAATTGACCGACTTTGATAGCTTCTCTCTGATTGGTCAATCCGCCACAGTATGACACGTCACGAACGGAGGTCACAGAGTACTGAACAGCGTACTTGTAGCACCGTAAAACAATGTTTCTAAATATATATGCGATAGTAAACGTGTTAGAATGGGGATAGTACGTTGTTTTTCGTGGCTATACTGGCGATTAGAACATGAAATTTGGTTTAAACTCTCGACCTATCGGTCTCGAGTTCAAACCAAATTTCATGTTCTAATCGCCAGTATAGCCACTCAAAACAACTCACTATCCCCTAATTAAAAAGAAAAAGAAAACCAGCAACTATAATCACTTTTGAATTAAACTGAGGATTTCTTGATAGTATTTTTCAACTTTATTATTGATAAGCGCACCTGTTCATGACTTTCTCACATGCTTTTAGCAAATAACCAGAAATTGTTTTTAGTTCCATGACGAAGCTGAAATCACAGAACAAGACACAAGGCTGAAGATTACAGTTTTCAAAGCAATTAGAGGAGACATTTGTGTAGTTTATTTTATTTGGCTCTACTGTATCTAGCTAAAAAATAGCTTCTGTACCTGTTGTATACTCCTTTGTATCCTTTCAAACTACTACTGCCATGTACTTTAAACTGAATCTATAATAGTTATATATAGGTACAGGTGATATATACTAGAGTTATATATCAACACTTATTTACCTTTAAATGTCCGGGTTAACTCATATTTCTAAAGCCATGTAGCAAAAACGGGCAATATTAATTAGCTATTGTCAGTTCAGGTCTTTTTTACTTTAATATTTTTAGCAATATCAACTTTCATTGCCGCAGCGATGTTATCACTAAATCAGTAACAAATACTTCCAAATATATATGTAAGATAATATCATTTGGGTTAATCTGTAGCCGGCAAACATCGATTACCAGCCAGAATCCTTATATAGATAGACTGGTGTAAAAACATAATCATATTAAAGTTATTACAAGTACGTCACTATTTTTACCCTAAACGGTCTCATGGGAGATCGTCACGTGTTAATAATCACAAAACGGGATTATTTCAGATACCTTCACATCAAATGGCGGAAGTTGTACTAAGATTTACTAATATTTTCGGAATAGGATAAACAAGTGTTTTCCTTTCAGCTCGAATATTGTATCATTATTGTCCCACTTCATACCCATGACGAAATGCATGTTGCAATTTTTGTCAAATCGCGTAATATTCTTGCTATATAATGTAATTGCTCCATAAGTATATATAATGTGCCCATAACCGTTCTTGATATTCAATAGGAGCAGCGCTGACTGAGCGGTAAGGTACGCTGACGTCTTACATTTTGTATAATTAGCCCTCCACCTCTGGGTTGCAAGTTCGAAAACCTCGTCTGGCACTATAACTATGGTACTGACCATGTTTTTTTCGGTGGTTGATGGTGGTTTTTCTCCAAGTACTCCGACTTTCCTCCATTTCCAAAATCTGGTACGTTCTGAAATGACCATGGCTGCTAATATGGCGTGAAATAAAATCAATGTGGATATTCATACTTTCCGCCTAACGTGTCACTGACGTGTTGTAGAATGTCGAAACGGCTGTACATGTGTCTGCAATTTTGTAATCACCATTCGGCAGATATTCGACATGTTACCAAGGACTGTAGAAAACACTATAAAATATTAACATATTTCACAGGAATTTTGCAGTCAGATAAAGTAGTAAAAACCTTAAATAACAGCGTCATACCACAGCAATTGTGTCTATCTAGGACTTGTCAGTGATGGTTAGGGTCGATCATTGGAGGAGACAAAAAACTAGAAGTAGATCGAAAGAAGTGTCAAAATTTGGATTGGGATTTGCAAATAAATAAATAAATAAATGAAAAATAAATAAACAAACAATCAATAAATAACATAATCTTTAATGTTGAATTTCAAAAGAAAATTAAGTACTTGTACAACCTATTAGTGGGTTACTCGTTAGCCGATGTGCAGATTACAGTCGTTTTGTCTGCCTTTTTCATTAACGACATACATATTTACACTAGCTTTTAGGACCATCTTCAACATCATACTCTGAGTAAATATTATGTGTTTTAAAACTTGTATGATACTAAAGTGTGTGTGCAACCGGAAGGAGTCGCGAAAGATGAATTCTAGTTATTGGAAAACGCCACCATACATCACAGAAGTCACTCAAGACTTAGATTGATGTCAGTGATTCAGTGACTTGTCTTTTTTCGGAACCGTGTCATCCTTCCCAAATGTAGTAATCGTAACAAGCAAAGTTACAATGAAAGGTGTTATCCTGAAGACTTTGTGAAAATTCCTGACACCTGGCCTAAATCTTCAACTGCCGTACAAAGACATATTATATTTTTGTTATACTTTTGTTATAAACTGAAAGTACAATGTATAAAGTATTAAATATTGTTCATGTTGCAATCTGAATAGGATAATTCATTTGAGAAAATTTTGATAAGAAAGGCTTCAAATATCTACGAGTTATCCTTCTTTAATCATATAAACCACCAATTCCCACTTCTGTCTATAAATGGTTACGAAATGCATTTTACACCGAACAATTTGGCCCATATAAAAGTTATATGATAATACGCATGTGCTATTCGACCTACATTCAGAGAAGGTCAAACGCGTCCCACGGAAGTTATCAAATGTTTACACCTTCAAATCCATGCGAAAAAATATTACCTTGTAACCGAAGCTTCATCTAGCTAGCTATAATGACTCTAGGCATTTGATTGTTAAATTAGAAGCTTCCTGCAGATACATTTTTGAATTGTTGTTTAAGCGGCGATGAGTAGCGAGTGGCCTTGGAACAATGATGTTAGTTTGACCCAAATTCTCGGCTCTGGTAAAGTTTGATATAGATTCCACATATAATCGTACATATGTGATGTTAATGCTTGTTTCTGTTTTTGATAATATAATGGCTTGTACAAAAATGAACAACATATTCGAGGAATGATTTAGAAACGTCTTTTTTGTATAACTCTTGTAAATCTTCCAAACAGCTGTTTTGTCTTTCTAGGACTCGTCAGTAATATTTTGGTTATTGTCTACTCCAAGTAAATGTGTGGTAACAAAATAACCGACAGGACTATTGGTATGCAAATAAATTACGATTACCTATTACAATAATTAAATCGATTTTGTAAATTTCGGATATGTGATTTTTTTTTAAAGCATTATATATTCTAAACTGGTAGGGCGATTATAATTTCACAACTTGTATTTGCTTTAAATAATCATACCAATATTTGGTTTTCGTGGCACAGAAGAAATCAGAATATACATGTTGTTTGTATATCTAAAGTTTGTTAACCAGCACCATACTTTCAACTTTGGATATCTTAAAATGATAAAATACATTAATTGCACGTGCAAGATAAACCGGTGTCCCGATTGTGATCTAACGATAAGTTGTCTTTCAGAAACATTGATACCTTATGTGCCCTGCAGGTAGGGCGTAAGAATTGTACCTGCTGCCCCCATTGCATGATCGTAAGAGGCGACTAAACTTGGGATCTTATCTTTTCTCTTCTCTCTTAACAACTTTCTTCTTCCTAATGTCTCCCTTGACAATGCCTCACTTTTGGCCTTTAGTTGAGCGTTCGCCCCTGTGAGGAAGGCTTTTGGGTTCTGTCCCCTGGCCGAGACATACCAGAGTCTTTAAAAATGGTAGTTGCTGCTCCTGCTTGGCGCTCAGCAAATTAGGAGTGGGACGACTGGTTCGTCCGTTGTCAGTATAATGTGACCGGGTGGGGTGTGTTGTTGGGTGTCTTCGGCAGTATGCTTCAGTGAGGTAGCACTCTAAATCGGCAAAAGATCCGGCCTACCACAAGGAGACATAACACAAACATACCGCAGCCTCCCAAAACACACATACGCACTCATCACACGCATGCATGTCGCACGCACGGGAGGCCGTCCTTAAATGACCTTAGCTGTTAATAGGACGTTAAACAAAATAAACCAAACCAAACCTTATGTTGTGTTTACGTTTCACAAAAGGGATGTATACACGTTATACAAATGTATATATGTTTAATCGTCAATTCGTCAAATGTGTCTTCAAAGTGAAAAAAAAACAATAGTTTGTGTATAAAGTGTCCCGACACTTTATCACTAGCCCTCAACCTCAGGGTTGCGAGTTCGAAACCAATGTGAGGCAGTTGCTTGGTGCTGACCGTAGGTACTCCTGCTTTCCTCCACCTCCAAAACCTGGCTCGTGGGACGTTAAACAAAATAACCCAAATTAAAACCAGCATTATGTATGTATTAGTTTACTCATTGTAATCTATTTTTAAGTGATCGAAGGTTCCTTAATTAAGTGAGCATTTATTTATATATTGTACATTCTTTCTACATATTAATATATAAAATCGTATTTAAGCATTCTACTGCAATGCCTTATTTAACTTCAATAGATTGTGTATATGGTAGATTTTATTGATAAATTATATCTCTTTTATGTTTACTAAAATGTATCTCTGACATGCATAACTGATTTGACTCCCTGATGATATTGTCTTATCTTGTCGTGCACTGTTTACGTTGACGCAGTGTTGATTATTTGAGTGGTTTTGATATATTTCTATTTCCTTATTTTAATGATAATATATCTTCATGCCTCGTTTCAATTGATAACAAGTTACATAAGTGTATGTTACCGAGTATTTATAACCCGATTTCCAATTGTGAATGACTATTTTTATTTTCCCTGCCTCGTTTCATTTGACAAAAAGCTATTTAACATTTCTTAATATAAGCAGTTCCTTTTTTATGTTATCCCTGTTTGTGTCCTCATTGAACTTTTGTGACCATTTATTATTAAATATTTGTTTTCTTTATTGTTCCTATATTTCTCTGTCCTAAATAGGTCTCTGCGAACTTGATAGGGAAAATCCTATTTAAGCCACAGTGATCTAGTGTCATATATCACAATTAAACTGTGTATTGGCGTAATATACATAATCGAGATCTATCTTAGAAAGCCAGATATATTTAATATGTCTTTATTAAGAGCAAAGCATTAATTTCATTAGCCCATACCTAATAAACTTTCCTAATTTATGGTTTAAATTAATTTCTTTAAACGTTTTTACACGAAATATTTATATAGTATAATAACTTAATATAGTTGTTTCGCTCTAGTTCTCACCTGTTCTCATCTGTAGTTCAGTTAAGATTTCCATGGGCGTAACCAATCAATACCAGCGGATCTCGCAATGTGCGCCGCTGTTGTATAATTGACTCGCATTTTGATGAATTAAAGACAAACTCCCCTTGCTTCGCTTTCGTGTAGTTTATCTCAAACTGTTGGCGGAAAGTTCCATCTAATTCATATGAAATGAAACAGAAACAAGGGCAATACGTCCGGACACTTCTCTGGAGGTCACAAACTATATATTACATAATATATAACACCACTTTGTTGTTTAAGAAGTTTTTTATTACTTCTATGGAAGAACATGGACAGTTGTAGTCCTGCCGAGCTTCCGATAGGAATCGAACCCTGTTATCCGTCAGTGTAAACTTAACTAAAGAAATATGTTCGATCAGGTGACTGATATCGTATCTAATACTACAGTATATACCGGCAACACAGACCCGATACTTTTACAATTATGTAATTATACAAGACAATACAAAAATAAAATCCAATATTTTCATTTTAGAATAACCTTAAAAATTAGAGATATAGGATAGAATCAAATTATAGAAATCATGCCATTGGTAGAGTTTCTGATTAATTCATGGTGTTAAAGTTGTTGTAATAAATATTATACAGGGCTTTATGTTCAACATCAAGGCTCCACAACTAAACGAAATACATGTACACTGTACACCGATTAATCACAGGAAGTCCATGTCCTCTGTATAGAAATGTATACAAGTCAGTATCAGGTATTTTGCAAAACTCTATGAATCCGCAATATCGCAGTAAGCTTAAACCTCTCTGCGTTGCCAAGAATTACAAAAATCACGTTTTGATGCATTCAATCTGGAATTGAATGAAACAGTTATAAATATACGATCTAGATTCAGTGTTACATACATATTTGTACATTTATTTCGCATACAATAAGTCGGAAGGTTTTGTTATATCTGCAAGTATTCACATATACAATACGTTTACTCCTCCTGTGGTACCATTACTGATAAATCAGTAAAACGTTTGACTCCTGTGGAGCAATAAACACAAGCTTACTTGACATTCCGTCACTGGTACGTCAGTGAAACGTTTGACTTCTGTAGAGTATTTAACACAAGCTTTACCTGACATTCCCTGGCTTGTATGTATGTAAAACGTTTGACTCTTAGGGGACATATCCTTAGCGATATATTGGATAAACGTTTTACTTCTGTGGAATATTCAGCACAAAATTAGCTCCGGTCCCTAACTGATATATCAGTAGGACGTTTGGCTCCTGTGGAACATTCAACACAAACTTATCCGACATCCCTTCGTTTTTGTCAGTAAAACATTTGACTCATCGGGAACATTAACTCAAACTAATCTGACATATCCTTAACGATATATTAGATAAAAGTTTGACCCGTGTGGAACCCTTAGTTTTTGTTCAGTAAAACGTTTGACTCATTGGGAACATTTAACACAAAATTACCTGACATATCCTTAACGATATATTAGATAAAAGTTTGACCCGTGTGGAACCCTTAGTTTTTGTTCAGTAAAACGTTTGACTCATTGGGAACATTTAACACAAAATTACCTGTCACATCCTTAACGATATACCTGATAAACGTTTTGCTTCTGTGGAACATTTAACACAAACTTACCTAGCATTCCCTTACTGATAAATCAGTTAAACGTTTCCACTAACACATGTTTATATTGGAGATCAATGTTCTAACGTTGCCAAGTATGATAGTGTTATAAAGCGATGCAATGCCGTGTGGGTTTATCAGCGTTATACAACACGAGGTAAGGTGCAAAACTATATTAACGTAATTACTTCCGACATCTACTGACATTTGGAATAAAATAAGAGTTAGATGTAGTTCAAACACGTGCGAATATTCTGTTAAGGAGTCTTAACCTGCCATTTTATAATTGACGTATCAATATTGTAGAACCATCAATTTCTCCAACCATTTAGATTTGATAGATTTGGAATGCATATCTCAAGTCCATGGAACACGATCTGATACATCCAAGATTTCTTATTTGCACCGCATGTATGCGTCATGATTAACGTTTTGCATAACATTTCTCAGTTGGAAAAACGTCTTACCGACATCCCGAGTCTTCCTTTCTGCAAGATAAGGTCGAATTTAAGGACAGACCGTCTCTGGAAACAATAGTGACAGGACGGATTGGGTCTTTTAACAATTAAAATAAAAGTTTACCTATGTACGCGATTGCTTAAAAAAAAATATTTAAAGTCAATTTTAATACGTTTTTAAAAATTATTCTTTCTGCAGTTTATTAATACTATATATTTGGGTACTATCAAAATGACGTCATTTTTGTTGTAGGTAGATGGTACGTGCTGTTGCTTTGACAACAGTGGTATCATTTATCACGGAGATCTCTTTAAATAAAACATACTAAAACGGACATATAAGAAAAATAAAACCGAGTCATCCTAAACAAGTATATTACAATGTACTTTATAAATTCCGAGTCAGGTGAACTTTAAGAACACGCCAAAGTGCGAGTAATGTTTATTTTCTAAAGATCTGGTTAGTAGTAGTTTATAGTCACAGGAAATCTGCAAAACGAGATTATTGTTAAGTGTACTTTACATTCAGCCATGATAAAATCACCTTATTGAAATTTGTATCACTTTGAAACAATGTAAAATAATGTGTGTATTATTTAATTCTTTTATTGCGATACAACGACAATAATAACACGATTATCAATTGCAATATCGTTTTATGAGAAGAGTTGTGAAATGGTCATGTATACCAATGCTACTGTCAAAAGGATTTGTGAAACCTCTCACACAAATAAACGGGATGATGATGGAAATCTGTAACAGTTACTCGTAGTATATGTGGCAGCTTAAGTAGTAATTCATCTTCGCCAGCAAAGGGCTCATAATTCCGTATTCACCCTTTCGCAGATTTAATCATGTTTTTACTTTCCCTCCACGGCCATGATGAGTTATCGTTCTTTACTAGCAAAACTCCAAACCTTTAAAGGTTGTTCCATCACTGGAATAAAGTCAAATATCAATTGCAGCTGATCAAATACAGACAAAAATTCCCCAAATATCGCCCCCCTTGCTTTTCTTAACAAAAGCATGAAATATACTTGACAAGGTGACTCGGTACTTGGCGCCGCCATTACGATTTACTTTCTCAAGGAATTGGAACGGATTTCTAACCCGTAGTCCATAAATAGTTCATTATACAAGGAATATGGACCGTTGTTTAGAAATCCGCTCCATGTCCACATGGTTACTCTTACTGCCTACCCGTTTGTAAGCAATTGCATTGGATGTCATGAAAAGACAGGGCATGTTAATCTGAAAGCTTAGATAACAGAATACAATATTATGAGCCCTTGGCTAGCGATAGTAATATTACAACACTTTGTACACGGTGTGTTATTTATATCAACAAATCTAGCATTATAATCCCCTCATGTTACCATAATGTTTTACTCAACATGTAACACATTACACGAGTCAAAAGTCGATGTCATGCGTTAATTTATTCCTATATTTCGGAAGGACCTTACGCCACACATTACCATATTTTAATTGATCAAATGAGTAATGCTCTCAGTATCATGGTACGTAACCGTACAGTTGTCTTTATAACCTGGGTAAGCAACAGAATTTATTTCGGAATTCCTGATACTCCTAAATTTATCAACGCATAAGTTTCAGTTGCGAATTCACGACATATTCTTTAGTCTTTGTTTGTTTGTTTGTTTGTTTGTTTGCTGGGTTTATCACTCCGTGGACTGCCAGGGTCATATTGAGGCGGAGTCTCCTTGTAGTTGTTGGTGACTACCTCACTGAAAAAAAATACGGGAGGCCCGTCGCATACAATTAGGGTAAAGTGCCTTGCCCAAGGACACAACCACGTGAACAATCACGATAGCACAGACCGGCTTCTCAGCTTCCCGAGAAACACAAAACGGCACGTGTAGTGAGCGTTGAACCACGCACCTCGATTGGTTTTCACGTGAGATTACGTGACCGACACTCTAACCGAATGAGAAATCGCAGTCCCCATACCAGGATCAGCTAGTGTACATACAGTGTGTATAATTCCAGAAAGCAACCCATCGAACTTTTGTGTAAACAATTTAGGATGATTATATATATAAAAAAAATCATATAAATAGCCTAAACTGGGTATGTAAACAATACTGGAAAACTGTTATGTTATCAATGTACATGGATGAATGGATTCCCACTCATATTAACATATAGTATTTATGATCAAATAACCGAAATCCTATTGCTAATAGTAATACAATATAACATAAACTAATAGAATAGAAGATAACATGAAGATTATCATTTAATCAACACTACCTCACTTCAACGATTGATGTTACCGCGCCATCTTAATACAAAGGAATCGTTGTGAAACGGTTGATTCATTAATTTTTTATTGTTTTATTATATTTTTTATTCATTCATTAATTCATTTGTATACGCTTTTCTAGATTAAGGAGGCAGGCAAGTATTAAACTGGAAAATCCTGATCACATTTAGTACATGCATGTTGTGGGAAAATGCAGTCGTGTGCGTGTTTCATATTACTTTACACGGTGCAAACCGGCTTTAAAATGAATTAAAATTCATCAAAAACATCTTAGAGAATCTTTTATACTAGATTTCTTGCCTCGTTATCAAGTTCTTATCGAAGTTAGTCTATCAGCATCTAAACAAATATAATATCTTTAAGCTTAACAGACTATTTTCTAAACGAAATCCGGACACAAGATATCATTTGTACAAATGCAATTAAACGTATATGTTTTATGTATTAAAGTAAGAAATGACGGAATAAATTCAGGATTAAAAATTACGTTTTTTGACGCGAGATTAAATTTGAAGCGAATTGAATCCATAGTAAGGTATAGTAAGCTTATAATGCATTTACTTCCCAGCTATATGACGTCACAGACGTTTTCTCATCTTACTGTGTGGCATATACGATTAATATATTCTATGTAATCGCAGGATATCTTGCTGTGTTTTTTGTCAAAACGTTTTACAAGGGTTAATGGACTTTTAACCCAAATAAATGGGCACGACCAGCACCAGATTCGTGTGATGATAAGTAATAGTTAATGACTATGAAATGCGAATGAGGACATCCTACAACCGTACCAGGTCCGGTTGTATTAAGACTAAAACCTGTATTGCTTATTTTTTGAGCTTTATTTACTTTGCCGTCTATTAAGATTTAAATCCATGATATGCTTGATTTTATAAACATAAAAAGACAAAAAATTACATGCTAATTTTTCCAATTATTAGCCGCTCTGCCAAATACACATTAACATGTACGCTGCACTTACGTAGAATGACTTAGGAATTAAACGCTATTCTCGGATAAAAGTTATGAAATACAAATATACACGTTGTAGGTAATACAAACCAAAAACATAATGCTTTGAATTAAATACATTCAGTGCAATAGAAAACAAATACATTCACTCGCATCCATGCAACGAAATGAAGGGACTTGGCATTAGAACAGAGTAAGGAAACCAGAAAACAACAACGTACGAAAATGAAAGGAAAAACTAGACCTACCACATATGAAACATTTATAAAATATTCATGAGGAGAATTAACGAAGGTTCGTATCCCTACCTAAATAAGTACATGTAATTATCACACAACCGGAATGAAGTTATGGAGGTCAACAACTCTCTCAATACGTTCACAACGAATTACATAATTAAGGTCTCATTCTGTTTCAATACATGTATCATAAAAAAGGTCACATACCGTACTTCTTACGTGTGGGGGTTACAACAAACTGCATTTGTATGTAGGACACAAAACAGTCGAAACATATGGTCACAAACTAAATCATTTAATAGGTCAAAATCGGTATAAATATGTAAAACACTTCCCCAATAAATAGGTCATTATTTAGCTAAAAAAAAAGGTCATATATTTTTCAATTGTGAATGTTACAATAAACTATCTCTGTATATCAATATGACACAGAACAACTTGTTAAGTAATTAAAAAAACTACCATAATAAGTAGGGCATGCGTTAAATAATTAAGCAAGACCTATAGGTGGTTTTCCTGATCAAGCGTAAGAAAGTATGGGGTTGATTGCCCGACCATGTAAAACTTATTTTGTAGTTGTTGTGTATAAAGTGTATGCATATTTAAGTGAGACAGAATATCGAAATAAGTAAGTTACAACCTATCTGATTTAATAGGTCATATATTATCTACATACGTATGTAGCTACTAGTAAGTAAGAGTACATAAACACTTCCGCAATAAATATGTCACAAACTTCATTTTTTCAATCTTAATACTTAGGTCATGTAAATAAGGGGACATCATTATGTAGTAGAAACTTTGCTACCAAGGGGTTTAGGGATAAAATCATAAAAGATAACATCGCACATTGTATGATTGTTTTGATAATGTAATGACTGAATAAACCAAATCACGTTTTAATCATCATACCATTACAACATGCTAAACATCCTCTGCCATATTTATTCCAATGCTTTTTTTTCGGTAATTAGTATATATTTCCCAAAGATAAACGCTGCCAATTCTGAATATTTTAGCAGTTTAACAAGACATGAATCATCACGAAGGTCCGGTTCTCGTTTTACTTAAGTTGCATTCCGATTCAGCATAGCAAACTGTATGTTAACATGATCACCTCATGTTAACATGATCACCTCATGTTTAATATCGGTTCACTCGCCAACAGAGTACTCTATATCAACAAGATTCGGTGAGATTGCTTTAACAGGACTTGGTGTAAACCGCAAACACGCAACATGCTTCATGCACATGGAACATGCATGCTCGTTTATTCAAAATACCTTGTAACATCGCCATGACTAAATAATCTCCACAAGAATGCATTGCGTATTTTCAGCGCCAAAAAAATTGTGGGATGATCATTGTTTCAAGAGTTTAGTCATATTAACAAGACAATTGCGTTATATTGTCATTTTCCTTGTTGTTTTTGGCATTACAAACATCTATTTTATATCTTTTTCATTGTCTTTTTACATTCTGAATGTATCACTTTATGGCCTCAGCGCTGTATACCTAAATCTGTCACTGCTCTTCTGTTCCACGATGGTGTGAAATCAAATGCATGTCTTCGTAATGAAAAGCATGCATGTTTACAAAATAGGGGTAGAAAAAAACATGGTACGGGACGGCGTGATTCGCACTTTATTTTCCCGGGCAATATACTGGTTCCAAGAACATTTTTTTTAAATGCTGTTTGGCACCATGTCTTCTCAACTTACTACATATTAAATGAAACAGCATTACGACACAAATACCATTGCTATCGCAACAAAATAAGTTAATTCATGAGCGACTACTGACTAAAACGATTTTGTTTCCAAAAACGCAAAACTATGCTCCCAAAATCCCTTTGATAAAGGCTACATGTATATAAAGTCCAACGTGCCAAAGTCCGCCTGATGAAAAGAAAAAATAATTTTAAGAGTAGATTCTTTGAAAAAGGAGTAGATATATTAAAAGCAGGCGTTTCAGAGGGTTGAGCGTCTTATATTTCATTCATGATGTCAACAAAGTGTCAATCTAGGTCACATTTATGTAAGCTATGTTCTCATATTAGAGCTATTCTAATAACAGAATTACATCACATAATTCATCATAATCTATTATTCCCCAAGGATACCATGGCGATGATGTAACACTTCTGAGATTTCATTACTGCCTCGTAACATAGAATATATGTACAATATTTCAAAATTCTCATGGATGTCGGGGATGCAACACATACACGTTTACATAAGTACAATGTATAACCGCAGGAATGTAAAATGCAGATGGGTTATTTTCGTGTGAGTGGAATCTTAGGGACCAGTTCACGTTCGAGTACTTCAATCATGAATATATGAAATCTAGGTATCTGTATGACCCCTCGTTTGCTCGAAATAATATCATGAACGTGTTCTCTGTGTTAAGGTATGTCAAGTGCGAGACTGTTATCAGTCAGCGCTGTAAATGTTATCGTACAGGGTCAACGTAGAATGTCAAACCACTTAAATTTCGCGACCTCATGTAACATAAATCGGTATTGGTTATCAACTATAGATGTTCTATATACAGATGCTTTGCTTAGCTGTGTATATGAAAGATGCTATCTGTTCTAATAGTGTTCATCTATGATTTATTCTCTGCTATAATCATGTGTACAGCTTTATCGTATAGCTACGCGTGTTTCATCACTGATAAAACAATGACAGATTCACCCTGCAATGTGTAAACATCTTCAAGGTCTATTTTGTTATTCACCTTGAATATGTTCAGCTCGTTAAGCTATGAACTTGATTGAATAATAATGTTTAAAATCTGTTAAAATTAATTATTTTATGGATGGCGAAAATATTTAACAAATTGCTCCTATAGTAAACGGTTCTTTAACGATAGTTCATTTAATTCAGGAGGATGTTAATGACACAGATGGTAAAAAAGAACTTTAAACATTTACTACCTTTTTTCACAGCAAATCTTAAGAGGCCACCATACCAGACGGGATGTTGTTTCAGCAGAGGCTAAATCATGCCTAAAGAATATTTATTCATCTATCTTTTATTTATTTATTTATTTTGACTCCTGCGTAAGATTTATAGAAGAAACTAAATTTATCTCTTGCCTCATTGTTACATTTAATATCTTAATATTGCCCTTTCTTTCCTGTCAATCATTGTTTTACTGTCCCTCCGGTCACCCTCCCAATATGACCCTAGGCTATTGCAAGAGCATTTAATCCCGAAAAAAGCTGTAAATAAATAACACCAAAGAACAAAATAACTTTTTTTTATATATATTATTTTCAAACGAACTCGTTTATGTATCAAACTAAACCAGAAGCATGAAGGCTATTAATATTGGGTAATTGCAGAGGTGTTGTCTCTTGGGATGTATCAGCATTACTGATATATACTTATTCATGGGCGTATCCATCTTAATACGTGCCCTGATACCCTTTTCGATTGTTTGATTTCGCTGTATCGTTTGTTTACGTCAAGAGTTACACATGCATGCCTGTTATTTTGTTAGTCATACATAAAACTCATGAGCAGATATTATAACTAGGAAGTATTATTCATTTGAAAAAGTCTTTTTATCAAATTGCGGTCAGTTGATATGCCCCACCCTGAAGGATATGTTAGATGACAACACAATGGGTATATTGTTTCTGAGTTACAACTAGTGAGTATTATGAAGCAACACTAATGACTAATCTGTTTTGACAAATAGAATGAAATGAAAAGTGACTCGTATAGGTGAAAACAAAACATACTATATACATAATTTGTAAATGTGATAAAAGTACTGTTATAAACGCTAATGAAACAATTAGAAAAAAACAAAGCCTAACCTGTATCTACATGTATTTGTTTATGCTATTACATTTATAATTTCCCCTGGATAACTCTTTACTCAAAGTCACACCGGGTCCTTAGTGCATGGAAACCGAAGGCTGGCACTGGCTAGTGACGATCATTATAATCTACAAAATAAATTACGAGAAAAAAATCAAAACATTGATTTTGCCTAGAATTTTCAGAATGGAAACAACTGTTTTATTTATCCAACATTCCGCAAATGACGAAAAGGTAGATCATTCTTATACCGGTACTTTTGCTGGAACAATTACCATCCTCATTTGTTAGTTCAGAAACATGGGAACCGACAAAGTGCTGAATAGGTCATTGCACTGCGGAAGGTTTTTCTATTACACGGACACCATACAAATGAACAACTACCGTTCATAGTAGTGTACTCCCGAAGAATTCCAATAAAATTAAAATAAGAGTTATGGGCCTAGATTGCCTAACAGAATAAATAGTTAATAAAGTGATGATGCTTTTATTTACTGCACTTAAAGTGTCCTATTTATTTTTGTTTTATATTTATAATAAACATTTTGATTACCAGTTATACCATACAGAAATAAAAAAAAAAAAAAAAAAAAAAAAAGATACCTGCGCGTGAAAGTGTGGGTGTTTTTGTGAGCTAATATTCTGTTAATTATGTACATAATCAGCTAGATGTTAAAATAGTAACGGTGGCCAAAAATACCAAGCTTGATATGTGTTTCGCTTATATTAAGAAAGTTTAATAAATGACGATTATAATATCTAACGAAATAGATAAAAACGCATGTCTGTCTATTATACAGTTATCGTAAAGTCATGAATATACATGTACATGTAAATTGTGCTATCAATTCGTTGCATCGTATGTATTTTTGTGTTGATTAATTGTAAAACAAAACAGGCGGCATTGGTACAACGACCGAACGACAAAATCGGATATTCTGGTAACTATTTCGTATTGCTTATATCAAATTCTTACCTTGACAATCGTATATTTGACAATGTAAGACAAACAATTTTATTCTTATAATCTTATATTTAAAATCTTAATCTGACAATGCTGTCCTTGTCACCTTCTTATCATCTTAAAATGTCACTCCAACAATCTTCTCCTTACAATATTCGGCTTACATTCTTATTCTGACAATATCGCTGCAACATTTTATTCTTACAATATAAATCTCATAATATTACGCTGAAAATCTAACTCTAACATTCTTTTATCAGACAATCTTATTTTCAATAATATTCTCATAGTCTTTTCACTTACAATCTTAATATGAAAATTTTACTTTGTCAATCTAACTCTCTAATCTTAATCTGAATATCCTCATCTGAATATTTTAATCTGAAAAACTAATATGGATGTTTTAATCTGAAAAACTAATCTGAATATCTAAATCTGGCTAGCTTGTTTTGACAATAGGTAATCTTACAATCTTATCCTTACAATCTTAACCTAAAAGTCTTAAGTTGAAATTCCTACTCTAAACATCTTAATGTGACAATCTTGTTGTTAGCAATCACACGATAGTTTTCCTTACAATCTTAATCTAAAAATCTTACTTTGACAATCCTACTCTGAATATCTTAATCTGAATATCTATATTTTAATAACTTAATCTTGCTAGCTTGCTCTGACAATAGTAATCTAACAATATCATCCTTACAATCTTAATCTGAAAGTCTTAGGGCCTACTTTTTTATTTTGACACTTATATATCTTATTATGACAATGCTACTTAGACAATATTAAATATTACTCTTACTTACTTACTGTTTAAATCTTCGTCTGAAAATCTCAATCTTTAAATCTCACACCAACAATTCTATTCTGACAATCTTACTTTAACATTCTTTTTATTTTCAGTATATATCTTACAATCAAGCGGAAACACTTTAACTCTGTCGTTTTGTTATCGTTCTCTGTTATTTTTACATTTGTTTTTTACATTTTTAACTTTACAATTAATTTGTATGTTGCTGCTAAACCGGATGAGGGCTTATCAGCATTGAGTGCAATTTTGTCCCATTTAAGTAATTTCTATGTTATTCTATAAGAAGTATATATACAATGTACGTATTTTATGTCATTAGCGATCAAATAACATTTCAATGACAATTAAGTAATCATAATTGAATGCTTGTATTTTTTATTATAATTTTCATTGCACAAGGTATGTATTACTTGCACGCACCTGCATTACGTATGATATGTACCGTACAATACCCGTTACAGGATTGTTGTGAGAGACAGGTATGTAATAATTAAATACGTCAGTTCATTGTGTGTGTAGCTAATCAGTACACCAATGTCACAGCCAGTTTGTCAAGCACACTATTAGAGAGTTCCGTTTCATTTCATTTCAATGATGGTAGAACTTCTACATTGATACAAAGAGTGGAGTGTAGGTTACAGGTCAGAGGTCACGGGATCATAGCACACTTTATAGGTTGATGCATTATTTGGGTAGAATTTCTGTTACTAAGTAGCGTGATGAGAAAGTACCCATAATATACACGTGTGTACGCAGGTAAATACACCAATAATATGGACCAAGGTGAGTAGCAGTGTGTCTGCTTACATAGTGGTACGGTCCTGACATTATTTTGTGTTCAGACGAGTCTCCTTTTCTTTGCACTGAATCTGAAATTATATACAGAAGCACCTGGTTGTCTCAGTGTTGTTTCGAGTCAGCTGTCTGTCGGGGACTGTCGTTAAGGCAATACGTTCAATGCTAAGATGTTGAAACTTTAGGGTGCTATGACCCAGCAAATCAGGACGCTAGTAAAATACCCATGTGTAGAATCAGCTGAGTGGAGGTAAGTGGGCCTTTTTTTACGTTACACATCTATATCATAATGTGTAAATTTGAACAAAGATTGGTTGTAAAAGTATACCTAGTTACTGTATATTTGTCTATGGATCCCGCGGACACTGTTACCCCCGTAGAATTCGTCACGGGTTCAAACTAAATAATAGATAGTGAAAATAATTTGATTTAAAAAAGACAGAATGACTTTGCAAGTGAAGATTCAATCAATACCCAATCTCTGTGTGGTTCTAGACTACAACATACATTATAAAGTACAATAATTATATCGTTGAAGTTTTCTCGATCACATATCATGACCGAGTATTCACAAATGTATACTGGTATACTAACAAACACGACGTGACATTGAAGATTGTTTATAGAAAACCCCCGACTGAGTAAATACCGGATACCGATAAATTACCATACAAGTCTCCGTGTGTGTTAGTGGGAGACTTGACACAGTCAGCAAAATAATTACATCAGTCACAATCGCCAAATTCAGGCCGAATTCTATGGCTGCATTACTTTCTGGTAAACAATAAAGCACAGCCCGATAACTGGTGCTAATTTTTAGTCTACGCTGATACTAATTTAGGACATTACAACATTTTTATGAAACGAAATATCACTTGTGGTGGGGGTATAGGGAAAGAAATATTAAATTGTAATCAGGTCGATGCTGCCTCAACTCCAACATGCTTTTCCTTAGCCATATAACCATTGTGTTGATTTAAATAGGATTGCAATACCCCATTGCATCAGTCAATCGTGTCAGGAGAGATAGGAGGGATGATTACAGTAGGGGATAACACGGAATTCTTATTTCTATCTCGGCCAGAGTTCGTGTGAGAACATTATGACCTCAACATTGACATCAATTTTACTTTATTAAAAAGAACAACTCTAGGGAAATAACAACCATGAGATTGAACAGATTTAATAGATAATATAGTGTTGATGATTTGCTTAGTCAGTCAGTCATCCATACTGTTTTGATCGAACGCATTCTGACGTCACTATAAAGCCAACTAAATTCAGTTCAAGGGGGGGGGGGGGGGGAGCAGTGAAGTTATGAGCAATGAACATGAGAATAAGTGCAGATACAATCGCCACACGATTGTTTTGTTGTGTTTATTGAAGAGAAAAGATTTGTGTCCGCAAACGATGAATTATAGGGGGGGGGGGGGGGGGGGGGGGGGGGGACAAAATGTTTTACTGTTTGGGGGGGGGGGGGGGAGCAAAATGTTTTACTGTTTACACATGCAGAATTTCTGTATTTCTGAAATCTAAAACTGTCTTCTGCTAAAGAGTACAAATCATCTGTGATAACTTCATTAAATCGTGACTGATCATTGATAAGTCTCTGGTTTTATCATAAGATCAAAAATTGTTACAAACACGTAATATAATCCTCACTTTAAAATCGACTACAATAGGACAGATAATCAACAAAGGAACTGTACTGTTGTCATGGAAACTCGTAATGATAATGAGATCAGGTACCTGGAAGTGTACTTGTCTAGAACTGGTAATTAATCTTTCAAGCGCACGTTTGATCTCAGTATCATCTTACAACCTTTCCTAATGATGACGTGAGCAACAGTTCTAAAATGAAGAGAATAGGAAATAGGAAGTTATAATCTATTGTTATTACGTGACAATAAGTGGTATATTTGAGGAACGCCCCCAGAAAGGCAATACAATAAATTGCTTCAAACTACCAGGAATCCCTTAAAAGATATTTCGGAATGGAACAGAAACTGTATGACAAAATTACGTTGGAAGCAAAACATAATTTGCAAATGTACAAAAGTGTAAGAAATATCAGATACACATTGGTACTAGCCAAACATTTGGAATCTTAATCTAAAACTGTCATCTATTGGCTGTTGGTGCCCCCTTGACACCCGTCCACATATGGCGTTGGCTGTTGATGTCCCAATTGACATATGACCTTGTATTGCTTTGGCCATCGTTTTCCCTCGCCACCTATCTTCATATGACCTTGGTTATTGGTGCCCCCTCGCCACCTATCTTCATATGACCTTGGTTATTGGTGCCCCCTCGCCACCTATCTTCATATGACCTTGGTTATTGGTGCCCCCTCGCCACCTATCTTCATATGACCTTGGTTATTGGTGCCCCCTCGCCACCTATCTTCATATGACCTTGGTTATTGGTGCCCCCTTGACACCCATCCTCATATTTTTCGGTTTTGGTGATCACCTGACACCCGACCTCATTAACGCCCGTTGCTGCTGGTATCCTCCAAGACTCTCGTCCCCTTATGATCTTGACTGTTGGGATCCACTCGTCCTCTTAAGAACCTGAATATTAGTATCTGATTGACACCTGACCACATATGACATTGATTGTTGGTGTCTCTCTATACGCTCGGTCACATATGACCCTGGTTGTTGATGTCCCATTGGCACCCGTCCTTATATGATCGACCTGACTGTTTGTGCCCAAATGACATCCGTCCTCATATGACCTGACTGTTGCTGCCTAAATGACATCCGTCCTCATATGACCTGACGTTTTGTGCCCAAATGACATCCGTCCTTATATGACCTAACTGTTGGTGCCCAGATGACATTCATCCTCATATTGCCCTAGCTGTTGGTGTCACATTGACATCCGAAATCATACGACCTTGACAGTTGGTGCCAAAAGCATCCGTCCTCATATGACCTGATTGTTGATGTTCATAATGTAAACAGTACATAACAAATATCGACTCAACAGCTGTTCAGTTTTTCAAGGACTTGATAGTGATAGTAAGGGCCAGTAGCGTAGAAATCGAAAAAGTTGAGGGGGAAATTTGGTCGGAACGGATGTTACAATCTTGTACGGTATGTGCAAAAAACTACATTGAAATTGAGACGTAGATCAACTCACCGAATTGGTACATGGATACTTGTTATGATGCATGATATACATATATATATAGGCTATTCCCTATTAATACAGAGAACACAGTTTGTTGGTGTATTAGAAGTATTCCTCGACATTTCAAGGTGATGCTTTCACATACCGACAAACGGTTTCAAGGATAATTTCATAGGCTGCTATACAGATTTAAATAGGAAAACAAAGCAGTACCAGCTGAACAAGGGAACTCATAGCATCAAATTGATATTCGGTATATTCTTTGTTATTTCTATATATAAAATCCCTGATAAAAGCGATAGAAACAAACAGCATGGCAAATCAGCAGTTGGCTTGGTGCATCTTTGAGCATCAGTATATCTCCACGTTGTATATTCAAAATTAAATACTTTTTCAAAAAACAACAATGGAAACGATCATTTATATTTCATATTCTAAACAGGTGCACTGTTTTATCCATATTAAGATGTATTAAGTTATTATCCAATTACGTATTTTCACCGTCGAAATCTAATGTTTTCGGTTGTTCCCCCTCCCTTTTGTATCCCCACGTTATGTTATTGTCAAAAAATCATTCTTCTAGAGGAACCATACAGCTGTATGACTGTACCAAACACACATTCCTATCAGGCAGGGCAATTCTGTGTGTGTCTTGTGCAATATCATGATCAGGATGTGAAATAGATCAGATCATTTCGTTCATTGACCTGTAAATGTACAAAGGAACGTTCGCTATGATATCATTACAATTTTTTGAATGATAGTGTTTACTATAATTCCAAAATAAATACATTTAAGATTTAGTGTAAATCCTCTTAATACCTTTATGTATACTTTGTACGTTATTAAACAGTTTCTAATAGGAATTTCAACATTTAGCACGTTCCTAATCAGATTGGGAGGGCAATATGCTCATTTGAATTATATTTTCTGTGTGATTTAAATTGAACGAAGAAGAATTGTTTGCGTAACGATCACCCTGTCTGTTGTCACAGGCGTGGATATCAATATTTAAAAACGCTTTGTAATGATTTCATGCAAATTGGAGATCCATTTTGTCACGTTTGGCGACAAACATGTACATTCATTTTGACATATTTACATACGATCGGATTTGCATCATCATGCGAAATATGATGTCGTATGTTTAATTACAACATACCAATGGAGTGTACAAATGACAAATACATTGCACCTCTAAATACGAATCAAATAATAGACTCTTTACGAGACAATGCATGCATATAAAATACCACATTACATTTGTTTCGTCCTTCTAGGACTTAGTCGGTGGTGCTAGGGGCCAACACTGGGGCCATTCGGATGGGGAGTTTGAAATCGCCCATCGCTTGTTACTTGTTTAGCATATTTCTATTGCGAGTATCTCGTCTATAAAGTAGTACAAGCCAACTCTTCCTGAACACCTGGTCCTGTTGTTATCTTGCCTTTTCATGGTCCACTGCTATTTGTGTTTTTTTCATTGATTCTGGCAACCAATTATCCTTCTTTGCTTACCTGTTGTTACAATAGAAATTATGATAGAAAATCAGGAATAGATATCGCATTCTACTACCTCTACTACAAAACTATTATGTCAATAATGATAGTGGAAAGCTAGACCTACTGATAGATATATCTATACCGTGACTTTCATTAGACGTTGATATGTTATGTTATATATAATTCATTCATAGTATGAATCTATATAAAGTCGTAACATACTCTTTACCCATAGGTTTTTATTTGGTGCAAATTTGTTCTAGATTAATTTCACTTTAATCAATAAAACAATAGATAAATGAATCTTCAATTTAATATATCAGGAATCGTTTTAATGAATTTATCATACGTTCATCTCTAACTGAATGTCCCCCGACCGACTTATTAATATGACGCATATCCTAGTGTGGAGTGTTATAAGGCCTGATATGGCTATGTGCTAGAACTGTAGTCTTATTACACCCCATCATTGCCAAACCTTTGTAAAGATATTATGTTCTATAGTTTCGGTTTGGGGTCATTAAACGATAGCGGTAAGGTGGTCGTATTCAGAGTAAAGTTCATGTCACCCGCTGACCTTCAGACCTTGATTCTGGACACCCCACATAATGGTGACCTTACATCTTTATGCTGAATGTCTGTCAGCTTGACTCATAAAAAAATCATGTACTTTTTTCCCGTCAGTATTTTCAAAACTAAAAACATTTTCCATTTTACCCTTATAACCAGTTCACAAAAAAAACAATTAAATATGTGCTTTTTATACGTTTGACCGCCCACCACGGATGTCTGTGTATTTCTATACTAAACCACAACAATAACTGTTGTCAGTGCTCTGTATAAGACCTCCTTATCGTTGTGTAGGACCCAACACCGACGCAACATGGCATTGTCATTCACAGGGACATGCCATGCTTAATGTCAAATCTGAAAGGAAAATAGTTGTGTAAATTATGTATGTAAACAAAACGGATGATAGGCTACTTTAAAAAAAAGTGTGTATATTAAAGTTTTGTATATTGTTACATTAAGTACGTACCTGAGCTTAAAGTTGCTGTATTTAAAATAATTTGATAACGTGAATATGATATTTACGTATATAAACGAAAGCATGCAAACACTTTATACATGTTTATAATATTAATGCCACGGTAGAGACTGCTTGAGCTATAATACATTGTGGAAATGACATATAACAAGCGTTAACGCCCTGATCTGTTTCATAATCGTAGATATTATAAGTTCTAAAATACTTAAAAACTGCCAATCACAAACAAAATGATTATATGAATATGCTCAATTATATTTTATTTGAAGCACTAGATTTAAAGACACACCGTCCTCAATAAATCTATTAGTGTTTAAGTCGTAATCTCGTTATTGATTCCCCTTGGTTCTCCGTTCGAGGACGTGGCATTTTCATTATTTACATAGCTGGTCAAGGAAACAAAGACCTTTACACTTTTGAGGCACAAGGTCCTTTTCTCGTATTTTTAAGACATATTTTTACTTTTTCATATAACGTTAATATTTCTCATTAAATCGATTTTTTAGTTTGAAATACGATTTCGTTTACGCTTTGGTATTATCTGTTTGGTGTTGTAGGTATTAAACGAAGTAGATGCTGGTAACATCGTTGATATGCCTGATTTATATAAATGCGCATCTTATAAACATGATGGAAGCAATCTACTTTTAAAAAATCACCTTTGCGAATACAATAAAGAATTTCAATTGTGTCTAGGCCAAAGATTAGAGAGAGAAAAATGTGGCCATATTTCATTTATTTTCGGACCATTCTATTGTTACATGCGACCTTGGCAGTTAACATCCATACATCACACCTTCGCAAAATTGAAAAGAAGAAAGACGAAGAAATATCAACCCTGAAATCCAAACATGAAAAAGTGAATGACACATTGTTCGGAAACCTGCATTTCACTCAATTATAGTATTAAGTGATCAGGTGAAAATTGAAATATAGGTCGTGGTGACCCAATCTGTAGGGCGTCACACTGATAACATACCAAAACAACTGTCAGTTCACAGTCTATGAAATTTGCTCCTGAAAATTAACGGACGGACGATCGGCGCGCCGTCACCGGCACACATATGTAAGACTCACCGATGTGAATGACGTATACACGGACATCCTTTGAAGCAGGGATAAAATTATCGCATTCTGGTGTAAAATTTAATGGCATTCCTTAAAATTATAACAACACAAAGGAAACGTCTGAAAGCAATCCGCATATATTAAAATCTATTCACAACCTTGAGAGGACATTAAACCATTATGTATTCCCTTTCGTCAAATGCATATTTTAGAAACATTCTAAGTCATAAACACAGAAAGTCATATTTCGCGTCTGGTCAAAATATCTTGTAAACATAGTAGATGCACTTTGTTTGTCCCTCACGCGCGACCGCAGTCTTTGTAGACACTTTTTTAAAGCTGATATCTTGTACGTACTCAACGCATGCGCAGTTCTGAGCGACGTTAATTGTCTAGTACCTCGCATGCATATATTGCTGTTTTGTCTGGCAAACTTGAGTCCACAAATACCCTCCATCTTTTACGTTGTATATTATGATAAGACGGTTTGTTATCTGGCTTTTTTGTTTGGTGTTGATGTTTTCTTCTTATTTTCATCAAAATCTTAATTTGATTTGCTGTTTATCTGACAATAATTGCCTATGATGTTCATGGAACAAAAAATTAGGAAGAAGTTCTGAAGGGAATGCAACACTATTATGGACAATAATGTATTAGAAAGGTTTATCAAGCTAACCATGCGTGGTGGCTATGTGCAATATATGGAAGGCTGATGAGACCATGTAACCTACAGTATTAGTGACGGGGTCAGTTTTATCTCGCATTATCAGCTTGATGAACATTTACTAAAGTGTAAAATTACCTGAAAATATATGATATTTGAGTGTTTTAGCAACAAAAATGAAAACTTACAACCTTCACAAAAGCAAATATTTGATTATATTGTTGATATTAATTTGAATATGAATTACAATCTCATAGACGCATGTTTATACTACCTATTTTAATATATTATCAAGCTAACATATCTGATTACAATTTGTCCCTCAGAGTAAATTATGTAAAATGTTATCCCTACTTGTCAATGTGCCTGGCTGAAGGTCAATTTATTCAATGCGAACCGTTCCATGACACGAAAAGGGTTAAACGTAAAAATAGCACCTAAATGCAATACTATGAGATCCTATCTCGGTTTTCACCTATCATTAAAAAAAATCTTGTATCACAAGATCGGTCAAGGAAAGCTGCAGTGTATATGACACGGTTCACTGATTCATTGTCTGCACATTTTTGTAGATTTTCACGTCATTGCAGCTGGCTGTTATTTTCTTAATATGTTAATACGGCGAGGCGCCATATAGTGCAGTAACTCTAGACACAGTAAGAGTATCGAATCTGATGACACGACTGCCACTACATCAACATCACTCGGGTGAAGTATAATGTTCACAATATATGTCTGAAAAGAATGCTGTGTGGAATTTGCATTAAAATGTCAGGAACTGATAGGTAAGGATATAAACTACACTGCTAAAGTATTCCATTGTCATGAAAAGTGGAGACAATGTATTGATAACAATTGACATTATCCATTGTTATCGTTCTGAATATCATATACAAATATGTATTATTTAGATATTTATTTTATTTGCGTTAAAGCAAACTATTTTTATTCAATGATATGGAATTTGCCACCCGAAATTGCCATTGCTACCCGCTGCCTGCAGTTTGGTGACAAGCAATGAACTAACTGCGGAGATAAACAAAAACAAAAACATTTGCTACATAGCGCGCGCTGTCATCACATCGATTTTACCTGCGCTGTTATATTTTTTCAAAACCTTTTATTTTGACTATTCATTTATACCATCTGATCACCATCTACATTGTAACATGTTTTCTAATTAATTACAATTGGCCTTTGGCGAATTAATTATCGACCGAGGGGATCATTAACACAAACATAACATTGTTTGTTGTTTATCTACTAAACTTATGCAACTGTTCCATATTCTATGACTATATGGGATTGTTTGTAATTTACCTGTGTCTTTAAATAGGTAGACAGCCTCAAAAATTTGAACGACAATTTACTTTTCTGTTCTGTCGTTTTTACAACATATCGGACAAATTCTGAAAGAGAGTGATTATAATATCCTTAATTGTATATGAATAAGACTTGTTTGTTTCTTTGTTTATTTGGGTTTTTTTTATTGCTTTATCACCTCCTGAACAGTCGGGGTCATTTTGAGGCGTGGTCTCCTTGTAGTAGTTGGTGACTACTTCACTGGCCAACATACAGGATGCTTCTCGCATGTTGATAAGAACAATATTGGTAAAATGTCTTGTCCAAGGACACAAACATGACAGCACAGACCGGTCCGTTTCTCAGCTTCCCGAGAAATACAAACCGACACGGGTAAGGAGCGTCGAACCACTCATCTCGGATCTTCACCTGGTGTTACGTGGCCGGCGATCTAACCGACTGAGTTATCGTGGTCCCTTGTAAGAATTAGACTACAACTCCATTTGTCATCTTGTCTATTGATGAATATACATATAACATAAGTGTACAGTCGAACCTCGCTATCTCAATTCCAATAAGAGTCTTGATAAAACTTCGAGACACCCCGAGTACTGGAGGTAACCGAGTATATTTTATATAGAACTTTTACTATTGATTTACTGATTTTTTTACTTCGAGATAAGCAGAGTATTCGAGTAATCAGAGATCGAAATAGCGAAGTTTAAATGTTTGATACACTCCGAGGGGACATCAGTTACCTCTTATAAATAAATACAATATAGTCCAGTTATTACGAATTCTAAATGATTTTTGTTATGCTGTTCCTTAATCTTAAACATTAAACAAATACGGCACATGTTTAAAATTCACCGCGCATCAGTCTCAACAATAAAACACAGTTTTGTCCTTGAATTTATTTTGTACATGATGACAAGAAGGCGACTGTGTATACAGTTTCATCAGATCTAAACATTTCAGACCTGATTGAACATAATAACCTCCCGACAGAAAAAAAGTGTAACAAAGAAAATTAAAAAACAAATATCTTTACATAGACTAAATATGATATTGAACCAACCGTAAATTGCCTTAAGCTATCAATTTTGCAAATTAACTTTTTTTTTCTTTTCTTTTTTTTTTCTAATGATTTTTATTATAAGCCTCTGTTGCGGTGAAATTGTGATCTGATATGAAACTAATAATAACACATCTGTACATTGACACAGTGGTAGTTTCGTATTTTTTCAGATGCAATTTAACCAGTCATTACGATTACTTTTATTACCCTATTTCAAAGCTACAGATTCTGTGTTCAGATTAAGGTATATAGGCCTATATCCAGCCTATTTATCTAAACTACGTAACAATAAAAGGAGATTGGAGTTAACCTATTGACAACAATGTTTACTTCTTTCTTCTGTAGCTAGAAATAAAGAATTAAAACAGCCTCATTAAATCGTTACGTGTGTTGAAAACATACGACTTTAAAATGCACCTATTTCACCTGGATACTGAATGGAAATTATACAGTTAGCCCTAGGGCACACTTATACCGATTAATTCTCTGTCCAATGTACACTCATTGACATCATATCAACAGCTGTGAACCTCAGAAATCCTTCCTTAATCACGTTAATGATAGGTTATAACGATATTTGTATAGATGTTTACATGGGCCCTATAATATACTTAAAGACTCTAAAACAGTAGATTTTAAAATGATACTGAGCTTCTTTATTTTGGTCTCTTGGATATTTCTGATTCTAAATTCGAAACGTAGGGGTGATAAGATAGTGTGAAAATTGGGAGTTTATTTTACCACAAACTTTAAAGCTGGTAGATTGTCAACATTGAGATTTTCGGCAGATATTTCAAGAAATAAATACAACATCCTGGTACAACTTTACGAAGAACGCACAAACACATTAGGATTAAATTAAGAAGCATACGTTTTCGGGGATAAATGAGTATAAAACAACATCATAAAGTCGCTGCAGCATTCAATGACTCGGCAGTGATACAATATGGATAAAAAGATTTAATGAAGAAGGGAGATATCAAAAACTCAAAATGCTAAAATTTAAAACGGGGGATGTTTCAACACAATTGTTTATGGATTTGTAAAACTATGAATATTCTATTTCATGTCAACATATTGAGCTACAGGGCAATCATGATTAACAAACTGCTGACCTAACGCCTCCAAGAACGTGTTATAACAAAAATACTATCATAATAACGAAACCGTAATTCCAGGGAAACTATCAACAACAATACAGATTTGCATAGAGACAATTGAAAATGTTCTAAGAGTATCAGACAGGGTATTCCGTAGTAGTAGGTTTTAATCAAAACAATTGAGAAAGGCTTAAATGCACCTGTACCTTATTAGCATATCCTTGTGTTACAAACATATATGTCTGTATATCGATAAGTTCTCTAACGCCAAAGTCCCCATTGAACTTGTCCTTACCTAATCTATAAGTCATACTGAAACACAAAGTAAGCTTATCTGTCATTAACCAGCCTATAATATGTACTTTGTGGTTATCAATACTTAGTCACTGTTAAATGGTCAGCCATGTAAACAATCGGGTTTATGTACGCCATAATACTGGTCCCCTGGCGATCTTATAGACATATAATCCATAGACCAAACCGGAGCCTTACGCAATTCAGCCACGACTACGCATCTAAAACACCATGGGTGCACGGAAGGTCATATTTAATGTTTTGTTTTGTTTAACGGCCATTGGACTGATGAGTCATTAAGAGCCAAATAAAAGCAGAACGTTATGATACATTAAAACAGATAGTATGGAGAAAATATTCCAACCAAGAGGTATGAGAGACCTGTTTTTGTTCCTGAACATTACAACTGGACGAGACATTATGTTTCTGATAATTTTTATTGATTAGCAATAATGTTTTACAAAAATGTCCGAGGATTCATTACCGTATGTATAGATGGAGATAACATATTTTCCTTTTAATTAATGATTTTACTAAAAAAAAATAACTTCAGCATTGATGTAAAAAAAAATTAGTTTCATCGGTGTATGACAAATTGTTTGTTTGCAAACGCTTATAATTAATTTTTGAAAATAATATTCTAATTTTAAACATGTTTTATGTACAATTTTACTGGTTTGATATGGGATTCTTTTTCTCAAATCAATACGCAACGTTAATTGTCGTATTGTGATGTCACATTTTTCGCGCCATTCTCGGACTTTTTTTCATAGTGGTATTCAGAAAGCCGCATTCTGCGTACAAACAATGGAAAATTAATTATAAATGTATAAACCTAATGATAGATGAAGTACTACGTTTCTAATAATTTGTCTTGGGCCTGTCTGCCCGATCTTCTTACTGTAAATTGACATGATTA
Organism: Pecten maximus; assembly: GCF_902652985.1. NCBI lineage: Eukaryota > Metazoa > Mollusca > Bivalvia > Pectinida > Pectinidae > Pecten > Pecten maximus. Next base: position 24,443,501 of record NC_047029.1, read on the forward strand.
TACAAGCTAGAACATATCTATCGCCCCAGCTGCCTTGCCTTATTAGGTCGGGTTAGAAATCCACACCAAGGTAAACATACAGCTGTACTCTATTTTTTTTCGTTTTTCTTCTCCTAGTCCAAATGTAATGTAAACCAGTGTTCCTTTTTGTAATATGATCGCCGATAGGCATATAAAGGAAAGAATACTCTTCACATAATGCGCACAGCTAATCTCACCAAAATCAAAATGGATTCGACGAGTTTGGTGTCACATGTGGTTCTCGATTGGTGTCACATGTGGTTCACAATTGGTGTCACATGTGGTTCACGATTGGTGTCACATGTGGTTCACGATTGGTGTCACATGTGGTTCACGATTGGTGTCATGTGGTTCTCGATTGGTGTCACATGTGGTTCACGATTGATGTCACATGTGGTTCACGATTGGTGTCACATGTGGTTCTCGATTGGTGTCACATGTGGTTCTCGATTGGTGTCATGTGTGGTTCTCGATTGGTGTCACATGTGGTTCTCGATTGGTGTCACATGTGGTTCTCGATTGGTGTCATGTGTGGTTCTCGATTGGTGTCACATGTGGTTCTCGATTGGTGTCATGTGTGGTTCTCGATTGGTGTCACATGTGGTTCTCGATTGGTGTCACATGTGGTTCGCGATTGGTGCAACATCTGGTTCTCGATTCGTGCAAAATCTGGTTCTCAATTGGTGTCACATTTGGTTCACGATTTTCGTCACATATGGCTCTCGATTGTTGCCACATGTATTTCGCGATTGTTGCCACATTTGGTTCGCGATTAGTGCCACATTTGGTTCGCGATTAGTGCCACAAGTGTTGTTCGATTGGTGTCACATGTGGTTCTCGATTGGTGTCAAATTTGGTTAGTGATTGTTGCCACATGTGTTTTGCGATAAGCGCCACATTTGGTTCGCGATTAGTGCCACATTTGGTTCGCGATTAGTGCCACATGTGGTTTGGAATTGATTCTACATGTGGTTCGCGATTCGCGTCGGTAGAGCCGAAACAAGTGCCCTCTCTCGTGCAGAAATCAGGCTTTTTCTATTATTTTCGCATGGGCTTATTACACAGCAGCACGTCAAAAAAGTGTCGGCGAAATTTTGGGTGACAGTTTATGTTCAAGGAACATATGTGGGACAGTTCATGTACTTTTCCTACATAGAAGGCTGATAAGTAAGAAGGTCAAATATAGCAATATAATTGCTGTTTCCGTACAGAGTACGCCGTGCTTTACCAGAAGGGTGTCATCGAAATAAAACTTGAACTTTTATGTCTTTTTTTATATGTAATAAAATGTTTATAAGGTGTACGATATAGGGACTGTTATTATAGGTTAGATTTGTATATATTTGGTAAGATTCGAGCGTTGGTAGCTCGGCCACCCAGGAGTATGGCTCGCCCTCGCCTTTTTGCCTACACCCTGTTATTTTCTCGGTGATCAGCCATACGCAAAATAGAAACGTTTGAGAAACCCCTAATAAACAGTGTCAGGAATTGGAACTATGTGGTACATTCCGGACGTATTTTTGATAAAACCACGTGCTTAAAATCCCCATGTAATGAATTAATATATGTAGATTTTATATTTACATGTATATATATAAATAACAAGGTCAAATATGTATTTTGTATACGAGCGGTGCTTTGTTGTAAGCTTTATAGTGGTAGTATGGGGACTTGATCATGTTTGTATGATTTTTTTTACATGCATATATTTGTGTTTATGAAAAATGTGAAAATAGGTAGGATAAAATCTCATAAAAAATGCATAGAATCATGTCTGAGAACTCGCCCAGATAACAGTCGGTGTAGCTGGTCGTCACGCTGTAGTAAGCAATCTTTATATACATTTAAAAAAAAATACATTTTTATACATTCTTGGTTCCTAGCCATAACTTTCATACATAAATACATCGTGTTTATATTATAATATCGCAAACTTGTGTGTATTTACAATTCCGAATAGATTGCATCATTTTTTACGACAGGTAAGGAAGTCTAAATTTATTACTGACCTCATTTTGTTATTAAACGTCAATTATTCATTTCACTTCATATTCAATTTTCATGCCACTTAATCCTGTTCTTTTTACCATAGCTATCATTTTGAATAATTTAGATTACACTATGTGAGGTTTTTTTTATTTTATTTTTTTTGCGTGGTCGGGGGAGTGTGTGTGTTGGGGGGGGGGGGGGGGGGTATGCTCAGGTTTTCAAATTTAATAGAATAAATATGGTTGCTCGGTATTCGGGACGATATTCCATAATACTGTTACAAATGCATTCGAGTCTGGTTATCTCGTTTGGGAGGTTGGGGCTGGATGAGGGAGGGGGGGGGGGGGGGGGGGGGGGGGGGAGTATGTTATTAAAAAGAAACGAGATATCCCGAGATTTCCAGGTAGACATTTACATTTTATATATCATTTCACTGCAAAATCTGAAATTCTACTTCGAGTTACGATCAGTCATACAGAGTTATCAGAACTCGAGATAAGTAAGTTGTATTGAATACTAAAAATTTATGTGAGAATCTCTGGCATTTCAAAGTTGAACGCCAGAGAAAAAGTCCCTAAAATGTCTTACACCCTTCTCGTAAATCCTGATAGATAAAAATGTGACAATATCTTCATTTTCTACTAGAACAACTACACAGATCCCACACAATAGTCACCTGTACCGGTAGGTTGAAAACAATAGGCGTGGTTGACGTGTAAATTTAGGTTACTAGAGTAAGCGTGATTGTGGATTTTTCGAAAGGTTATTAATAAAATATTGATAAGTAGAAAGTTAATGCATGTAGGAAAAACCAGTGTAGCAAGCAGATAACCAACATCGGAATAACAAGAAATATTGATAATTGTATTGGGATTAACACGAGAAACGATAGCTTAAATTCAAATAAATCAAGACCGTCCTTAAGCATGCGCGGCAAAGTAAAACAAATCTTAGAACATAACAACTTAGATGTTTACTGATGCATGTGAAGTTGATTATATTATATTATTTAGTAAAACACTTAACTGTCTGTCTCAGATTAACTTCATGTCCCGATTTATTCCGCTGATCTCTCATTTTGTATCGCGATCATTATAGGACTCATCGCACTTGACATTACATACCTAACACCGGATCGAGAATACCCGTTACTAGGTATCGGTCTAATGAAAACACACCCTGTGTTAACACCCATCCTGGTTGTATTTAACACGATAAACTAGTTTGAAACGAACGGGAATACGAAAGGATTGTAAGAAATTAAGATTCCACATCTTTTAATTAAATTAAGGTATATATGAGCCTGAACTGTCTTATACTGTATCATACAGCCGTTTCGTTCTTCAAGAATTCACCAGTAATTCTTAGGGCTTAAGGTAGTAATTCCTATGAGGCGAAGGAGGAAACTCGAAACAAGTCGAAATTCTGAACTCTAGATGGGAAGGTTCAACAACCCGCCCGGGAGGTACTGGTTTGATGGTATACTGACTCATTGTACTATTCGATCCTTATGACGATTATTTCAGTGATGTTCTTCTATGATTTGTATTTTTTTTATTCCTACATACAAAAGGACACAGATAAAATATGTAACTCGAGCTGTTATCTAGACACACGTACGAAGTGATGTAGGTAAAATATGTAACGCCGACTCGAGCTGTGATCTGGACATACGGACGAAGTGATGTAGGTAAAATATGTAACGCCGACTCGAGCTGTGATCTGGACATACGGACGAAGTCATGTACTGTAGGTAAAATATGTAACGCCGACTCGAGCTGTGATCTAGACATACGTAAAAAGTATCTGAGTTAATTAATACAATGCAAATAATCTATTGTTCTGTGAGCGACTGAGATAAAACATGTGAGCAACACTTCTAAACATGCCCATCATGGATTCTATTTTCTCTGCATCGAAGTGCAATGCACGTTGCAGCAATATCGGTCATTCTACGTCTCTGTTATCGTTACATAAGAATGTATCAGCTTCATTTGACAAACTGTTCTTATATTTATTCTAAAATATATTACACTAAACTAATACATCAATACAAATTAGGATACTTTATGAGCAAATATAGCGATGAAATCGCAGTGCGTTATATATTTTGGCGATATGTAAGCTCCAAAGGCGTCATGAAAGAAGACAAACTTTGGTTCAAAATACCAACAGGATATCATTATCCTGGCGCTAACGTGTCATTTCTGCACTGTTGAGGTCAAGTTCCGATAGATCTGGAAAGGTTGTTATCACGAGTCGACAGAATGTTTATATCGTAAAGCCATACGAAGATAAATGCGTACCACATTTTGCACCCAGTGGGTGTATTTATAGAATAGAAAGTGATTACATTGTCGATTTCATGGTATTGGATTACGTTCGCTTTCATTGATGAATTACACACTATGGGTTGGTTATACACGCTCTAAACAGTATCGGGAATATGTAACTAAAAAAGCATTCCTGCCATTGTTGTTTTTAGAAAATAAGATACACCCTAAAGAAAACTGCCCTAAAAGATATACTTATATATATGTATATATAGATTAAAAAATGATAGATTAGGAATATACATGAAAGTACAGCAAAGACATGATCATACATTCAAATAAAAAATGACAACAATAACAAAAAAAACAAAACAAAAAAAACAAGAGCACACACAATGTATATCTACATTATTAACATTTTCTTCTAAAGATTCGCGAAATATAAATCCCTTTCATATCGGTTAATCTACATGTAAAGTTTTTACTTAGTGAATCTTGCTACGTTTAACTAGGTATTCTAATTCACTACCCGAAAGACTATTTATATTTATGTATGCGATAGATATCGGCGATCATAGTACGTGTGTACTTAATCGCTTTTGAAAACCCGTAAGGGAGTAGGGGACACAAAGGTCTTTTGTATGTGACTACACGTCGAAATTGGCGCCTTCCTTCATCCATCATTAGGTGTTGTTTTTTATGTCTTCTATTCCGGGGACATTTGAAAGTCCAAGAATAAGGCCAGTTTTATACAAGTGCGTGTCTATCGTATGAGTGAAAGTGAAGACTCCTTCAGGATATGATTTCCTTATGGGTCCTTTTCTTAGCAGATTCAAAAGACATTACTGTATCTGATTATATCTCCATTTTATTACAACAAGCTAGGTGTCTTTGCTTTTCCTTAATTTTCTGTCTACCCTTTGCCATTATGCTTTGAATTCTGATTTTTAGGTCTCGGTGACCTTCCTTCTGTTATGGCCTTGCCGTTGCGAGGAAGTTGCACGCGTACAGAAATAGGATTTACTGCTGTAGCAGAAACTTTTTTTTTTGTCTTATTAAGGTATATATATATATGTAGTTCAAGACATACAACATGTAAGTTTTATTTTCTTTTAAAAAGAAAGTTGATTTTATTTATTTCACAACAATTACAAAACATGTTCTATAAACCCTTGTCGGCCCGGATGAAAGTTCGCTAGGGGTCTTAGTGTGGTATGAAACCCACGCGCTCGAGCAGGTGACCCCAAACCTTTTCCTATGGACGCATTGGCTTTTATGGTTTCTATAAAACAAACTCATTAGAAATAGTTTTTTGATATTTGAGTTTTATTTGTCTGGTGATAGAGATGGACCTAATCTCTGTGAATTATTATCTCGTAAACAGGAGACTGTAGTAGGATGATGATATATAGGGGTTACGTATAATGTAATTATGTGATAACATCCTGGACATAACTTTGTTAATACAACATTAAAAACATTGCATGACTATTTTCGTCCCACTGTGTCATTTCCGCATTCGCATATAATTTTACAAATTGGTTTTTTTATATGCAATTTAGGGTTCATCCGTTTGCATATAAATATTTAAACTTTTTTAAGAACGTTGATGTGGCGCAGCGGCAAAAGCTGCGGGTATTCTTGGCTAGACGACTCGGTGCCGTAGATCGTGAGTTTGAGGCCCGGTCAGTGCACGAGTCATACAATTGTCTTCCTTCGTCATTTGTGTTACTAATTTATATATAAACTGCACATTGCCTGCAACATAGACAGCCATTTTAGGAAATCAACTCTTCAGTCATAAGATATACTCTCACACACACCCCATGTTGTCAACGGGTTTGCTTGCTTGTTTACCGTAAGTAGTCCTCTTCATAGAACATTTAGATGTTACGAGGACTCACAAAATGGACTTAACCTCCTGATGTCGTGTTATATAACATAAAGCATACCTCAGCTTGCATACAGACATCGTGCGCTAACATGTGAGCAAGTCAATATATTTACGCACTTGTTTATGTTATAAAAACAACTAATCGAGATAGCTATATTGTACACTGAAATGTTTCTAAAGCTATTCATAACTAAATATGTCACTTGAAAACCCGGTTACAGCCGTCATCTTCTGTGTCTGCGCTAATTTCTTGTTATAATCATGCACAACCGACAAAAAAAAAACAGACAGCAAAAAGAGTAGTCCGCAGATAAATTAATATTACCTCGTTTATTTCTCCGCTTATTTTAGGGAATATTTCATTAAAAACAGCAACAATGTCATTAGTTATCATAAAATTGGTAACTACAACTAGATGAATCTTTGTGCGCATTGATATAGACCATAGATCTGCACCGCGGAATTTGACTTTGGAAAGCAATAGCACTGTAACAAGTTGAATATAGGAGAAACTAAACCTTAAAACGGAAATATATGTATTAAATTGCCTTCTATGGGGAGGAGTTGTCCTATAATCCTCACAGGAATGCAGACAAATTTATCATAACACGTTAACGCATAGTGTCTGGTGAGAATTATAATAACTGTTCAAAGAAGGCAGATTTAAAGCTCAGATATAACATAAGGTGCACATCTTGCAAATTTACAACGGTGACAATTGTCCCTTAACAAGACAGTGTATTTGATATCATCAGGACATATCATATTACTGCTAGAGGTTTTAGTTTTCATAATTAAAGAATTAGACTCACACGAATTTAGATCTTATGATTAGCCCTACCGATCGATAATGAGATCGTGGCGAAGGCCTGTAACATACCATGATATCGTATAGTTTTTCTGATTCCTATGATGTGTAAGAGTACATACACGACATAGGGTATAAACATAGTTTACCTATAAAGGACATGGACTGCTCACACTGGCGTATTGCAGAGGAGAAACCATCCCCACGATATAAACTATAATTTCAAATATAACTACAGCGATTTTTTTTTATCGCAGTCATTTCAGTTCATCCAATTGTAAAACACCATAAGTAGCGTTAATTTTGTACGCAGGCCTCAGACCACAATTGATTTTCCTCTATATTCTGCAAAAGAAAAATCAAAATTTCAATATTTCAAAACATCGAAAAAAAGATGATTTTCATATCATGTTTTTTATATTCATGTTTTAGAACTATTCATGCGGAACCTAAAGTGAGCTGGAAAGTACCTCATGACGTAAAGTTAAGAATATTATTTCTATTGAAGTTTCACCACCCTACTATATTATGGCAAAACGGGGAAATTACCAGCATGGAAATGGTGTCAAAACAAAATTCTATCACTAGAATAAATATTGCACTATAAATCTATGCTAGAATTGCGGCATAACTGCAATAGAAACGTCAGGAAAAAGTATTTAGTAACAGTCCGGAAATTTGCATAATTATGTACTTAATTCGTTAACAACAACCAGGAAGTAAAATTGTAGTCTGAGGCCGAAATTGTGTGGAGATACATAAACAACATTAAAATAGCATAAAAGGATATCATGAATAAAACTGGGGCTCGATTAGACGTGAAATACACGTGTAAACTTTTACCTCAGCGGTAAATTAATTTCCTAATAACTTTAGCAACAGGGACTTTATTCAAAATGGATCAATTTATGCAACAGTACCTTTCAAAGCCTTCAGCAATCACTGTTGCTGTCAAATGCACCGAATGCATGGATCAGTCGTATGTACAATGGTTACGACGGGTTTCTGTCTCTGACAGTGTGTCAAGCACGTTACGTAGGAAGCATTTATATCCATATACGGTATTGATAATTTCATATATTATTTTTCAGAATCTAAATAAGTTATGAGAAGTTAAGAGCTAATTCATCACGTTTAGTATACTTATCTGGTAGGGTAAATTATAATCTAACTTAATACGTCAATAAAAAATGAATTCTTGCTTTTAAGTTATCCGGTCTTTCAAGCGTTTGAATAAATGATAGTAATTTTCATTTTGCAGAAAACTGGTTCACTGAGTGAAGACAAGCGAGAAATTGTCTGCTTTCTCAAAATCATATGAAGTGTTTAATTCGGTTAATTTTTCAATCAAATAGTTTTTTTTCTACGATTGCTGAAGGCTTTGAAAGGTACTGTATAAGAAAATAATTATTTTCAGAGTCGTCGACCGGCAACCATTCTTTCCTTTTTGTTTTATTGCGCTTCAATCGACTCATCCGAAAAGAACAACTAAACGCTTGAACTAAACGACTTTGTTGAAAATGAGAAAAAACAAAGTATTAATTTTGTCACTTTTACAATCGTGATTAAAGAGAAGATGATTTTTCCGCAAACTCATTATTACCATAAAGATATTATTTACCGACCGACTTTCAAAATTTAAAAATTGCATTTCTCGCATAATAATAAAGGTAATGAAACTTTCATACATTTTTTCATTATATATTATGAAGATACATAGATTAAAACGTGTGATGTTGTAGTTTAAGAGGAAATATTGTAGATCGAATGCGTTTAAATATGACTTGACATGATTGGATATCACTCTATATAGAGATATATTAACGTTTTAATCATGTCCACGAGCGCATTCTGTTATATATACCTATATAAACTAAAGATTTCAACTCCGAATGAAGTCTAGGTTTGTTAAGTATTTTTGTTTTATTATTTATCTCTTTCTAATCCCTAAATTGCCGGCGACAGGCATACTCCTTAATACCGATAGACTTTAGGTATAACTCAATTTTATAAGTTGTATACATACGATGTTTTATGTCTGTAAATGAGTTATTTCTAAACTACTGCATCAGACCCAAATTATTTTTTCCAAATAGAAAAAGATCAACAAATTTATCTTTTTTCGGCTTCTACGCTTAAATTTTTTCGTATCAATCATCCTAAAATTTACACATTATCAAAATCTGAAACGGTAAATGAAGGACATTATCTTTTCAAAGGGGATGATTTATTTTAAGAACTTTAAATCTTTGACCTTTCGGACCAGTAAGTTTACTCACTTTCGATATCATGGTAATCCAATCATTATCAGATAAGAACGGGATGGTTGTCCGGTCTGGACACGGGTCAGTGGGCGGCCAATATCGGTCACTCCTCGTAAAATGACCCCCACAGTTCATCACACAAATGATTGGTGGCGTTTTAAGGGTGTCCGAAGGTCGCTGACCGCTTGAAATGTTTACCAATCTCAGACTGGTGGTGATTTCTGAAATGGAATATTTATTAGTTTTTTAAGTCAACCTGACATGATTCCTACCATAAAGTCTGGGTGGCATTTACGAACAAAAAGGGACATTTCTATATCACTTTAATTCAAGTTGTACAACTATCAATATACCAGAAACAGCATACCATACCATGCCATTGGCTTTGTATTTCAAGTCTTTGATTAAAAGATATCTGAAAGGCAGCTGAGAATATGTCTAATTGTTTTTCCTAAAAGTTTAAATCTTGATTTTCATAGTTTTGGACACTTTGCATCACTGAAGAGTCTTACACGGACAAACCACTGTATGATGTCCCTAAAGTATAGGGAAAATCAAATGTATGATGTCTCTAACATTACTGACGAGTCTAATAGGGAAAACACAAATTTAAGATGTCTCTAACATTACTGACGAAATCTAGAAGGACGAAACAGATGTGTGATGTCTCTAACATTACTGACGAAATCTATAAGGTCGAGACATCTGTATGATATCCCTAGCATCACTGACGAGTCCTAGATGGTCACAACAACTGTATCGTGCCACTGTCATCACTGATAAGTTCTACAAGAACAAAACAGTGTATAATGTCCCTAGAATCAATATGAATCCTAAAAGGACAAAACATCTGTATGTTGCCCCCAGTTTTACTGATGAGTCCTAGAAGGGCAAAATATCCGATGATATCCCTAACATCACTGACGAGTCATACAAAGACATAACATCTGTATGATGTCCGTAGCGTCATTGACGAGTCCTAGAAGAAGAAAACACACATATGATTCAGTTTTATATTCATTATTACACTGTACTTAATATTTAATAGTATAACGTGGTATTTGGACGTGTTAATCGATCGTCAGTACGTTTACAGAAGTATGACAATACTGGCATTGCCTTAAAACGCCAGAACATACGATTTGTATATTAAATATGGCATATTTAGTAATTGCACAATCATTCGACGTATCCCTCTGTATTTAGAGCTCTAGCTACTTCATGAGATACCAGTTGGACACAGATAAAGCAATAATTGATGCCAATCCTAGTCTCTCACTAGTACAAACAATAAACTCCAACTTTTTGATGATATCACGTATTAGACTTGAAGTGAAGCGTAGGCTTGCTTGGAGTACTACAATGAAACTGAATAGTTACATAGAGGGTATTGTTACCCGACTCTCCATGTAAATGAAAATTAAGTATTTCCGACTGTTGATTGGTCAATATTTTTACTGTTAACTGGCGAGGAACATCCGCACGCACCCAAACACCCAAATGATTACGATGATTCAAATTACGAAAGGTTCGAATACATCTCCAATCAGGTTTTTTTTTTGTATCTAATTGATAACAGCGATTCGGCTACCACATGAACTGTCATAAATGGGTATGTACATGTATAAATTCTCCAGCGTACTGCAAGGCAAAAAGGAACTTCGAAAATACACCAAAGCCGGAATTAAAAGTTTACTGAAAAATTTTAATGCGTCCTTAGCTGAATAAAAAAAGCCTATATGTGAAATCTTGTGGATTATTCAGGTAACAAAAGAGTCGTTTCATACCTAATCAGTCATCAGTCAAAACTCCCCAACCCGAATTTAGGACCAACCCGATGAATTGTTTCCTTCGGCTTGCGGCCTTGGGAAACAGTTCATCGGGTTGGTCCCAACATCTGGAGGAAGAGTTTTGACTGTTGACTGATAATGCATGAGACAACTGTATACCGTCAATATACATTTGTATGAGAAATGATTAATCAAACACCTATCTATAGGCATGAAATGAAATAGAGATTCACTTAATCCCTATAGGACATTTATTAACTTTATATATACTATACTATATAAATCTCCCTCTACCGGCTAACAAGAATTGAAGGTAACTGAAACTTTTAAATCACCACTTAACTCCGGGGCCATTATATCATTCTTAGTATGTTAGGTAAACGTTTTTTACTTAAAATAAATGACACCCCTTAATATTTAATGGTTGATATATCCCGGTTAAACTTAATAAAAAAATAACTTAACAAAAAAATATCTCTCCATACATTAGGATAGGTTCAATGACCTAGACTGGAATACATTTCAGGCCCCAGTGACACACAACAAAATTCTGGCAGAAGCAGACGTCTTCATCGCAATAGCTCCAAAGGATCTAGACCGTAATATGCTCTCAGGCCCCTGTATCACAAAACATGATTTAATGAAAATTCTGAGAGAAGCAGACGACTTCCTTCATAGGTCTCTATGACCTTGACTGTAATATATACTAGCATGCCCCTGTGACACACACCACAATTTTAATGAAAACTCTGACATAAGCAGACGACTTCCTTCGGATATGTCTCAATGACCTAGACTTAATATCTCTGATGCCCCTGTGACAAAAAAAACCATGATCTTAATGAAAACTCTGACAGAAGCAGACGACTTCCTCTAGATGAATAATGAGGCGATATAATTCGTGTTTCTTTCTCTAGTATTATATAATATGTACATGCATTTACGTCACTTAGATTTATGAATGTATGTTAAACTTGTAACTATAAATACGATATGTAAGGCTATTGTTTCACTCCTCAGGTCATTAATTCGTACTTTACGACTGATAAAAAAGTGAAAATTCCTGTCTGCTTTGTGCGCGAAATTCACCTACTGTAGAAACATTGCTGTACACAGTTCCAGTGTGTTCTGACAGCTTATATGACATATTAGATTATTTCTCTTCAGCCGGTACATTAAGTTCATATGAAGGATTAAATAAATTTTCATTTCAGACTTGTTCATATGTTTATGGTATATTATACATACAAATCAACTATCCATGTTGTCTCCTGTGTATCTCCAATACCAGACAATTCAAAAATTAAAGACACATCTTCCAATACCAAATTATGATAAAATAGAAAATAATTAAGTTAAATTGCATCATACAGCCGTTTCGTTTATGTGATGTTTGGTTTATTTTGTTTAGCGTCCTATTAACAGGCAGATGATAATGATTTTGTGATGGTGTTGGTGAAACAGGAGCTTATTCTATTTGACAACCGAATTATGTGAAATCTTATTAAATATGGATGGGCTATTCATCATAAGCTGTTCTAAGTGACAACCACGCTGTGTTATACCTAATTTGACTTAGTCCATGTATAGGAATTTGTTTTATTTTCAAGTTTTTGCGTATTATTCTACAATATTGCAATTTATACACGCCATGAACAGTTGAATTACAATATGCATATGCTCTTACTATGCATTGTATCAAATAACAAGTAGAAATTGGTACAAATGCATTCCCTTTTTTTCAAAACGCATTCGTGTTTATTTGTACAACTCCTTGAAAGAATTAATTTTGCGTTTATTCTAAAATTTGCTGATTTGTTTCTGCGGGCGTGTACGTTCCCGTAAACCATCCCAATTATACAGTATATCCATGTATATGGGTAATAGTCTTAAAAATTTCATCTTTGTGTTTTAAAACAGCAAGCATAGACTATTTTCACCGTTGTTAGGGTGTAGAGTGGCTTCTGAGTTATCATTTGGATTCAATTGATATGCATACCAAATATTCTTTGCCGACATTTTGTTTTGCTAAAAGGAAGATTATTTTGGAAACGCTTATCAGAACGCGTAACGAATGCCTTTCAAAAACGTTTATTTTTTGTATATACGTTTAGATGCATTTATGACAATTGTAAATAACAAAACAAATATTAGTCATGACGATCGGATATCATGATATCATACCTTAAATACCTTTATATCAAAGACACTACATACAGAATACACTCTTCATCAAAAGTCGCTTACCTCTATAACTATCTAAAACAAAAATGTGTTAGAAAAGTGATAATTTTCATTTCCCTATTGAAACCTTTCCGTATTAAATGTTTAAGTCCCAATATTACCATTGTCTCCAAATTGGAAAGGCTCACGGTCACATTTATGATATAATATGGAAATATAATATTTTTATGACAAGAAGCTTTTTAAAACTCTTTCTATAAAATCTAGTTTCATTATCCGGAGTTAATATGGCGCGCTTCGTAGGGAAAGAAACGGGCTTACCCTCCCGAAACACATTATTCTTGTATTTTGTCGTTGTTATTTTGTTGTTGTTATTTTGTTGTTTTTTTGCTGGTAAACATACATCTTCTTTATATTTCCCCTCGCTTTCTCGTTACTTTTATCGACTCTGAAAATAATTGCGACTTCTTTTATATGGGCCAATCCCTTGTTGTTTATGTACGTGCGTTTCTTATCAGAGTCGTTCTTAATGAATGTAAATGCATCAAGCTGTTGTATATTGATATTGTGTAACCATACCTAATAAATGGCTATCCAATTCGGCTTCTTTTATATTCGGTATATGACAAACGTGGGCGGGAAATATACTTTTTTAGCATTTGGGTACTAATACTAAACCATATATGCAAAAACTGTCTCCATTTGGTTTTCAAATGACAGACGAGAGATTGTCGTTCATTTTTAACCATTCCTTTGAGTGGGTGAAGAAATCATGGTCAGATTTACTGGGAAAGTTGACTGAGTCATGTGTCTGGAGCAAGCGTTTGAAGTCGTAACTGTTTAATGTACATGTACAATTTGTGTCATGTCGATGGTAAACAATATTTGCAATGATCCTTTTATTACTTAAACATATATTACATTTTAATTAATTTAGCACACATGAAATTCGTTTAGACTTTATATGCACTAGATTTTTGTATAAATTGTATTCTCTTTGAACATATTTGACTTAATTCGTTTTGTTTGGCTAGGATTATACATGTACCATGTAACACTATTTTAAAAGTATACTTATTTAAATTTCTGATCACAAAAGGTTTTTACATCCAAAAATTGTCAGGAAAAGGTTCTCACAGGTAATGTCGAAGGTGCCATCGGACTATTAGTGAGTTGAATAAGTCTATTTTTTCAGACTTAATTGGTGACCAAAACTTTTTTGTTATGTTTTATCTTGCTCTCGCCAGAATCAAATTTTACAAGATAGATTCTTTTGGAATTAAGGCATTTTAGAAATAGTCGATACATCGAGGTCATTTTCTATGAAAGGAGGAATTAGTGAGGAACTGTCAAAAGTTCGAAATGGTTTGTTTTTAATAAATTGCTTTTATCGACAATCTGGCAATTTGAAATGATTAAATTAAATCTTTGTTTAATTCTTCATTTGTGTTTTTATGTTTTATATCATTTCTTTATTTTTGCATAATACTTATTTTTTTCAGTTCACCTTTAAGAAAGAGTTTCAAGGCTCGTCTCGTGTTAGGGGTTTTGCCGTTTTATCATAACCGGCATGAAATTGGAGCCTTTCCTTAAACGCTTCTTTGTCATACCTAAATTGTGAAGAGTCCCATTGGTGTTTTTGTTTACCGGTCTGTCAGTATATCATTTATCTATAGTAAAAATCATTGTTTATCTGACCTAGGACCATTTACCTATTTTGTGACCTAGATAAGTCCCCAAGTAAAATATCAGGTACAAAATCACCTTTCTGACGTTAGTGCAGTAAGTTTAAACACCAGATGACGTCATATCTGTACCCGGTGAACTTTTATATTTCGGTCAAAGGTATTTAATATTATTACAAATGTAACAATGAGCTATTCAGACGATGACAAACAAATCTACCAAATGTTCTTAACTGTTTTATACGACTGTTTCATGATTACTCACAATAATGGGCTGGGTTGAGCTTTACACTGACCGATTATCCGACTTTCATTTTTTTTTTTTGGGGAATTTTTTGAATTTGTTCTCAGAATTGGCTCTTTATTGTCGTTTGTACCCTAAATGATATTGAACTGAAGTTATTTTTCTTAACATAGTGATTGATTCTTTCGATTTTTTTATGAATACTGTTTGTTAATCATTTTATGTAACAATTCTAGAAAAATAGCAAAAAGATCACTAAATGTTAACAAGACGGAAATTAAAACAAAAAAAGGTCACTTCAATTACTTTTATATTACTTTAAATCCTCATCAATTAATACTAATTGATACAATATCAAATGTATATCATGTTAAGGAACCATTTGTCACAGAGTAACCATTTATATTCGACAACTACATGTGCCATGTTTGCTTTCGTCAATGTTAATAATAGAAACAAACTAATTTCACCTCCTTATGAATTTAATTACCAGTTCAAAAGTTCACTTCCATTTGACAGACGGGTACTTGTCTAGGCAACGTTTTCTATTGATCTGGCGTGATGGATGCAGGCCTTCAGATCTTGGTCAAGACTTTTGCACCCCTCAGACATAACAGTTAGGTCACGATATTACCCACTTAGGCCAAGCCTTTTAATGTTTAGGTTTACATTATACTTACTCCTCAACTCGAAGTTTTTGTTAGTACTTAGCCCTCGTTTTATGGAATTAAGTTAGAATTACGGATTTGGTTTAATCTCGGAACTCCCTGTTGTCTAGAACTTAGAACAACAGTTATATACATCGTGTAGTTCAGGAAATAGACAGAAACAAATTCTGTTCAACGCAAGAATTTAAGATATTAAAAGAACGTATCTGTTTGGATGTGGTCGCCATCATGAATACAACAACTCCAATAGTACCCTTACGACTAGGGGCCGCCTGTTGGCCTAGTGGTTAAGGTGTCCCGACACTTAATCACTTGCCTGGTACTGAGCTAAGCCGGTGGTTTTTATTCGGGTATTCCGGCTTTCTTCCACCTCCAAAACCTGGCACATCCTAAAACAAAATAAACCAAAGCTATAACGAATATCATAAGAAATTGTACATTTATATGTCTCGGAAATACCTCTCAATATTCAAATTTACATTTATGTTATCACTCACTTTCTCAAAAGTCCCTTAAATTTGACATTTTTTTTTTTTTTTTTTGCGAACCAGATAAACACTTGTAGATTGTTAGGATACCTTGATGATCTTACTGTTTAGTTGTGATATAAGATAAGGCACATAAACTTTGATTAGCTTAATCCTATTTTAGCGGAAGGCTTTCAACGCGAGAAGCACTTGTACGTTTAGAATACACATAATGTTATTTTTTTAAAGAAAAAAACAAATTTGGAAAGAAGAATTTTTCATAAGACACCCTCCATGTATTCTTTAACAAGGACATGTATATTCTACGCATTCTTTAACAAAGAATTGTACATTCCACACAATCTTTAACAGGGAACTGTACATTCCACAAATTCTTTAACAGGGAAATGTACATTCCACACATTCTTTAACAGGGAAATGTACATTCACCACATTCTTTAACAGGGAATTGTACATTCACCACATTCTTTAACAGGGAATTGTACATTCACCACATTCTTTAACAGGGAATTGTACATTCACCACATTCTTTAACAGGGAATTGTACATTCACCACATTCTTTAACAGGGAATTGTACATTCCACACATTCTTTAACAGGGAATTGTACATTCCACACATTCTTTAACAAGGAATTGTACATTTCACACATTCTTAAAAAAGAATTGTACATTCAACACATTCTTTAACAAGGATTGTATATTCCGTACACTATTTTTTTTACAAGGAAATGAACACGACGTTCGTTGATCGTTTTAAAGTTTTATTATCTTTTCAATATTCAGTTATGTCATTTTTTTAGAACATTCATCTGTAGTGTAACCATGGTTAGATGTAATATTTGGCTCTCTTTACCTCTTTTAATTAACTGAGCAACATTAAGAGACTAATAAAAGACAAAAGCATAATAAAAGTATACATCTAATAGCATCTTCAAACTCGTACAACGATTAAATATGAATTTTTCTAAGGAACTGAATAATCTTGGCAAATACATTAATTTAGCTTTCAATTAATTTTTGTTATCAATAATATGGACTTCCGGTATTACCGTATTACAGATATATTACTCGTGGTATTAAGGTAATATAATGATGATAATTATATCTCACTATTCCTCTGTAGATACAACTGAATGACTATGATATTGTCTTAAATACCAAATTATTTAGAAAGTGCACATGGTGGTGACAATTTCATTACCTCTTGTTGGAGCAATTGAATTGAATTGACGAAAGTAGAATACTTTAAAGATAAATTTTGAGGTATGGCGTACAGGAAACAGAACATTAGACAAGTATGTCTATCAAAGTTGTACTAGTTGTGGGGTGATTTATAGGTTAATTGACACGGGTAGCGTATATATTACGCCACCACTTAGCCAGACAAAGGAAATCAAAGCCGACTAGGTAATCGAAACCGTACCGTTCACCCGTCTCATTATGGAATAGACTTGAAATGGAATTCTCAATGTGTGGCAGATTATATTCTAAATTCTAAGTATCGGTGATTTGTCAAAAAAGTTTAAGTTCATGACTAATGTAATAATACAATTGTATTGTTTGGTGAGGGGTGACGCGGTTTGTTTGCTAGGCTAACAAGCTTTTTGTTGCTGCTACTGAACCAAAACACGATGTCTGGTTAGTTTAAATGCTTCAATAGAATATATATCAAGTCGACATTTCCACGCAAGACTTTTGTATACTTTACAAATTTCACCTTTTGTCACTAATGAGCAAAGAAACATTTTATGCTTTTGAGTTAAAATTCTGAATTTTAATAGGCAATTAAATATATCTCGATACGAAAACAAACGGCCTTTAAAATAACTAGGCATGTCATCCATAAGGGCGTTGAGAGACATTCGCTTTGTGAAAGGTCATGACCCCATTACGCTATCGTGGTGGCATAATGTCAAATGCTGTTTGACCTTCGACCTATGCGTAGTGTTAAATATGTTTGACAGGAACGGCTTGACGGTGGTGTTTCGTGTCCAATTTTCTGCACTAAATGTACCACTAATTATCAGTGACCACCTACCTAATATTACCCGATATAGTTACGTCTTGTTTGTATATAAATATAAATGTCATCAGTGGGTTTCAGGGTCAGTTTACTCTTATAAATTCCGCTTGCGTGTTTTCAAATAATAGGAAATCCTACGCGTTTCACAATTTCCCCACTCTTAGTAATCATCAACACAGTTGCCTTATATGTAAATGATAGCCTGATAATAGTTTTTACTCACACTATATTTGACCACCGAGACACCAGATAGACCAAAATCCATAAATTGTGAAATATACTATCTCCTTATATATTTGGCCACATGAGAAATATCTTGAAATCCGGCTCTGATTCGTGACAAGCAAATATATTAACATCAGTATAAGCTCTTTTTGATATTACCGAATTCTTCTATAAGCTATAAAAATTTTGGTCGCTAGAATCAATGGCTAAATCTAGAATGACGAAACATATGTATGAGGTAGTTCTATAATTACTAAATAAATAAATTCATGTTTAAGGTACAATACCCTTCTTTGTGCGTTATTCCGGGATAGCACCTATAGCCATTTTGCAAGTAGGCTTGACATTCTCGTCGCTTCGGTAGTATGTTTGAATTGGCGGTTTTGACCAATATCGTCATTGGAATATGTCCAAGTAATGTATTTTTACATTCATAACATCTACCATATGACTCCTGAACGTTTGCTACCGTGTAAGTGGTATTTTTACTTCTACGTGACTTATAATTCATAAAAGAAGCTTTTGGTGGTGTTTTGGCACTTTCAATGGTGAATCAAAACCGTTTGGTGGTGTATTGACACTTTTGGTGGTGTTTTGACACTTTTGGTGGTGTTTTGACACTTTTGGTGGTGTTTTTACACTTTTGGTGGTGTTTTGACACCTTTTGGTGATATTATACTCACAGTTTGCTAATTAAGCGAAGTAACATTGCAACATAATGTCGAGAACATTGCATGTGTAAGTTCTCGTATTTATAGTTATGGAGAAGAAGATATTTAAAGGTGTGCTTCGTCTTTGACTTTTATGAGTCAGCAGAAGTTCTGGTGTGTTTTTATTGCACTTCTAAGTTGTCTGTATTAAACTGGGCAGACATTGCACCCTTTCTTCAGCATAAACTAAACACCCAATACCTTGACTGTAGGCTTCGTCAATCTGCGGAAGAAGTTTTCGGCATTTTCACACACTTGAACCTGTTGCACTTGGAGTGCATTGATCTCATTCATCTGGACAAAAACTAGTTCTTTTTACACCGAACTACAAACCTAAATTCACCAACAGTCGTAATACTATCATTTGTTTTGTATTGAAATCTCAAACATCCAATCAATGACCTCATTTCGGTGGTGTACAATCTCAGTGTTGTCTGTCGATTTCGCGGAATTGTATATACTAGGAAAACCCCAGTGATCCTATCAATATCCCCTGTTGAGTAGTCTATTGATAAGACTAAAGTCAAGTCAAGCAGGACCCAGGTTAGAGATATATAGGATAAGATTGTTTATTCTTCTGAACGATGACATCTAGAAATTGTAAACATTAATTTAGATAAATTTCAGCATTTTCTTATCATGATCTTAATCTGTTGTCAATGTAATATCTGACTAATC
This sequence comes from Pecten maximus, assembly GCF_902652985.1. Classification (NCBI taxonomy): domain Eukaryota; kingdom Metazoa; phylum Mollusca; class Bivalvia; order Pectinida; family Pectinidae; genus Pecten; species Pecten maximus. Next base: position 24,463,446 of record NC_047029.1, read on the forward strand.
AAACAAGTTCAACATCGGCGCACGTTGTTCTGCATATTGTACGTACATCATAGGTAGTCATTGTCACTGCGCGTGCAGCTAACGCCAAGTGATAGGTGCAATCTCACATCTCACAACACACTTGTTTAACTCCCATATTATGATCTATCAGTGCAATGCTGTACCTTACACAACACCGCCATAGAAACCTTTTGATTGCAGTTTCCCTTACTCTGCTCTGCCTAATAATAATATGACGTCATACAGGCGCAACATTGACTCTCCTCACGTCAATGTTTTTTACGTGGCCTCGTAAACCACGCTTCATGACAAACACCGAGATGATTTGTGATTTCCATATACCTTCTCCAGTCAATAAAAATACGAGACACTTTATAATTTGATAAAACTGACACTGAAATAAATATATAATCACCAAATTTAGCAACAATTAACCATTCAGCTGTCTCCGAAGTTGCCAAAATTACAACTGGACACTTTTCAATAGCTACGTGAACGCCCGCGTGTCATTTTGAGATGTTGAAAACAATAAATGTGTTTGTGCTATATTATGATTTCATGTGTGGAAAAGACGATAAAGATAAAATATATCAAGTTATGAATGTTCCCCACACAAAATAAATAAACAAGTAAACTAGGCCAATAGCATTCAGTACTCGGTTAGCAGATCCAGGTACGGAATAATTTAGATTCTGTATGATTGGGACGTGTCATCACCCAACAAATCATCTCTAGACACTACAACAGTACCGTATACAGAGTATAGATACACTGTGCCTAGTTATAAATGGAGGTCCGACATATAGAGCAGACACTGTAACAAGGTTAAGATAGAGCGATGAAGGGGAAAGGGTACAGGTGAACATCGTCCTTATCATCGCTTTTAATATCTTTATGTGAAATATTATCCAACTCGATTGTTGTATATGTAGAACAGTTTTCTACACAGGTAGCTCATCGCACTGGGCATAGACTACTGTTAGCGTGACCCTGCTTCGGCTCGTGACAAGATGACCAAGGTCGCGACGTCATGCCACCCGGACAACCAATGAAAGAGAGTCAGACGGTGGCGTAACTGTGTATACACGACCGTGTATTGTATTCAGTTTTAAAAGTCATTATAGTATTGTAAGACCCAGACAGAGGTTAAGAGGTCACGAACTGTGACAAAATACACAGCAAAGGAACCACGAAAAGTACGTTAATGCAAAATAGCCTATATTTCGTAATCCGATAGGTGGCGTCTCTGGAGTTCGCGGATTCAGTCAACGGCCAGGTCATGGCTGGAGCTCAGTATTTCATCAGATGTTTTAAAATCACACCTTCGTTGGATATGGAGGTAAGACGGAGGTTACATTCACGACACAGATTTTAGGTGTAGTATGAACATATAAATGTATTAAGTTTTTGCGTTTAAGATTTAAACTAGTCAATAAACCTTTAAACTAAAAAAAAAGACAAAAAATTCAAAAAAAAAAAGAAAAAAGAAGGAAACTTTGGCTTACTTCTACCAAACCCCATAATAGATGTTAATCTGTCCCGGTCAAGGGACATAGCCCTTACTCATTTGGGTGGTCGCTCAACTGAAAGTCCGAAGGTTGAATTTGGAGGCTTTATGACATGTTTAGGTAGTCAGATCCCAAATCTTACAATGGAGGCAACAGATATATTTTAGTTGCTGTTGTAATTCTTAGTAATGAAACAAAAGCAAATCCGAATTTCTGAAAAGAACACCAATAGCTCAACAAATTTCTTGGTGAAATGTGTGTATATAGGCCTACATCATTATACGCTATTGCGTAAACTCGTTTCAAAGCTTGTTATAGGTATTTTTGGATTGCGTTATTGAAAGTGTTAATATAGATCTCCACCTGTTAGATCAGCTGTCGCGATGATAGCCCTTATTGTGTATCAATACTCGCTTAAACATTGACATTTGATGTTTGAACATAACTTCGCTCGATGTTGTTGTATACATATACTTTAATGATAATCTTGGTGATCAACTCAGGAAGTTAAGATAACGTTATCGTTGATCACAAATACAGTTTAAAGTGCACAACTACCGCACAGTTACAGGCGACCCGACGATTTTCTTCCTATAAATCACAGTAAAATCACACCTGGATAGAGAAGGCCCTTACCTAAACGCCTAGTGTTAGAATGTAATGTATCTTGTTACTGCTTTTAGTGTCTTGTTACTATTCCAGTGTCTTGTTCCTATTCCAGTGACCTGTTACTATTCCAATATCCTGTTACTATTCCAGTGTCTTGTTACTATTCCAGTGTATTGTTACTATTCCAGTGTCTTGTTAATATTCCAGTGTCTTGTTCCTATTCCAGTGTCCTGTTACTATTTCAATATCCTGTTACTATTCCAGTGTCTTGTTACTATTCCAGTGTCTTGTTACTATTTAAGTGTCTTGTTACTATTCCAGTGTCTTGTTATTATTCCAGTGTCTTGTTACTATTCCAGTGTCTCGTTACTATTCCAGTGTCTTGTTACTATTCCAGTGTCTTGTTACTATTTAAGTGTCTTGTTGCTGTTACAGTATCTTGTTACTATTCCAGTGTATTGTTACTATTCCAATGTCGTGTTACTATACCTGTGACGTGTAAATATTCCAGTGTCGTGTTACTATCCCAGTGCCGTGTTACTATTCCAATGTCTTGTAACTATTCCAGTGTCGTGTAACTGTTCCAGTGTCGTGTAACTGTTCCAGTGTCTTGTTACTTTTCCAGTGTCTTGCTACTATTCCAGTGCCTTGTAACTATTTCAGTGTCTTGTTATTGTTCCAGTGCCTTGTTACTATTCCAGTGTCTTGTTACTATTTCAGTGTCGTGTAACTGTTCCAGTGTCTTGCTACTATTCCAGTGCCTTGTAACTATTCCTGTGTCTTGTTGCTGTTACAGTGTCTTGTTACTATTCCAGTGTCTTGTTACTATTTCAGTGTCGTGTAACTGTTCCAGTGTCTTGTTACTATTCCAGTGTCTTGTTACTATTCCAATGTCTTGTTACTATTCCAGTGTCGTGTAACAGTTCCAGTGTCTTGTTACTGTTACAGTGTCTTGTTTCTATTCGAGTGTCGTGTTACTATCTAAATGTCTTGTTACTTTTCCAGTGTAGTGTTACTATTGCAGTGTCTTGTTACTATTTCAGTGTCTTGTTACTATTCCAGTGTCTTGTTACTATTCCAGTATCTTGTTACTATTTAAATGTATTGTTACTATTTAAATGTCTTGTTACTTTTCTAGTGTAGTGTTACTATTGCAGTTTCTTGTTAATATTCTAGTGTCGTGTTGCTATTCCAGTGTCTTGTTACTATTCCTCTAACTTGTTACTTGTCCAATGCCTTGTAACTGTTCGAGTGTATTGTTACTTTTTCCATTGTCCTGTTACTTTTTCCAATGTATTGTTGCTATTCGGGTGCCGTGTTACTATTCCAGTGTCTTGTTACTAGTTCAGTGTCTTGTTACTATTCCAGTGTGTTGTTACTAGTTCAGTGTCTTGTTACTATTCCAGTATCCGTTTACTATTCCAGGGTCTTGTTACTATTCCAGTGTCTTGTTACTATTCCAGTGTCTTGTTACTAGTTCAGTGTCTTGTTACTATTCCAGTGTCTTGTTACTATTCCAGTGTCTTGTTACTATTCCAGTGTCTTGTTACTATTCCAGTGTCTTGTTACTATTCCAGTGTCTTGTTACTATTCCAGTGTCTTGTTACTATTCCAGTGTCGTGTTACTATTCCAATATCCTGTTACTATTCCAGTGTCTTGTTACTATTCCAGTATCTTGTTACTATTCCAGTGCCTTGTTACTATTCCAGTATCTTATTACTATTCCAATGTCGTGTTACTATTCCAGTGACGTGTAACTATTCGAGTGTCTTGTTACTATTCCAATGTCTTGTTACTATTCCAATGTCTTGTTACTATTCCAGTGTCTTGTTATCATTCCAGTGTCTTGTTACTATCCCAATGTCTTGTTACTATACCAATGTCTTGTTACTATTCCAGTGTCTTTTTTCTATTCCAGTGCCTTGTTACTATTCCAGTGTCTTGTTACTATTACAGTGTCTTGCTACTATTCCAGTGTCTTGTTACTATTCCAGTGTCTTGTTACTATTCCAGTGTCTTGTTACTATTCCAGTGTCTTGTTACTGTTCCAGTGTCTTGTTACTATTCCAGTGTCTTGTTACTATTCCAGTGTCTTGTTACTATTCCAGTGTCTTGTTACTATTCCAGTGTCGTGTTACTATTCCAGTGTCTGTTTACTATTCCAGTGTCTTGTTACTTATTCCAGTGGTCGTGTTACTATTCCAGCTGTCGTGTTTAACATGTTCCAGTGTCTTGTTACTATTCCAGTGTCTTGTTACTATTCCAGTGTCTTGTTACTATTCCAGTGTCGTGTTACTATTCCAGTGTCTTGTTACTATCCAGTGTCGTGTTACTATTCCAGTGTCTTGTTACTATTCCAGTGTCTTGTTACTATTCCAGTGTCTTGTTACTTTCCAGTGTCTTGCTCTTTTAGTGTCTGTTACTATTCCATGTCTGTTATATCCAGTTCTGTTACGTTCCAGTGTATTGTTACTGTTACAGTGTCTTGTTACTATTCCAGTGTCTTGTTACTATTCCAGTGTCTTGTTACTATTCCAGTGTCTTGTTACTATTCCAGTGTCTTGTTACTATTCCAGTGTCTTGTTACTTTCCACTTGTACTATTCCAGTGTCTTGTTACTATTCCAGTGTCTTGTTACTGTTCCAGTGTCTTGTTACTATTCCAGAATCTTGTTACTATTCGAGTGTCTTGTTACTATTCCAATCTCTTGTTACTATTCCAATATCCTGTTACTATTCCAATGTCTGGTTACTATTCCAGTGTCTTGTTACTATTCCAGTGTCTTGTTACTATTCGAGTGTCTTGTTACTATGGCAGTGTCTTGTTACTATCCCAGTGTCTTGTTACTATTCCAGTGTCGTGTTACTATTCCAGTGACTTGTTACTATTCCAGTGCCGTGTTACTATTCCAGTGTCGTGTTACTATTCCAGTGTCGTGTTACTGTTCCAGTGTCGTGTTACTATTCCAGTGTCGTGTTACTATTCCAGTGTCTTGTTACTATTCCAGTGTCTTGTTACTATTCCAGTGTATTGTTATTATTCCAGTGTATTGTTACTTTTTGAGTGTCGTGTTACTATTCCAGTGTCTTGTTACTATACCAGTTGCGTGTAACTGTTCCAGTGTATTGTTACTGTTACAGTGTATTGTTACTATTCCAGTGTCATGTAACTGTCCCAGTGTCTTGTTACTGTTCCAGTGTCTTGTTACTGTTACAGTGTATTGTTACTATTCCAGTGTCGTGTAACTGTCCCAGTGTCTTGTTACTGTTCCAGTGTCTTGTTACTATTCCAGAATCTTGTTACTATTCGAGTGTTTTGTTACTATTCCAGTGTCTTGTTACTATTCCAGTGTCTTGTAACTGTCCCAGTGTCTTGTTACTATTTCAGTTTATTGTTACTATTCCAGTGTCTTGTTACTATTCCAGTATCTTGTTACTATTTAAATGTATTGTTACTATTTAATTGTTATGCTTTCTTTTGTGGGTGTTCATGCAAGGTCTGTATAATCTAGGGCTTTTTCTATTCCAGTGGCTGGGACATTCCTTACTTGTACTTTTTGGATTGATTTTGGGGTGTACTATTCCGTGCTTTTAATACCAGTGCGTGTAACTGGCCAGTGGTATTGTACGTAAAGTTGGTGTCATCCGGTGTATTTCTATTTGTTGTACATTCCAGGCTTGTAATCCGGCGGTTACTATCCGGGGTCTGTAAATTTTTGGGTATTTAAGGTCCCGGGGTTTTTTTAAGGGCCGCGACCCGGCGGGTTAACCCGGGCTTGTTACATCCAGTGTCTTAACTGGCCCAGTGTCCTTGTTACTATTCTTATTGTTATATTTCCCGTTCTGTACTTTCCCAGATCTGTTTACTATTTAATGTTTTTACTATTAAATGTTTTTATTTTGTGTATGTTCATTTATTTTTTTTTAAAAAGTGGGACTATTTTCCGGCGAAAAATAAAAATTTTTAAATTGGGGATTGACTTAATTTTTGACTAATTTTTGGGGGAACCATTTTGGGACACCCTTTTTACTGCCAGTTTTTATTTCCCGGCGTACATTTCCCTTGTTTATCCCGGGGTTTTTTACCCGGGCTGAATTCCCGTCCCTTTTCATTCAGGGTTGTTACTTTCCCGGTTTTTTTATTCCCGTTATTTTTTTTTAAAAGTTTGGGGGTTTGGTGGGTTTGGGCTATTCCCGGGTTTTTTTAAAATTTTATTTTGGGGTTTTTACCGGCGCCCCCGGGGAGTTGTTATGATTTTTATGGGTTTTCCCCTTTCGGTTTTTTTTCCAGGGGGTGTAAATGTTCCAGTGTGTTACTGTCGTGTTTTTTTCTTTCGTGTATTTTTAATTTTTTTCGGGCTTTAATTTTTTCTTTTTCTTGTTCGTCAGTTTTGTTTCTATTTCCCTTTTGTTTTTATTTTTTTCCCCGTTTTTTTTTTTTTTACTTTCCAAAGTTTTTTTCATTCGGGTTTTTTTTCCAACCTTTTTTCCCCTTCCTTTTTTTTTTCCAAATTTTTGGTTTTTTTTGGGTTTTTTTATTTTAGGGGTTTTACTATGGTTTTTTTTAGTGTCTTGTTTCTTTTTTCTTGATTCCTTTTTCCCGGTTTTTCTTTTGGGTTTAATTTTGTCTTTTACTATTTCCGTTTTGTTCTATTCCGTGTCTTTTATTCCTTTTTTAATGATTTTTCCCTTTTCCCTGTTGTTTTGGTTGGGGTTTGGGTTTTTTCCAATTTTTTTATTTTATTTTAAATTTTTTTTAAAAGTTCTTTTGGGGTTAAATTTTTTTTTTTTGTTTTTTTTTTTTTTATTTTTTTTTTCCAATTTTTTTTTGTGGTTTTTTAAATTTTTTGTTCTTTGTTTTCCCTTGGGTTTATTTCCGTGGTAAGGGCCCCCTGTTTGTCTGTTCCCTGTTGTTTATTCCCGGTTTTTTTACTTTCCGTGTTTGTTCTATTCCGTTCTTTTTATTTTTTAATTTCCCTTTTTACTTTCCTTCGGGGTTCTATCCAGTGTTTGTTACTTTCCTTTTTTTCTTGTGTGTAATTTTGTTTTTTTCCCAAAATTTCTGTCTTTTTTTTCCAGGTTTTTTATTTTTTGTTCTTTTGGGGGAAATTCCCCCTGTTTTTTTTTGTTTTTTTCTTCTTTTGGCATTTTTTTTTTTCCTTTTTCCATTCTTTTTTTGTTACACAGTTTTTTTTTCCTTTTTTAAACCATTTTTAAAAATTTTCCCGGTTGTTACTTATTTTTTCCTTTTTTTCTTTTATTTTGTTTTTTTTTTCTTTCTGTTCTTTTTTTTTTTCCTTTTTATTTGGTTTTTATTTCCCCTTTTTTCATTTGTTTTTCATTTTTTTTACATTTTTGGGGGTTTTATTTTAGTTTTCTTTTTTTTGGTTTTTTTAAGGGGGGGTTTTTTTGGTTTTTTTCTATTCCTTCTTGTTACTTTCCCTGCTGTACTTTTCCAGTGTTTGTTACTATTCCATGTCCTTTACTTTTCCAGGTTTGTTCTTTCCGTGCTGTTTTATTTTAGTTTGTTACTTCAGTTCTGTACTTTTCCGGGGGGTTTTTATTTTGTTTTTTATTTCCCTTTTTTTCCGGGGTTTTTTTCCTTTTGGTTTTTTTCATTCCTTTTTTTAAATTCCCCTTTTTTTTTTTTTTTTTTCGTTTTATTTTCCCGTGTTTTTTTTTTTCGGGTTACTTTCCTGTTTTTTTTGGGGTTTTTTTTTCCCCGTTCGTTCTATTCCTGGGTTTTTTCTACCAGGGGGTTCTATTCCGTGTTTTTTCTATTTTCCGGTTTGTTCATTCCGTGTCTTTTTCTTCCTTTTTTTTTCCCTTTTTTCCTTTGTTAATTCCAGTTTTTCCCGGCCTTTCTTGGGCTTTAAAGTTTTTTGTTATTTTCCCGTGTCTGTTACCCAACCCTTTTTTTTTTTGTCTTGTTCTTTCCCCTGTCTTGTTTTCTTTGTGTTTTTTTTTCCAGTTCTTTTCCCTTTATTTTTTTTTTTTTATTTAAATTTTTTAATTTTTTTTCATTTGTTTGTTATTTTCCCTGTTTTTTTATGTTTGTTTTTTCAAATTCGGTTTTTTTTTTATTCCGGGGTGTTCTAAAGTTTATATTCCCTTCTTGCTTTCCAAGTTTTTTTGGGGGTTTTTTTTTTTGTTCTTTTCTTTTTTTTCGTCCCTTTTTTTTTTTTATTCGGTTTAATTTTTGTTATTTTCCCCGTGTCCCTTTTATATTTCCCGTTCTTTTACATCCCGGTTTTTTTTTATTTTTATTCCTTGTTTTTTTTTCGGTTTTTGTTCTATTTTGGGCCCTTTTTTTTTCCAGTGTCTTGTTACTATTCCCGTGTCTTTTTTTGGGTTTTTTTTTTCCAACTTTTTTCCCGTTTTTTGTTTTTTATTCCCGTTTTACATTCCTTCTTTTTCATTCCAGTCCTGTTTAAATTATTTTTCCAAGTTTTTTTCCAGGTTGTTACATCAGTGTTTGTTTATTTTTTTTTATGTCGGTGTCCCTTTGGGCTTTTATTTTTCGTTTTTCCCTTTTGGTTTTTTTAAAATGTTTGTTTCTTTCCTTTTCTCTGTCCGGGTTTTGTTTTTAGGGCTGTTTTTTAGGAAAATTTCCCTGTCTTTTTTTTTCGTGTTTTTTCCCCCCTTTTTTTCTTTTGGGTTTTGGTTTTTCAGTTTCTTTTACTTAAAACCCCCCCCCTTTTTGGTTTTCCGTTCTTTTCCCCCCCCTTTTTTTTTTTGTTTTCCGTTTTTCCCCTTTTTTTGTTTTTTTTCTTTTTGTTCCAATGCCCCCCCGGTTTTTTTTGAAGGGGGTTTTTTTACATTCCCGGCGGGGTTTCGGGTTTCCCCTGTTTTTTTTTTTGGGGGGGGGGATTTTGTTTTCATTCCCGGGGGTTCCCGGGGAAAGGGCTTTTTTCCCGGGGGTTTTTTTCAGGTCGTTAACCCTTTTTAAATTTTTTGTTTAAGTTTCGGTTACTTTCCGTGTTTTTAAAAAGTTTTAAATGTCTTTTTACTATTCCACTTTTTTATTTTTCTTTTTGGGTTCATTCCAGTTTTTTTACTTCCGGGTTTGGCTTTTAGTTTTTTTTCCGGTTTTTCTTTTTGGTTTTCCCTTCTTTTTTTCCTTCCTTTTTCCCGTTTTGTTTTACCCGGGGTTTTTTTAAATTTATTCCGGGTTTTTTTTTTTTTTTTTAATGTTTGGTTTTTTCCCTTTTTTTTCCGTGTTTTTTAAATTCCCCTGTCTTGTTTCTATTTTTCCCGTTTGTTACTATTTTTCGTTACTATTCCCTTTTTTTTTTTTCCTTTTTTTTCCCTTCTGTTACTTTTCCTGTTTTTTTTCAGGGGTTTTATTTTTTTTTTTCCCCTTTTTCCCGGCTTGTTACTATCCCGTGCCTTTTTCTATCCGTGTCTTTACTTTTTCCGTGTTTGTTTAATTTTTTTTTCCTTTTTTATTTTTGTTCTGTTCATTTTTCTTTTGGGTTTTTCCCTTTTTGTTTTTTTTTTTTACTTTTTACTTTTTTTTGTTTTCCCTTTCCTTCCCCTTTTTTCCATTCGGATTTAAGTTTTTTTTTTCCCTTTTTTAATTTTCCTTTCCCCCCTTACTTTAGTTTTTATTCCAGGCTTTTCACCGGTTTTTTACTTTTTTATTTTTATTTTTCATTTTTTTTATTTTGGGGTTTTTATTTTGTTTTTTTCCTTCTTGTTATTTCCCCTTTTTCTTCCATTTGTTTTTTGGGTCTTTTTTTTTTTGTAACCCCTTCTTGTTCTTAAATTTTGTTACTTTTTCCAGTGTCTTGTTACTATTCCAGTGTCTTGTTACTATTCCTGTGTCTTGTTACTAAGCCAGTGTCTTGTTACTATTCCAGTGCCTTGTTACTATTCCAGTGTCTTGTTACTATTCCTGTGTCTTGTTACTATTCTAGTGTCTTGTTACTATCCCAGTGTCTTGTTACTATCCAAGTGTCTTTTTACTATTCCAGTGTCTTGTTACTATTCCAGTGTCTTGTTACTTTTTCCAGTGTCTTGTTACTATTCTAGTGTCTTGTTACTATCCCAGTGTCTTGTTACTATCCAAGTGTCTTTTTACTATTCCAGTGTCTTGTTACTATTCCAGTGTTTGTTGCTGTTACAGTGTCGTGTTATTATTCCAGTGTCTTGTTACTATTCCCGTGTCTTGTAACTGTTCCAGTGTCTTAAGCGCTACTGCATGTCTAGTATGTTGTTGTTCTTAAACTTCCTTGTCACTATTTCCAGTTCCCTGTAACGATTTCCAGTTACTTGTCACTATTTCCGGTTCCTCGTCACTATTTTCGGAACAATTATATTTCAGGTTCCTTGTCACTATTTCCGGGACACTGTCAATATTTCCTGTTCCTCGTCACTATTTCCAGTTTTTTATCACTTTTCCCGATGCTTCTTACTATTTCCGGTACTTAGATGAACTTTCGGTAGTAAACTTACATACGAGAGTTGCTCGAGTAATCTAGTTAATTATAATCTCCAGTGGTAAGTGATAATTAAGTTGACATCTTATTCCTTTTGTGTACCTGTTTTCTTACTATACATATCCAAAATGGATTATTTGTACTACTTTATAGGAAAGATCAAATATTTGAATATCACCTTTAGTAAAGTAACGTTTCTTCTTCAAATTGCTGATTTTAATATTTTCCAAATCTTTCCAGTATTGATATAAAGAATCATTTGACCCCCTATGACAACACACATGCACCTCGCATTTAAGACGTCATGTGTTTTAAATCTGAAGTCGTGCGCTTAAGAAAGGTCTGTATATTTTAGGCAACAAAATTGATGCTCAGCAAAATCTTAAACGTTTATCATTAACCCTAACCCTCCTTCCCCAAAAAGCTCGTCTGTATATAACGTTGACATTTTACTTCCTCCGACGAACCTGTAATAATGCATTACCTCACTCATATCCGCTGTTATCGACTGTATACTTTAAGAAAATCATGTCATATAATATATTCAATATGATACTGTTTAAATTCTTTATCCACGCAAGTAAGTTCATTTTCTTGTTTGGTTTGAATCTTGAGTATATTGTCTTCAATACGGAAAACAACTTAGAGGAAAATGCACTTTGTATGTATGCTTTCAGATATAATATCATCAAAGAGCGTATACAAAGCTCAGTTGGTTGTATATATAGATAGAGTATAGCAGAAAGGTCCATTTCCTGTTCTTACGAATATGCTTCCTCAACAAACTTTGTAATTTTTCATTTTATTGGACGCGACAGCTCTGATTGCGCAGACTAATACTGATGCTCTGTTAAGTAATAAAGGTCGCTGCACGTGAAAAAACTTGAAGGTCCTTGAGGCCCAATCAAATCACTTTATCTAATATGCTTCTTACCAGTTAATACATGTATAAAAACACACACCCTTCTAGAAACTACGAACCATATATATCATGTCCGTTTTAATGTTGTAGTCTAGATATCTTCTGTTCTTAACTTTTATGCCACTGAGTATGGTTTACAAACCAAAATATTCAAAACTGTTAAAGAATGCCAGTCATATGTTAGCTGTCTCCTGTGGCAGCAACATCACATTTACTCAAACGGTTATGTCAGCAAAGATATACGTCGTAAACATGCAAGTTTTCCTTGACGGTTTCGAGGGTATTAATCAATCAGGGTTTAGTCAGTTCTTTGTAGTTGACTGATATATGACCTGGAAGTCTGGGTTCACCAGACGCTCTACACTGAGATGCCCTTCATACAATTACACATCTAAAATATAATAAGTCTCGGATTTGTTTATAAATTTATTTTTAGATCAGCCAATTTTAGCCGCGTATTACCGTGTAATATGTTACTGCGGTAGGCTATGCAAATTGCGGACACGTGTACCAATTGAAAACATGTGGATCTTTAGAGTAGGAAAAGTTCTTTTACCGACAGAATAAGTCATTCATTCATGTATTTATTAATTTGAAGATTACTGATCTTGAGGCAATTGATCTCTGAAATAAATTTAATCCAATCATATTCGCACACGGATATAAAAATTGTTCCAATCCGTTCATACCATGATGTTCTTTACAATATGAACTATTTAAGACTGCTATATTATTTTCGTTCTTAAACTTTTTACATATTTTTGCTGGAATTCCATATACATTAATTGTCGTTAATAGTGCAACTAATTAATTGTGTTGTGTTTAATTCCGAGGTTATATATCAACTACGAAAACAGTAACGGTTTATATGCATTTTTACATGATATATGTACTGTTTCCGATGCCGTTACAAGTATACGCTATAATCATAACGTTAGGGAATAAAAACATATTTGATGGATGAAACATTTATGTAAATCGGCCCCAGGTCAGCGACGAAGCGTTACGTCTGTGCGCGTGTGTGTGTTCTAAGATACCTGACGTTATTATAATTAACTCACTATAAACAAATCTAAATTTCTTGGAAATTAGATTTGCGGTTTAGAAATGATGTCCGTTTCCTGTCAGAGCTGAGAGAATGGATGTGTGTAGGTGTTAGGTAAAACATCTATTCATTTAGTGGTATGGTCACAAGGATGTATATTATATGCAATGTATGTCTGTCAAGGTAGTCATTATGCAGCAAATCTGTTTGAATACAGCTATAAACTTTACATGTATTCGTAACACCTGAAACATTACCTTGTTTTATCGTACCATATCACATTGTCCATACAGTCCGTCCATACAATATAACATTACCCTTACAATCCGTCCATACAATATCACATTGTCCATACAGGCCGTCCATACAATATCACATTGTCCATACAGGCCGTCCATACAATATCACATTGTCCAACAGGCCGTGCATACAATATCACATTGTCCATACAGGCCGTCCATACAATATAACATTGTCCATACAGGCCGTCCATACAATATAACATTGTCCATACAGGCCGTCCATACAATATAACATTGTCCACACAGGCCGTCCATACAATATAACATTGTCCACACAGGCCGTCCATACAATACAACATTACCCTTACAATCCGTCCATACTTTACAACATTATCCATACAATCTGTCCATACAATACAACATTATCCATGCAATCCGTCCATACAAAACATTATCCATACATTACGCCTATACAATACAATATTGTCCATGCAATCCGTCCATACAATACAAAATTTTCCATACAATACAAAATGATCAATACTTAACTACATTGTCCAAACAGTATCACATTACCTTATACAATACAATATTGTCTAGCAATCCGTCCATACAATATAACTTTGTAATGAAATAAGAAATAAGTAAAAATATTATCAACACCATACCACATTACCCATACAGTCCGTCAATACAATACAACATTGTCCATACAATCCGCCCATGCAACATTGTCAATACAGTACAATTTGCCCATGCAATACAGCATTTCTCATACAATACAAAATTGTCCATACAGTGTATAATACAGCATTGTCAATTCAATACCACATGGTCCATATAATACCACACAATACCACATGGTCCATACAATACCACATGGTCCATACAATACCACATAGTCCATATTATACCACATGGTCTATACAATACCACATGGTCCATATTATACCACATGGTCCATACAATACCACATGGTCCATATAATACCACATGGTCCATACAATACCACATTGTCCACACAATACCACATGGTCAATACAATATCACGTTATACATACAATACAGCGTTGCCATGCATTGCAATATTGCTCATACAATCCAATAATGTCCATATAATATGTCTTAACAAACCCATAGTGTACATGTCCACCTTATATAATCCGTCCATAATGTCCAATTCAGTCCATGGATTCGTCCAAAAAATTTCGCATTGTCAATGCAAACAAACAATTCAAGCATACTATGCTTCTGTATTTTGTTATATAAATCAACGCATGTGTTTTTATGTACGCGTATCACTGCGCGTGTACATAACACAGATATATATTATGTACATTGTATATTATGATGTATATTTATACGCTACGCAACACTGATACAAACGGCGTGTGTAGATCGGATATGTAAGGATTTCCGATACGCAGTAACATTTTTATTTTAATTTCCGACCCGTTGTACTTTAAACAAAATCGATGATGTCTTCATTCTAAGGAGCTTCCTGACTTTGACTATCCTACAAATTCCAATGATCCAGTTTTTGGAGATCTGTATTAGGATCGCACGCGTCATCAACTTAAAACTACAGAAAACATGTGGCCTTGTTTACAATTCCGCGCGTATTTCGAGCGGCCACGTGTGTCTCGTCAGAATCTAGTCTAACTGATTCTATAACATTTGATCCACGCGGTACGAACCGGTTACGCGTGCGCAATTGTTTGGTCACGTGAACAGTGACGCTTGGGAGGAATCTGTACTGCAGGGAAAATGTTAAGCATGCATGTAATTATAGCACGGTTTCGTTAGTCCGAACAAAATCTATTTCAACAAATTGCGGAAACATTATATTGAACGAATGTTCCTTTAATTTCAACATTTCCAGTCAAATCACATTGATTATTGACTCATTAAGCAAGACATCCATTGGCCTGCGTCTTAGTTACCGATTATTTGATTGGCTATCGTTTCAGTAAACCGAACAAACATTTGTTTCCGGCTTTTAATTCAGGCACATATTGGTTTCCGTCTATAAATCTGGTTTGAGACTTTATCATCAAGTTAAACACCGGTCTCTAGACAAAAAATGATCAGCGACTCCCTAATATAAGGACGCAGTGTTTTTTTCTGACAAATATTTTCAACTGAGAAATCCAAAGAAATATCGTCTCCGACTGTTCGGTGTGGACACTCTTGGTTACGGAATCTTTGAGCTAGACGTGAATTTGTTTCATCCAGAGGACCATTTGGTTCCGACCTAATAATCAAGATAGGCATTGCCTATTGGCTCTTTTTTAATCCGGATACACCTTGGATACCGACACGTACATTAATCCAGACATAACGTGGAGATCGCCTCTTTAGTCAAAAAAGAGCTTGGAGACCGGTTTTTTTTTATCTAGAACCTTTCATTCAAACAAGCCTTTGAGGCCGGGGTTTTGACCTAACCTCAAGACCCACCATGCGGTCCAGACAAACTCTGAAGACCGACTGGTCAAGTAGGACAGACCTTCGATAACAACTCTTTACTCCGTACTAACCTTGAGGACCCAGTCTTAAAATCAGACAGACCTTGGTTACCGACTCTTTAATTCGGAAAGGTAATTAAATCTGGCACTTTCATCCAAACAAACCCTGAGGACTGGCTCTGAGATCAAGACAAACCCTGAGGACTGGCTCTGCAATCAAGACAAACCCTGAGGACTGGCTCTGTGATCAAGACAAACCCTGAGGACTGGCTCTGAGATCAAGACAAACCCTGAGAACTGGCTCTGCGATCAAGACAAACCCTGAGGACTGGCTCTGCGATCAAGACAAACCCTGAGGACTGGCTCTGAGATCAAGACAAACCCTGAGGACTGGCTCTGAGATCAAGACAAACCCTGAGGACTGGCTCTGCAATCAAGACAAACCCTGAGGACTGGCTCTGAGATCAAGACAAACCCTGAGGACTGGCTCTACGATCAAGACAAACCCTGAGGACTGGCTCTGAGATCAAGACAAACCCTGAGGACTGGCTCTGAGATCAAGACAAACCCTGAGGACTGGCTCTGAGATCAAGACAACCCCTGAGGACTGGCTCTGCGATCAATACAACCCCTGAGGACTGGCTCTACGACCAAGACAAACCCTGAGGACTGGCTCTGAGATCAAGACAAACCCTGAGGAATGGCTCTGCAATCAAGACAAACCCTGAGGACTGGCTCTGCGATCAAGACAACCCCTGAGGACTGGCTCTGCGATCAAGACAACTCCTGAGGACTGGCTCTGAGATCAAGACAAACCCTGAGGACTGGCTTTGCGATCAAGACAAACCCTGAGGACTGGCTCTGAGATCAAGACAAACCCTGAGGACTGGCTCTGAGATCAAGACAAACCCTGAGGACTGGCTCTGCAATCAAGACAACTCCTGAGGACTGGCTCTGCAATCAAGACAACCCCTGAGGACTGGCTCTGAGATCAAGACAACCCCTGAGGACTGGCTCTGAGATCAAGACAAACCCTGAGGACTGGCTCTGCAATCAAGACAAACCCTGAGGACTGGCTCTGAGATCAAGACAAACCCTGAGGACTGGCTCTGAGATCAAGACAAACCCTGAGGACTGGCTCTGAGATCAAGACAAACCCTGAGGACTGGCTCTGCAATCAAGACAACTCCTGAGGACTGGCTCTGCAATCAAGACAACCCCTGAGGACTGGCTCTGAGATCAAGACAAACCCTGAGGACTGGCTCTGAGATCAAGACAAACCCTGAGGACTGGCTCTGAGATCAAGACAAACCCTGAGGACTGGCTCTGAGATCAAGACAACCCCTGAGGACTGGCTCTGCGATCAATACAACCCCTGAGGACTGGCTCTACGACCAAGACAAACCCTGAGGACTGGCTCTGAGATCAAGACAAACCCTGAGGAATGGCTCTGCAATCAAGACAAACCCTGAGGACTGGCTCTGCGATCAAGACAACCCCTGAGGACTGGCTCTGCGATCAAGACAACTCCTGAGGACTGGCTCTGAGATCAAGACAAACCCTGAGGACTGGCTTTGCGATCAAGACAAACCCTGAGGACTGGCTCTGAGATCAAGACAAACCCTGAGGACTGGCTCTGAGATCAAGACAAACCCTGAGGACTGGCTCTGCAATCAAGACAACCCCTGAGGACTGGCTCTGCAATCAAGACAACCCCTGAGGACTGGCTCTGAGATCAAGACAACCCCTGAGGACTGGCTCTGAGATCAAGACAAACCCTGAGGACTGGCTCTGCAATCAAGACAAACCCTGAGGACTGGCTCTGAGATCAAGACAAACCCTGAGGACTGGCTCTGAGATCAAGACAAACCCTGAGGACTGGCTCTGAGATCAAGACAAACCCTGAGGACTGGCTCTGCAATCAAGACAACTCCTGAGGACTGGCTCTGCAATCAAGACAACCCCTGAGGACTGGCTCTGAGATCAAGACAAACCCTGAGGACTGGCTCTGCAATCAAGACAAACCCTGGGGACTCACACTCAAATTACAGACAGATCTTGTAGACCTTCTCTTGAATTAAGACATCTCTTATAGACGCTTTCTTAAATTCAGACAGATCCTGTAGACCCTCTGTTTAATTCAGGCAGATCTTGAGACCCTCTTTTTTACACAGACTGATCTTGTAGACCCTCTATTTTATACAAACAGATCTTGTAGACCCTCTCTTTAATTCAGACATATCTTGCAGACCCTCTCTATAATTCAGACAAATCTTGTAGACCCTCCCTTTAATTCAGACAGATCTTGGAGATCATCTCTTTAATTCAGACATATCTTGGAGACCATCTCTTTAATTCAGACATATCTTGTAGACCCGCTATTTTATACAAACAGATCTTATAGACCCTCTCTTTAATTCAGACGGATCTTGTAGACCCTCTTTTTAATTCAGACTGATCTTGTAGACCTTTCATATTATTCAGACTAATCTTGTAGACCCTCTCTTTAATTCAGAGCAATAAGTTACTGGTTCTTCAATCGAGATAGACCTCGTAGAGCATGTCTTTAATTCAGAGACCTTGCAGGCCGACTCTTTTATCACGACAAACCATGGACAACGAATATTTTCTAATCCAGACAAACCTTTCGAAACCGAGTCTTTAATCAGGAAAAACATTTCTTCATGACCCTTTAATACGAACACGGAAAAACCTTTCTTCGGGACCCTTTAATGCGAACACGCCTTTGAGACCGGCACTTTAATCTAGACAAGTCCTGAAGACCAACTCTGCAATTAAGGAAGACTATGGAGATTGACTCTTTAATCGAGACAACCTGTGGAGAATGACTCTTTAATCAGGACAAACTTCGGAGACCGACTCTTTAATCCAACAAACTGTATAGACTGACTCTTTAATCCGGACAAACTTCGGACACCGACTCTTTAATCCGTACAAACTTCGGAGACCGACACTTTCATTCAGGCAAACCTTGGTTACTGATACTTTAATCCGGACAAACTTCGGACACCGACTCTTTAATCCAGACAAACTGTGGAGACTGACTCTTTAATCCGGACAAACTTCGGAGACCGAGTCTTTAATCCAACAAACTGTGTAGACTGACTCTTTAATCCGTACAAACTTCGGAGACCGACACTTTCATTCAGGCAAACCTTGGTTACTGACACTTTAATCCGGACAAACTTCGGACACCGACTCTTTAATCATGACAAAATGTGGAGACTGTCTCTTTAATCCGGACAAACTTCGGAGACCGAGTCTTTCATACAGGCAAACTCTTGAGACTGATTCTTTAATCCGGACAAATTTCGGAGACCGACTTTTTTATCCAACCAAACTGTGGAGACTGACTCTTTAATCCTGACAAACTATGCAGACTGACTCTTTAATCCGGATAAAATATGGAGACTGACTCGTTAATCCGGACAAACTATGGAGCCTGACTCTTTAATCCGGACAAACTTCGGAGACCGACTTTTTAATCGAGACAAACTGTGGAGACTGACTCTTTAATCCGGACAAACTTCGGAGACAAACTCTTTAATCAAGACAAACCTTTTAGAACGACTCTTTCATCTTGACCAACTTTGGAGACTGACTCTTCAATCCAGGCAAACCTGTATATTACCCCTTTAATGATTATTCTCGCTTATAATAACATAACGCTTCTTTATTCTAGACAGATACATTTTGTTACGTGAGACACAATAAATCGATGTATCGATATTTAGTCCCCTTTTTCCGGACACATAGATTTCAGAACACGTGATCTGTAAATGATACCTCAGCTGCCCGTACAAATTGATATATCTACAGGTATATAGTCGTTGTTCTGCCAATCAAACAAACTAGACTAATTGTTACAATACGTCAAAGCCTTAAGGATGATGGAGTTTAATTGAATTTTGGCTCTACAGTATCTAACTTAAAATTGTACTTGTTAAAACAGACCATTTGTTGCAATATTTCCTTTGTTCTGACTATTGTTCCACTTTTCGTTTTACATTAAAAATAATTCTAAATCGCTAGTCGTAAATAGCGAAACATATAATGATACTAAATATATCGTTACTTGTATTAAACAGCACCGTCAGTATTTATACATACAGAAGATTATTTATAAAAGCTAAATATATATCGGTTGATGTTACCTATTTTGACAGTTAGATAAACAAGCAGATTCATTTACATTGAACTATAAAAGTAATTTTAAACTGCGATTTGCACATATGTTCCTATATACGAATTCACGGCCTTAATCTTTTGGGATCATACATAAATATATGAAGGTAGATATAAATGATACATAGCCCATTAAAGGTTATAAGATGGTTAAAAAGACAACTTAAGACTAGGGTGTATAAAAATGCTTACAGGATTAACTCCCCACATCATGGATAAGTAGGTCAAGGACTTATGAGGCATTTTGTACATATGTTTCGATAACAATGATGAAATCATCAATTAATTATGAACACAAGATCAGTGTGACCTTCAGGGAAACCATAACGAGATGGTGAAATTAAATTTTAATTATCGAAATGTTATACAATATTATGATATAATTATATTCAAATGTCCCGTTAAACACCTGATACAGTTGGACTACATATATATTTATATATACGTACCTAAACATAAAAATAAGTATATATATACAGTATATATAACGCACGTACCTCCCAAATAGTTCAGATCAGAAGTAAGGTATGCAAAACAGCGCTCAGAGAATGTGCTAAAAACACCCGTCTTATCACTAGAATAGTTAAAATACTTCCCCAATATCGGCTGAGATCTAAATATATCGGTTCATCCGACAGCTTATACAAGGTTCCGTGTGCACGTTCACGGTACACAAACGATCTTCACACGAATACCTGTCATAAAATAGTTTAAGAATGCAAAGAATTACGTTAATTGACATTAAACAAGGCAGTTGATTTGTCCCAGATTTGATCTTGAACGGTATTTAAGCTTTGTCCACTTACAAATGTATCGTTTTTATCGTCGCTTTATCTGGTAGAATAAACAACGTGCTTATACTTATCGGAAACAGATACACGTATGAGTTAAATGCATGTCTATTAGAATCAGCAAAAAAATATTTTACATGGTGTGTGTATTTAAAGACATGAAAAGCTTTATTACCCTTTATAGCTAGGCTATATCGTGTCAGGGCAACACGCTCGCTCCCGGAGGAGACATTCAACGGTACTGTAAAAGCACACCACAGCAGTATGTATAATTTGTAGGGAGCATGAATGGGCTGTATACACCAATGAAATGGACACGCTACTGTTAGATCACGTGACATGCGCGGTTTTTGTATTTGTGAATGACTTCTGAATTGATTATATTCTCTGTGTGTGTATTTTACTACATTTGATTTCACGGTTACAAGTATATATATATTGGACCGTCGTGAAAGCGTTTCACTTCTACAGGAACAAAGTACTCATAGACAACGCCGTGTATGTATGTATACCGGTGTGTGTTGTGTGTGTGTGTGCGCGACACAAATGCAAAGTATCATATATAAATACACACAAGCGTTATGTATGAATGACAAATCTTTTTGTGAACGGACTATACGACTCGGCATATGATATATCAGAAGTATTTTTATAAACTTATGGATTTTATTCTTCCTGTGATAAAAGGTGAGTCTGATTATATTGCAATTTGTATTTCCAATGGTTGACAGTTGTTTAATTTAAGTGTTATAACGGTTTACATACCATAAAAACTGACTGATATTATTTTATTTGCGTTCCATGAGGTACAAGGCGTCCCGTGTTATTGTACCCGTGAGGTCATGACACATTGAGACAATCTAAACTACTAACACGTGCTGGTGATATGTTGTGACGGTCGCCTGATCGTATGTTGTAGTATACATGTGGCCCTTCTTTTTGTTTCTACACTAAAAGTATAAGTCTTCTCCTCCGAAACACGCCCAGCTATAGAAATATCTTTAAGAATATGTTTATCAACTTTGCTGTATATTATATTACAGTGTGAGCTGGTGTTTTATTTTCACACAACAGGCATACATACACATATATATTCATATACATATTTGTGTGTGTATATATAAGCAAATGTTTTTTTTTTCGGTTAATGCATGCACATATATACATCTATATTGATATGGATATTAATAAACATAAGTTTTTTCGGTTAGGCCACACGCTGGCACAGAGCTTGTATAACGTATAGGTATGTGAAAGCTATCCCGTGGTATGTGTACACGGGGTAGATTAGTCGGGGGAGGGGGACGTATAGATAGGTAGTGAGTGTGGGGGTTGGGTAGGGGGGGGGGGGGGGGGGGGGGGGGGGGGTCGACCGATCAACGCTTATCTATTACCCTTTTGTCATGATAATTTTGATGTGTATTCGTTCGTGAACATCAAAACAAAGTAGAATTGTGACACACACATATAGTATATACCAACACCGCATACAGAGCGCTAACACAAACATTATAAATCGGCAGTGTTACAACAGAACACGTGTGGTAGGTTTTATTGTTGATAATATTGATGTGAACTGGATAATCCACAACAGATAGTTCACTTGAGTAAGTGACAGGGATCACACTCGTTTATACTTAACACAAAGACGGTTATAAGAAATAATCGTTATTAACTCGGCGTAAGCAGTACCGATAAAAAGAAACAGGGTTTTCAGTAATATGTTCCTCGACTAAATTAATCCGCTGTTGCTAGGAATTTTGACCTAGATTTTATCACGAATCACACACCGCCAGATAGAAATGATTTTTTAATGCCTAGTAATGCTGCCATGTTCCAATTTACAACACATTCGCTGTAATTATACCTGACGACAACAATCCTTAGTGGCGATGTAACTCTGCCGGGGTCCTCTCCCTTATTATAGTATGAGAAAAACAGAAATAGATTTCATAGGGAGGGGGATAAGATGTCAGAAGCAGATTCTGACATTTTTTTTTAAAGATTTCAACACCGAAATGAATCAAACAAGTGTTTGTATTGGTACTAGTACACAAGTATATGTTTTAGTTAACTCAAAAGGTAAAATGTTTACATAATTATTAATTAACGATGACTTCCTGTGAGGTTTACACTACAAATGTTCACAGTTTTCAAGATTGTAAAACTAGAAGCCTCTAGAATATCAACGAAACTCTTCTGATAAAGTACAGCGAAAATTTCTGAAGGACGAGTAATCCTCAGTTCGATTTCGTCTGAATCATGAACACTAGCAAAGCAATCGACATACAAATCCATGATTAGATGTTACATGTATAACAAGATATTATCTACGTAATGTATTACTGATGGACAGGTATTACTGATGTACAGGTATCACTTATGGACAGGTATTACTGATGTACATGTATTACTGATGTACAGGTATTACTGATGTACAGGTATTACTGATGTAAAGTTATTACTGATGTACAGGTATCACTGATGTACAGGTATTACTGATGTACAAGTATTACTGATGTACAAGTATTACTGATGTACAGGTATTACTGGTGTACAGGTATTACTGATGTACAGGTATCACTGATGGACAGGTATTACTGATGTACAGGTATTACTGATGTACAGGTATTACTGATGTACAGGTATTACTGGTGTACAGGTATTACTGATGTACAGGTATTACTGGTGTTCAGGTATTACTGATTTAAAGGTATTATTGGTGTACAGGTATTACTGGTGTATAGGTATTACTGATGTACAGGTATGACGAATGTACAGGTATGACTGATGTACAGGTATGACTGATGTACAGGTATGACTGATGTACAGGTATGACTGATGTACAGGTATAACTGATGTACATGTATTACTGATGTACAGGTATTACTGATGTACAAGTGTTACTGATGTACAGGTATTACTGATGTACAGGTATTACTGATGGACAGGTATTACTGATGTACAGGTATTACTGATGTACAGGTATAACTGATGTACAGGTATTACTGATTTACAGGTATTACTGATGTACAAGTATTACTGATGTACAGGTATTACTGATGGACAGGTATTACTGATGTACAGGTAAAACTGATGTATAGGTATTACTGGTGTACAGGTATTACTGATGTACAGGTATTACTGATGTACATGTACTACTGATGTACAGGTATTACTGATGTACAGGTATTACTGATGTACAGGTATTACTGATGTACAGGTATAACTGATGTACAAGTATTACTGATGTACAGGTATTACTGATGTACAGGTATAACTGATATACAGGTATTACTGATGTACAGGTATAACTGATATACAGGTATTACTGATGTACAGGTATTACTGATGTACAGGTATTACTGATGTACAAGTATTACTGATGTACAGGTATTACTGATGTACAGGTATTACTGATGGACAGGTATTACTGGTGTACAGGTATTACTGATGTACAGGTATTACTGATGGACAGGTATTACTGATGTACAGGTATTACTGATGTACAGGTATTACTGATGGACAGGTATTACTGATGTACAGGTATTACTGATGTACAGGTATCACTGATGGACAGGTATAACTGATGGACAGGTATTACTGATGTACAGGTATTACTGATGTACAGGTATTACTGATATACAGGTATTACTGATGTACAGGTATAACTGATGGACAGGTATAACTGATGTACAGGTATTACTGATGTACAGGTATAACTGATGTACAGGTATTACTGATGTACATGTATTACTGATGTACAGGTATAACTGATGGACAGGTATAACTGATGTACAGGTATAACTGATGGACAGGTATAACTGATGGACAGGTATTACTGATGTACAAGTATTACTGATGTACAGGTATTACTGATGTTCAAGTATTACTGATGTACAGGTATTACTGATGTACAGGTATAACTGATGGACAGGTATAACTGATGTACAGGTATTACTGATGTACAAGTATTACTGATGTACAGGTATTACTGATGTTCAAGTACAACTGATGTACATGTATTACTGATGTACAGGTATTACTGATGTACATGTATTACTGATGTACATGTATTACTGGTGTACAGGTATTACTGATGTACAGGTATTACTGATGTACAGGTGTTACTGATGTACAGGTGTTACTGATGTACAGGTATTACTGATGTACAGGTATTACTGATGTACAGGTATTACTGATGGACAGGTATTACTGATGTACATGTATTACTGATGTACATGTATTACTGATGTACAGGTATTACTGATGTACAGGTGTTACTGATGTACAGGTGTTACTGATGTACAGGTATTACTGATGTACAGGTATTACTGATGTACAGGTATTACTGATGTACAGGTATTACTGATGGACAGGTATTACTGATGTACAGGTATTACTGATTTACAGATATTCCTGATGTACAGGTATTACTGATGCACATGTATTACTGATGTACAGGTATTACTGATGTACAGGTGTTACTGATGTACAGGTATTACTGATGTACAGGTATTACTGATGTACAGGTATAACTGTATGTACGGGTATTACTGATGAACAGGTATTACTGATGTACATGTATTACTGATTTAAAGGTATTACTGGTGTACAGGTATTTCTGATGTACAGGTATTACTGATGTACAGGTATTACTGATGTACATGTATTACTGATGTACAGGTATTACTGATGTACAGGTATTACTGATGTACAGGTATTACTGATGTACAGGTATTACTGATGTACAGGTGTTACTGATGTACTGGTATTACTGATGTACAGGTATTACTGGTGTACAGGTATTACTGATGTACAGGTATTACTGATGTACAGGTATTACTGATGTACATGTATTATTGATGTACAGGTATTACTGACGTACAGGTGTTACTAATGTACAGGTATTACTGATGTATAGGTATTACTGATGTACAGGTATTAATGATGTATATGTATTATTGATGTACAGGTATTACTGGTGTACAGTTATAACTGATGTACAGGTATTACTGATGTACATGTATTATTGATGTACATGTATTACTGATGTACAGGTATTACTGATGTACAGGTATTACTGATGTACATGTATTACTGATGTACAGGTATTACTGATGTACAGGTATTACTGATGTACAAGTATTACTAATGTACAGGTATTACTGATGTACAGGTATTACTGATGTCAAGTTATTACTGATGTACAAGTGTTACTGATGTACAGGTATTACTGATGTACAGGTATAACTGTATGTACAGGTATTACTGGTGTACAGGTATTACTGATGTACAGGTATTACTGATGTACATGTATTACTGATGTATATGTATTATTGATGTACAGGTATTACTGATGTACAGGTATTACTGATGTACAGGTATAACTGGTGTACAGGTATTACTGATGTACAGGTATTACTGGTGTACAGGTATTACTGATGTACAGGTATTACTGGTGTACAGGTATTACTGATGGACGGGTATTACTGATGGACAGGTATTACTGATTTACAGGTATTATTGATGTACATGTATTACTGGTGTACAGGTATTACTGATGTACAGGTGTTACTGATGTACAGGTATTACTGATGTACAGGTATTACTGATGTACAGGTACTTCTGATGTACATGTATTACTGATTTAAAGGTATTACTGATGTACAGGTATTACTGATTTAAAGGTATTATTGGTGTACAGGTATTACTGGTGTATAGGTATTACTGATGTACAGGTATGACTGATGTACAGGTATGACTGATGTACAGGTATGACTGATGTACAGGTATAACTGATGTACATGTATTACTGATGTACAGGTATTACTGATGTACAAGTGTTACTGATGTACAGGTATTACTGATGTACAGGTACTACTGTTGTACAGGTATTACTGATGTACAGGTATTACTGATGTACAAGTATTACTGATGTACAGGTATTACTGATGTACAAGTATTACTGATATACAGGTATTACTGATGTACAGGTATTACTGATGTACAGGTATTACTGATGTACAGGTATTACTGATGGACAGGTATTACTGATGTACATGTATTACTGATGTACAGGTATAACTGATGTACAGGTATCACTGATGTACATGTATTACTGATGTACAGGTATTACTGATGTACAGGTATAACTGATGGACAGGTATAACTGATGTACAGGTATTACTGATGTACAGGTATTACTGATGTACAGGTATTACTGATGTACAGGTATTACTGGTGTTCAGGTATTACTGATGCACAGGTATTACTGATGTACAGGTATTACTGATGGACAGGTATTACTGATGTACAGGTATTATTTAGGGGATAGTACGTTGTTTTTCGTCGCTATACTGGCGATTAGAACGTGAAATTTGGTTTGAACTCGAGACCGATAGGTCGAGAGTTTAAACCAAATTTCATGTTCTAATCACCAGTATAGCCACGAAAAACAACGTACTATCCCCATTCTAACACATTTACTATCGCATATATTTAGAAACATTGTTTTACATCGCTACAAGTACGCTACAAGTACTCTGTGACCTCCGCTAGTAACCTGTCAACCTGTAGCGGACTGACCAATCAGAAAGAAGCTTTCAAAGTCGGTCAATTGGCCACGCCCATACTGGCGAGAGTTCGATGTGTATGTTGACGAAGCGGTGTATTTGGATTTTTGTAAAAGTCCTGTTACCGAAGATTAAACGACGTATTTGGATTTACGCAGTATGCATAATGACATGTGCGTTTTGACAAAGTCAGTGTTGATGTGTTTCTACAGGCTCAACCGTTATGTGAAGTTGTGTGCACTTGTTCCATTTCATTTCGGATTTTACTTTGCTAGATGCCTACACACGGACGAAATGAACGTTTCAATCAATAAATGACGGTAAGAATGATGTTAACGATTTTTGTTAAATTCATTAAGTTCATTCATTCTTTTCAATTTCTTCACTTTCGATTCCAATCTCATGGGTCAATGGTGCAGAGTGTTGAATTTCGCTACGAGTCGAACTTGACGCCATATTGTTTTGATTAGAAACGAGGCGTGGCTTAACACGATAGATCATGGATCTATCGCAGATTAGAACATGGTCCGTAACCAATCAAAACACGCGTTGCAAACGAATCGTGTTGGAATGATGTACATGTATTACTGATGTACAAGTATTACTGATGTACAGGTATTACTGATGGACAGGTATTACTGATGTACAGGTATTACTGATGTACAGGTATTACTGATGTACAGGTATTACTGATGTACAGGTATTACTGATGTACAGGTATTACTGATGTACAGGTATTACTGATGGACAGGTATTACTGATGTACAGGTATTACTGATGTACAGGTATAACTGATGTACATGTATTACTGATTTACAGGTATTACTGATGTACAGGTATGACTGATGTACATGTATTACTGATGTACAGGTATTACTGATGTACATGTATTACTGATGTACATGTATTACTGATTTACAGGTATTACTGATGTACAGGTATTACTGATGTACATGTATTACTGATGTACAGGTATTACTGATGTACAAGTATTACTGATGTACAGGCATTACTGATGTACAGGTATTACTAATGGACAGGTATTACTGGTGTACAGGTATTACTGATCTGATGTACAGGTATTACTGATGTACAGGTATTACTGATGTACAGGTACTACTGATGTACAGGTATTACTGATGTACAAGTATTACTGATATACAGGTATTACTGGTGTACAGGTATTACTGATGTACAGGTATTACTGATGGACAGGTATTACTGGTGTACATGTATTACTGATGTACAGGTATCACTGTTGTACAGGTATTACTGATGTATATGTATTACTGATGTACAGGTACTACTGATGTACAGGTATTACTGATGTACAGGTATTACTGATATACAGGTATTACTGGTGTACAGGTATTACTGATGTACAGGTATTACTGATGTACAGGTATTACTGGTGTACAGGTATTACTGATGTACAGGTATTACTGATGTACAGGTATTACTGATGTACAGGTATTACTGATGTATATGTATTACTGGTGTACAGGTATTACTGGTGTACAGGTATTACTGATGTACAGGTATTACTGGTGTACAGGTATTACTGATGTACAGGTATTACTGGTGTACAGGTATTACTGATGTATATGTATTACTGGTGTACAGGTATTACTGATGTACAGGTATTACTGGTGTACAGGTATTACTGACGGACAGGTATTACTGATGGACAGGTATTACTGGTGTACATGTATTACTGATGTACAGGTATCACTGATGGACAGGTATTACTGACGGACAGGTATTACTGATGTACAGTTTTTGTACATGAATAATACCGATAGGTGTGATTTGTTAATCATGTAAACTTGTACATCCACCACATTTCTTGTCCCATTGATGGCATGAATATGATTATATTAAAATTGTTGTTCAAGTAGATAGTTGTTGATTTAGCGTCTCGGGTATATTCACAAGCATGACTTTATCACTAGCCCTCCACCTCTGGGTTGCGACTTCGAAACCTACGTGGGGCAGTTGTCAGGTACTGACCATAGGCCGGTGGTTTTTCTCCTGGTACTCCGGCTTTCCTCCACCTCCAAAACCTGGCACGTCCTTAAATGACCATGGCTGTTAATAGGATGTTAAACAAAACAAACCAAATATAACCATGGGCATTTTAAAGGACAATATTGTTTAGAATGTTTTATAACATTTCGGACTGATTTCACCTCAAGTTGACCGAAATATACGCTATAAATGGTGAAGTGTTATGAATCATATACTAAACAACACATTAAAACGCAATCTTGCATGTTTAGCCACGCTACGCTAAGGGCGGATTATCTTGTTTAAAAATTACGATATCCGAAATCTGAATTGTAACATAAACAACAGAGAACACGGACACAGTTTGTAGATAATTAATACAGGTTTTGCTTTATAATCTTAAAATACCTTTTTATGCATTAAAGATATATCCTGGAGCTGTCTAAATCCACTCTAATCAAACACGTATACCCCTCCTCAACACCCGAAGACACCATCACGAATATATTTCTGTCTAAAAACAGAATTCAGCTAGGAGCTGCAGATTTTGAATTTCAGATTATGTAAATTTTACACCACAGGCAATGAGAATAGAACTAATGTGCATTCCGGTCATAAATTACTCGCACCACTCTACCGGAACTCTTACTTATAAATATCACAAACTAATTGTTTTTAAATATATGAATTTCTAAACATATTTGAAAATAATTTGCGTAATAATTTCAACAGTTTTATTTGGAAATATGCATCAATATACCAGAAACTTTTGCCAACTACACAGGTGTTCTTAATAAAATAACAGATGCACCTATTGCTATTTAACCAACTGAAAGTGAATCAATTACTCTACATTTATATTTAAAGACTCCATAAAGATTGTTTCAAAGTGTTTATCGTTCTATTAACACCCAAGGTCGATGCAAGGTGATTAAAGTGTTTGTTAAATAACCATTGATAATACATCTAAATGCAAAACATTGTCAGCGTGATTTAAAGTAAAGGTAAAAATATATATTATTCCAACCATCAATGAATTTATAATTAATGCAATTTATCGTAAAATATTGATTGAGCATCAATAATGATATATTTAATGTTATTTATGGAATAAAACGCATTTATATAAGATTTGATATATAGAAGTGGTCCAGGATTTAAAGTAAAGGAATTATGATAATATCTAATATTACATGATGTGAGATTTGCTCATATATGTGCTATAACACGTCCAGTTGTGTGTTATAGTGTTACGCCCACTTATCCACGCAAACAAAGTTAGGGACGGTATATCATGGGAGTATTGGGAAAGACTTGCCATACAATATTTTCGATTTTATTCCGAGTGATCGGGCTGTATTAACAATTATATCGTCATAAGAAAACGTTGTTAATAATAACCACTAGCAGATACTTTGAATTTGGAAATTTACGCGAGAGGGAAATTTACGCTAATTACGCGAAATCCTTTTAATCGCAGATATCTGCCAATGTGTATCATTTGGATATCAGTATGTGTAATCTTCAACTACAAACGAATGTTGATCGATCGCGAAAATTTCTCCCTATGCGTATAGTTTACATATCGAAATCGCGAAATTAACCCCCTGCGAAAATAACCACGTTTACAGTATTGCTAAGTTCTTCTGTTTTACTTAGGGATACATCGCCGATATGTTGTCTTTAAACAGCAAAAATCGGCTTTTGTCTTCATATCGTTCAGCCCTCCCGAACTAGTGGCTCCGTTTGCCGTACTTTTCAAAAGGATAAGTGTTACGATTACGATAATTTTCCTTTCTTGGTGGTAATATCCGTACAGTACAGTGTGTTACATACTTTCATCCGTTATTGCATGATTTGCAAGAGCCAACAGAATTTGAGATCTTATCCTTTCCTTTCTACTCTTTCCTTATTCCTCTCTTGACACTTATTTTCATATTTTTTTGTGACTTAATGTTAAAAGTGTTTGATTCTCTTAACCGGTCGAGATAAATTAAAGTTTATAAAATTTGCTATTTGCTTTCACTTTCTTCTCAACTTCTAAAATAGGGTAATGACTAGTTAATCCATTGTGAGTATGACGGGACAGGGTTGGACATCACGCTAATGTGTCTACGTCTGTCATTTCATTGTGATAACACTATACAACCGTTCGTTAGTGGCTCCAATATTTATAGACTATATATTACAATGATTATATTTTATTACAAAAGGAAAGTGCAATACAAAACGGCGCCCTGCGGGTTGGGCGAGAGTGCTCGTATGATAAATTTGGAATCTTACCTTTTTTTCTTCTTTGTAAAACAAATCTTCCTAATGTCTCCCTTGAAAATGCTTCACTTTTGGCCTTTAGCTGATCGTTCGCCCCTGTGAGGATCGCTTTAGGTTCTGTCCCGAGCAAAGACATGCCAGGGTCTATGAATGACTGTTGCTAAATGTACTCCTGCATAGCGCTGAACATTTAGAGAGTGAAGTGGGACGGCGGGTTCGTCCGTTGTCAGTATAACGTGGCCGGTTGGGTTGTCCTGTTGGGTGTCTTCGTCAGTATGTTTCAGGGAGGCAGCACTATAAAGTCGTCATCAGTTCCTCAACATCACAAAGAGACAAACACCAATATACCACAACCTCCCAAAACACACACATTCACTCTACGCATGCGCACAGGGAAGGCTCTTCTTAAATGGCCTAAGATGTCGATAGGACGTTAAACAATACTAAGGAAAGCTAAAGAATACAATATTGTCTGTTCCATTGCACATCATCAGTGGAAATACTATACATATTATTTGTAACACCTTTTGCTGTGTTACGCTTAGGACTGGTGTTCCTTTGGTGTGCAATATTCATTAAGGAAACTCATGTCTACGGGTTTATTCTACGTTTCAGCTAAGGATGATTGAACAAACATTATATGCAGGGACACTTTTAATTATTATTAAACTTGATAAAATGTTTTTTAAGTAATCCTTATAAGTCTCCAGCCTGCCATCGTTGTCGTTATTGAGTCATTGATTTCTAGTCGGACAGTAGTCTAAATCGCCTTTAATCTAACGACATGACAAAATCAAAAACAGCAACAACTGTGGTTATTAACGTTTAAAAATTACATGTATATATAACGAAAAAGAAAAACTCGACAACACGTCTTTATTACTTTCGTCGAATCTGAAGTCTGAAGAATCGACAAGATTTGACAAAAGTAATAAAGACTTGTTGTCGAGTTTTTCTTTTTCTATATATATTAATTCCTCCGAAGGGACCATGCTTAACAAATGTATTATATCTAATGAGAGGAACACTATGTGTTTCATTGTCATTCTTTACACGGATTTAGCTAATTGTTACATGAAATTGATCTCGATTATGTTAGATCATGCATGTACTTTAAGAAGTTTTGATTTATAATATACTAAATGATATATGGCAGGACCTGGTCTTTGTACCTCTGCCTGTCAACACCGTGTCTTTATGATATTGTTAACACTACTAGTGCTCATTAGCGGTTCTGGGTGCCAAATCAGATTGGATTTGGTCGCCCGCGTAATACAGGTGTTCGATCATTACGCTTGAAATACACGTCATTTATATATATACGTATATAAGTATACCTTACCAGTCTAGATAATAGTACATACGGGGTTGTTATATACACTGGTGTAATTATGATAACATTTAGCTGTTAGTCTAATTGACGGATAAGGCGTAAATCACCGATCTTATCACTGCAGCAGACGTTTTAACATGTACCTAGAGAATACCTACCCTATCTGAGGTCAACTATATCACAAGTCCACTCAATCGCACTTGACATGACCTTGACGACGAGGATTGACGCCTGATATTGAACATATTGATATTTTTTCAGGTTAGATGCCGTTTGCGGATCCTCACACCCCAGTGCATGTCGGGTAACTCGATGATATCTCTGCAAGTGACGTTTCCAAGTGAGCATTCTGGTAAAGCATCTTCAATGCTTTGAGCCGCAAGTCTTGTATGTTCATGGACATTTTCCTAGCTAAGCGCCATCTACCGAGACACGGTCCAGCTATCAATATACGACCTGTATTAAAAAGGTAAGATATTAGTTTGATATGGCTTTGTTTTATTATTTCGAATGTGGATATTCAAGGATATTTACCTACATGCTTTCTGTCAAACCTTCAGCATCCTCCATGCCGACCCGTAAAAATTATTCTGATAACCGGCCGACAAATGGTACCTGATGACGATCAAAATAGTTCTTTATTTAAGATACATGTTCATAGTCATACACCGTTACACACAGGGAATTAGATGAAGGAGGTACTTTGGGATATTGAACACATAAAAGAACATCTCCGAAAGATGTATTAAAGGAAGTTAACTAAAAAAAAACCCACTATGTACAAAAGTTCGAAACAAGACGAAATAAAAAATTCTAGTTTCGGAGAAGAGAAATGCCATGTTTCAAGTTTCGTGAAACACTCAATTGTGGGTTTGAGAGAAATACTAGATTCAAGGCGTCAAAGAAATACAAAATTCGTATTTCGGAGAAATAGCCAATCCTTTGTTCAATAGATTAAACATAAAGGTTTCAGAAAAATAACAAACTTTATGCTTTAGAGAAAAACCAAATTCCAAATTTCAGAGTAATTTAACTGAGGCTTCGTTGTTATATTTTCGTCGACCTTGACTTACGTCTTGATGTTTAGGTTGGCAATGAACCTCCAGAAGCCGTATAGTCGACAAACACGGTTAATCCGAATTATCAGCCACGTTTACTATACGTCTGTAGTAATCGCTTAATCGTAATAGGTTTAGAAAGTAAACCATAAATTGCTGTTATTGTGATCTCTGAGTGTCCCTAAGTTGGCCTAATTCTTAACGCTAAAAGGACTACTCAGGGGTCCTTTACAAACAAATGCTACTTTGGCGGTCCGTTTGAAGGATTATAAAATAGTCTGACTGAGTCATTTGTTGACAATCTTTGTGGTACAAATATAATTACGAAAGTGGTTGAAGTGGTTCTTGAGTCATATTCTAAAAGTTCTGTATTTGATACATATTGAACTACTCTTGACCTTGCGATATAACTGGGCAAGATATATATACTTCCAAAATGTATACGGCGTAATTGGTTTCGAGAGTTCTTAATCATTTTCGGACAGCAGACAAATATAATTACTTTTGTCGCAGTTCCGTCTCCTATCAAAGTAGTAAATGAAAAAAACGTGAACAATACGGATCTTTGATATCGATTTCCAATGTTGTGTCCCGTAACAGCAAACTGGCTTATTAAACAAAATCACTTGTAAAGTGTTTATTGATATAACATGGTCCTAATAACACTTCAACCCGTACGTCAAATCTAGTGAAGGTCGCGTACTCAAAATGGGAACCATGGAAGTTACTCATATTACACAAGGAAATCGAATATTTCCCAATGAGATTAACTAGGACGTCTTCATTGAAGCAGAAGACACGTATTCTTCCAAAACTCTTGGCCCTATAACTAAATCCGTGAAGGAGTTGGGGAAATGAACTGCTGTATGTCGTAAGAGACAACTAATTTGGGAACCCCCATCCCTACTTCTGATACCCCAATAACCCAGCCTACCCACCCCTACTTCTGATACCACAATAACCCAGCCTACCCACCCCTACTTCTGATACCACAATAACCCAGCCTACCCACCCCTACTTTAGATACCCAAATAACCCAGCCTACCCACCCCTACTTCTGATACCACAATAACCCAGCCTACCCACCCCTACTTTAGATACCCCAATAACCCAGCCTACCCACCCCTACTTCTGATACCACAATAACCCAGCCTACCCACCCCTACTTTAGATACCCCAATAACCCAGCCTACCCAACCCTCTGCGTAGGCGACATTGGCGTACCCTAAATAAGTTTCCTCTATAGTGATCACAAGAGCCCCTCATTCCCACCTCCGCCTCGCCCCAACTACACCCTGCGGTATTCTTCCATGTTGTCTGTATAGGCAAATTAAAGAAAATCAAAATGGAGCTGGAACACTTTCTGAAGCATTGGGAATATATATTATATACGTTCTGACAAGTGTTTCTCTTGTTTTCCCATAAGTAAAAACTTAGGTTAGAGCGTGTTTTATTTTCCTGACATTTCGTTGTCAGTATAATGTGACCGGGTGGGGTGTGCTGCTGGGGGTCTTCGGCAGTATGCTTCAGTGAGGTAGCACTATAAATCGGCAAAAGTTCCGGCCTATCACAAGGAGACTTAACACGAACATACATCATGTACTGCAGCCTCCCAAAACACACATACGCACTCGCCACACGCATGCATGTCGCACACACGGGAGGCCGTCCTTAAATGACCTTAGCTGTTTATAGGACGTTTAACAAAATAAACCAAACCAAACCAAACCAAACCTGACAACTCCTTGACATTCGTCCTCATATGACTCTGTCTTTAAAAGAACAAAAAACAAAACAAAAACAACAACAAAACTGTTCGCCTTGCACTATCTCTCCTCTTGGATTGGCTCCGTTTCAATGTTTCTTCTGTATGAAGTTTGCCCTCATTTCATACTGAAATAACATTTTGATATTAGAAACATTTGTAAATATGGCAAAAATAAATCATCAGAGGAAACAGGTTTTATATATCATATTCAATAGTGCACATGGAGAAATGATGTTAAAAAGGAAAAAAGATGAATTTATATTTTTGAGAAATAAGGGACTGATTATGAAAAACAACTATTTGGTCCATAAACACGTGTAGGATGTAGGGAATACGTCTGTTTCTAGATTTTTCTTTCTTATCTGCAATAAAATGTGAAAGATCTTACAAGCTGCATGTAGCTGGGGAAACTCACGTGACTGCCGGAATCACGAGTCCAGACTTTTGCATATTAACTCGGCGCACAGTATTTGCACATTATATTAGAAGTTTTTATGCTGTGAACATCTGGTTTCAGTTGGTCGTTTAACTGATCCCAACAGCTTTCGACATATACTTCCGAATGTACCAACAGCATAACGCCTGTAGTTCTGATGTCGAATGTATTATGAAACTCAACATACACATGTACCACACACGTGCATGAGGATAAGGAAAATGAAAACAGAAGGGAAATCAAAGATGCTGCAATTATCAAGCGGCTTACTAGATTGGCCCATGAACCTGTTGCGTTACATTATATGTTTGCCTCGAAAGTCGTTAATTTTACTTTGTTCAAATTATATTGTTCTTTTATTTGAAAGAAGAATGTAAAAAGAATAACGAAGGAATAAACAGTAATCTTCATCTAAAATCTTGTGCTTTACTAGTTCATTTTCTGATCCTTGACTGTCATGAAGGTTGGGCGTAAATTTTGTACTTGTTGCCGCTGCCTCATGCTTCGTAAGAGGCGACTCAATTTGGGACCAACTTTTTAATCTTCTTCTAGGCAACTTTTGGTCTTTAGTTGAGCGGTCTCTAGTAA
Organism: Pecten maximus; assembly: GCF_902652985.1. Classification (NCBI taxonomy): domain Eukaryota; kingdom Metazoa; phylum Mollusca; class Bivalvia; order Pectinida; family Pectinidae; genus Pecten; species Pecten maximus. Next base: position 24,499,711 of record NC_047029.1, read on the forward strand.
AATGAACGCTTAATAAATATGCATTGTATATGTATATATTTGGGAGTTACTACGCATGCTTAACGTTCAGCATTGTAGAAGTGGGACGACTGGTTCTTCCGTTGTCAGCTTAGTGCGAGCCGTTTCGAAGGCTTGCTGGCGAGAGATTCGGCTGTATACTTCAGTGAGGTAGCACTTTAAAGTTGGCATAACATCCCCATTATCATGAACATATCACAGCCTCTCAAAATACACCATCCTACCATTGCAGCTCGCAAACAGGTCCGGCCGTCCATGGAGATGTTGGTAGGACGTTAAACAGTACAACACCAATCCAAAATCAACCTGTTGATGTTTAACGAATATTTTAAATCACTACTTAAGGAATAAAACTATATAAAATATTATGATCATACATGTATATCTCGGCAGGCTGACCCTCATTCGCCATGATGCTCATTTAAAGACTGCATTAGGCCTATTTCCGGGCTAATGGTATAGTCGTTTATCTCACTTTCGCCCACACAATTAAGTCGTCCATCCTAATTCCGGTCTTTGAGTACCTTTGCCCTCATTTGCCGTCTTTTGCCTTCCGTCGCCTTCAAGAGTATAGGTCATTTGTATTTGTCATCAAAGTCTAGCATGTTTGTCTGCGGAGGTCTGTAAAGACTCGCATCTTAACATCCGGGATCTAGAAAGAACATGATATTAAGATAGCATAAACCAGTATGCAGTTTAAAACAACAACAAAAACAAAACCAAAAAACCAAAAAAACAGACGGTTTGATTAATTATACAGAATATCTTATAATTAATTATACAGTATATGTAATTATCAATTATACAGTATATCTAATTATAATTATATTTTATGTAGACATACATTAGCTTATTGTGTTTCGTCGCGTGCCCACGTGTGCATGCTTCGATTTCGTTGCATATATTAAATAAGGTAACTGGTTCCGTTTCTCCGGATTGGTAATGAAGCAACAGAGGATACCGAAATAATAATGGAACCGTAATTCTAACTCAAAATCGATGTAACGAGGGCAAAATACAAATCTGTACGGAGACCCTTAAAACAGTACAAGGACAATAAGACTAGGTATCCCAGGATGGTAAGCGTCTTCTATACTATGTACCTCATCGAAGACACCCGCCATACAAATCTAGGTCAGAATGATAATGTTTTATGATTCAATGTCCATCTAAATGGGTTATATTGATAGGTAAGACATCGCATTAAAATGACCAATAAATCATGAAGTAAAATATACATAGTCACTCTGTTCTCGTTTACAGATTGTATCAACTGAAATATACATAATAAATTAATGCGAGTGATATGTCGTTTTGATTAAAGAAGTACCAACCTCTCAGAGCATTTCCGGAGTAGCGCTATATATGTTATGGTATATATCAAGTTCATACAAATGTAGGTTAGTCGTAAAGATAATGATAACCGTGAATCTGAATAAAACCCAGCTGATGGCATAATAAGATAGAGACCAAGGTCACATTAACTGTAATGTATATTTTGTTGTGGTATGATTTACTGTAGATATCAAAATATTGTAGTTAAACAGTTAGTAATATAATGGGTTTTGCTTTCGAAAAAAGAACCAATTGTATATGCGTATTGATGTCCTTTCGTGATTTTTTTAATAGTGACGTCATTATTCTCAGCATTTTTCAGCCAGTGATGTCATCATTTCATGTACGTATATGTACTTCATACCATGACTTAGTTATAATAATTGGGACTTTATGCTGGACAAGTGTTACAAATTATCATACAAGGGATGATTGATATGTTATGAGCCTGGTACTGAAGGAGGTGTTCAAGGATGTTCTTTTGAAGTCCTACTATTCTCTGACTATATAGGGCGGTGTGCCCAAGAACTGGTCTCATTTGGTTAGTTTATATCGACGAGGTAGCACTCTAAAGTAAACACCGGTGGCAAAAATGTATAGAAACTGAAGGGGATTATGTTGAAAAAAAAATATGTGCGGCAAAATTAAAATCCTTCAATATGAGCTTCACAACATATTAATCAGCCCTCGTATATTCTGATAAATTAAACGGATGTTTTGCTTTCCATGTTATGGAAAGTTATAATGACGACTGAACGAAACGTTAAGCGAGGGCTTACCAGGAATACAAAATATATACGATATTTACGCGAAGACCAGATGTTTCGGAAAGGAATGCGTCTTCAGATTCATCGCCGACATCTGCCATATTAATCAACGCCAAACGTCATTGAGTAATTCCAAGCTCTCATAACGAAAATACCGTTTGCTGTAGAAGTATTTTAGTCGAGATAGGGAAAATTTACAAAAGGGAGCTATTCATTTTCCCTCTTATTATACAGCTTACTGACTGTACTTATATATGTAAATGATGAAGAGGAGTTGGTTACTTTTTATATCCGAGATCAAGTTCATTATCAATAGGTTTTCTTATTTTAAGTCCACAGATATCGATAGCTTTATAAGTGAACCTGTCTCGGACTCTCTGTTTTCATATAAATACAAAACCAACAACAAAAGCTAAGCAAAAACTAAAACAAAGACAAGATGGCCGGGTATGGATGATATTCAGTGTATGGTGATGAACCATGGACAGTCTTGCCACAAAACTCGATGTTAATTTGAATTCCTGTATTTCACCTTGGCCTTGTTAGCTTTTTTTTTTTACGAAATGTAGACCATTTAAATATATATATATATGTATGTATGTGTATCGCATTTGAGTTAATTTATTGTTGATGAAGCTGAAGATGCTTATTCTTCCATGCAAATCTGTATATTTGTTTATATTGTCCCCTCGTTTATTTCATTTTGAGCTTGAGTTATCATGCCGATATTCTTCTTCTGTTCTTTTACAAATATAGATTATTTATTTTATTATCAACTAGATAAGTGATTTGTTTGCTGAACATTTTATTGAATCCTGAAATACGTATCTGACAGTTCATGTTACACGACCCTCCCATCATGCCGTAAAGAGATTCGTGTTTCATTACCAATATCGTGAAATCAACAACTTTTAAATCTTGTGTTTAGATCACGTGATCTAAATAAATGTTAGCAGACGGGATGTGATTCTTACAGTAAAACGCTAACCAAACAGCGTGTGAGAGCAGGGACATTAACAGAGAGGAAGTCATCACAAAGACAATACATCAACAAGCGAACGAGAGCACGATGTCAATGACTCCTCGGGGTATACTTCGTTGACGCACGTGTCTTGTATTTTAGGGTACACTTGATTGGCAAACTCGTGTTAACAGCGTAATCGAATTTTCATCACGCCCTTTGGCAGCCAAGCAAAGAAATGGGTCATGGAGAAGCACTATGGAATTCAAATGATAGTAATTGATAATAGCTTTGAATTTTTGCATAACCGTTTCTCTGGCGTATGTCATTCAACACAACGCGATGTTATTGAATTGGTTTGAGAATGCAGGATGATAGGCTGCGCGATACGATTCGTGGAGATGTGTAGAAATCAATATCTTGATATTCCTTTCATATTTTTTCTGTTAACAAACATCTAACCTGAAAAAGTTAAAAAAAAAAAAAGAATACATACACAACCAAATAACGACAAGTTGGTAGTGGGGCAAATGTATCATAGGAAAACAAGACTATAAAGGGAAAAACTTAGGTTATTTGATAATGCATCTCGCTTTTTCCAACCTCTTCCACACAAACTTGACAAAGCTTGCATGTATTGGTATGATACGGTTATTGAAACAGCACTCAACCTCTTTAACACTTGACCTATGAGAGATATGCTGCTGAGCTGTTACCATTTCTTAAAGCATTGTTAGTTTTAATCCTAAAAGTTATATGAGAGTTTCATTTTTCTTTTCTTTTGGATCCGTTATATTTCATATGCAGAAACTCTTTGTACTTTCCACAGAACACCATGCCATGTTAATACGTAGTTCTATATATTCTCTCATTCCTCTTTATCTCCAGATATACGTTGTTGATAAAGGTTCCATCAACTAAGAGCAAAATGAACCATGCCGTCAACGGAAAAGACAAAATACCAACAAATCACAACATTATAAATATACGAGTGCAATGCTGATGTCAAGATATCGGATCGATGAAAAAGAAACGCCATCTATCAAAATGAAGATGAAAACTTTATTATTAGTGCAGAATTGGAACACCGATTAAGGTGCTATTGAAAAAAAATATCAGAATGACATATATTGACTAATATATTATCCAGATTTGGCTGTGAAAGTATTTCTTAAAAGTAGTGTTTTTCAAACTAAAATGCTCATCCTGTCACATACATTATTGCGGTATGCTAAGATTGCATCATATCGTTGTCAAGCTATCTAGCCTTTGAACTATAAAACATCAAAACAAATAGATCGTGTTTGCGTGACTAGTTGAATACAAAGTATGTTGAGATGGTGTGAACTTCAAGGTTATAGAAGTCACTTATGGCACATGAATGACAAGAAAAAATGCCGATGTTGCACTCTCTATTTATAAAAGGGAAATATATAATGGTTAATTGATTTACGATCCTAACATACAAAGGGAAGCCCACATTCCTGTCTTCTCAGTTTTCGTCCAGTGTGTTTTAAGCTGTGCACCACGACTATTGTACTTGGTGTCAAGCGATGACAGTGGCTAATCATGAACGCGGTGCATATTACTGTACCGCTGTACATGTGTCAGTGGTTACCTGACGCTTTTCTTCACATCACAGCCAGGATAATGTTGATATATAGTACGACATTTATAAAGCTACTTAACAAAAAATGGCTATGAGAAAAACTGTCATCGTTATAACCACCATATGGTTATGCCTTATGTTTGCAATATTTTCCATTTGAAAATGTATATAGGTAATTGTTGTGCGTTGTCTATGTGTCAAGCGGCAGTGTTGATTCAGAGTGATTCTCCCAGAGCGTCACCATTATATAAACCTTGGGAGAAGTGATTGATAATGTTCAACCTATCGCTGAACCTTGTTTATTTTTAACGGGGTTTAACATCCTTCCTTCGAATAACCGTGACCATGTATTGGTTTGTGTCAAGGTGACACCAGCAGCTGTAAAAACATAGCAGGAATGAGCCCATGGAATATAAAGAAAGGATGAGATGGTGTGATCTCCACCGAATACAATGGTCCGTAGACCTGCTTATCTCCGTCAAATACAATGGTCCGTACACCTGCTGATGGGTCTGCTAATCTCTGTCAAATACAATGGTCCGTACACCTGCTGATGGATCTGCTAATCTCTGTCAAATACAATGGTCCGTACACCTGCTGATCTCCATCGAATACAATGGTCCGTAGACCTGCTTATCTCCGTCAAATACAATGGTGCGTACACCTGCTGATGGGTCTGCTAATCTCTGTCAAATACAATGGTCCGTAGACCTGCTGATCTCCACCGAATACAATGGTCCGTAGACCTGCTGATCTCCGTCAAATACAATGGTCCGTAGGCCTACTGATCTCCACCAAATACAATGGTCGTAGACCTGCTGATCTCCACAAAATACAATGGTCCTTAGGCCTGCTGATCTCCACCAAATACAATGGTCCGTAGGCCTGCTGATCTCCGTCAAATACAATGATCCGTAGGCCTGCTGATCTCCGTCAAATACAATGGTCCGTAGGCCTGCTGATCTCCGTCAAATGCAATGGTCCGTAGGCCTGCTGATCTCCGTCAAATACAATGGTCCGTAGGCCTGCTGATCTCCGTCAAATACAATGGTCCGTAGGCCTGCTTATCTCCGTCAAATACAATGGTTCGTAGGCCTACTGATCTCCACCAAATACAATGGTCTATAGGCCTGCTGATCTCCACCAAATACAATGGTCCGTAGGCCTGCTGATCTCTGTCAAATACAATGGTCCGTAGGCCTGCTGATCTCCACCAAATACAATGGTCCGTAGGCCTGCTGATCTCCGTCAAATACAATGGTCCGTAGGCCTGCTGATCTCCGTCAAATACAATGGTCCGTAGGCCTGCTGATCTCCGTCAAATACAATGGTCCGTAGGCCTGCTGATCTCCGTCAAATACAATAGTCTGTAGGCCTGCTTATCTCTGTCAAATACAATGGTCCATAGGCCTGCTGATCTCTGTCAAATACAATGGTCTGTAGGCCTGCTGATCTCCACCAAATACAATTGTCCGTAGACCTGCTGATCTCCGTCAAATACAATGGTCCGTAGGCCTGCTGATCTCTGTCAAATACAATGGTCTGTAGGCCTGCTTATCTCCACCAAATACAATGGTCCGTAGGCCTACTGATTTCTACCGAATACAATGGTCCGTAGGCCTACTGATCTCCGTCAAATAAAATGGTCTGTAGGCGTGCTGATCTCCGTCAAATAAAATGGTCTGTAGACCTGCTATCTCCACCAAATACAATGGTCCGTAGGCCTACTGATTTCCGCCAAATACAATGGTACGTAGGCCTGCTGATCTCCGTCAAATAAAATGGTCCGTAGGCCTACGGATTTCCGTCAAATACTATGGTCCGTAGGCCTACTGATTTCCGTCAAATACAATGATCTGTAGGCCTACTGATTTCCACCAAATACAATGGTCCGTAGGCCTGCTGATCTCCGTCAAATAAAATGGTCTGTAGGCCTACTGATCTCCACCTAATATAATGGTCCGTAGGCCTACTGATTTCCACCTAATATAATGGTCTGTAGGCCTGCTGATCTCCGTCAAATACAATGGTCCGTAGGCCTTCTGATTTCCACCTAATACAATGGTCCGTAGGCCTACTGATTTCCGCCAAATACAATGGTCCGTAGGCCTACTGATTTCCGCCAAATACAATGGTCGTAGACCTGCTGATCTCCACAAAATACAATGGTCCGTAGGCCTACTGATCTCCGCCAAATACATTTGTCCGAAAGCTTTCTTAAACACCAACAAATACCCTTTTTAATTAGACCTTTAACCGTCGAAGAGAAAACAAAATTTCCACGCTCTCCTAGCTTAAGCATACGGATTTTACACTTCCGTATATTTATGTTAATTAGTACCAACTTTGAAATTATCAGACAAAACGAGCAGAGAAGTATTTATTGTAGCTGCAAACATAAGGAACTACCTATTGGATAAACCCTCTGATTCGGTGCTGTTCTAGCGATCCTTTTTTATAAACACATAATACTTATACGGCCGGATATCTTTCGGAGATATCATAAGAACACCCAGTATGCCATATTGCACGTAAAATACCGGGTATATGCATTTCAACGTTGTTTTAATGATACAAGGCCAACGTATCCGATAAGACAAAAAATGTTATCGTTATGATATACTTAAGTGGTTTTTTTTCACATACTTAATGGATAAAGAATAGTAAGGGAGAATTAATTTAAATTAACTTTATATTGATTCTATTTGGTATACAATTAAGATTTATAAATATAAGTATTTTAATGTTAGCAATGGTATCGTATGTGTTAGAACATCGAACTACAATGCATTACTATTCATGTACAAAAGTATATGTACTGCCCATCTGATAGACAATCAGGGCCAATCGTTGCCGTGTCTGTTCTTGTCTATGAATGCATTAGCCAAGTTATCGGCAAATATTTATTTGTTTCCCGACATTTATGTGACGTGTGTGTCATTTACGGTAGCAGAAAAAAAGTAGAGATAAGTGCACTTTTACAAAGTGTTTCCCCGTTAAATCGACGAATCCTTCCGGGCATAACAGTCACGTGTTATCTTGGTACATTACACTGTGTGCTCCTCCGTCTTTTTTTTTACAGTTTTATTTGTTTTCTTTTATTTCTGTGATGAAATCTATCTTTTACACCCATATGACTTCCTATTACCTGGCAGTATACAGTGGTTCTATTTATTTGACAGTTCCTCGCCATTTCTCTCTGTTAACAGTTTCAAATTATTTGTCCGTGTACCTGGTATCCCATGCTACACTGTTCAGATTTTTTTTATCATATATCAGTTATATACCTTCTGCATAGAATGGCAGCTGAGACAACATCCTCTTATTTGAATGGTATCTGAAATAAGTCTTCATCAAACAGCAACCTTCCTCCTCTTTTAACTGGAAAAGTATCTGAAATAAGTCATCATCAAACGGCAACCTTCCTCCTCTTTTTATTAGAAAAGTATCTGAAATAAGCCTTTGTCATACAGAAAACTTCCTCTTCTAATTGGAAAAAAATCTCTAATTGGAAAAGAAATCTTAAAGAAGTCTTAGTCATACAGCAAACTTCCTTTTCTAATTGGAAAAGTATCTGAAATAGGTTTCAACGTACAACAAACTTCCTCTTCAAATTGGAAAGGTATCTGAAATAAGTCTTTGTCATACAGCAGCCTTCCTCCTCTTGTTGAAATGTTATCAGAATAAGTCTTGGTCATACATTTTTCTTCTTCCTCTATTCGGTTTAGTATCTAAAAGAAGTTTCTACCGCAAATATCCCCTTGTTTAGTCTGGCGAGACTTTATACTCGAATGCAGAGGGGGAAAATCACTTATACTAAGTACTGTATGCGTACATTTATAGTTGGCCCTAAATCCTGGTCTGGTTAGAGCCTTTTCATTTTGTGCGGTTTTTCAGTGGATATCTAGATATCTACCGGAAGAGGTGTCATGTCATGTCTTCGTCAGTGTGAGGACAATGTAGCACTATTCTGCGCTATTAAAATGAGGCAAACACGAAGACAACGCAGCCTTATACATCTCGCACGCATGACTGGCCATCCTTAAATGACCATAGCTGTTGATAGGATGTTAAACGATACTAAACTAAAATAAACCAAATTTTAGATACAGTTGTATATTCATGTCCGGGGTCAGGCCAGGCTTTACAACAAATAACCTCCGATCCGGGTTGAAGTCATTGACTTTTGCAAATACTCATTAGTTAAGGCTGCAACCAGGATATGCAACACATATCATCTACCGCTAAATTTATTGTCATGGTAGCAGCGAATATCTACTGCAAATATCCAGGACTACCGCAAATATCATATCACTGTATCATTGTTTGGGTAACGTTTTACTGAATATATCTCTTAAAGCAAGTATCTGAAGCAAGAATCATCGTGCCAGGGCTGGAGAAAGGTTTTAACGTATATGTCTCTTTAGGCAAGTACGGAGATCTGAAGCAAATGTCCCAGTATCAGGTCTTGGGTAATTAGCTTACCTTTCTGCTGCAAATATCTTCACTTCCAGGGTGGGGCCGGTATGTATCTATTGTAAATATCATCATATCAGTGTCGGACTGAGAACTAACCATCTTAATGGCGTCGTGAAATATCAGGCGTAATCACTGCTGTTCTTATTTTACATTGCGATTAAAGCAAAGCTGTTTTTGAAATAAATTAAACGCATCAATCGCAATGAGTTCACACTGGCAGTACAACATCACTAAATTATTATTAGGAGTATATAATATGTACATTCCAGACCTTTAATGTATTTTTAAATCTGGAAAATACTTCTGCACTTGGGATTGTATCTAGCAATTGTAGTTTAACTTTGTTCAACCTAGTGTACATAACTATTTTTTAATTCAAATTAAAGCATATCAGTTTATTGGTTTAAGTGTTTTTGCACATTTCATCGGACGATTTACTCATTACGCAGTCAAAGCAAATACATATAAATGGTTTTAGTGACTTAACATCATTAAGGATCAATTGGTAGAGATGTAGCTGTCATTAAGTAGGATCCAAACTCATAATATATTTTCTACCTGTGTAGCAGGCTCAATGGGGTGCTTATGTACGTCTTAAATACCGAACATGCACCGAGTCAGCTTTCATTCCTACATGTTAGTGTCGCCCGTCTGAATAGTTCGGATACCAGCCAATTCCAAGTATTGGCTGTAGAATAACCTTCAAGTTTCCTCAAAGGTCATCGGCCTTGGTTACAGATTTATATACTGATTCAGTCAGCTTGAAAACACATTAACGCAATTTTTTTTAATTAAGATTGTATGTTTGTATTTAAAATATGTCTTATAATGTAGGTACTTGACCTGCATTGGGGAATTTATTTATACAGGAATGAATCGTGAGATTGAACAGCATTTCCACCCGAACTGTAGGGTGTGCTTCTGTGTATATGCTTTAATGTCCTATTATCTGCATTTTACTTTTAGGTCCCCCTGAAAGAACACTGACCACTTCCGGTATGCTGTGGGGATCTGTCATCATAAGCCACCTTCTGACTGTATGTCTTTTGGTCAGCATGATATCTGGATTTGCCATTGGTCAGTCAAGTGATCACATGGCTAATACTTATCGGATCAAACGTGCAAATTCCCCGGTTCCAAGGGGATTCAATGGCAGAAGTGTGTTCAACCGAAAGGATAGAGGATTGCAGTATTCAACTGGAGCTCGTGCAAACTGTACAAGAAATTGTGGTCATAAAAAAGGATTCCAAATGAAATTCAATGAAATGATTCATATACAAAGACTAAAAAATCAAATTATTCAAAAGTTGGGTCTTTCTACGGACGAAAAGGGTGATGTACAGACACCTTTCAATACTAATTCTTTAACACGGAATTCTAACACAACTCCTAAGTTAGAAAAGAGGAAAAAACAGCATCCAAAAAAGGAAACATCTTATATACGTGAATTCTCGGAAATTATTAGTTTCTCGGAAAAAGCAGGTATGTACAGCTGTATCATGTGTTCAAATAACGTTGTTTGTGGCAGTATGTATTTATGCATTTATGTTCGATATATTAGTTTATCTATCTATCTATCTATGAATTTGTTAAAATATTGCAAAGTCACAATTCTTCTCTTCGCAATTACATTGAATGTCTGTTTATATTTAACTTTTCTTAAGATTCTGGTAATGTCTCATTCTGTATTTTAAAATTTGTGTAGGTCTATTTTCCATTTCCATAAAACCTTCTGGAGTTCCACACCTCCGTTCCGTAGCATAAAGAACATGAACCCTAGAAGCTAGCAGTACAAGACAGGGTTCTGCTCCCCATAACATTTATATAAGCATTACTACATTCCTACATGTTGAGGTGCTCTCCAACTGCATTTTGTGCACAGTCCGATAAGTAAGAGGAAGGGCAACGACTTCGGCGATTTATATGTTGAATGTTGAGTATTGTTAACCTTATAGCATTTCTACCATTCCAGTTACTAAATCTGTAACTAAATAGCTGATAAAGTAGACAGGAAAACACTTTCCGTGCAAATAACATGGCTACAAACACTATTGCGTGAATTAAGAGCTTTTTGAATTACCTCTCCCTGATTCTACCAAACATTAACATCATAGACTAGCTTCTGTAGAACAAAGAAACTCTTTTAGCACCCATGTAAGTTGTCGTTTTATCTTTTGTAAATCACCAGATGATGGGGTGTTTCACTTGGTTGAGTTGACAGGGAATTGTTCGCGAGGATATATACATGAATGGAGCCTACAATGTATTGCGTTATTATGACAACTACCTACATATCATCCGTTACTCATCCGTCTAGCATTCTTCTCATGTTGGGTCTAGTTTCTTCATTCATTAACTTGTGGACAGGTATAGATAATTATAGGGACCGTTTGAATAATAACCGTGAGTGTGACACAAAATGTCTTCGCATTTTAATTATCTTACATGACTTGATTAGTCGAAATGTTGCTATGTGCCGGGATATTTGATTGATGCATCGCGTGCTTTTTTACCGAAATTCGTATTAATATTTTTATTGGTTGGATCCGTATTTTACAAATGTATCGTGCACATACCACTGACGCTTTTCGGGAAGATTTAGGGTATTACCAGTGGATATCACTTTAAAATAACTATCTATTTGTTTTAAATATAATACACTTATCCTTGCGGAACACCTGGTACGGTTCCCATGTGTTCTTCATTTGCCTCCACATAAATCTTAATATTGATGGTTAAGTTTTATTAATATGGACTAATGATTACTGTTTATTCAAACATAGTTATTTCCGTTTTGTTTTCTCACAAGAATCTTACACATAACAAAGTATTTCGGAAGAAAAAGGAACGCAATTACAAAACAGAATATTTAAAGATGCCATAGAATGTCAGGATGATGTATTTGACAGGTAGGGAGCCGTTCTGTCGTCTTTGAAACTTTCATCCATATTAGTTATCCCCCATGAGCTGCTTGGTAACACGGACTCTTTTGAGCATTGGATTGATCAGAGTATTGACCATCCTCATTGGTACAAGCTTCCATTCTTCATCCAGCGCTAACGTCAACAGAGCGACGTTGATTGGACGGTTCGGTCTACGTCTTATCATTCTGTCCAAATTGTTCCATAAATGTTCTATTGGGGAGAGGCCAGATCAACCGGAAATTTGACGAGGGTTTTTAGAATATATTTCTTACTTTCGACCGATCACATGTCAGCGAATCCCGTTAAGGTGATATCAAGATAGTTTGTATGAATGATACTCGGTACAAAACACAACAAAGAATGGTGATATACACTCGAAACCGTAATCCTAACTCAAACACCACTAGGCATATTAACAAACATTTCATCTAACTATATATTCACAAAGAAATGCGCTGTATAATGTTTCTCGATTATATCATAATGGCAATTGTCTACTATGAGCACACGTGAAATATCTTAATCTATACCCTCATTGATATCTCATCGACTTTTAACGTTAACGTTATTTTCCATTGGTTTTCCACCAAAGTTGGTGTGGCTGAGATGATTTGTTTTTATCTGGTATCTGAGTCATACGCATGCCGTTATTACATCAGTGACTTTTTTAAACACGGCAGCACAAAACAATTAATGCTTTCACCTCTGATTCACCACAACGCTTGACTACTCTAATATCTGAATCACAACTAAGCTTTAACAGTCACCATTACATAAGAAGGGTAAGTGTCTTAGCGACATTTAAACAGTGTAGAACTACGCTGACACATGGCTTTTATTGCCGCACTGTAAATATTATTGTGCCGTAAACAAACAAAATCATCGATTCACCAGAACGTAATTGTAGCATTATATCTAGGTGTCATTGTTCCGACTGAAAAGACGACAAATGATGTTTTTGATACTGGGCAATGTTGACATACTGTATAAGTAAGCATTCCACTTATGATATTCTGGGTTCGTCGGTTGTCTTCAATATCTGTTGCTCTTCTTTAATGCATACAAGTAGGCGTGATAACAGTTGATTATGTAACAATAAAGCGAACAAGTACCTCCATTAATACAAGGCCATTTGTTCATGCAAAATTAGCTAAAAGATAATTAATTAAAAAAGGCAAACATGATAATGAATGGTCTTTGGATTTTGGTGCATAGTTGGTAAACGGTGTATCTTTGAGTCGACGCCATATAGATATAGCATATATGTTTCCCTCTTGTGTGGTAATACATTTAATGGGAACATATTGGAAATTTAACACTTTGGCATCGCTTCCAAAAATCTGTTTATCATTATTTTATATAAAGTTTGTTTGAAAATGCTGCTAAAAATTCCTGATAGCTATAAAAACAAAGATTAAACTATTTCAATGCAAATGCTTTCTAACCGGTCACGCCTCCTCCCATCGTTTTGTTAAATGGTCTCGTTATTGTGTTGATAGACTTTAATTAGGCTGAACACATTCGAAACAGTGTCTACCCATCGTGAGTCACTCCTTGATAACTCCCACAAAAGTCTAGCTAAAAAGAATACACCTTGCATACTGATAGACAGTCTTCATATCCTCCCAAAGATATCGTTTTGGTAGTATCATATAATATAAACAGTTGGGATACATTTATGTGTGGCTAGTGTTTACCATTTGACCTCGTGTTATGCCGAGGACGTACCGTTGTTCACTGGTAGGTTTGACCTGCAGGTAGGGCGAAAGAAATTGCACCTGCTGTACTCATTGAATGATTTGTAAAGAGCGACTAAATTTAGAATGATTTCCCTCCTCTTCTAACCAACAGTTTTCGGCTAAATGCCTCCCTTGATGATTACATCAGTTATTGGCATTTATTTAAGCATTTGCCCCTGTGGAGACTTAATGTTCTTTCTACAGTCTGCGACATATGTGGACCATCAAAACTGTACTTGTGCCTCTGCCTGCTTTGTTCTAAGCATTGCAAAAGTGATGCACAGGGGACTGTAACTGACCGATTCCAATATTAGTGTGATTGGCCATGGGAAGTAGCATACCTTTGTGCTTGCGACAACCATCAAATCAAGTTAAATTTGTCACGAAAGGCACCGTCCTTAAATTACCTTAATGTGTTGAGAGGACATCCAACAAACACTACTCGTTACTGTTACACACAACAGCGAGAGGAATCTGTCACTATGGTCATCAAGTTTGTCTTGTTTGACTGCATATCCAACAGAGTCCCCATGGATCATACAACGAAACAACACCTGGCTCGCAACATATTTCACGTGAAAACCAGTACTTGTAATGTGATGGTACAATGTCACAACGCATAGCTCACAGCATATCTCACCTCATATAAATACAAAGCGCCAATGATGTAAAGGTACAATGCATCAACGCACAGCTCACAACATATTTCACGTTATAAACAGTGCCCATGATGTGGTGGTACAATGCATCAACATATAGCTCACGACATATGTCACGTTATACACAGCGCCCATGATGTGATGGTACAATGCATCAACATGTAGCTCACAGCATATTTTATGTTTTACACAATGTTTTTATATCTTTTGTCCTTTCCTTCCATTTTCCCCTATTTGTTTCCTGTCTGTTCTGTTTTTCTGTGTCTTATTTCTTTTTCCTGTAGGTATCTCATCGATACTCGTTCTTATGTTACCAGGGACGTTAAACACAAAAACAATGCCCATGGCATGATGACAGTTGTAAAAGCTGTAACAGCATACGGCTCACAGCATGTTTCTTATTATGCAGAGTAACCATGGTATGACAACATACGGCTCAAAACATGTTCACTATTATATACAGTGACCATTGTGTAACAACACACGGCTCACAACATATTCCTTAGTGACCATGATGTGACAACATACGGGTAACAACATATTCCTTGTTCTATACAAGGACCATGGTGGGACAACACACGGCTCACAACAAATTCATTGTTCTAATGAAATATAACAAAGTTGTGACAACACAGGGCTGATAACATTATCATCTCTATACACAGTGTCTATGGTGTGACAACACACGGCTCACAACATAATCATCGCTATACACAGTGCCTATGGTGTGACAACACAGGGATGACAACATAATCATAGCTATACACAGTGTCTATGGTGTGATTTTTGGTTTGTTTTTGTTTAACGTCCTATTAACAGCCAGGGTCATTTAAGGACGTGCCAGGTTTGGAGGTGGAGGAAAGCCGGAGTACCCGGAGAAAAACCACCGGCCTACGGTCAGTAGCTGGCAACTGCCCCACGTAGGTTTCGAACTCGCAACCCAGAGGTGGGGGGCTAGTGTTAACGTGTCGGGACACCTTAACCACTCGGCCACCGCGGCCCCGTCTATGGTGTGAAAACACACGCCTCGCAACATAAGCCTCGCTATACACAGTGCCTATGTTGTGATGGTTGCACCTTACCGTAACAACCCGCTTTAACGCTGACGGCAAGAAGACTCTCAGAAGGCTTCATTACGGAATCCGAACAATGACGAGAAAGTCAAGGTAAACACGTTACAATGGGAGGTCACGTTATGTCAAGGTCCGGGATAATGGTTTTGTTCTACCGTTCGTAAGAGGATCAAAGCCGATATTGACAGCTACTTATTATCCTTCTTCGATCATTTAGAATCTCGCCTCTGCTGTTGACACGTGCACTGATAATTAAGCATTAATACAAAACACGTGCGGAAACTATTGAAGTGATATATTCAAAACTATTTCGTGAAATCAAGTTTAGCCGCAAAGTGATTCATAATGTTTTAGCTTCAAAATGTTAAAAAAGAATTCCTCAATATTGCGGAAATGCCGTCAAATGGCAGATGGGTGTGCTGACTATTGTATTTACTATATAGTGTTCATCAATATAGGATATGGGGAAATTTATTTTAAGAATTGACAAATCAAAACAGTGAGTGTTAGTCACAGCATTGATAAACAAGAAAATGATAAACGGCATAGTTTTAATGCTGATGGTTATAATGTAAAACTGCTGGTAAAATAAATTAACGAACTAATGCGTTCAGCATGGATAACAAAATTATATCGGTTTGAATCATTTTTGATGATTAAAAGACTGCATTTGAATCAGGAATATAATTTCATTGATTTGTCATTTGAAAAGATACATCCACTTATTCAGGTTTGCATTCAATCCTAACTGTGTTTCGTTTCAACGGGATATCTGCATTTTGCATTTACAGCTACATTGACCAATCCCATACTTCATCTTGACTAGTAACACCACCTGTCGCGTCATATCCGGGGCCAAAAGAATATTATACGGCTATGCCAAAAAATGTTTTTACATAATTAATTTTGTTCCTCTGCAAATTGATTTATCAAAGGAAGAATTATGTTCCCGTACACAAATGCGGACTCGATACCGTTTTGTTAGCAATTATAACAAGGTATCATCAGACACAAAACGGTAAAATCGTGGTGTTAAGCATAATCGATATGTTGCTATCTTGTTTCCATGGATGCTATCGGTATAATATGACGTCACAGTCCAATACTACTGATTTTCTAATTGTGGGCAGATTTTTTGTTCTATTCTTTACTAAACATTAAACATGTATTAAATAGAAAGTCAGATGGATTCAAAAATGTAATAAACATTTCTTTAAAATTTCTTAATTTAAATTTCTTTAAAAAAAACGCGATAGTCATCAAAGTCGTGAATATTTAATATGAAAACATTTAATGTCATCATTGTGCATGTGCATTTACATGTATTTACTGATGTGGTTGCTTTAGGATATAGAGTATCGAGCTTTCGGGGTAAAAAGCCGTCTGATATTGGGCCTTCTGAGTCAATGAGCTTTTGAGTAAAATGCTTTAAGAGTATATAGCCCTCTGATATCGGGCCTTTTGAGTCAATGAGCTTTTGAGTAAAATGCTTTCAGAGTATATAGCCATCTGATATCGGGCCTTTGGAGTCAGTGAGCTTTTGAGTAAAATGCTTTCAGAGTATATAGCCATCTGATATCGGGCCTTTGGAGTCAGTGAGCTTTGGCGTATAAGGCATTCGGGGTATAAGGTCATCTGATATCGGGCCTTTGGAGTCGAGGAGCATTGAATATAAAGCTTTCGGAGTATAAGGCCATCTATTATCGGGCCTTTGGAGTTAGTGAGCTTTGGCGTAAAAGGTTTTCGAGGTATAAGGGCATTTATTATCGGGCCTTTGGAGTCAGTGAGCTTTTGCGTAAAAGGTTTTCGTAGTACAAGGGCATCTATTATCGGGCCTTTGGAGACTGACCTTTCGGCGTATAAAGTTTTCGGGATATAAGGTATAAGGCTATCTGATATTCGGCCTTTGGAGTCAATGAACTTTGGAGTATAAGGCTTTGAGAGTATAGGGTCATCTGAGTATCGGTTTGTTGAAATATATTGTATAGGGGAGTATACAGAAACATCGTACCTACGGAGTATTAATCCTAAGGCCTTTGGTGTAACAGAGCCTTCGGACTATAGGACATTTTTCGCTTTGGAAACGGCTGCTGATTTATTGCATAATTATCATTGCAGTTCTGTTACAATGTCACCACCACCATCGGACGGCAGCATATGTACAGATATGTATATCTTCCCGACATGTTCATGCATCTGTGTATCGTAATAAACATGCTTACTTCCGCAAGCTATATACAATAGAAAATCTTACCTCGTATTTTATCATGTACACCTGTTGCGAATAAAACATGCTTAAAGTACGGTGTATGTTCAGGTTCAAACGGAAGTGCTACGTCGTGAATTTGCAGCTGACGAGCTTATGAAATATACAACTGCAAATAGATATGGAATATGTTACAAAGTTCAAATAACATGTGATAAGGGGCACGTGGTATCACGGGGTTAGGAACTAAAGTAGTGTAGGGAAGTGGATGTTGTCATATTTTCGTATGTTTTATTATTAATGTATTCATATATATATGGAAAAACAATATCACTCATGTTTGTTCAGCTGGATGTAATGATGGTATATATATTTAAACTATGGTGTTATGACCATCTGTTATTGTACAGCGTATTGCCGACACGACATCTAAACTATTTTTCATTAATGCATAATAAGCATTTGCTTCCTTAAAAGGAATGATTAGAAACCTGCATCTATTTCGATTTTTTTTGTCTGTGTTTTAGTTTATTTAGCTGTCAGTTTAGGTTAAGATAACTGCAGGCTTGAATCTATCGAGATGCTAACTCAGTTTTGTATTATGACCAATGCTAGCCAACTAGAGAAATGCCGGTTGTTTATTTCATGCGATGCACATTCTAGATCTTTGGAATCTGTCATCATAACCAATTCATACCACTATGATAAGTGACTCTTTCATAGAGGTAAATGAGGATTACATAGAACATCCTCGAATGTCATCTGGTTTTATTGTTTATCCTGTGTGTTGTTAAAGGCTTCTACAGACACAGCTATGCCAGAATGACTTGGTATGTTCACCAAGGGATGTTCTTTTATCATAAGAAATGAAAACCATTTCCGCAAACATCTCCCCAACAAGTGTTCCGTAGGAAT
This sequence comes from Pecten maximus, assembly GCF_902652985.1. Classification (NCBI taxonomy): domain Eukaryota; kingdom Metazoa; phylum Mollusca; class Bivalvia; order Pectinida; family Pectinidae; genus Pecten; species Pecten maximus. The sequence goes on from NC_047029.1 coordinate 24,518,396, forward strand.
GCTCTTAGATGGGATGACAACACACTTGACATACATGTTCAGTCGTTGACATAAGGGTCTGTGTGTCACTGTACACTGACCTTGCTACTTAACCTTCACACTGGGAAGAAGCTAATGCGTGTACTTAGGTATATGAATCATGCTTGATGCAGGTTGATGACTCTATATAGTAAATGAGTTCACGAGATACAAGAACATGACACAGTGATAATTAATGATTGTACGTTTACCCTGTATTAATTTCTCGGAAATATTTCATTTTCTCGAAAACAAAATCAAAAATTAAAGGATATGTTAGTATTGTCAATTCACCGTTTAATTCAGTTTTATTGTCCCACAATGACAATTATATGATTAGTTTACAGAGACATATATCTTAACGAGATACAACACGAACCACTTTTTAGGTCACCTGAGACGAAGTCTCAAGTGACCTATTCTAATTGCCTTTTGTCCGTCGTCGTCCGTCGTCCGTCGTGCGTCGTGAATCCGTAAACAATTTACATTTTCGACTTCTTCTCCAAAACCGCTTAGCCAAATTCAATGAAATTTGGCAGAAAGTTTCTATGGCTGAAGGTCAACCAAAATTGTGAATTATATGGTCCCCACCCCACCCCTAGGAGGGGCCTGAGAGGTGGGGCCTTAAAGGGTCAAATTGACTAAAACTTCAAAAATCTTCTTCTCTTCTCTCATGTTTGGTAGAATCAAACACTCTTCATAGATGGAAGGGTCTTATGGTGCTTTACCAAAGTTGTGAGTTTCATGACCCTGGGATCTCACGTTTGCCCCTGGGGAGGGGGTAAACTTTACTATTGTTTATATAGGGAAATCACATTTTTGACTGTTATTTGTTAGATTTGTATTGGAAATCATTCTAGCCTGGTTAACATTATCAGCATGGGATAACAGTTTGATGGAATGCACATGTTGGTCCTGACTGACCCCCAGGGGCTGATGGGCGAGACTGAAAAGGGTCAAAATGACTGAAATTTCAAAAGTTTTCTTCTCTACTCTCAGATATGGTAGAATCGAACACTCTTCATAGATGGAAGGGTCTAATGGTGCTTTACCAAAACTGAATTTCAAGACCCCTTGGGTCTCGCGTTTGCCCCTGGAGAGGGGATAAACTTTACTATAGTTTATATAGGGAAATCACATTTTTGACTATTATTTGTTGGATTTCTATTGGAATTAATTCTAAAGGGGTCAACATTATCAGTGTTGGATAACAGTTTGATGGATTGCACATGTTGGCCCTGACTGACCCCAGGGGCTGTGGGCGGGGCTAAAAAGGGTAAAATTGACTGAAATTTCAAAAATCTTCTCAATACCTATATAAGATAGAATCAAATACTTTTCATAGATGAAAGGGTCTTATGGTGTTTTACTTAAATTGTGAATTCCATGACCCTGGGGTCTCACGTTTTCCCCTTGGGAGAGGGTAAACTTTGCTTTAGTTTATATAGGGAAATCACATTTTTGACAATCATTTGTTTGATTTCTATTTGAATTCATTCTAACTTTCTTAAAATTATCAGCATGGGATGACAGCTTAATAATATGCACACGTTGGCCCTGACTGACCCCCAGGGACTGATGGGTGGGGCCAAAAAGGGTCAAGAATGACCAAGCGTTTTAGTCCTGCCGCAGTGCAGGGAACATCACAATCAAATGAAATGTTTTTTACCTCTATCTGACAAAGTCGACTGTTCTCACAGAGTAAAAACGATATCGCCTGAGATGTAAATCAGGGCAGTAAGAACAATACAACAGCATAGTTCAATAAACCAATATTGTTTTGTACTTCTTTAACTATAATTTGATGCTAGGGGGTCAAGAATTAAATCCATAAAGAAAGTTCAGTACCTCGAAAATCGCCCTGAATAAAAGTCATTTATGGCAGAGATGGTCTCTAACTGGATTACTTGATCAAATTGATAGCACTTTTATCAATAAATCATTTAATGACCAACACGCCTCTGAAATAAGCCTTTCAAACACATCAATCTGTTTTCTGCTTAGGCCTATATACATGTCCTCGTAATGTTAAACGTAATTGATTGACGTAAAGCTAAGGTAATTATGTAGAAGAACGGGTGTGTAAGGATTGTTCAAAGACATGGAAGAGCACAGTGCCTTTAAATATGTATGAAGTAATATCGTATGTACTGAATGGAATACAAAAGTGCTTTTGGGTGTAATATGAAAATTATCAGGAAAATGACTGCAATTAGGAAAAAGGAATACATTTTTAGTGAGGAAAAAGAATGCAATTTTGATTGGGGAAAAGGAATACAATTTTGATTGAAGAAAAGAGAATGAAATTTTGACTGAAGGAAGAAAGTACAATTTTGACTTAGGGAAGAGGATCCAATTTTGACTGAGGACAAGAAAATACATTCTTGACCGAAGAAAACGAATACATTTTTGACGTTTTTCACTTTTCTGTCCTCGTTTGACATATATGTCATACAGTCTAATGTGGACTCATTATGTTACCTTTATCTTTTTGATATGTGGGTAGTTCACAACATTATGTCAGCACGTTAACGTGATATCGCTCCACCAATCAGTGATACATCACAACTAATGACTTATATGTCGGATTTATAGTGTACAAATTTTAAAATCATTATTGACATAGGTCTGCTAATCCTGCCATCTCATATCAGTTTTCAAACCTGACGACCCTTCAAAGTGCAGTGTTAGAGAGATAGATACCATACCGTAATGAGATTAACATGTAAAATAAATTTTATAATGTAATGACAATATGTCAATATTCGTATAGATTATGCCTTTATTTCCATAGTCGTCAAATTTATTAAATTTATAAGGTCAATAGACTTCCTATTAACTGAATCAATTAAAGCCTGCACGTGCTGTTTAATGCCAGCATTGAGATTATTATTGCTAATCATTACTGGTGGATTGATTAATTGATCATATCAATTTCGAAGACATAACTGTCAGTTTGTTCCTTATCGTCAAATTTGTGTTGTTTTATCTTATAAAATGACTGCATAATTTAAATACAGCACTTTTATTATCTTTTTAATTGCATTGCAAATTATGAATAATGAGCTCTACCGTCATGCATATCCTCATATATCCCACTAATTACACTGTTATAATCATCATTTTATAAAGCGTTCCGACGCTCGTAAATCAGGTTGTAGGTACGGACCTTTGTAGCAATGCAGACTCGTCAATATATGTCATGTTTAGATTCTGATTGATAGGGATTATGCATGTGGAAAAAGGTGATTCGTGTTTGTTGTGGCATTTACCACTCATAAAAGTGTCCTAATGAGGATCAGCCAGAGACAAACTTACACGTGTATATAAATAAATTAAAAGTTTTTTTCCCCTATTTTTGTCAGTTTCATGTACGTCCAAATACAGGACCATTTGAAATTAAAAGGGAATTTAATTTTATTTTGTAATTTTAGACCAATCATTCTGACATCGAATCAAACTGCATGACAACACCTATCATATTTGAATAATTAATTTAGTTATTAGTACATAAATATGTCAAACTGCAGTAGGTGGCACTAACCATGACCTCATCTGAATAGCTTTAAAAGGGATTTGATGACAGTTCATTTGTAAAAATGTAAGATATTTCCTGCTTGCAATGAAGCAGCAAGTCATCCGTTTTTAGAAATTGAGATAATTAAATGTCTATATATATATATATATTGGTATCACTAACTTAAGTTATTTATGATTGTGTTACTAAGTCAATGAATGTTGTGGGGGATATTAATTACGCTGTGAAATTGATTATATATGTAACCAAGATGTACCCTTGATAAAATAGTAAAACGACGTCATTATGCTAATAAAATAGTTAAGTTTTTAATAATGTGGATAAAAAACATGTTTGTATTTGCACCTACTTGATTGAACGTAGTAGGTATCTGATCGGGAGTCCGCTAAGTGTTTTGAGCTAGGAGGATTACTGTGCACGAATTTCTTGTTTTCCTCCAACAAACAACAAGCATGGTGACCTTGGAACGGTATAATGAATGTCAGATCTGGTGAAATGCGAATGTGAAATTGTTTCAGGGGGGTCTTACATGCAACATACTTACAGAATAATGCCTTTTCTTCTGTTCATGTGGTGGGTCAATGGGAAATGTGGAATGGTCTTTCACTATAAGACATATTTACGCAAATATTAAGGCTATGATTCGAATTCGAGTTGTTTTTGAACTAAATGCAATTCATTTCATTTTATTTCTTGTCTTAATTATTGTCATGTAATTGTTTCATTGCATCATCTAGTCCAATCTAGGGAAGAATGGGTCGGTATACACACAGGGGCTTGGCACGATTTTCCAAATGATAGTCTATATATATATGTATATAGTATCAAGGGTAGTAACTACAAAGAGGGGGAAGACGAACGTATTTTAAAAAAAAAATAATTTGTCGTATTCTGCGGGTCAAAAATCTTAGTGACACATACATTACCTTAAAGAGAAATGTTTTATCTTTCCAATGAGTGTTCGATGAACAAAATTGGCCAAGTATTATCCAAGTTATGACCTGACGAATTCGGAAATAGATGCTGAAATGGCTAGGTCGGAATCTCCCTGTCCGGTTGAATAGTCGCCTCGCCTCTAATGGGTACCTCAATAACCATTCAGAAATCGAAAAATCGACGCTTGCAGCGGTATACAGTAACCATAACTATGTCAATATAGGATGTCGGTTGGTTATGTTATCCGTCATGTGCCGTAGCCAATTCCATATTACATCACCGAGCTTACCGTCTTCAAAAAGAACGGCCATCTTTCCCTAACCTTTCGTGACTTTGTTTATGTCGTCACAGTGGTCGTACAGCCAAGAAGCGTTCCGAATGAAGGGAAAGATGGCAGTTCTTTTTGAAGACGGTAAGCTCGGTGATGTAATATGGAATTGGCTACGGCACATGACGGATAACATAACCAACCGACATCCTATATTGACATAGTTATGGTTACTGTATACCGCTGCAAGCGTCGATTTTTCGATTTCTGAATGGTTATTGAGGTACCCATTAGAGGCGAGGCGACTATTCAACCGGACAGGGAGATTCCGACCTAGCCATTTCAGCATCTATTTCCGAATTCGCCTAGGTCATAACTTGGATAATACTTGGCTAATTTTGTTCATCGAACACTCATTGGAAAGATAAAACATTTCTCTTTAAGGTAATGTATGTGTCACTAAGATTTTTGACCCGCAGAATACGACAAATTATTTTTTTTTTAAATACGTTGGTCTTTCCCCTCTTTGAAGTTACTACCCTTGATACTATATACATATATATATAGACTATCATTTGGAAAATCGTGCCAAGCCCCTGTGGGTATACAGGCAGACAATGCAACGCATGGAAGAGTCCAATAAGGTATATGAGGGATGAAGATATTGCATAACATGTTGTCGGCCAACGTACACGTATAATGTCACTGATCTAAGTATAAACTAGTACTAGTCAAGATGGGTATCTGGACAATGGTAAGACTGTATTTCACCTTTCGCCTTTTATACCCCCATCACACTAGGTCACGTTCCCACTACGTCCAACCACGTCCTGGAAAAAATTGAAGAACGCAATGCGAACGCAGAAAGAACTTGTACAACGTAGTAAAGACTCAATAGAGACCGATAAGGACGTGTTATGGTCTTCATGGACCTGGAGGACGTGAACAAACTTTGAGCATGTTAAAAAAAAGCGTAGCGAGGACGTGGTCCAATCGGGACGTAGTAAGAACGTAACAGGGACGCAGTACCAGCGGTATTGACGTGGTAATGACGTAACCAAAACCCAATGAGAACTTCATTGACGCAGTGGAAGCGTAGCGCTGATGGAAAGGATTGTATTACGTTCTCATTGCGTTGTCAGTGCGTTCTTGCTACGTCAATGTAGTTCTTATTGCGACCTCTCTACGCTTGTACAATGACCAAGGTACGCCAATACCACGTTGTTGATGACCACGTTAGGTTTCCAGTACGTTCTTACGGTGCTCATTAAGTTTACGACACGTCTGTCACAGGTTACCACCACGTCAAAACCACGTCCAGAGGATCGGCTGTATAAATACTCATTTCAAGTTTAATTCATTATCACTTTCGTTCAAACTACAAAAGAAGATGGTTACAAGTTATCAAGAACTTCTTATGCATCTTGCTCTGATTCAAGGACAACAGGTTTTTATTGATGCACAGGCCGCACTTTTGATGCTGCGAAGAAGGCGAAGAAGGAATAAAAGACAACCTAGGCTTTTTTCTCGGCGGCATATTGTGAATATTGCAGGGGAATGGAAAAAAGAAACAAGTCAAGTTGTATTTATAGGGAACGGGCAAACGCAGAGAGAACGTAATAATTACGTAATGCACGCGTAGAAAGATCTTTTTGGACGTAGTAAGAGCGTATTAAGAACACACAGAGCGTGGTGCACGCGCGAACATGCGCGAGATAAGGTCTTAGTGGAAACGTGTAGGACGTAGTAAGAACCCAGCAAGGACGTAATGAGGGCGTAATATGAACGTGACAACTGCAAAATTCTCCATTTTTGCCACGACCCCGCTGCGTTTCTCGAAATTTTAAGGACGCAGTGCGGTCTTCGTGGTCTTTGTCTTAGTGTGATGGGGGCATTACCCACGCGACCGGGGTCCCATTCCTACACGAGCATGAAATGGTAGACTGTATCGGGTTAACTTGCCCGACTAACTAGGTTTTCACACGGTACTACAGTCTCCGCTCGTAAGATCTTTCGCGTTCTTCCAGTCGCGCTGATATAAGTTGAGAATATAAGTCGATATGACCCGTTTACCAATTATCAATGCTACGAAATGCAAATTACAGTTCAAACGTATGATGATTATGGTACGTGAACAACTGAGATTGGAGGCAATTGCGTGGGATTTTGCTCATCGCGCTGAGCCTCTACCGGTTATAGAGAGTACATTGTAAGTTGAGTCATGAAGGAACAGTTTCGATGTTCCTATATGCCATCTAAAGACAGTCTCTGCTGACACAAGCTGAACACAGACACACGCGCGCGCGCGTGCGTGCGTTCGTTCACTCACACTCGTGTAATGTCTTTAATGTAATATTGTTATATCAAATTTCATTTACACAACTGACTTTCTGATAATGTTTTTAAAGGATCAGGTATAAATATAACTAATAATACGTGTACGTCACTGACTTATTCAGCTGTGTAACATTGCCACTTTAAAATTGTCATAAAACACACGTGTAACAGCACCATTGTGACGTAATAAATTGATGGTCTTGGTGGTACCGTCAGAGTCGAAACTCTATTACCATATTGTTGCGTTCCTATATACTTATGTATTGTATATATAATATATGTGATGTCTGACAAATCTGTGTACCTTTCTCGTGGATTGTATCTAGCTTGACGCTGTGCAAACATTCAATTTCATAATGGGCAAGTTCTTGCATCAACATATCTTGTAAATGACACCAAATCCTAGACCTTACTTTTATAAAACGTTTTCAAACATTGGGAAATACGTAAAAATGGTACATACAACCTTAAGTCCGTATTAGACATTAATATTAACTGCACCTTAATTAGCTTGCTCAGGCAACTGATTTTTCACCCACCATTCATATCGTGATTCGTCGACTAAATATTGTTGAAACCAATTATGTTGACGATGCAAATTAATTAAATGAACACTGTACCACTTTTGAAATAGTAATTGCTAAAGTGTTATCAGATTGTTTGTTATGAATAACTATGCCTGAATGGTTGATGATTATTAAAGATTACCACGCAGGTTTAAAATAGAAATTCATTTCTCTTCAAAATATATTAACTTTTATACAGTCTTTAGATAATGTCATTCCTTTATGCCCTCTAGGTCGGCGTAGTTTTAGAGAGAACCGTACCTGGTACAAACGTTACGGGGTGGTGTGGGCGGCACCTGGGTCGACCTATTTCTTTCAATCCGTATATACACACAGAAAACGCGGAGAGAATTGAGCACGCTACAGCTTACCTTTTTTATAATATTATAGTGTTGATTGTTGATAGTAACTCGGTTGTTTTTTTTTCTGCTTTATTCAGTCCACTTTTTTCTAAACTATTTCGACTTCGAATAAGTGAGATTTCACCCCCTTGGTTCTTCTGCTTAACCCCTTATAATTATTTCAACTTCGAATAAGTGATCTTATGCACCTTTGCTTTGCTTAACCCAATTATTATTTCGACTTGGAATATGGTTTTGTGAATTTTAATCGGTTGTTGGAATTTATGTTGTTCTTAGATTGTCAGTAAGGCTGAGGTACCAAAAATGTAGAAACCTAGAAGAAAAGTTAGAAAATCTAGCTTCAGTTATATACATCAATCCACACAACACTAGCCAATCATTCCCTCCGGAATGTTAGTTGTTACTCATATTCATGGGATCCAGACGACTGGTTTGACTTTTGTCAGTATAATGTGACCGGGTGTGGTGTCCTGCTGACAGCCTTTGACAGTATGTTTCATTGGGATAACACTATAAAGTCGGCATCAGTTTCGCGCTATAACAAGGAAGCAAATGAGAACAGACCACAGCCTTCCAAACTACAGACACATTAGCCACATGTGTGTAGCTCACACACAGTGGGTGTCGTTCCTTAATTGAACATAGATTTTAACGGTGTATAGCCAAACCAAACCAATCCTGTTGATTAAATCAATTTGTAAAATTTGAAAATATGTAATTTTATAACTCAGCCATGACATGCTGAGTAGCATGTAGCGGCGACCACCAGAGGCTTAAAGTCCGCCAGCAGAGCTTTCCATCAAGCAGTATTATTATGTCAAGTTAAAGTAGTCAGAGTTTTACACAATATTCACCCGAAACTGACAGGCGCATCTATTCAATTTTTCCCCGACTTCGGCAGGAAATATGTATGACGCAAATTTTTAAAGAGTTTATTTGGTAAAGCCTTGAAAATATATTACCTAAAAGTTTGTCGTATGCGCAAAAACATTTTTATCAAAATGTGACATAAAAATTGGTCAATTTCACATGAAGAGGTGCTTATCGTGACGGTAGTTAGAACAGTCTACACAATAAGTCTAGTAGGCTTTAAAACAATGGAAATAGCATAACAATTACATTGTTTTATTTTCACAAAATATACTGACAACCCGTTTTAGATTTAGTTTGATTCGTCGATAAAAACGTGTCAAACAAATTCTCGATTACATTTAATTTGGCTATTTAAAGCCATTGACGGCGATTGCTGCGTCGATTGTATTGCGTAATAACATGGTGACGATTTGTGACAATGCACTCCTCTCATACTGGCTTATGTCTACGTATATCTTGTCCAGATGTTAATTTGAATGCGGATATCATTTACAAAAAAAATCGCAAACTAAATACTTTGAAGGTTATACAAAAACTTTAAATTGTGAAATGGAAAGTACATGTTCCAGAAATGGTAGGGAACCTGATGTCACTAACTGCTATATTGACATGTAAATTGTATTCATTTGCTGTCTAACATGCTACGAATAAGAGACTGAAAATCCATCATAGGTAACATTAATATTTAATTTAATCCCCTTTGTGATAAACATTGTCATTGGCTTCAAAATATATGTTATCAGTCCGTAACGGTATCAGTCCATAACGGTATCAGTCCATAACGGTATCAGTCCATAACGGTTCTCAGTCCATAACGGTATCAGTCCATAACGGTTATCAGTCCATAACGGTATCAGTCCATAACGGTATCAGTCCATAACGGTATCAGTCCATAACGGTTATCAGTCCATAACGGTATCAGTTCATAACGGTGATCAGTCCATAACGGTATCAGTCAATAACGGTATCAGTCCATAACGGTATCAGTCCATAACGGTGATCAGTCCATAACGGTGATCAGTCCATAACGGTATCAGTCCATAACGGTGATCAGTCCATAACGGTATCAGTCAATAACGGTATCAGTCCATAACGGTATCAGTCCATAACGGTTATCAGTCCATAACGGTATCAGTCCATAACGGTGATCAGTCCATAACGGTATCAGTCAATAACGGTATCACTCCATAACGGTATCAGTCCATAACGGTTATCAGTCCATAACGGTTATCAGTCCATAACGGTTATCAGTCCATAACGGTATCCGTCCATAACAGTATCAGCACATAACGGTATCAGTCCATAACGGTATCAGTCCATAACGGTTATCAGTCCATAACGATATCAGTCCATAACGGTATCAGTCCATAACGGTTATCAGTCCATAACGGTAGCAGTCCGTAACGGTATCAGTCCATAACGGTATCAGTCAATAACGGTATCAGTCCATAACGGTATCAGTCCATAACGGTTATCAGTCCATAACGGTTATCAGTCCATAACGGTATCAGTCCATAACGGTTATCAGTCCATAACGGTATCAGTAAAAAAATGCCAAAAAAACTTTGTATTGATTTTAAGTAATTTAAAGTATATTTATATGACAAATGAATTTGTTTCCATTAAAGACAATAATCTATGGAATTGCGATGTTTGCGGTATCTGTCCTCATAAGCTCTGCAATGTAATCAGTCTCGTATGAAAACGTACGTCGAAAGCGTGTCACAGTTTGCTCTCACTTGTATGCCAACCAGTTTGAAAACCATGTCACCAAGTTCAGCCAAGAAACATTTTTGTATTGTCGACCAGAAATGCAATGATTTTCATGATCCCGGCCTCTGTCCATTTTGTCTTCGCCTAAGTCGTTAATTTAACACAATAGTAAATTAATTACCATTATATATATATATAAACCAATGCGATGAAAGAGTAGGGTTTTTTGTTGCGACTGGTATCATAATATTCTTTACGAACAGGATCTATGTATCATTAACATTGTCATTAAAAGATAAATGTTTCATTGGTATTATTAATACGACAAAAAAGAAACCAATATTGAGTATGTTACCTTTAATAAATACTATCTACTTCTAGTCTAAGGATGAAGCCGACAGAAGCGGTTCTCATACCCAGGTAACTTTGGAGTTCTCCACGCTGACTTCCCTCAGAAGTGTATATTATAAAACTGATGTTGGGGCTAACTTGTTTACATCAAATTAAACCACCCTGAAAATGGATGTCGCGAAATATAACACTATTATACATACAGTAATCCGGCACATTTAAATTTCTTCCATACAAGAATTGGTATGCATAACAATCTAGTTCAAAGGTTAATCTTCAGGCGTCCACGCCTGTAAAGTTTGACGTTATCCGCATCGACAGGTAGGCACATTGGTAACGGACAGGCCTTTGTGCCGGAATTCAATTTTGCTCATCTTGCGTGACCCTTGTCTGCACTCTCATTGTCATAATGACGTCATAGCTGACACGGGCGATTAAATGTCTGCATTATATCCCTAACAGCGCATGCCATTAGCGCGGGGTACTCATTAAGTACACAATGCATCACCATTTTACACATTTAAGAGGGTACAAAAAGGATTCCCTAAATTAGCTCGCCCTCCTTGTGAAAGTCATTTGTGTTGACGCCGTTTCTTGTTTACCGTAAAATCTTTTACTAATGCAAATTACTTTTTTATATTTTAAAAGATTACATTTTTCCTGTATCCAGTGATTTTCCCCTTTCTTAGCCTCATCTGTCCCGGGGAGGGTAATAGGTGACTTTACACTATATTTTGATGGTAGTTACTTATTCCTTTCCTTGACACTGCGTTCCTCGTCCTACTCTATAATTTTTACATTTTGCAGACATTTATAAACTCATTAACCGAAAAAAGAAACAGACTAAAACATACAATTTTAAATCGCCATAAAGTTTTCTATAAACATATTTTATATCGTCTTTTTACTAGCACAGCCGTATGTATTCAACTACATTCCGTCCTCTGCCTTGAAATACAAAAAAAAATGATGTTCGTGCACCATCATATTTGGGACTCTTAAAAGAAGAATTGAGAACTAGTAAGGAAACAAATGTGTTTTTTGTAATGTAGTATTCTGATTCTAAGTCAAGTTTCTAAGTTTCGGGGATCACAGCAATAGCAATACAACTATATAGCCATGGTAGCGAATATGTCGCTTCCTGGTACTTATACAGGGGCCGCGATAGCTCAGTCGGTTAGACAGACGACCGCGTACTTTGTAACTCTGGTAAAAGATCCAAGGTCTGTGTTTCTTGGGAAGCTGAGAAACGGATAGTGTGTGGTGTCGTGGTTTTGTTGTATCCGTGGACAAGACACTCTAACGTAATTGCTATAGATGGCATGCGATGAGGCTCCCGTATGTTGTACAGTGAGGTAGTCACCAACTACTACAAGGAAACCCCGCCTCAAAATACCCCTGGGCGATAAATCCAGCTAACAAATCCTGCTACTTATACACAAGATGGAAATAGTTGACGGACACGTGACACACGAATGCACAAAGACACATAGATAGCGTATATTGACCGTGGTTGGAGCTAAAAACTATACAAGTATGACAAAATATTAGTCAATAAAAAATAATACCCCGACAAGGAAGAAGTCTGGGCAGAGAAGGACCCTTTCATCTTCCGTTGAGTTCACCTGCCATATGAATCAAATCCTATAAATATCACGTCCTCCAATTAAGAATCGGGGTAGCGGCAAATGACCTTAAGATCGTCGACCTTGATACCGCTCATCGGAATACAATAGGCCCTAGCGGAAACATTTGGACTTAGTATTTATGTACTTGCGTGTGTCTCTTTAAATACTGTATTGGGTCATTGATCATCAGTAGGTGTGATATATAGGTAGTTTCATAAAAAATCCTGATATGATAACAAAAGTTTACGATATAAAATAGCAATTGTGAAATTTGTAATAAGATATGTAAATGATAGACGTAGGCAAAACATATGCCTCTATGTCCATATCTATAGAATTATGGTTATGGAATTGATCATTACATATATAATTATATATATCTAAGTGTTTTAACTTGTAATTGTGATCCTTGTGTTAATCAATTATATTGTTTATGAAATTAAATTAAATATTAAATAATATCCCTGCTCCTTTCAATTAAATGTATTCGTTAGTTTAGGTAGACGCATAATTCTCCTTCTCAATGGTGGTCCCCGAACTCGACAGATGAAATTACAGCCTAGTTGATGTAATTTATTATAACATTTATTTCAGTCATTCAGTCATTAGTGGTAACGATAAAACAATCCAAAAAGGAATCAGATATAGCCTTACTAAAATGACAATGACTGTCATGATCACAATATAAATCAATTTATATATACTGTACATTTGATAATATTCGCGGGCTCTCATTTCGCTATATTGGCAGTCTTTGAATATAACACGAAAATAAATGCTCAGCGAATATGTGTTCCCATCTGTTCCGTATATTATACATACGTGTTCGCCTGATTACTGCAGACTGTCAATTAGTCAATGTGAAATCTAATACCCGCGTGCTAGTTCCGAATGAGACAACCGCGAAATTAAGCTAAGCTACTGCAGTAAAGAGTTCAAGAAGATATTGCATCATAAGTTCCATATTGCCTCGTGTTTCCCGTCTGGAGTGCTATTCGAATCATCAAATCCGGCAGGATCATTTATTTTTTAAATATTTCTCTATACTAGTAACCCTGACCTGTTCGTACACATGCCTGTTTTAACAGTTATATATACAGAATTTCTGTTCATTAAAAGTGACATATCCGATGTGCATCTCTGATTGAGGAGAACATTATACATATTACACATATACAAGTGGTATCGTCATTTGTCAACATACTTTTTTCCCTTTAAACCTGAACATTAATCGCATTACCAATTAAAGTCAAACTGTCCATTAGCGTCCTTCCTAAAATAGACCATTTTGCCGTTAATGTTAATTGTATACACCCTCTGGCTTTTATAACATGTTCATTCATTATAAGCTCTTATTTTTAAATACACGTAGTCATTTATTTGAAATTTAATATTTATTTATTTGTTTACGTTTAGCGGAAAGTCATTTCCGGTAAAGGTAAACAAAAGGAGGTTAATTGTATTTTCTCAAAAAACTTACTTGAAAGTTTGCGCGGCGCCTTCTGGTATGGAACTACGGGCATATGATGATAATTCATGAAATTTACGATGATATTTTAAATGTTGAAATTAAAAATAAACTCTACAGAGTAATATCCCAGTAATATGTGTAGCTGTCTTCTGGAGTTGCGAGTTCGAAACCCGACTGGAACAGTTGCCAGGTACTGACCGTAGGCCGGTGGTTTTTCTCCTGGGTACTCCGGCTTTCCTCCAACCCCAAAACCAGATATGTACTTAAATGACCCTGAGTGTTAATAGGACGTTAAACAAAAATAAATCAAACAAAATGTAAAAGACACATAAGTAATTATCGCCATACAGCTATTTCGTCCTTCTAGGACACGTCAGTGTTTTAGGGACACCATACATCTTTTTCGTCCTTCTAGGTCACGTCAGTGTTTTAGGGACACCATAAAACTTTTTCGTCCTTCTAGGACACGTCAGTGATGTTAGGGACATCATACGGCTATTTCGTCCTTCAAGGACACGTCAGTGATGTTAGGGACACCATACAGCTATTTCGTCCTTCTAGGACACGTCAGTGATGTTAGGGACACCATAAAGCTATTTCGTCCTTCTAGGCCACGTCAGTGATGTTAGGGACACCATAAAGCTATTTCGTCCTTCTAGGACACGTCAGTGATGTTAGGGACACCATACAGCTTTTTCGTCCTTCTAGGCCACGTCAGTGATGTTAGGGACACCATAAAGCTATTTCGTCCTTCTAGGACACGTCCGTGATGTTAGGGACATAATACGGCTATTTCGTCATTCTAGGACACGTCAGTGATCGAAAAAAATGTCAAAATCTGGATGGAATGTGCAAAAGACCAACAATTCCTTAGATTTTATAATTTTTCAATAGACATATTTTTCAATATTGCATTTCAAAAGAACAGTGATACATGTATATATTCTGAAATCAATTAAATCGTGACAAGCAGGTTAATATGCACTGTCTGCAACCTCCAATCCGAATTCAAACCACGAATAGGGTAAGTCGGTAGAGTGTATCAAGTGGTGACAGGTCATTTCGGACTATGGTCAACGTCAATAAGTAGAGTGTATCTAGAAAAGTCAGGTCATTTCGGACAACGATCAACGTAAATCGGTATTGTATCATGAGATGAGATTTTTCGACTTAACCCAAGAGTAAACAACTATTACACTTGTACAAACACCCCAGACGGTCGATGTAATAAGTAGATACTGAATTTAGTTTATAAAGGGAAAAATGGAATTATGAACAAACGAACGAGCTTAATTAGAAAATTACAAGGCTGTTCAGTATTTATATTCTTGGACACTCATTACAGACATTTTTAATTTTGAAATTTCAGTAAAAATTTATATCGTGGCATTGCCATGCAAAAATGATTGTGTACGTGATGTACTTGTTGATAGCTCCTTGATAGTTTCATATATATATATATATACCTATATACTGAAAATAGCCGAGCTTATAATTATCTGTAGTCGAGGAGACCACATCACATGGATGTTAAGTGGTGTCATCCTCTGTAGACATGTTTTGATTTTCTTCTTAACTTAAATTAATTGCAATGCCAACCAATTAAAGTCAAACTTTCCATCAGTCTGTTTTCTAAAGCAGCGCATTTTGCAATTACTGCTAATTATGCATATCCTCTGGCTTATATTACAAGCGCTTTACTCATTTTTAATTTTCTTTTCATTTGAAAGATTATCGTTTGTTTCATTTCCGGTAAACATGTGAATACGTGTATTGTTTGAGTGTGGATAGCGGTCCGCGGCATCTTAACGAACTTATTGCTGAGCAGTTGGCGACGGCGTCTACTTACGACCGGGTCATCTGAACTCTTATATAATAATAATCAAGACATTTTTATATCTGCAGCCATATAGTCAGCGTCTTTATCAGGCCATATCTATATAAGTTGTAAATTAGAGCCTCTTTGTACTGTATATTAAATATAGAAAAGTAACAGAGCTGCTGTTATAGATATCATAATTATATACAGATAAAGGGGCAAAAAAGCGTCCTACAACTATTTTGTCCTGCTAGGATATGTCGGGAGAAACCATGGTCTGTCTTTCAATGACCTTATTGTGTTACAGGGGACGTAAAACAGCAAACAAACTAAGGGTGTATGGAAATCCAGCATGGAAAATACAATGGCCTTAGGAATTTAAGGCTTGGCTGAAATATGAGTTTATTTTCTTAATCAGTGTCACTATTATATAACATTGGAATTCCGAAAACATTGACACCTTACCTCAAACATATCACGTAGTGTTTTCCCATTTAATATCGGGCAGACGACAACGTTGGCACTTTTACTTGCATTTTGATATGATGGCACTCTGTTGCAATAAAAGTAAGGAGGTGTCACGCGGAAGCGATCACGAGATATTGTGGCATTCAACTCATCGGTTCTTGCATTTTTGAACTGGGAATGCCGATAAGCGTTAAACATTTATCGGTTATATTTTTAAGATAAAACACCAAAAATAATTTCTTAAGGAATTATCGTAACAACACGTGATCATTTACACAATTATACATCCTCATTAAACGTGTCAGACTGTTGACGTAATAATGCATTGTCGACAGGAAACGCAAGTCATTCACCCTAAATACTGGCCTTATAAATCACGCATGCTTAATAAACGAGGTGCACCGATGTCCTTGGAGAAAGAATGATAACGTTGTTTTAAGCCATTTGTTTCAATGAAACTTACCACACATGGAAATGGGGAACGATATCCTAGATAAAACCCTTTAAGAAACTACTTTATATGCATACACGTCATTAATGTACAGCTGTAAAAAGACATGAGATAGGCGACTCGGTCGAGACATATCATATAAGCCAAAGACAGACATACAACACCTCATTATGGACACATTACCACCAAATAAAACATTCTGCCTAGTTTTTTCCTGCATACTTCTCCGGCTTAACGCTCAGCATCTTTTGGAGTGGGACGACTGGTTCTCCCTGTTGTCCGTATAATGTGATCAGCTGATGTCCTGCTGGGTGTCTTCGGCAGTATGTTCCAGTGAGGTAGCACTATAAAGTCGGCATCAGTTCCGCGCTATCACACGGAGACAAACAAGAACATACCGCATTCCCCCAAATCACACACATTCACCACACGCATGCATTCGCACACAGTGGAGGCCATCTTTAAATATGCATAGCTGTTAATAGGACGTTAAACAAAAAATGTAATTCGTTTTATTAATTGTTTCTTACGTCGGGCAATGGGTGATTACTATTTGATTCCAAAGTTAATTGCCCTTGACGATCTGTCTGTATCTACTTATTCTTTTTCCTAACAAGGGTCGGGTTACAAAACTTGATTATTTGCGGACACGATGGTTGCAAGTTGATCTTTTCGTTTCCGGTATCCAAATAAACAACTTCGTACTAGGGTATAACGTAATAGTCTACTCATAAATCAACTGATGTATTAGCAAATGACATTATGTTCCTATAACACGCAGTGCTACTGGTGAAAACACATGTCTCACAACACTATGTATTACAGAGGGGAGGGGTGTTTCTTGTGAAGCTGAGACACGGACCGGTCGTGGATGTGTTCTTACCCTTACCACTTTACCCTTATTGCTTTAGATGGCATGCGACGGTCCTCCCGTATGTTGTGAAGTAAAGGTATTTACCAGCTACTTCAACGACACCTCGCCTCAAAATTGCTGTTCACGGCACGGAGAAATTCGCGCTAAATAAGCGAAGGCTATTAAACCATGAAACATCACCACGCATATTATCTTATAGTTTACCTATCGAAATCTCGAAATTAAACCCCGCAAAAATTACCACGTTTACAGTATATACATTTTCGCATAATAGTTGTCGGCTATCATACTTCTAATCAAATGGTTGGGTGGTCGGTAGGCACATTGGTAACACACTTGCCTTTCAGCAAGGCGGCCGGGGTTCAATCCCCCGATCGGATGTGAAATCGTATGGGGTCACCGCCTGACCATATGGGTTTCCTCGGGTACTCCGGTTTCCTCCAATAGTAAGACCCCTCGCGTGCTTCATCCGGGCACAAGCGTTGATATAACTTGTTTCGCAATGGTTGTAAAAAAAACCCAGTTTACATATCAAATGATTTGTTGATGAAATAATCGATAGGGTGTTGGTGCGAATTAGTGCCACTACATGTATCTCGACTAGACCAAAATAAAAATACTGGGACTAATCGTTTACTTCATTCATAAGATCGGATACAGTGATGTCATCAACAAATCTTTGGCTGACTGTAGGATTAGTAGAAGTTGGTTAACACTACTTTATACAACTCTCTTGTTAACTCTGAAACAGCGAGATTATCAAGAAAATTATGTGAATGTGAACTCATATGTTACATATTTAGATTTTTAAAGGAAGAGTGTTCGAAAGAAATTGCCTATCGCGTAGTATTTGTGTTTGTATGTTAAAGGAAAGGTGTTCGAAATAGATAATCTATTGCGTGCTTGTATGTTACAGAAAATGTGCTCAAAGAGGCAGACTATTTTTTTTAACTATTTGCTTGTTTTTTTTAACAGGAGATGAGGTTGTATTATTACTTACTGATTTATTTTGTATGGTAACTTACAGAAAAATGTCCGAAACAGATATACTCTCATTATTTGTTGATCTTAAAGGAAATGTGTCCGAAACATATCACATATGTACTTTTATTTGATATGTATTTATGTTGTATCTTACAGGAAATTTATTCGCATCAGATGTACTATCTTTACTTCTTCTTCTTCTTCTTCTTCTTCTTCTTCTTCTTCTTCTTCTTCTTAAGGTATATCCTGAAAGAGATTTACTGTCATGAAATATTTGTTTCTTTTGTATCTTGCAGGAAATGTGTCCGAAAGAGATGTACTATCATTCACTATCGACGTCACCAACAATCCAGGTCCTCTTGAAGCACTGAGTGCGCATTTGTGGATATTAATGCGCAAGCGCAAGCGGAAGAACAATCGAGGAAAAAAGATTTTCTTGGATGTATTGCGAATAGACGATAATGATACGGGTCACGAGGTGTTGACTAGCTTAATCACACGTGTCAAGAAGACAAGATGGCAGAAAGTGAGTCTGCCGGTCACGTTTATCCAGTCACTTTTAGACTCCAATAGACGACGACTAAGGCTTAGAATCAGATGTAGGAAATGTGGAAAAGTCGTACGTCCAGTTTTGTTTAAAAAACACAAAAATCTCAAAAGAAAATCACACAAAAGGATTTTGCCGAAAGAGAGGAAGCGATCGCATCAAAAACGGCGAGCCGCTAAGATGCGCAGACTGAACAGGAGGTCTCGTAAACGTGAACGGATTCCACCATTCCTCGTTATAAGCACAAGATACAAACATACTGTATCGGCCAGAGGAGGGTAATATATTAACTGCTTGAGTCCAAGAGGAAACGTTTAAAGTATCTTTACAACTGCGATATGTCGGAGTCGTAAAGACACGTTATGTAAGTGTGTGGCAGTTATATCTATATAACTACCGGTTGGTAAATATTCCATTATGACGTCAAAGATAACGGATGCGCGTGCGTTAATGTTAAGGTACTGTTACTGTATTTACAGCGCCATTTGTACTGGGAATCGTTGTGCACTGTTCATATGCAATGCTAAGGTCACATATTAATTTCGTATGTTACCTTAGCTAACCCGGGTAAGTTGAAACGTAATGAAAATAAATAGTCGTGTAACTCATGACCAACATTTGATGCATAGTACAAAAGAAAAAAAAAACTGTACATGTAGGAAAATGTGTAGCTTTCCCGTCTCTATTATGTCAAATGTTGATTATGTGAACTTCGGTTGATTTTATGAATGGAAAGCACTCTAGGAGCTAATCAAATTGGAAGAAGAAAGCCTGATGAATTTTATCAGTTTATGAACACCCAGAAACAATCAAGGATAGATGCAAAGGTTAATCATATAATAGCAGATACGTTATTTAAATCAATAATATTGGGCAAATAAGCAAAGAAGCGTCGCTGTATTACACGCACCATAAAAAACCCCCAAAAAACCAGATGTCTACAAAGACCACCTATACAAAACAAACAAGACCTGTCTACAAAGACCACCTATACAAAACAAACAAGACCTGTCTATATAGGTTACCTGTATATATCAAAAACCTGTCTATAAAGGCCACCTATACAAAACAAACAAGACCTGTCTATATAGGTTACCTGTATATATCAAAAACCTGTCTACAAAGACCACCTATACAAAACAAACAAGACCTGTCTACATAGGTCACTTATATATGTCAAAAACCTGTCTATAAAGACCACCTCTTTTTAACAAAAACCTGTCTACAAAGACCACCTATATAAACAAACAAGACCTGTCTATATAGGTCACCTGTATATATCAAAAACCTGTCTACAAAGACCACCTCTACAAAACAAACAAGACCTGTCTATATAGGTTACCTGTATATATCAAAAACCTGTCTACAAAGGCCACCTATATAAACAAAAACTCTATGAAGACCACCAATATATAACAAAAACCTGTCTATAAAGGCCACCAATATATATCAAAAACTTGTCTATGAAGGTCACCTATATAAACAAAAAACTGCCTATAAAGGTCACCTCTATTTAACAAAAATCTATGTACAAAGTCCTACTTTATATATCATAAACCTATCTATAAAGGCCACCTATATAAACAAAAACTGTCTAAAAGGACCACCTATATAAAACAAAAAACTGCCTATAAAGGCCACCCATATATAACACACAAAAAATGTCTTTAAAGGTCATCTCTATTTAACAAAAGTCTGTGTACAAAGTCCATCTTTATATATCATAAACCTATCTATAAAGGCCACCTATATATAAAAAAAAATATTTTTAATAAAGATCACCTTTTTTGGTCAAGAATGTTACATAATGCATTGCATAAAAGCTTCAATATTAAGGACATCTGCCTACAAATATCAATTTTCTGTGCTCCCTTGAAGGGCTTTTATAGACAGATTTTACCGTATATATAGGATCAGCGCAATTATAACAGGGATATTGGGAAAGTATGCAGGTTTAATGCATCATTTCATGGGTATTAAGCACGGGCATACACACATATCCCATATATGTAGGAGCATAAATGTAATGCGTAGCGTACGAGCATCCGTCGTTTGCAATGGTTTATAAAGCACAAATGTTAGCTTGTCATTTACGCTTATAACACGGGGGATATTGAAGTTATACATGGTAATGATAAGGATATTGTTTACGCTGGGCGGTAATGATAAGGATATTGTCTACGCTGGGCTGTAATGATAAGGATATTGTTTACGCTGGGCGGTAATGATAAGGATATTGTTTACGCTGGGCGGTAATGATAAGGATATTGTTTACGCTGGGCGGTAATGCTAAGGATATTGTTTACGCTGGGCGGTAATGCTAAGGATATTGTTTACGCTGGGCGGTAATGCTAAGGATATTGTCTACGCTGGGCGGTAATGATAAGGATATTGTCTACGCTGGGCGGTAATGATAAGGATATTGTCTACGCTGGGCGGTAATGATAAGGATATTGTTTACGATGGGCGGTAATGCTAAGGATATTGTTTACGCTGGGCGGTAATGATAAGGATATTGTTTACGCTGGGCGGTAATGATAAGGATATTGTCTACGCTGGGCGGTAATGCTAAGGATATTGTCTACGCTGGGCGGTAATGAAAAGGATATTGTCTACGCTGGGCGGTAATGATAAGGATATTGTCTACGCTGGGCGGTAATGATAAGGATAATGTTTACGATGGGCGGTAATGCTAAGGATATTGTTTACGCTGGGCGGTAATGCTAAGGATATTGTCTACGCTGGGCGGTAATGATAAGAATATTGTTTACGCTGGGCGGTAATGATAAGGATATTGTTTACGCTGGGCGGTAATGTTAAGGATATTGTCTACACTGGGCGGTAATGATAAGGATATTGTCTACGCTGGGCGGTAATAATAAGGATATTGTCTACGCTGGGCGGTAATGATAAGGATATTGTCTACGCTGGGCGGTAATGATAAGGATATTGTTTACGCTGGGCGGTAATGATAAGGATATTGTTTACGCTGGGCGGTAATGATAAGGATATTGTCTACGCTGGGCGGTGATGATAAGGGTATTGTTTACGCTGGGCGGTAATGATAAAGATATTATTTACGCTGGGCGGTAATGATAAGGATATTGTCTACGCTGGGCGGTAATGATAAGGATATTGTTTACGCTGGGCGGTAATGATAAGGATATTGTTTACGCTGGGCGGTAATGATAAGGATATTGTTTACGCTGGGCTGTAATGATAAGGATATTATTTACGCTGGGCGGTAATGTTAAGGATATTGTTTACGCTGGGCGGTAATGATAAGGATATTGTTTACGCTGGGCTGTAATGATAAGGATATTATTTACGCTTGGCGGTAATGATAAGGATATTGTTTACGCTGGGCGGTAATGATAAGGATATTGTCTACGCTGGGCGATAATGATAAGGATATTGTTTACGCTGGGCGGTAATGATAAGGATATTGTCTACGCTGGGCGGAACAGTGTCATATATAGTTTAGGTTTTAAACAAAGTACATGGCGCTTAAATGCTATAAATAGTACAGGGCGCTTCAGTGTTATATAAAATACAGGGCGTTTTAATATTATATTTATACGACCTGCTATTCAGTAAAAAAAAAATATATATATATAGTGTAATTTATCCTGGAGTGTTTTTCATTGGCTAGGCTAGTCATAAATTTATTGTGACGTCATAATATGTACAATAATGTGACGTTATAAATTGTGAATAGCACAACAAAAATGTCTGTCTCCGTTTTCATAAGGCCTGTAAAATGAAGGTTTCTCTAAGTTATGCCTCGCAAAAATAAAAACATCTAAGATTCGTTTTATCAATCTCACATGAAACGACGAAAACTCATTTATGGTCCTATATATAGCACAAGACGTTTAGGTGTAAAATCCAGTACCATATATACTACATATAGCTACAGTAGGGCTATATATAGCACAGTGCACTTCGGTACCATATATAGTACAGAGAGCTACGGTAGTGTTATATATAGCGCAGGGCGCTTCAGTACCATATATAGTACCTATAGCTACAGTAGTGTTATATATAGCAAACGACGCTACAGTACCGTATATAGTACCTATAGCTACAATAGTGTTATATATGGCACAGGGCGCTTCAGTATACTATATAGTAGATAGCTACAGTAGTGTTATATATAGCAAACGACGCTACAGTACCGTATATAGTACCTATAGCTACAATAGTGTTATATATGGCACAGGGCGCTTCAGTATACTATATAGTAGATAGCTACAGTAGTGTTATATATAGCACAGGGCGCTTCAGTATCATATATAGTACAGATAGCTACAGTGGTGTTATATATAGCACAGTGCACTTCGGTACCATATATAGTACAGATAGCTACAGTGGTGTTATATATAGCACAGTGCACTTCGGTACCATATATAGTACAAATAGCTACAGTAGTGTTATATATAGCACAGGGCGCTTCAGTAAAATATATAGTACAGATAGCTACAGTGGTGTTATATATAGCACAGGGCGCTTCAGTAAAATATATAGTACAGATAGCTACAGTGGTGTTATATATAGCACAGGGCGCTTCAGTAAAATATATAGTACAGATAGCTACAGTGGTGTTATATATAGCACAGTGCACTTCGGTACCATATATACTACATATAGCTACAGTAGTGTTATATATGGCACAGGGCGCTTCAGTAAAATATATAGTACAGATAGCTACAGTGGTGTTATATATAGCACAGGGCGCTTCAGTAAAATATATAGTACAGATAGCTACAGTGGTGTTATATATAGCACAGGGCGCTTCAGTAAAATATATAGTACAGATAGCTACAGTAGTGTTATATATAGCACAGTGCACTTCGGTACCATATATAGTACAGATAGCTACAGTGGTGTTATATATAGCACAGGGCGCTTCAGTAAAATATATAGTACAGATAGCTACAGTGGTGTTATATATAGCACAGGGCGCTTCAGTAAAATATATAGTACAGATAGCTACAGTGGTGTTATATATAGCACAGTGCACTTCGGTACCATATATACTACATATAGCTACAGTAGTGTTATATATGGCACAGGGCGCTTCGGTATACTATATAGTACCTATAGCTACAGTAGTGTTATATATAGCACAGGGCGCTTCAGTACCATATATACTACAAATAGCTACAGTGGTGTTATATATATCAGAGGGCGCTTCGGTATACTATATAGTAGATAGCTACAGTAGTGTTATATATAGCACAGGACGCTTCAGTATCATATATAGTACATATAGCTACAGTAGTGTTATATATAGCACAGTGCACTTCGGTACCATATATAGTACAAATAGCTACAGTAGTGTTATATATATCAGAGGGCGCTTCAGTATACTATATAGTACCTATAGCTACAGTAGTGTTATATATAGCACAGGGTGCTTCAGTACCATATATAGTACAGATAGCTACAGTAGTGTTATATATAGCACAGTGCACTTCGGTACCATATATAGTACAGATAGCTACAGTAGTGTTATATATAGCACAGTGCACTTCGGTACCATATATAGTACAGATAGCTACAGTAGTGTTATATATAGCACAGGGCGCTTCAGTATACTATATATTACCTATAGCTACAGTAGTGTTATATATAGCGCAGGGCGCTTCAGTATCATATATAATACATATAGCTACAGTAGTGTTATATATATCAGAGGTCGCTTAAGTACAATATAGGATACATATAGCTACAGTAGTGTTATATATAGCACAGGGCGCTTCAGTACCATATATAGTACAGATAGCTACAGTAGTGTTATATATAGCAAACGACGCTACAGTACCGTATATAGTACCTATAGCTACAATAGTGTTATATATGGCACAGGGCGCTTCAGTATACTATATAGTAGATAGCTACAATAGTGTTATATATAGCAAACGACCCTACAGTACCGTATATAGTACCTATAGCTACAGTAGTGTTATATATAGCACAGGGCGCTTCAGTACCATATATAGTACATATAGCTACAGTGGTGTTATATATAGCACAGGGCGCTTCAGTACCATATATAGTACATATAGCTACAGTAGTGTTATACATTTGTATATAGCACAGTGCACTTCGGTACCATATATAGTACAGAGAGCTACGGTAGTGTTATATATAGCACAGAGCGCTTCAGTATCGTATGGTACAGATAGCTATAAGGCGTTTAAGATCGGGTATAGTACATGTATGGCGTTTTAATGCTCTATATAGTACAAAACGTTTCAGTGTTTTATACACTTTGTACTATAAATCACTTTAAAATGTCTTCATAGTACATCACTTGTCAGTGGTATACACAGTTTATATAGATATGGCTGTCCATGCAATGTTGTACGTGACTCTATCTAAAAGTATAAACTAAAAGACAAATTATCGAGTTGGTAAGAAGGCCTCTTGATGAAAAAATATTTATTGTTTTTAAAGTTAACTGTTATTATATTTCTGCGGTCTTTCCATGATTAAGTATATAATATTGATGGTTGCAAAATATTGTCTTCTGTTTGCATACGTTCTCTACATTGCGATGATGAGAAACACATAACGCTTGAGATAACTTGAGATTAAGCATTTGCTGGCTTAAGCAAGACTAAGCGACTTACATTGTTTTCGATATGGACCTATTATATACATGAATGTGGTTTTACAATTCTTTTGATGTACCTGTTTTCGGTACGACTTTTAAATTTTCCCGGTGTAATATTCACTCCACAGTTCACTTTTTAAGGAAGTGTTATATGTGTTGCAAAAGAAAAAAATGAATGCCGTTTGAATGTGTTAATCTATTTTCAATTTCCTAGATATGTAATGTTTTGTCCCAGTACAAATATATAAAATTGTGTAATTATCCACTCCAACCAATTCATAACGTTTAAAACTAAAGTTGAGTCAACATTTACAGACTTTGCATATAATAGATACTTACTTACATTGTGACAATAAACTCACCTACACCTAACAGATTGTATGTCAGTTGCGCAAAACAGAAAAAATGTCTTTGATAGTTACGAAGAAAGACAAAAGAGTGAAATGTATTAGTTTGGAATACAATGGAATCAGGATGTTTAAGGACGTCATCACAAAAACAATAACAAGATCAGTATAACCTTCAAAACTGATGCATGCGACATTATAAACAAAACGTCACACTAACATCAAAATAACAGCAAATGCATTAACACCAAAAGATACAGTATATGTAACTATGCATGCACGCCGCCTCATTACACCCAACTCAAAAATATTAAGTGAATATAACCCAATAGGCTAATCTGTGTTGTAAACATGTCTACAGTCTAAACTATGTATGGTATGTCAGCGATATTGATAGGAGTGAATCTAATAGACTTCTTACAGTCTATTGTCAGCATTTATTTGTTTTACTGGTCGACATCGTCTCCCCCAACCCCAGCGTCATATAACAGCATTTCTGCATAATATGAGTTTTGTTAGTATGAAAACAAGTCCATATAGGTTCGTTGATATTAGATATACCTCAGGTTTAACATGTTTTCTTGTCATTTGCTACTTGTGCATTTTTTTTTAATCTCATACCGGTGAAAATTACCGAAAACCTTAGTATAAGGCATTTTTTGTCGCCTAGTTGGTATGAAGATCTTAATCATAACACTAATTAACATACATTTTGTTCTATTTGACCGAATCAAACTAAGATATAATTACCGAAATATCAATACATGCTTTGCTCAAGTAATTTTATTATCAAATATATCATATATTGTTTTTCTTACTCTCTATCCCGGTGGTGAAGTAGGGTTTTTTTTTAAACTATAATGAATATCTTTCCAGTGGATATAAGTACCGGAGGTCTACGGTATGAATGGTGTCATTCCTTACCTATGTTTTAAGTTGTTTATTGCTTCAGTTTCATTTTGAATCATGTTAACCCTGCTGAAATAGTTAAAGTTCAAACTTGTTTATTGACGTAGTGCAGGAAACATGTTCTTCCGTGAATCTATTTTCGTTTTGTCGCTTCAAAGAACAAATATTAATGTTTATGAAATACACAGGTAGTTTTATCAAAATAATACTTGGTGTTTCGTTATAAATACATAAGGCAATTAATTTGTTGTTAATCAAATATTATAATATGTTATTCCCATTCATAAATGTGTCTGAATACCTATTCAAACGACAGCCCTCACTGCTGTCCTTAAAGAATTCGAATTTTAATATCTTGCCACTAGTAAATATTTAAACATCTTTTTAAGTTCTAAATGCGTATCGCAAAAATTGTTTTACTGTAATTTTTGTACGTTTCAATGTTTTTCTCTTTCACTATTTACGAGAAAGAATAAAATCACTGAAACAAATCCTTCAAGGAAAAAATAATAATATACATCTATAGCCTGTTTCATAATTTCAGTGTAAAATTATCCTGCTTGAAAAAACGTTTGGAAAATTACGAAATTTGAACCAGCGAAAAAAATAAAATTTACAGTAAATATGCAGACATTATCTACATAAGTCAAACAATACATATAAGGGATGCTACCGAACTTATTGTTTGTTTTTTTTTTAATTTTTATACTGTAGGTTTGATCATATGAACGTTTTTCTGACGTAGTAGTTCAACTCGGCTCACTCAATCATACGACAATATGCTGTTTCTGTTTAAGTAGATTTCTTTGGTGTTTACTTGTAGAACAATGCAATATTTACTTGATTAATATTGAAATGTTTTTTTGATTTTTGTACAATACATAGGTAATATTATCACATTATGAATGCAGGAGTTGCTTTATCAGATCTATAAGTCATAAACAAAACACTTGCCGTATCACCGCAAAGCTCAATTTGGTAACTGAACTGTTGCTATCTTCTACCGAGTATAAATATATGTTTATTGATGATATAAGCGACACTTTTCAATGGTCTTAGCGTTATCTATGGTAATCTTCCACCACAAGGTATCATGCTGATTATTTCAAATTAGAAATAATGAGTGTTTACAACTAATTACAAAATGTTTGTATTCTTTGTTATTGCTTAGCGGGGTTTTTATAATCCCATGGTTATTTGTATATTATTCCTCTGTATGTTATTGTTTGTTTCACATTCTTGTTTTTTCGAAATCGACATCCATTCTTATATTGTATATGTACAGTGTTTAACGAATGTCTATGGAAATATAATTATGTATTTACTTCATCGATAGAGGTACATCAACGCGTTAAATGGGATAGTGTATCATGATCATATGCGGTAATTCTGTACAGAAATTACTATATATTATTTTATGTTGTTCAGTTGTCATCGTCATATTTCACAATAGATCAATGTAATTATTTATCGAAATACCTATTTTAGGGTCGCTGCTGTCATACAAAAATATTGTATAAATATTACTATGTGTAAGTGAGCATTTTACCAAAGATGTCATTTGATTTACCCAAACAATGGAAATATAATATGTAATTTATACTGAATTATGACGATTGTTATTGCACTGTCGGAGCCTGAACATACAGCTTGGTTGGCTAGGTATGTGGTACCATATCAGAGATAGATTTCGTCAAATATTACTGATTTATCTTCAACAATTCTTTCAGCATGTTTTAAAATGAAGACAGGAATACAAAACAAAAAGGGAACGATTGTCTTCTTTATCCAAACAAAATTATATTCAAATACTTTTTACGTACTTTTTGTGTTTTATCTTGGTGTTAAAAATAATTGGCACCATGCTAGCTCTGAAATAAATAAAAACAAATTATGCATATGTTGTTTGTGCCTGTGTTATAGCAAACTATACGAATCAGTTTTAATTAAGAAAACATATCGCTACTAACAATTTACTGCTCAATCCGACAAATGCCCGTTCTCCAAGATTTGTCATACTGCGAGAAGGTAGTCAGTTCTAAGCATGAAGACAAACCAAATATATATATATTATTGGCAATGACTTCGTGTTAGCTGCACTTTTTAAGTGTATCTCGATAGTACAGAGCATTTCCCCTCTTGTTAGAGCTATTTAAACGACAGTTTGAATCACTAACGTTCCTCACAAAATAAGAACACTTCTTAATGTAAAACTAATAGCCAACAAGTATAATGTGCAGTACTATATTCAGTACATCGTAACGTCGCGTTATAACTTTACCCCTATTAAAGGGGAATTCTTTCTTTTGAAAAATGTTTAGGTCGTCAAAATGGAACTCAATGGAAAATAGGTATTTTCCCCAAGTAGTAAAAGTTATAATCATTACAATACAACAGAAGTTTTACTCGCAAGATAAACCGAAGTTCTTGAAGTATTAAGTCTTAAAAATTCTTAATTCGCCCCGAAGTATCACTAATAACCGCCAAGACAGATGGTATTTGTATACGATTCGTCATTGTTTCCGTATAGCTCGGCGTTAATTTCATTGCTCTTGGGCACAAACAATCATATAATCCTTGTTCGGATACATATTACATCAATAGAAATTTTGCATGTTTCTGCTGTCTGAACGAAGGAATTCCCCTTTAAATCTCACGTATGAATCATTGGCATAATCAGTGTTATCGTATAACACGAAGAAGTAATGAAAAATACCTTGCCACTGCCAGGCTTCGAGTAGCGACCGTTCGCTCTCAAGACAAACACGTTATCACTAGGCTAAAGGGAAATTCCCCCTAGTCTGGGCTAGTAAGGTGACCTTATACTCTCTACTTTTACAATTTATGTAATGACGTTCCGCTTAACAATAACTGTTGACCATAATATGTTTATATTTCACTCCAATTATAGAATAGTGATAGTTTTCACGAGTACGAAGTGTTATGTTTTCATCCTGATTCTCGGATGTAAGCAACACAATTATTGATAAGGGTGATGAAACGTAAAAAATAATCATATTGATTTGTTTATTTACCTGCTACAGATGAGGACCACTCTATGAATTCAATCGCTAAGTTGGTCCCGTATGAACAGACACCCCAAAAGATTTAAATAACAAAATACGTGTAAAACAACACGACAAAATTTGATCAAATTAAACATTGATGAGTGCGGCATACCATGAATGTACGTCTTTAAAATGATATGAGGGAAATTGAATTATATTTGAGCGTTACAATAAGGAAGGAAATTACAGAATATCTTGCCAAACACAAATATTGAAAGATTAAACCCTTATTTACAAACCAATATGATACCGACATGTAAATGAAAACTCAATCCTTAGGGCACTATATCGATAAAATATATTTCGTATGTAGACAGCTGGCGAAACAAGATTATCAGACAACATAACATGGAATGGAAGGCGTGGTCTTGTTATTTGGCGGTACTCGCCATTTAGATCTTTGTAAAATTCAGGTAATGTTACGTTCTCAAAATAGGAACCGGAGTAGGTTTGGCAACGGAACTACTAGACTTTATACGCGGCATTGATTTTGTCAAACGTTACATCGCAAAAGATAATGGATATTTCCCTACGAAATCTAGATATTGACCATTAACTTACAGTGTTCCTAATTTGAGTCCTCTATATGAGTCTGGAATCTTGTTTAAGGGTCCTCTATGTAGGCAAATAATGTTGACTTTTAAACACGCACAAATATCCACAAATTTGTACAAAACTAATCATTTAATATACCAAAGTATTTGTCTGGAAATGTAGTGTTTCAAAAATTATTAGTGTGCTGTAGATGCTGGTATTGTCATCCGTAGAGTTGTTGTAAGATGCAGTCGAGAACTAAAACCATTCCCTTATGCACATAATCACTGATTCTATTGTGATCATGAAATTCAAATAGTGGTTTTAAATGAATAGTATTTCACAAATATGGCATGAAGGTAATAACAATGCTCCTTTTGAATTATATTAAGCTATCTGCTCATAATAAGAAGGATGTTTTCAAGACAAATAGTTAAGCTGTGAAGTTTAGAGTTCTTGAATAAGTCTAATAAGAGCATTTTGATGCTTGAAATGCCTCCCTATATGTCATACTTGTGTTATATTATTAACAACGCCAGTTGAATGACAAGGTCAAAATAGAATCAGTGTTTATACGTATATAAAGACGAACCCAGTCAAAAACACACCATACGAGTGATTTATAGACTTGTAAAATATCATCTGATTTGACCCTTAAACAACTTTATTTTTGTATCTTGTTTATCTAGTAAACAAACCATAAACTCTCACAGGGAACTGTGAATATATTATCTACTCTAACGTACTTCGGGGGTACAACGGAGCGGTCACCTATTCAAGAGATGACCACGCGCGACATTGCTTAACTTACACAGACACGACAGTCAGCCGCACAGCCACAAAAGCTAGCTATTGGACTATGCAGCTTAAAAGCCGATGTTCATGAACCATCATACCACGACGCTGTGTTGAGCTACCTCGTCTCGGCCCTCAAACAGCATCCATAATCATTAGTACAATAGAATATAATACTTTCATATAAATAAATATGTCAGTCTTATAAAGATGATATGGGAATGGAAGTAAGCAAGAGCGATCATTTACTGACAGTAGACAGTTCTGTTACAATTAAAATGTTGATGTTTCGGTTTTTGAACTCTTCATTGTTTTAGTACCAAAGGCGGCATAGAACAAATATTTATACTTGAATGAAATGGATCGTACGTAATTAAATAATTGTGTGCAAATACTTTTTAAAATATATCGTGTTTCGTGTTAGATATTCGTACAAGTTGGAAGATTCAACAATGGTAAAACCACCATCCTTATCGTTGCCATGACAGCTGCGATCACGAACGGGCTAACAGAGTAAAAAGCTGTGCTACTTGCCGTTTTTTCCCCCCAATAATCTACGTTCATACATCATATTGTTTAATGTTGTTTAATCATATCTCATCAATTTAAACATGTATAAACTAGCAATAACATTGAAGCAATAGAAAATGAAGCCTTCTGTCAAAAAGTGTAGACACAACGCGGGACCTGTAAACAAAATGACGTCATCGGACTGCAGAATTACAACAATATACAACAATGTATATTTTTCATGACATTAAACTACATGGATAAGAAATACCACACTTTCTTGTTTGACATCTTTATTCCTTTGTATGCCTGGTGGTTGATGTTGTCACTACGCCGGTTTTTATAATGAGATCATTGAATTATCCGGATTTGACCTAGATTTGCATTGCGGCACATCTCGTCGGTAACACTGGTCATACAGTAACATTTGGTCGTAATCGTTCTCTACCTTTAATGGTGTCTTAGATGAAATTTATCTTTCGTTCATAATTTGGGATTTAAGAAAAAAAAATCATCAAATTTGAGATCATTTATGTTTTGTATAAAAATATGTAGACTTTTTATTGATCCATTGTTCTTGTCATTTAAACCAACCCCATATTTAGATAAAATATCTGAATAATTCGTTTGAGATAAAAAGATATGATTGAATAGATATTTTTAGCAAAACTTTGCGTGGGCAGCAACAGGAAAGCAATCAAATGTGTTAAGTCTGTTTATGTCAAAATTGATTTTCAATAAACACTATGTTCTCACACTTTATTGTTGACGTATTCTTCATTGATCTGAGAAAATGTGTATTTGCACAACATTTAATCTATATCTTTTTGATTTTGTCGTACAAATGGCCATCCTGTGACTCGTTAGAGATTTTTACGAATGGGCGAGAATGAAACCTAACTTAATATAACGCATAAAATGGCGAGAAAGCGGTAAAATGTTGGATTGTTGCAGCGATAGATCACTTATTTATTTGTATATAT
Source organism: Pecten maximus (assembly GCF_902652985.1). Taxonomy (NCBI): domain Eukaryota; kingdom Metazoa; phylum Mollusca; class Bivalvia; order Pectinida; family Pectinidae; genus Pecten; species Pecten maximus. The sequence continues at coordinate 24,551,368 of NC_047029.1, forward strand.
ATCGCAACTTTGACATGGTGTGGGACGTTAAGAAAACAGATATTGTAATGTTCTAAAGAAGATGCTGAGATAATCCAATTTGCATTATTTTATTTGATTAAAGGATATTTAGGTACAGATGTTGAGTGATCAACACGGTTTCAAATCACAATGACGTCATACAAACGAAAGGTTTTTCTGAAGTGTGTCAATAATGACTTTTATTGATTTCAATGGCAAACTTGTTATCACAAATGACGCCATACACAAGATAGACTCAATATCAGACATATATAGACGTAAGCAGAAATATCAAAGAATGTTTACACAAAATAAGTTCCCACTAATTTTAGCAAAATCATGTCATTTGGGTGAGAATTTCTTATTCAATAACATGTTCTTATTTGTGTATTCTTATACAACGTGCACACGACTCAATAACGCCTTCGGTCCTTTACAATTTCAAAAGAAAATTCGTCATCGTGTGTCCTTTTCCATACGTCGTTCCCATACCTGGTATCAGCATTGTCTCGTTTCAAGTTCCAGGTTATTCTTTTCATTATGACGTGTTACAGCAAGACTGTGCTATTTGAGTTATCGACTAGTTTTGCCTTATCAACTATAGTATTAGATGGATGGGTAAAGCTTCGCTCTGACAACTTCAAGATGGTATGGCTGAATAAGCAACACTGAGCAAAGACAAAAAAAATCGTCGAAGAACACGACAAAGAGCATTCATTAACCAAAATCGACGAAAAAAGTGCAAAATATAAAAAAAAGATATATTTGAACGGAAACTGGCCACAACAGACGCTGTTTCGACACAAACCAAGATTTAATCCTACATGTAGTAATGTTACATTTTTGAATGAGTTGTGATAACATATCGCACAGGCATATTAACGACACTCAAGCACGTAAATGCTCGATGGCATATCTACTGCACACTGATCGGGTATAACGACAGAGGTGATATTCTTGTTAGGTTTACACAACCATGAATTAAAACATCTCGGCCTAATGTCATATTTATCTGACTCACGTATCAATGGAACATCAAAGTATTCAATTAATCAATTGTTTTTTTATTAAAAAGAGATTATTAATGATACATTGTTGCAGTGTAGAGGTTATTTCACAAACTAACGCAAATCTAGAATTTCTTTTTTCCAGTACACACGTCTAGAATTGCGAACAATTCATAAGTTCAAAGAAAATAATCAACATCTCTATGGAGTAAAAACCTGAAATTTTCAAATTCAATAAGATATATTTAGTTTTTACCGCAAAGTTAGTCTTAAGTAGATATTGTCTTTTCTTTGGTAAACAAACTGAGACATTCACTCGGTCTTGGTAGCATGAATTTGCGACGATTTCAAAGCTTTGCGCGGTTCATATTTTTGATATTCCTGTAATAAAGTGAGTGATCCTATTGCCTTTAACATGTAATGGTCCATGGCGCGTGCTTGTGTTCCCACGAGAGAAAGTCTTCACGTGATTACTCCTGGAGCTAAAATAACATCCGCGAAAAAGAGTTGTCGTAAGAATATTTTTGATCGCTAATCAGTTAAAAAATGCAGTTAAAGCACGCGTTCTTTCACTTCTCGTTTAAACGAGAGTTCAGTGTAGTTTGTATCGTTTTCTTACACAAATTTCACGTTCGTATTCAAACTTAGCTCGGTTCATAGTCCTATCACCTGAAACGGAACTTATCAGATAAATATAGTGACATTGTTGCGTCAGTGTAAACAAATCTTTAAGACCTTTTCTTATGGACTCCGCTTTCAGTATATATATTTTGGCACCAAACCACTAGAAATTCCGAAGATGTTCTACAGAAACCAGATCAGAAACTTATTCTAAAATTATTTCTATTAACTGAATGAACCTTAGGAACTTGAAATGAAAATATTTCGAATGCTTCAGAAAGGTTAAATTTCAGGTTTTACAGACATTAATAAATCTCAATGTGCTAGCTCAACTGAAATCACCGCGGATTACGTAAGCGATTGGGGGTAACGCACGTGCGTTAAAAATCAGCATCTATTGCCCTGCCTCCGACACGATGGAGCTCAAGTTTATACGGCTATCCAACGATGGGATTTCTACAGACACTTTTACTTTTTTTCCATGTAGCATGCTTTTACTTAAAATTAAATCAGCATGTTACATACTTACATCACGTACGTGTACAATTAGAATGCCCACATCACGGCCATATCGTGTGGTAAGCTATATTTATGTTTTGTTTTCACAGTCATCAAATCATGCCAACTGTTAGAATCAGAAGATAATTCGATATTTACCATTTCTGACATATGGGAATAGGTATATACAGCTGTTAATAGGTCATTAAAAATAAAGAAAAATTCTTAAACGACAAAGTTTACAATATGAAAATATAAAATAATGTGATTAATTTACACCTGAAAATTAATTTTTAGTCTTTGGTACTAGAAAAATATCAAAACATCTTAACTTTCGTGTACTAGTTGGCTTACCAGCACTCGGCAAGCCTCATGCTGACAAGCCAAACATTTACACTCGGGTTGAGATATTCCTGTCCACCGAATAGGTCTGTGTAACAGCTTATCAATATATCGTCACGTACATATAATTCTTATTGGTTCTTTTAAAACATTGTTCTCTACGGTTTATGAAGATTAAATCCAGTCGGATAAACAATATTGCTATCGATCAACACCACGTCTTGCAAATCTCCATCTCGATGTTAACATGGCGCTCTGTTTTGTCCAATATTAAGCCTCTAGGTAATGATACTACGTATACCATCATTGCTAGATTGAGAACGTTGATAGCAAATTCCACGTGATTTTATTTGTCTCTATCCGGGTTGAGCCGCTTCTCTTCAAGCATTTATATATTATATATATGAAACAATTATGGAGGATTAGTTATCTACCAGAATTTGTTAGACTGTTGATTGGAATTACATCTTTACATCATTTTCAAGGGGATACACCTGCATGATTGTGTGAAGCAACTAATTTAGACTCCTCAAAAGAATTACCATCTGAAAGGTTTAGAATACAGAAACAAAAGTCATCTGCTGCCCCATAGGAACTAATGAACGCAGTGATTGTTGCCATTTTACCGTGTTCATGCTTTGAACTGAACATTGATAATCCCAATCACCTAATTTTTAATTTATACCTTGAGGAGATTAACGTGGCTAGTTGGCGAACATTGGCGTCATGTTTGATTGATTCATGATAAATGAATCACAACATTCACAAACTTCATTAACAGGCTTTATTTCGCTGTCAGTAAAAGCTGATGACACCGCCAATACAGACGGAATACTTGATCCCAGATACGGTGACCAGATTGCCGGTTAGTTATTAACTAAGATATGGTGTGTTATTAACTAAGATATGGTGTGTTATTAACTAAGATATGGTGTGTTATTAACTAAGATATGGAGTGTTATTAACTAAGATATGGTGTGTTATTAACTAAGATATGGTGTGTTATTAACTAAGATATGGTGTGTTATTAACTAAGATATGGTGTGTTATTAACTTTGATACAATTCCAAGCCACGTTAATCTCCTCAAGGAATAAATTTAAAAATCAGGCGATTGGGAGATATAATTTTCTTTTTTCTCTATAGTAGATATTTGGAGAGTAAACAAGCAGACAGGTGCAGGAAACGGTATTATTTAAAAGTACATGGCTATACATCCATTTCATTTTTAGTTGTGTATAGGCCGTTTGTCTCTTAGTATGAACTGACCTTGGAATCAGAAGGTATCTTAAAGATGACAGTTATAATATATATTGTGTATACTATGTATATATATTATGCTATGTCTTTTACCTTAGGCCATGAACTTCTAATCGTTTCCCTTATCATTTATGATATCATCTTACACAAACGAAGATGATTGAAAAGAATTTTCCGAACAAGCAATGATATATGAACAGTACAGAAAACTATTAAAATATGCAGATGATTAAAAAAAGAGGCATTTTTCCTTTTTATTCCAAAATGGCGATTATATCAACAATATGTCATGAACATGACGTATCGGCTATATGGCTATTTCTACCTGTCATCAATATTGATGAGTAAAATAACCTGTGATTCATCAGATGTTGATTACCATATCATGATGAGATTTGTGTCCTCCTGTACATAGGTTAGTCTCAAGTACTGTTTTGAATGTGTGCCATCGCCGAGGAATGCTGATGTATATCTCCCTTACTGTAACTTAAACCATAACAATCTCAAGGTGATTGATGAGTTCAGGGTGGCGATAAGTACACATATCTGTAAATAAGCTGAAAGGATCGAATAACAGCCATGCCTACCATCATACATATCCCTAGTCCAGATACATATCCCTAGTCCAGATACATATCCCTGGTCCAGATACATATCCCTGGTCCAGATACATATCCCTGGTCAAGATGCATATCCCTGGTCCAGAGCATATCCCTAGTCCAGATACATATCCCTGGTCAAGATACATATCCCTGGTCCAGATACATATCCCTGGTCAAGATACATATCCCTGGTGCAGATGCATATCCGTCATATCATGTTATGTGGCGAATCATCCAGTAAATGAGAGGAAAAGAAAAAACTAAGGATCCATGGAAGAGCGAAACAAAAGGAAAGCGAAAATCAGGGAGCTACAGAAAACCACACCAGCAGGAAAGGAAATTAGAGATTTGGAAGAGATAAAACAAATGGAAAGGGGAAATCAGGGATCTAGGAGAAAGAAAAACCGAAACAAAGCAAAATAAACTTACCTAGAAATAACATTATGGAGGAAAATTTGTTTAAAACATCTGACATTTTAAAACACAACAAAATGTCAAATTGTGACGCGTTTTCTTTAGAGTACTGTAACGACAGGACGCAGTACTCTTGTCATTACAATATTACTATCGAAAATGACAATGGTCACTGATAAGACACAAATTGATTGACAATTGATTATCATTTATATTGTTCAAATCAGAATTTCTAAATCGCTTATCAAACATCAATTCATATCCAACTGGGAAGATATTGCGGTACTGCTTCACAAAACAAAATCACCAATCCGATATATCGCAAGTAGAAATAAAAAAAAATGTATGAACAATGAGTCATACATACCAAGAATTATCGCTATGTTAACCTGGTGTAGACTCTAGATTGACGAACCAACTGTAACGTTGCTATACTCTCTGTGGGAGAGCTGGTATGCTACTTACGGGAAATGGGAAATTACTAATAGCAAAGTGAGGTATAAAGGTACATCAAATTGGTCGGACAAGTGAGAGAAAAGGAAGAAATGATATAACATATCAAAAGTATGCCTGGTACAAAAATAGGAAAAACGTTAGGATATAATGATAATATCATATTAACTTATTATATGCCTTTGAGTAAGTAAACCATGAGGTCAATGTCAAACTAGCGTTCATAAAAAGGGATGTCATTATAGTACAAGATATAATCGCTATTTGATTTATGGCTGACGTTTTCACAAAAACGGCCAACAAAATATGTATCTAGAATATGAGGTCGAAAAACACGAGTGATCGATTTGCGATGAAGGAGCAAATAACGCATGCGCAAACCGGAAATTGATGCATGAGAAATACCATTACACAACAGAGATACCTGAAGCAGTTATTAGTACGTGTTAATTTGGCAACAACTTTGTGAAATACATTACACTACATTTCAGACGATATTTTGGTTTATTCGCCACTCGATGAAGAATTTAACGACAAGGAAAAACAGCTTCGGATTATCATTGCTATTACGGTTTAATCCGCAGTCAGTTGGTTTTCAAGTATGCATTCCGCCATTTTTGCCTTTATATTGATTCTGATATTTCGTTCTATAGAAAAAAATAGAAACAAAACAGAAATCTGCTTAAGACGAAATAATGGAAAAACTAAAAAAACAAATTGTATTTATTACATGATATGATATCACTCGTTGAAATCCCGGGATTATATTCAATTCATCCGGCTTACAACTATAATACATATCTGTAATATAGACTGTATACAATAAGTATTCCAGCATATGTTTATATATATTATCCAAATGTATATAATACAATTAATAAGCATGGTTCCTACGGACAAATTAGGAATTTTAGTAGGAAAGACGTGTCATCGTCCTTTTCTTTATTAAGAAGTGTTATCGAGTTTTCTTTTTCTTTATGAAGACGTGTAATAGAGTTTTAGATCACCTGATACGAAGTATCAAGTGACCAATTCTAATTACCTTTTGCCCGTCGTCGTCCGTCGTGCGCCGTGCGTCCGTAAACAATTTATACTTTTGATTTCTTCTCCAAAACCAATGAAATTTGGCAGGAAGCTTCTATGGCTAAAGGTCAAGTCAAATTGTGAATTATAACGGCCAATAATACAGACTTGGTTAGAATTACCAATATGAAATTGCTGTTGACTGGTACGCAAATATTGCCACTGACTGACCCCTGGCGCCTGAGGAGTGGGGCCAAAAAGGGTCAAATTGATTAAAATTTCAAGAATTAACTTCTCTACTCCCAGATATGGTGGAATCCAATTCTCTTCATACATATTATAAGTGAAAGGTATATAAGGTTCTATACCGAAATAGTAATTTTCATGACCCTAGGGTCTCATGTTTGCCCCTGGGCAGGGGGTAAACTTTACTATAGTTTATATAGGAAACTCACATTTTTTATTATCATTTGTTTCATTTCTATTGGAATTTATACTAACATTATCAGCGTGGGATAACAGTTTGATGTATGCATCTTTTGGCTCTGACTGACCCCCAGGGACTGATGGATAGGGCCAAAAATGTCAAATTAGCTTAATTAAAAAAAAAAGGAAAACAATCTTCTCAAGGACCTAATGAGGTAGAATACTATACTCTTCATAGATTGAAGGGTCATAAGGTTCTATACCAAAATTGTGATTTTATGACCCTAGGGTCTCATGTTTATATAGTTTATATAAGAAAAGTCATATTTTTGATTATCATTTGTTTCATTTCTATTAGAATTAGCACCTTTGGAAGGCAGTTTGCTTATATGCGATTATTGGCCCCAACTGACCCCCAGGGGTTGATTGGCGGGGTCAAAAAGGGTCAAATTTACAGAAACATCAGGTATTCATTGGCTATATCAGAAACTCCAAAAACTAACCATTAAGGCCTATTGGCCTCTTGTTACCTTTTCTTTTTTCTTTATGAAGACGCGTTATCGATTATTCCTTTTTCTCTTTTTTTATAACTCTTAAGAAAAGATAACAATATAAATATAAGTAATGTTCTAAAAAGGTTCAGGTGAAATCTGTCATAATTTGCTTAACAACCAATTAGTATTGAAAACATTGGACATGCCAGTGATGATACTTACGAAAACTGTAAAAAAAAAAATCCAAAACAAATTAGATATTGAAGTGGAAAGGAGTTCCTGCATTAAATCAGGATATAGTAGTTAAATTAGCAAGAATATTTACCGCGTTTGTATATTCGCAGAGGATAGTTTCAATAAAAAAACAAATAAACAAAAGGTGGGATATATGTTTTAGAAACATATAAATCAGCCCGGGACAATGAGATCATTTTGGTCCTGTATTTGTTAAAAGTAATTGTCAACATTTTCTCGTAAAAACCATTTAAGTATAGTGTAATAAAAAATGTAATAAACCAGATGAACATCTTCTCCAATACTATTTAAGCGATATAGGGATATGATAATAGTTGTGAGAGGTCGGTTTGGAATGTCCATCAGTAACCTATCTAGGTCAGGAAGTCATAGCTTTTGAGCAATGTTGAGAATTCTTCTCCACTTTGTCTCATTATAAACATTGAATGACATGACATAGCAAAGCTGGAACTCAAGAACCATTGCCGGCGTTATGTTTTAGTGACAAATATACCTCAATTGTAGTTCAACAACTTAAATTGTATTTATGTCAAATGACATTCACACTTAATTATCTTGTCTTTCGAAATGTTGTCATACTTCGTTAAAAACAGATATATCAATTTCTAAACAAGGGTAGTACGCCCATATGTGTGCTTTGGTAGAGAACCCACAAATCATTCCTATCGCAATTCTGTGACTGGATTTAGTACAAATTCAAACGTTCATATTAGTCTACTCAGTAAGGTGAGGTTGATATATATTGTTTTCGTATTTTAATAACAAGATGTATAGCATTCTCTTTTATGAAACAGGTCTTTTCATGAAATAAATATTGATGTTTTAATTTCGCATTTACTAAAACAGGGTTTTTGGTATAATCGAACACCCTATTTGGGAGTAAGTTAAGATAACAATACTTTTTGACTGAATGTTGTTCTTTAAATGATATTAACAAAAGGTGATCTTTACGAGATAACAATATGAGAAAAAAGACCTTTTAACAAAACAATCTGTGTAAGAATCGTAAAGGCTAACCATGGTAATTTGTTAAAATGCTCATCGTCACACACCTCATACTTCCAACTCGGGTGTAACCTGTAAATTGACAACATCCAAAGGATTGCAAAACAGACAAAAAAATATAAGCACCTTTAAAAAAAGTTGAGAGTTAGATACAGCAAAGCCAGAAACGTGGGTAGGTGCAAAATAATCATAATTCAATTAATTTCATAATTTTCAATATTTGGTTTCAGAAGAACACTAAATACATGAACGTGTAAAAAAATTTAAAGAAAAAAAAAAATTTTTTTGCGAAAAGGTTACGATAAACCTCGGGGACTGAAAAGTCAACCAGCAATGTTTACCACCTGCAATCTCAAAGTATTTTACAAAAGGCCACAAGATATTAGCACTTTCAAATACAAATTGAGAATTAGGTTTAGTAGGGCCAAACTGAATTAAATTGCACCATACAGCTGTTCCGTCCTTCTAGAACTCTTCAGCGATGCTAAGTACCTAAAGTGGATATTTATTTATATGTTTCTTTAAAACAGCAATTCCTTCTCATTATTTTTACTCGTTTATTAACAATTTCTGTTCAATAATGGGTTCCAAGTTATTTTTGGCAAATAGAACAGAGAAGAATTTCTTGACTTTCTTTAAATACTACACTGCCAGTTAAATAGCATTCAAACGATAATTTCAAAGTGATAAGGGAAATTTTTAAGTTAGCATGAATCTACCGCTTCTAGATATTGTAAAGCTAATAAGAAAACAATTTTACATGTGAATGTGAAACATTTGATTAACCTGATGTAACAAATGAGATAATGTATATTGATTGGCTATGCAATCAGTTGGTTGAAAAAGAGGGCATCTTTTAGAATAAAAGGTATGAACAGAAGGAATGCATTGGATATATAACGGTGCCAAATAACCAATAATTCATTCTAGGACACGTCCATGATGTTAATGAGGGCCCAGGAGGTTGGCAATCCAGACGGGATGTCAGAGAAATCGAAATAGGGGGGGGCGGGGGGGGGGGGGGGGGGGGGGGGAGCAGTTAAAATACAGAAAGAGGTTGAGCGGTGCATTTATCTTTTAATATGATCAATTCTTACTTCGGAGGTTTGATGTTTAATTGTAACATTAAAAAAAACATGGATTACTTTGTATAGGAACCGCTGCCACAATATTCATCAGACGCTTGACTTGGCATGCAGGGTAACGGAGGTTTAAAATTCCAACAGCTAAGATCCCCATCCAAATAACTTAATATGAATTCCGTAATAGATTTAGCTTAAATGTAAAGGGAAAATGTGTCTCATGGAGAAAAGCTTAATCCGGAAGGGAACTTTGAAGCCAGTCATCATACATATAAAGAAGATAAGTTTACATACATGTTGGCTTCACGCAATTAAAGTACTCCTGATGATGCATAATGGTAAAAAAAATGTCCACAAACAGCAGTAGTGTTCGGTAATAAGACTGAGATTTTTAATTGAGCGCTATTCCAGATTGATGCGTATCGTAATGGTTTCGACTTGAAGTCGTGTCATGGTAAATTACATATAACTTATCGAAATGTTTCTTATGATAGATTTACATAATCACTGTATAGCATGAAATATTGGTGACATTTATTTTTTATTTTTTTATTTATTTATTTATTTATTTATTTATTTTTTGTGGTTTCACGCTTTTCAGATAATATCGTGCTAGAAAATGAGGTCGGCTCTTCATATAGATAATAACCAAACCCTTATTTAAACTTTTTGAACAAAAACATAGATTTGCGTGAAGACCGTTGACAAAAGTACAAGGATAATAAGACCAGGTGTTTCAAGAGCTGAGCGTCTTTTGAATTCGATGAATTTATTTCCATGGTTCCTAATCAAATACGAAAACCTCGAATGTTTGAAAACAAAAGTATTTCATACTTGACATTACATGATAGATTAATTGAAGATCTTTATCATATATACTACTTAATTCATAGATGGCCGAGTGGTTAAGGTGTACCGACACTTTATCACTAGCCCTCCACCACTGGGTTACGAGTTCGAAACCCACGTGGGGCAGTTGCCAGGTACTGACCGTAGGCCGGTGGTTTTTCTCCGGGTACTCCGGCTTTCCTCCACCTCCAAAACCTGGCACGTCCTTGAATGACCCTGGCTGTCAATAGGACGTTAAACAAAAACAAACCAAACCAAACTTAATTCATACAACGATGTGATTTATCGAGACAAAGCCTAGGATTTTGTCAGTAGTTATTAAAAAAACAGCCGTTAAATACCTTTTAACCGTGACGTTTTATTCTGAAACCAATTCATTCACGTGCAGGTAGTTTTGCTTATCTAGTTCTAACTTTGAATGAAATGTATTCTTTGAAATGTATTTGCCAACAGAGGTAAAGTTACTTAATGTAAGCGTGTTAGCACATAATTTATTACACAGTTCATATTACGGTCACATTATGCAGAGGAGTTTGATTTTGTATTCGTTTCAGGTCGTATACGGCTACCAATCAGGTATTCTCTTACGCATGTCAGCACATTCGGTAACCATGACAATATTTTAACATCGTATATTATTTCACACATCACTACAAACTTGCACTCATTATACATACTCTTAATTACTATGACGTCAGTGTATTCACAGTCAACATGTTAAAAACTGGCGTTGACGTCATAGCGTATTAACATTCGCGTGTTAATCAAATATGTTACAACATGGGTGTAAAAAATGTCAATTTCATGTTAACATCACTTTCCAAAAACTTGATTTAATCGTCACTGAAAGGTCAAAAAAATGGTTAGGACTACATCACTTACGAATCCTAATTGGACTAAACAGCTGTACGATGCAAATTTATATTAATCATTAAGCATATACTCTATTAATTACCAAAATATTGAAAGAAAGTTCCGTTTGTGTGTATAAGGCACAATCCATATTAACGAGAAAAAGAGTTCAGCAGGCAGACGTATACATGCCGTGTTCAGAAATTGATTTATACATTGTGAACACATTTTAACTTAAAACTTGCCTAGAATTTACAAAATTATAAAAAAAATATATATATCACTGTAAATATCGTAGCTTTAAACCTTTTTCTTCGAGGACACCCGCCATGGAAAGCCGAATTAAGTTACATTCTCAAAATGAGAGCTCGGAGACAACGGAACACAAGGCATATCAACATGAATCAATCATCGTCTGACTTAATATGTAATTATAACAGGGCAAAAAATGTTCGAATTGAACTGAATTTAAATGAATATCGCACTATAGTACAGAATAAGTTTTTCAAGATAAGATCATTTAGGAATAGATAGCACGAGATACTTTTTGAGATGTTTGATATAAACATAAAGTACCTCAAAATGAACTTATTTGAAAATATATCGGTTTTATATAGAAAACCTCGGCATAAACAATGTTTGAAGTATGATAATGATAATGCATGATAGTTTTATATTATATATATATATACAATTATCTATACCTACTAGCAGCCATTGTACGTGTTCTTTTTAGCCTTATAAAATTTAATCTAATTAAGTAAATTATATTATAGTTAACCCAACTACTTTCACTCGTCATCCTTACAATCAGCATATTTTCACTTTTTCTCGTTTTATGGATATTTACATTTTTTTTTTTTTTTTTTTTTTTTATAACATTAATGAAATAGAAATCTATATAGATAACAATAATAATCAGTAAAGAAAGGAATTGGTAGATTAATCTCACTATCTCGGAACACCTTGGATGTGTTGTCATAGAATGAAATCCGAGGTGTTCCGACTGCTCAGCGTGATATCGTGGCCATGCACATGTGTTTCTCGAGGATGCCGTATGACGAAGGGGTGATATTCTAGGTTGTCCAACTCCAGGCAATCCCGATGGTTTGACAATAAATATATCGTCCTAAGGGTATGGGATTTCTCTGCCATACCATCATGGTAGAGAGGATGGTTATTGTCCTCCCATAAGACTACCTTTATGACGCAGGGTCCAGTTGTTCCAATATTACAAAATAAAAGATCAATTGTAATTCAAAACAATGTTGACCTGACGTGAGAGTTTTGTGACGTCATTGTACTGTTGCAAAGACGTCATGCAATTGTTGAGAACGTGCAAAGGGCACGTGTAGCTTGCATCCCTATGGGTGAGACAGGGGAATCTCAACCCGAGGGGAATGATTCTAAAGTTTCCAAACACGAGGCTTGCAGAGTGTTTTGCAGCTTAATTATCTTACCCCGAGGGTTCAGATTCCCCTGTCTCGCTCCCAAGGGGGTGAATGGTTATTTGTCTCTTGCCCTGTTAACCCCATGCTGACGTGATGTGATTGAATTGTCGACGTGACGTCATTGTATTGTCGACGTGACGTCATTGTATTGTCGCCGTAACAGCATGCTATTGTTAACGTGACGAAATACAATTAGTGAGAGCGTGCAAAGAGCGCATGTCGCATTTCTCAGCCTAGGGTGAGACAAGAAAATCTCACTACGGATATTTCTGTCCAGAGTAAGAGAAAACTGTATTAAATAAGAGATAGAAAAAACAGCTGGTGCACACTTCATTAGGCATTGTATTCGCGTGATGAAAAGGTTTCGCAACACCATACAATTAATTACATTTTAAGTGTGTGAGAAAAATATCAAACATGGGCCTGTACCATGGACAGGGATATCTCAACCCGATAGTAAGAGTCTGGCACGGGAATTACAATGTATGATATCGGTAGATATATACACGTATCAATGTATTCAAAGTGATCGATATGCTCGCTTTTTATAAAGTTTTAAAATGTGTATTTATATGGGATTGTACGTTTTGTGTTTATCATACATTACACACAATTCCAAAACCGGGCCCCTGTGATGGCAGAGATATAACGTACCACAAAGTCAATCAAATATTACACAAAGGACAAACTAAACCCATTCTGGATGATATTGTACTGGTTTTATATATGACAAATATACCACTGGTCACTACACAAAACATATAGATTATACAAAGGACAAAAAACATTTCTTCAGCAGATTTGCTTTTGTTTTTGTCAAATTCTCTTAAATTCGTTTTATTTACATGTATCTCCTGTTAAAATTTTTCGATATTTTTTCATATTGTAAAATGTTTGTGAGCTTTCTGTATGCTTCATTTTCCCACAGATACTTTAAATGTGATGAATAGTTTCACATGCCACAAGTTATGTAATCATTAATCTAATTTATCTCATATTCACCATTTAAGGACCGTGCTATCAAGTTTACCTACTTAACTTGATCTTGTCACATCCATAAATCTATCCCACTACGGTTGCTATGACGTCATGCGCTGAAATTCTCTTAAAGTAACTTCAACTGTAAAAATCACTTAAGGGAATATAAGCATGCCTATTATTTAAAACATACATCATAAATCAAGACTTTCTCTAGATACGAAAATTAGGTGTCCGCAACTCTAATTTGTTAAATACCTATATCAGTGCAAAACAATAGCATTACTGTTCGGGAGGTCCTGCAATGACAATGACAATGACAATGACAAGATTTTATTCTCATAATCATATAAAGTGTAGAGAATGACATACACACAAAATTGTACAGGACATATGATATATTACATGGATACATTTTGTTAAGCAAGAGAAAATATTTTAAATATACTTATATGCGTCATTAATTTCACAAGAGTGAATCAAAACTTCGGGATCTCCTCGGTATTGAACTCGGAATCAACGAGGTGGAACTAGGTAATGTTCATAGGTTCGGAAAGTTTGCACGCGGGAAAACGCATATGTTGCTGCTCGTAAGCAGATAACTGCGCAGACTCGTGGCTCATACTCACGTGATTCTATTCGGCTTTCTCCGTATAACACTGTTTACAAACATCATCCGATACAGAACATCTCGCTATATCTTAAACCTACCTATTATCAATAAGAAGAAATCACCGTTCAATGAGTAGGAAATCTACAGATATAGTCGCTTTAATAACCATATCTATTTACAAATTAAAGTAATGTATTCAACTGTTGGTGTAACTGTGTTGTGATTTGAAAGTCTATTAGTAACCGGATATGTGTTAATCTATGACTGTAGCGTTCATAAATTTGGAATGCACTCGGACATTTTTTATAATTTAATCTACATAATAAACGGCGACATGTGCAGTTGTTACATCATCGAGAAGTTGCATTTTGATTTTTTCAATTTCTTGTTTTTATCATTTTATTTGTTTGTTCAAAATCTCCATACAGCATACGCATATCCTCTCTACAATTTGGGGATATCGAATATTCACGTTTATCAATCTGATTGGTCCAAACAATCTGACCAATCGCTACAAAATTGTCTATATCCGTTTGTTTATTTAGATCAAAGATGAGTTATACAACTATACCGGCGGCCTGCCAACATGTATATAGGGAACTTTATTTTTATTATTGTGTCAGCAACTGAGTCATGTTGATCATAAAGAGTTTCGGTGAGCACAAAAACAGCTTTTAAGAAATTATTCACAGGTTAAGAACACAAATTTGAGGTACATATACGCTGGACAGAAATTAGACTTTGCTTTTTTTTTTTTTTTTGAGGGGGGGGGGGGGGGGGGGGGGGGCGTCTTTTTTGTTTTATTTTATTTTCTCTTTTTTTTTTTTTTTTTTAATTTTTTCCTTGACAAGGTGGACAACCTTTTAACTTTAAGGCAGAGTATAGATAATAATGTACTTGACAGTCTTGACAATCTTGTAGACAACATACGCAGGCAATGTAGATCTCGGTGTTAAGGAATTGACTTGTACATTGATGTATAGCTAGGTAGTTATTTATACTTTGTTGTTAAACACGTTTTATTCTGTGGTATTAACAGGTTTCTAACAAACACGTTATCTACATGAATATCCAATCAGAATGACAGTCGCCCGATTATTCTTTTCACCGGAAAATATGATACAGCCGACATCATGATATCAGTTATAGAAAAAACAACTAGATCATTTACAGTTTTCGCGACCTTGTGTTAAAAGAAATCACTTTGTACTTTATCATAATGTAATCAAATCTTCTAAAGAAGCCACACAAATAAAAAAAGACATAAATCATCCTTGTGATCAGTATGTTTTTCATTTTCTTTTTAAGGTAATGGCCGACTATCGTCAGTCTGTTGACGAAACAGGTCATGGTCTCAGATGACCTCTGATTACCTTAGAGAAGAAGAAAACAATTGTTTTCTACGGTTAATAGCTTGTTAACAAATGACTAGTACCTGACAAGGAAGAAAGATAAATTAAGACTGAATTGTAAATCGGTAACAACAATAGCAATTTACCTTACCGTAAATAAACGTTTCAGAACGGGTGTCCGCTCGTACGGTGTAATTCCTTAGTCGTGAATATAGTTCAACTAACCTCTTTGTCAATCCTCACTTTATTCATCTGACCGAATTAAATAATTACAGGTAGTTGACCATCCGCGATTTATATCTGTTATATACTATAGGTGTTTTAGGGTACGGGAGCGACCTGTCCTCTCTCCAGTATTGTCGTCTTAACTGTACTTACAGTTTTATTAACCAAATACCATGAAAGAGTGAAGAAAATGATCACTAGTTTTGATAGGGAAATTATTTTAGCATAAAATCGGTCAACAGTGAGACTTCACTCAGCCATTCTTAAAGAGGTATGGATTTGCTGATTTGCCAAAGCTTGTTCTGCTGCTAATGAAATGGGATTTGTAAATTTTATCCTCTTTGTCGAGGAAGTAAGTTAATAGATGAAGACAATTTCACAGAATTTAGGTCACGGTGTCAATCTGTATGGATTCTGGCTACGTCGGTTAATTTTTCAGCTTCAATTCACAACTTCGATTATCACTGATCAAAGCTGAAAGCCAGCCTCTAAGAAGATCATCGCTGCTAATTATGATAAAAGGCATGCTTATGTTCTAAGAGTATACATATATGGAACTCAATTGATATACTCTGCACACGACACCAATATATGGAAGAATACAGGTTATAAACACTTCAATGTCAGAATACAGGAGAAAATTTGAAAATACGCCAAGGCAACTAAAAACAAAAAAGTCAGAATAAAGGAACAAGTCCGGAATACACTACATAACACTCCACCTTAACAGAAAGTAGTGTATAGATTTCCTCTGTACGTCCATCTTGTACGATATTTAGCAAACGCAAATGTTTGTCAGCGTTCTATCGGCTTCATTTAAGCATTGAACTGCTTTCATTTGGAAGTTATTGGCTGATGGATGCCAACTGGACAAAGGCAAATCTAATGAAGCGCGCTAGCGCTTCCTGTTGAATTTGCCTTTGTCCAGTTGGCATTCAGCAGCCCATAACTTCCAAATGAAAGCAGTTCAATGCTTATATTTACATTTGACAACGATTTTTAAAGACTATATCCAGGAATTTTGCTCCGACGATGAATGAACAAATTATTATCGTCAAAGACGGAACAGCCTTTTCAACAGCCATCTTTCGTTATCGCCAACGTGACAATTATGACGTCACTATAATAATGACGTCATAATAAAGATTTGGAAGTTATGGACTCATAACTTCCAAGTGAGCTTGATAAAGTTATATAGTGGGACTGCAGTGTAAATATTCCTTGGTGGATTTTGATCAAACTTCACACAATGATAAAGGAACATAATATATCGAACAGTTTTGAGTTTCACTTTTTTTTTCGAAGTTCAAGCTTCTGTTTTTACAAGGTCTCGATAGGGGACATGTATTTCTTTAGCAATGTCAAGTATGCTTGTTGATACTCAAATTGCCTTCACTCATGCGCATTGTATCTATAATTTTACTGTCGGAACTGAAATTTTTACCTCGAGGTAAGCATACTCTTCGAGTTCTCAGAGTTCGAGATAATAAAGTTTGACTGTACTTTATCTTAACAGAAGATACGGAGGTGAATGAACTGATTATTTCTAGAAAACTGCACCGGTATCAACAAAGTCTTTGTTGTTTATTGGCAAGATAAGTATCCTACTTAGTTAATACGTAATGGGCGGTTTACTGCGTTATATGATGGCCCATTTATATTCCAAATGTTTTGTTGTTGTTTTTTGTATTTAGTTTTTGTTTTTTGTTGTTTTTTGTTTTTGTTGTTTTTTTAGTTTTACCGATACAGCAGATTTTCAGACAAAGAGAGAGAGAACTCTGAAACCATATGCAACTTTTACCGACAGAGCAGTTTTGCAGAGAGATACTTCTGGCACTATATACAATTCGTTTTCGTTACCAAGCTTGGAAATAAATGTAAACATGTAGGTTAGTCAGCTCCTTTGGAAACAGCGCACTGTTTCTCTTTATGATGTACGTACACCAATAGAACAAGGTCACGAGGGCGGTTGATTTGGGTCACCTAGTTATGACGCCGGTAATTAGTTTTTATATTCGTTCATTTGCGGATAGGGTTGATAATATTCTGTGTACACTAATTTCTCTCCTGCCTAAATTAATAGTTATGTTGTAAATAATAACCATTACAACTCGCTTATTCTATCATCAACATTTTATGTCTTTTATTAATTCTACCAAACATTTCATTCTTCGTGCAAAGAAAATATTTTTGCAAGCTAACCATGCTTTGTAAACAAATCCTTGATGTGACTATCCTAGGCGTGCAATGAATTCGTATTTGATAAACCATTGCAGCTTTGATTCGTTCTGTTGTGTGATGTAATAATTGTGAAAATTCAGTTAAGGGTTCCCCAGCTTCATTATCATGAAATAGACTACATAACATCCAAGATTGAGGGTAATGTGTTGGGTTTTTTCATTAAATATTGACAGAGTTACCTACTTATGAAAACTGCGGAGGGAAAAACACTTGTCATACGGCCTCACAAGAGATATTTATATATAATTAAGGTAGCTAAATATCAAACGTAGAGGATATATAACTTATCTACGAAGGTAAAACAAGTCCAGACCACACCAGAACTATTAGCAGGTATCCAAATAATGTTAACGTTCTACATCAATGTATTAACTACACGTAATAGAATTTCTCTGCAAAGGTATATTATATAATATGTTCCGTTCCATCGAGATGATGGATCATACAATTTACAGCTCTGCCTTAGATTCTTTTTGTAGTGTTTTTATGTAGGTGTACAAATCCATTTTCCAATTTATTTGTTCATTTTTTATAATCTATTATTTTTACTTCCTTCTTTCTGAATTGTATAAAAAAAAAAACAATTTGCACAACGGTACATGTTACATTAGTTAATATAAGTGTGTTTGGAGAAAAATTTACATAGGCTTAGCCTGCTGTCTGATCCTATTGTATATTCACACTGTAAAGCGTTATATCGTCGTGTGTTTACTCTATAACACATTATATCGGCGTATGTTTCCACTGTAACATGTTATATCGCCATGTGTTTACACTGTAACACGTTATATCGTCGTGTGTTTACACTATAACACATTATATCGTCGTATGTTTCCACTGTAACATGTAATATCGCCATGTGTTTACACTGTAACACGTTATATCGTCGTGTGTTTACACTATAACACGTTATATCGTCGTGTGTTTACACTGTAACACGTTATATCGTCGTGTGTTTACACTGTAACACGTTATATCGTCGTGTGTTTACTTTATAATACGTTATATCGTCGTGTGTTTACACTATAACACATTATATCGTCGTGTGTTTACACTGTAACACGTTATATCGTCGTGTGTTTACACTGTAACACATTATATCGTCGTGTGTTTACACTATTACACATTATATCGTCGTTTGTTTACACTGTAAAACATTTTATCCTGCAACTGCCACCGCATTGTCGGAATCCACCCACCGTATATATTTTTGCTGTATACGGCAGTGACGGAAAACAGCTGTATTTTGGAATCTTAGCACGTGCGTCAGTTCGACTGACCTACTTCAAAGTGAAACTACGTTTAAAAGACGAACATATTTCTGTCATTTTTGCCACCGTTTCACTTCAAAATGATTATTTTTTATGATTATTTTTATGACTGTTGCAGGATAAATAGAATACATGGTCAGTGTCTTAAAATATAAGCTGTATTTTTGGCTCGGGACAGAAAGACAAAAGTGGCTCGCCAAGGCTCGCCACTTTTGTCTTTCTTTACCCTCGCCAAAATACAGCTTATATTTTAAGACACTGACCATGTATTCTCTATATATCGTCGTCTGTTTACGCTGTAATACGTTATATCGTGATGTGTTTACACTGTAACACGTTAAATCGTGATGTGTTTACACTGTAACACGTTATATCGTGATGTGTTTACACTATAACACGTTATATCGTGATGTGTTTACACTGTAACACATTATATCGTCGTGTGTTTACACTGTAACACGTTATATCGTGATGTGTTTACAATTTTAATACGTTATATCATCTTGTGTTTACACTGTAACACGTTATATCGTGATGTGTTTACACTGTAGCACGTTATATCGTCGTGTGTTTACACTGTAACACGTTATATCGTGATATGTTTACATTGTAATACGTTATATCGTCGTGTGTTTACACTGTAGCACATTAAATCGTCGTGTGTTTACACTGTAACACGTTATATCGTCGTGTGTTTACACTATAACACGTTATATCGTCGTGTGTTTACACTGTAACACATTATATCGTCGTGTGTTTACACTGTACCACGTTATATCGTCGTGTGTTTACACTGTAATACGTTATATCGTCGTGTGTTTACACTGTAGCACATTATATCGTCGTGTGTTTTCACTGTAACACGTTATATCGTCGTGTGTTTACACTATAACACGTTTTATCGTCGTGTGTTTACACTGTAACACATTATATCGTCGTGTGTTTACACTGTAACACGTTATATCGTCGTGTGTTTACACTGTAACACGTTATATCGTCGTGTGTTTACACTATAACACGTTATACCGTGATGTGTTCACACTATAACACATTAAATCGTCGTATGTTTACACTGTTACAGGTTATATCGTCGTGTGTTTACACTGTAACACGTTATATCGTCGGGTGTTTACTCTGTTACACGTTATATCGTCGTGTGTTTACACTATAACACGTTATATCGTCGTGTGTTTTCACTGTAACACGTTATATCGTCGTGTGTTTACACTATAACACGTTTTATCGTCGTGTGTTTACACTGTAACACATTATATCGTCGTATGTTTACACTGTAACACATTATATCGTCGTGTGTTTACACTGTAACACGTTATATCGTGATGTGTTTACACTGTAACACGTTATATCGTGGTGTGTTTACACTATAACACGTTATATCGTGATGTGTTTACACTGTAACACATTATATCGTCGTGTGTTTACACTGTAACACGTTATATCGTCGTGTGTTTACACTGTAACACGTTATATCGTCGTGTGTTTACACTATAACACATTATATCGTCGTGTGTTTACACTGTAACACATTATATCGTCGTATGTTTACACTGTAACACGTTATATCGTGATGTGTTTACACTGTAACACGTTATATCGTGGTGTGTTTACACTATAACACGTTATATCGTGATGTGTTTACACTGTAACACATTATATCGTCGTGTGTTTACACTGTAACACGTTATATCGTCGTGTGTTTACACTGTAACACGTTATATCGTCGTGTGTTTACACTATAACACATTATATCGTCGTGTGTTTACACTGTAACACGTTATATCGTCGTGTGTTTACACTGTAACACGTTATATCGTCGTGTGTTTACGCTGTAACACATTATATCGTCGTGTGTTTACTCTGTAACACATTATATCGTCGTGTGTTTACACTGTAACACGTTATACCGTGATGTGTTTGCAATGTTACACGCTATAATGTCGTTTGTTTACACTATTACACGATATCATTGCGGTTGTTAGTGTAATCCAAAGGACGAAGGTGACAAAAAAATATAGATAAAGTACACAAAATTAACAGTAGGAGTGGAGTGGACGTTTACCATTCCCAAGAAGAAAGACAACGCAAATGTGGAAAAGAACAAACGGACAAACAACATAGGATACAAGATACCTTTGAACGCCACTTCGGATTTGCAGGGGGAAAACCACAGTATATTTTATCAATATATAACACAAGCTGTTCAATTTGATCAGATCATATTTTACTGATATGAAAGACAAGGCAGGCAAGATGATCATTGTGGAGTCGTGTACTATACTCAATGTAAGAACTGTTATCAGGAATATGTAGGAGAAACATCGAGGATTTTTGGCGTCAGATTTAAGAGGGAGCCTGAAGTTGGTTCCGAGTTCCGAGTTCCGCTAAGTAAAACGGAACTCGGAACCAGTTCCGAATTCCGTTTAAGAAAAACGGAACTAGGAACCAGTTCCGAGTTCCGTTTAAGTAAAACGGAACTGGGAACCAGTTCCGAGTTCCGTTTAATAAAAACTGAAATACTATGAATTAGCTTTATTAATTAAGGTCCCAGTTCCGAGTTCCGTTTAAGAAAAACTGAATTACTATGTATTAGCTTTACTGATTAAGGTCCCAGTTCCGAGTTCCGTTTAAGAAAAACTGAAATATTATGTATTAGCTTTTTTTGATTTTGGTCCCAGTTCCGAGTTCCGGTTAAGATAAACGGAACTAGGAACCAGTTCAGAGTTCCGTTCAAGTAAACGGAACTCGGAAGCAGTTCCGAGTTCCGTTTAACAAGTTCCGAGTTCCGTTTAAGGTAATGTTGGTATTTATAAGCTTTACGGGTTTTGGTCCCAGTTCCGAGTTCCGTTTAAAAAAAACTGAAATATTATGTATTAATTTAAGTAAACGGAACTCGGAACCAGTAAACGGAACTCGGAACTTGTTCCGTGTTCCGTTTAACAAGTTCCGAGTTCCGTTTAAGGTAATGTTGGTATTTATAAGCTTTACGGTATTGGTCCAAGTTTCGAGTTCCGTTTAGGAAAAACTGAAATACTATGTATTAGCTCTATTGATTAAGGTCCCAGTTCCGAGTTCCGTTTAAGAAAAACTGAAATATTATGTATTAGCTTTTTTTTTATTTTGGTCCCAGTTCTTAAACGGAACTCGGAACTGGGACCTTAATCAATAAAGCTAATTCATAGTATTTCAGTTTTTATTAAACGGAACTCGGAACTGGGACCAAAATCAAAAAGGCTAATACAGGATATTTCAGTTTTTCTTAATTATTAGCATGCCAATATCACGTGAAAGTGCTCAGTGACCAATCACTCAGCTGATGAAGGTCGTGTGATATGGCCAAAATATCCCAAACAAGGTTAATCGCGTTCTGTATGCGTCATCCAGAACAACAAATAAACCTTTAAAGTTGTGGTATCCAGAAGATTACGTTTGTAGCATAAAGCAGTTGTTCTGAAACTATGACATGACCGATAACGTATGCATGGGTTCAATATGTGTATTATCAAATGTAGAAATAGATTACTACTCAGAAACAAATAATTGCCGGAAATGAAATACATTTCATAAAGGATATCGAATATTAATAATTCACATGTGAGTGGGCGTAGGCTTAACGACCCGTGTACTTCGGCCCTCAGCGTTCTAGTAAACTTACGTTATGGAAGTCCAGCGAAGAACACCACGAGTCGTATACGTTTGCCATTCGGAACAAGCCGATGGATACTCTGCGGTCATCTTTGATGGATGGTTAGATAATCTGGGTGAGGAATGGTATATTGCAGAGTTCCCCTTCAGAACTTAAAAAACAACTTTTTTCCTCTTTTTTTTTTTTTATACAATTCCGATACACCACGGCTCGTGTGTGCTCTTTTTTCTGTATTTAACCCTAAATGAGGACAATTTTAAGCCATTTTTGGTATCACTTGAAAGCTGTCAAGCTTGGTCCATCAGATACATGTAGTCCTTTTCTTGATTGTGCGAAATCAAAGATGGTCGCAAACTATTTAATTCTAAGCTGCTCCAGCGTGTTGAAACTCGCCGAAATTTCTTCTGAGATGCTCCTGACCAGGAAATGTTATTTTTTTAGGTCAGTTCTGAATCCAATATGTCTGCCATGGTAAACAGCCCTATATAGCTTCGTTAAAATTCCCACTAGTTAAGTGTGGTTTTGTGGTCAAGTAGTGCCGAGTGCATTCGAAAGCACCGCCCTACTTCTCATTTTGAAAATGTGACTTAAGTTGGATTTGACCTACATTTTTATGGCATGTGTTGTCGTGACCTAGATTTTTATGGCGTGTGTTGTGGTGACCTAGATTTTTATGGCGTGTGTCGTAGATGAGAAAGACGCTTACTCTCCCGGAACACCTGGGCTTATTATCCTTATACTTTCTCATGTTCTTTATGCAAATCTATATTTTTTCATATTTCGCCCTCGATTTATTTATAAATTTTTTCATAAGAGCTTCGATAGTTGAGCGCCGGTCACGTAACCTCAGGTGAAGATCCGAAATGAAGATGAAGATGCGAAGTTCGACGCTCACTACCCATGGCGGTTTTTGCCTCTCCAACTTTGCTTGGTTGAAAGAATTATGGTTTCATTTAAATTCCTTTATTTTTTGTTGTTGTTGTTGCTAAGGTCAATGAGTCTGTTATGTTTTTTCCATTTCTTCATTGCGACTAAACCTTCGAACTGACGAGTTTGTCTCAGAGCTTCCGTATTCCCTAGTGTAGTTCCGGCTCTTGACCGAGAATTCTAACATTGCTTTATGTAAATACTGGGGAGCCTATAATACACCAATCAATTATTCATAGAAATATTGTAATACGAACCGCAAAGTTCCATTCAGAAATTCTATAACATCGATAACAATTGAATGGTGGCACGTGCTGTGCTGCCACACGCGCAGCTTTTCTCTAAGCCCCCGTATTTGTAGATAACCCACCTACAAACTCCCATTCATGAGAAATAATACACAATATGATATATTCAAGGTCCAGTAGTTCGTTGATTGAATACCGTACGTATGCTGTGAGTCACTGAAAAGAGCAGAGGACAAACCGTTGTGTTAAAACAGATTCCATGCTGTTAATGGTTAAAAAAAAGGGGAGACGTACTTTTAGTTGTCCAATTTTAGTTTTATTTCAACGATTGTGCACGCTCATTAAATTTTGTCAGTAAATACTTCACCTTTTGTATGTGTGAATAAAGCAGTTTATGATCTTGCTATGATACTTATAGTCGTGAAAAAAATGATTAAACTTCGCAGACCAACATGCAGAGCACTGTCATTTATAACGACTAGGAATACCATAGGCAGTTCAATGGATACAATGTAAAAATATTACTGACTATTGTAGATTACTATTCGGTTAAAAGTCCTGTCAGATTAAGTTCTGCATAACAACAGTGTGTTGATTTATACAACAAATTCCACGGTGAATTGTAATAGTTGTCCATGTTTACAATTATGACGTCACCACGGACACGAAAATGTGTCAGCATGTAATAAAAACTATTGAAATCTTGAAATTCTCACGAAGATTACACCAGCTAAACAAGGGCGAGAAACAATAAAATATTGTAATGTTATTTCGAGATGTCTGATGACAATATAATTAAACATTAGGCAGGTTTGTTGATTGCAGGAAATGTATGTAATTATGTATCTCCAATTTAGTAAAATAAACAAGTGATTTTTTTATCCTTGTATGTTGAAAAATTGGTATATTTTGCCCTTGTTTATTAAAACAGTGGTATATTTTGCCCTTGTGTATTAAAACAGTGGTATATTTTGCCCTTGTGTATTAAAACAGTGGTATATTTTGCCCTTGTGTAATAAAACATTGGTATATTTTGCCCTTGTGTATTAAAACAGTGGTATATTTTGCCATTGTGTATTAAAACAGTGGTATATTTTGCCCTTGTGTAATAAAACATTGGTATATTTTGCCCTTGTGTAATAAAACATTGGTATATTTTGCCCTTGTGTATTAAAACAGTGGTATATTTTGCCCTTGTGTAATAAAACATTGGTATATTTTGCCATTGTGTAATAAAACATTGGTATATTTTGCCCTTGTGTATTAAAACAGTGATATATTTTGCCCTTGTGTAATAAAACATTGGTATATTTTGCCCTTGTGTATTAAAACAGTGGTATATTTTGCCCTTGTGTAATAAAACAGTGGTATATTTTGCCATTGTGTAATAAAACATTGGTATATTTTGCCCTTGTGTATTAAAACAGTGGTATATTTTTCCCTTGTGTAATAAAACATTGGTATATTTTGCCCTTGTGTAATAAAACAGTGGTATATTTTGCCCTTGTGTAATAAAACATTGGTATATTTTGCCCTTGTGTAATAAAACATTGGTATATTTTGCCATTGTGTAATAAAACATTGGTATATTTTGCCCTTGTGTAATAAAACAGTGGTATATTTTGCCATTGTGTAATAAAACATTGGTATATTTTGCCCTTGTGTATTAAAACAGTGGTATATTTTGCCCTTGTGTAATAAAACAGTGGTATATTTTGCCATTGTGTAATAAAACATTGGTATATTTTGCCCTTGTGTATTAAAACAGTGGTATATTTTGCCCTTGTGTATTAAAACATTGGTATATTTTGCCCTTGTGTAATAAAACAGTGGTATATTTTGCCCTTGTGTAATAAAACATTGGTATATTTTGCCCTTGTGTATTAAAACAGTGGTATATTTTGCCATTGTGTATTAAAACAGTGGTATATTTTGCCCTTGTGTAATAAAACATTGGTATATTTTGCCCTTGTGTATTAAAACGATGGTATTTTTTCCCTTGTGTGTTAAAACAGATGTTTATTTTGTCCTTGTTTGTTGAAACAAAATACTTGTTTCCTTGTCGTTTAAACTGTCCTTTGAGTTGTCCTTGCAGTCGATCTCGACAAGCTGTAGCTGGGCTTTCTAATGATACCCATACAGTACTATAAAGCTGAAAGATCTTTTCACGAAGAGTCCATTGTATTGTGACTCCAAGAAACTTGTATACCGATTGTGTGGTAACGAGGAAAATGGGAGCAGGCTGAATTAATTTACTTTCAGAGTTCAGTAAATCTTCTCAATCAATCCCTTAAACGAATTTGCAGTTTGACATCAAGCGAAAACCAAAGACAAGTCTGCATTCTTTTATCCCGATACACAAACAAAAAAACAACGATCTGTAAAAAGATCGTTTGTGGTTAACAAAACGTAGGTGTACAATGTTCTGGCAAAATAATGTGCGAAACACATGTGAAAATAACCTAGAGACGCATGTGAAACAATTGCGATAATTGACAAAAGAAACATCTTGTTTATTTTATTAATTCTTAAATTACAACTGTCAATATCAAATATTACATAAGCTCATGGTATCATTATATCCGCTATAACTGTTCGCAGTAGGTTGGTGAGCAATACAACCATGGATTTACAATTATATCATTTAAAAAACCAAAGAGACTAAGATAAATGATGCCGATATGGTCAAATATATAGTTAATAATACTTTTGGGTAATGCCTAGTTCGACGGATTTACTACGCACTGTGATTTCAATTCCATGTAGTCGTTGATAAAAAAACAGAATGAAGACGCTTTCCCTTCCCCAACATTCGGTCTGATAAAATCCTACCTTTATCAATCACAAAATCATATATCGTGGCATTAGCCATCCTTGTTGGATGTACATGTATAGTAAGGAACAAAACGGTAAGCGGACGGTACTTTATATCAAGTTCAGGATACAAGTACATAGTTGTCAAAAGATTGTTTCATAGTAGTTAAAGACAAGATACCGTCATTTTTTTTATATTTTTTTTTATATGAAATAAATAAATACTTTCATACTGTAAATGGACATATTTTAGCGGTTATATCATATTAGCGCTTTTCACACTGAAGGCCTTCCACTAAATTCAATTGTTAATTGTGTATTTCTGTATAGTGTTATCTACGACCAGTATAGGTGGGCTAATCAATAATCATGATAATCTGTTTAATTATACATGAGCTAAAATTCGAGTGTATCCAGAAAATGTTCACAGTATATGATATATTGTGTGGGTTATATACATTAGAAATAACTTCCTCGCCTTTAGCTACAACATACAGGTACATACTTATTTATAAATCTACACGCACGTGTTGGGAAACTTTTTCAGAGCTAGGAATGTTGATGATTGTTCCAGATCCTGTTTACCAAAGTTTTGTGTCAAGGTCAGTAAGACTCTTTTCAGCTGCAGTGTAAATAGTGCGCCGTCAAGCATACTTCGACGGGGATTTATGATCGTTACAATACTATATACCACCCAAGAATCGTCTTAAATTCATTTCCTTTCGTAATAGTTTCTTTACAAGTCTGTATTTGAAATACTAGCAAAGTTCCGATGCTCTTTAATTAAATGATAAGCCTAGATATCAGAACGTTAAGATTAGCGGATTTATTCCGTTTAAAATTTATTGCTATAATATTGAATTAATTTACGTTTATGACAGAGTGTTTTGATAGTTTGAGTAGGACACTGTGTATAAAAAAAATATTTAAAAAAACTGGATTGATTATGTTTTTTTTAAATTTTTTTTTTAGTTACTATTTCTGAAAAGATCTGGTATGAGATAATCTTAGTTATAACAATTTATCTTAAAAGGTTTTTATCACGTAACCATTAAAGTATGTCAGTTAGATAAGTTCGGGGTCATCACTCAAACCCCCATATCGCCAAATTCATCTCACTCCGCTAAAGTGGATGGATATAATTTAGACGCTTACACCCGGAACGGGATACTCCTCTGTTGTTAAACTCACAGTTGTTTTGTTCCTATAAGATGAACTTTTCTATTTTCTGTCGTTCAGTTTGATTAAATTAAAATCCCTGATATCTTAAATAGTTTTATCTATCGGCAAGGAACGTGTAGTACAAATGTACTAAAAAAATTACATCTGATAAATGATTAGATAACAACCGAAAACATTAGACTGAAAAACGAGAATCGGGATAAGACGATAAAAAATAAACAAAAAGATACACAAATGTATAATAAGTAAATTTTAAAACGTGAGTTGTATTTTAGACGAAAAGAGTGATACCTTGCTCAACAAAGGCCTTGCTAGCTGATAGACACGTTAGAATTTTGATAGCTTTAACACTCAACAGTGTTCTAGGTCAATGTCAAACGAAACGATATAACCATAAGCTAATATCATATAAAAGTGTTCCTCGTTTGAAGCCGTGCTCTGTTTGTGTTTCCACGCCCTAACTCGTATAGCAGATAGTCATCGTATCTGTATTGTGAATCAGGTAAGATATGATCACGAATATGGTGAGATACCTATGTACTTTTCATCAAGTGTAAAGGAAAGTGTAACAAGTCGGGTTCGAGTATACCAGGCACTTTTCCCATTTTATCATTATTTGCGACTGAAAAACGGTGGTACGCAATATATACCGGTACTTAAGGGTAAAACATTAAAAACACAGACCCCGGTTTCATCGTCGTTGCTTCATTTATAACGAAATCCATTAATTAAACATTTTCATAGAAAAGCATTACTGAATTTAAGGGAAGAAAATTTAAATAAGGTAAAAAACTTCTGTAATACTTTCTTATGGACTATCTTTAGTTAAGAGGAATTTCCTTTGTTTAAGGAATATCGAGGGTGTAAACGAAACCGAAATCTAGTTACAACGAAAAATAATTATGTTGTTATACACATATGCTATGTCTTAAATAAAAATAACAGCGAAACATAATTATAGTGACAGTTAAAAGCATGCATTCTGTTATGAATAAGTATGTTAAAGAGAGAGTAAATCAGGATAGTATACGTTTAAGGTTGTACATTCAATACTAACTGAGAGTTAGATATAGTGGAATCCAAATGTAGTCAACAGTATCATACTGTGGTTTGTCCTTCTAGGACTTGACAATATTGGTAAGGGACATCATACAGCTGGTTTTCCTTCTAGGATTCGTTAGTGATGTTAGGGACATTGTACAGCTGTTTCGTTCGTCCTAGTGGTCGTCAGTGGTAGTAAGGGACATCACACATATGTTTTTCCTTCTAGGGCTTGTTAGTGGTGTTAAGTAAGGGGCAGCATACAGCTGTTTGTCCTTCAAGGGCTGGTCAGTGATGTTAGGGACATCATACGGCTGTTTGTCTTTCTAGGACTCATTAGTGATGTTAGGGACATCATGCAGCTGTTTATTCTTCTAGTGCTCGTCAGTGATGTTAAGTAAGGGGCAACATACAGCTGTTTGTCCCTCTAGGGCTGGTCAATGCTGATAAGGGACACTATACAACTGTTTCGTTATTCTAAGACACGCCATTGATGTTAGGGATACCATACAGTTGTTTCGTCCTGATAGGACTCGTCATTGATGTTAGGGACATCATATAGCTGTTTGTCCTTCTCAGACTCGTCAGTGATGCTAAGGATGTCATACCTGTTGTCCTTCTTGGATTCATCAGTGACGTCAGGGAAACGATACAGCTGCTGTCTTTCCAGGACTCGCCATTGATGCTTGAGAAATGTCTAAGTCTTCATCTGTATGTGCAATAACCTCATGATTCTGTAATCATTTTTATTTGCAATATCAAATTTCAAAAGAATGTCAAGTACAAATTTTCTCATTCTGAACCGAAAGAGGAAAATAAAACATTGCACACTTTAATGTTAGGTTTATCATGCATATGTTGTGCTTATAGGGATCGTCAGTGGTGTTGGGGACATCATACAGCTGTTTGTCCTTCTAGGACTCGTCAGTGGTGTTAGTGACATAATACAGCTGTTTTGTCCTTCTAGGACTCGTCAGTGGTGTTAGGGACATAATACAGCTGTTTTGTCCTTCTAGGACTCGTCAGTGGTGTTAGGGACATAATACAGCTGTTTGTCCTTCTAGAACTCTCCATTGATGCTAGGGACATCATACAGCTGTTTTGTCCTAGGACTCGCCATTGATGTTAGGGACATCATACAGATGTTTTGTCCTAGGACTCGTCGGTGGTGTTAGGGACATCATACAGCTGTTTGTCCTTCTAGAACTCTCCATTGATGTTATGGACATCATACATATTTGTTTGTCCTTCTAGGACTCGTCAGTGATGTTATGGACATCATACAGCTGTTTGTCCTTCTAGGACTCGCCATTGATGTTAGGGACATCATACAGCTGTTTTGTCCTAGGACTCGTCGGTGGTGCTAGGGACATCATACAGCTGTTGTCCTTCTAGGACATGTCAGTGGTATTAGGGACATCATACAGCTGTTGTCCTTCTAGGACATGTCAGTGGTATTAGGGACATCATACAGCTGTTGTCCTTCTAGGACATGTCAGTGGTATTAGGGACATCATACAGCTGTTGTCCTTCTAGGACATGTCAGTGGTATTAGGGACATCATACAGCTGTTGTCCTTATAAGACTCGTCAGTGGTGTTAGGGACATCATACAGCTGTTGTCCTTCTAGGACTTGTCAGTGATATCGGGCACATCATATATGTGTTGTCTTTCCAGGACTCGTCAGTGATGCTTGAGAACTGTCCAAGTCTTCATCTCTGGGTGCAATATCCTCATGATTTAATAATCTTTATGATTTGCAATACTACATTGCAGAAGAACGTCAAGGACAAGTTGCTTTATTATCGTTATGAACAAAAAGAGAATAAAACCTTGCACGTCTGTCAGAGAAATATTGTATCCAAAATAGAATTTTAAAGTTGCTCTCTGAAAATCTTAGAATTGGATTAAAAAATGGCTCAAACGTTTTGAATCTGATTTATGATTAAACGGATATCTTGAAATAGCGCTTGCATGTAACTTTGTAGACGCCACCAGTCCTTGTATAATTTGTTACATATGGTTAGATGAATGGGAAGTTTGATGTTGATAATGTTTATTTTGTGGAAGTTTCAAGTTGCAATTATCTTGTCAAGAGATGCATTTTATCGTTTCCTAGCACGTTTAGATAGTCTATGAATTATCACGAAATTAAATTAATCTCATGTTGTTCACAGCTTTAAAATAAAATGGATTGGATATGAACGTTAAACTACAGTCGTAGCACCAGTAGATATTTTTCGTTTACTATAATAGTCACACCACTTAGTTCGCCATGATCAGCATATTACTTATGGCGTTCTCCAAATATAATCACCTATTGCAAAATTAATTATCTCGATTTTAGTCCAAGTTCTGAGTGTCTGTCCATGCGAGAAATGTCATCCGCCAATATACTATCGGTACTTACTGATCCCTACATGGCGTTTATCTATTAATGAGTGGACTGGTTCGCCCCTTGTCAGTATTGAATGACCAGGTAGGGTGCCATGCTTACGTGCCCAGGTGCGACATTCTTTGGTCCCGTTGTTCGTTAACAACTCACCTTACTCTTATTGCACTGAGAACGTTAGCCCCTCAATCAGCCAACGAATTATCAGTCAATCGGTCGACCCTAGTTCTTACATTGATATCTTCAAGAAAAGTACATAACATAACACGAACCATTCATTACATTGTGAGAGTAATTATCAGTTAGTCAATATATATAATTGATCTGCAAGCTATCATACCTGCCTTTCATCTAGGCTGCCGGGGTTTGATTCCCCGATCGGACGTCAAAAGGGATTGGTCACTTGACCAACCAAGTAGGTTTTCTCCGAGTTCTCTGATTTCCCCGCGCAAAAGACGCTTATCCTTCCGATGCACAAGTTTTGTGTCTCCGTTTTAATTTTCTTGGTTTTTTTTGTTAACATTTTGCCCTCGTTTTTTTTGTCGAAGTTCTAATTCCGTTCCGTGAGAACCCTCATTTCCATGGATACGCACATACAATGTCACATTAACGTAAAACATCCAAACAAATGGGAAGCAAGTTTTGTTGAAATCAAAAAGAATAAAGAAGAAGTCGGTCGATAGTTTATACAGATATAATATGTATTAATCTTATCTTATATTTTTTAAATATGGACACGAAGTGATTTGAACTTTGGTACGCAGAGTGATACGAACTTCGGTACGCGGAGTGATATAGACTTTGGTACGCAGAGTGATACGGACTTTGGTACGCGGAGTGATATGGACTTTGGTACGCAGAGTGATACGGACGTTGGTACGCGGAGTGATATTGACTTTGGTAAGCGGAGTGATACGGACTTCGGTACGCGGAGTGTTATGGACTTTGGTACGCGGAGTGATACGGACTTCGGTGCGCGGAGTGCTATGGACTTTGGACGCGGAATGATACAGACTTTGAAACGCGGAGTGATTTTCTCGTTTATCATCTCGTTGTATTCAATATGCGACTTCGATATTGTGCGTAGTTAGATTGCTATCTTTATCAATATATTTTCTAACGGGTTCTAATGTGATTTTTCGGTTGTCAGACTAAATACACTGGCTTATGCAACACGTGCTACCACTCCTATATAATTACACGACGTCAGTATCCTGTTAGTGACAAAAGTGTGGCTAACGACTACTAATAGCCCACTCAGCTTCAGCTGTGACACTTAAGTTGTATGCATGGTTAAATTTATTGCTTAACAGGGTTTCAATGTAAACAAACACTAACCGATATATGCAAGTGTTATCAGTGGAATATCATATAGAAAATACAAAGATATATAAAAAAAAAAAAAAACTTTTTCAAGTTGTGATCTTTTTATGATTCATGAAAATTTTTGAAAAGTTTTTAAGTCAAATATTTACTAGACAGATACGCGAGCATCATTTACAGCTGTGCTATATCAGTGCTAGTTTCACGTTTCCAGAGATAATGATACGCATACATATTGTTTTCCTGTTGTATATTGATGTATTGATTCAGCTAACCAGCCTGCATAGCTTGTACCAAAACTGTACCTTGTGATAGAACAGCCGGCGTTCACAAGCCATAGCCAAACGTGTTGTCCCAATACGTAGTAAAAGCACTTGGTTGCACAGAGCAGCGGGGTGGTTACCTGTGCCTTGTTAAATTCTTTACAAACAAATATCAACGCATATACGCGACCACAAATCGGACTATATGCTAGTCATTCTAGCTGGAATAACGATTAAGTCACGCAGATGTAAAAATTCGGTGAAACCGCAAAAGCAGCGAGATGCCACGTGTTTGGTGTTATCGCCCACACCTCCTCCCCCGTGTAGTACATTATCTTATATTACACTGCTAAGGTATAAAAGTGTGTTAAGGTTGAAAGCAAAAAATCGGTCGGCGGCATTTGAAAATGTTAATTAGTGGTCAATTGTCTGGCAAAATGAAGGTGCAGAAGATATGGTTATTTAAAACATAGAGTATTAGATGCTGTAGAACTAGACGCTGTGTTGTATCATTGGACGTTATGTTGTAGAACTAGACGCTTTGTTTTAGAACTAGACGCTTTATTTTAGAACAAGACGCTGTGTTGTAGCATTTGACACTATTTTGTAGCATTGGACGCTGTGTTACAATGTATAGAACTAGACGTTATGACGTAGAACTAGACGTTATGATGTAGAACTAGACGTTATGATGTAGAACTAGACGTTATGATGTAGAACTATACGTTATGATGTAGAACTAGACGTTATGATGTAGACCTAGACGTTATGACGTAGAACTAGACGTTATGATGTAGAACTAGACGTTATGACGTAGAACTAGACGTTATGACGTAGAACTAGACGTTATGATGTAGAACTAGACGTTATGACGTAGAACTAGACGTTATGATGTAGAACTAGACGTTATGACGTAGAACTAGACGTTATGACGTAGAACTAGACGTTATGATGTAGAACTAGACGTTATGATGTAGAACTAGACGTTATGATATAGAACTAGACGTTATGATGTAGAACTAGACGTTATGATGTAGAACTAGACGTTATGATGTAGAACTAGACGTTATGATGTAGAACTAGACGTTATGATGTAGAACTAGACGTTATGACGTAGAACTAGACGTTATGATGAACTAGACGTTATGATGTAGAACTAGACGTTATGATGTAGAACTAGACGTTATGATGTAGAACTAGACGTTATGACGTAGAACTAGACGTTATGATGTAGAACTAGACGTTATGATGTAGAACTAGACGTTATGATGTAGAACTAGACGTTATGACGTAGAACTAGACGTTATGATGTAGAACTAGACGTTATGATGTAGAACTAGACGTTATGATGTAGAACTAGACGTTATGACGTAGAACTAGACGTTATGATGTAGAACTAGACGTTATGATGAACTAGACGTTATGACGTAGAACTAGACGTTATGATGTAGAACTAGACGTTATGATGTAGAACTAGACGTTATGACGTAGAACTAGACGTTATGATGTAGAACTAGACGTTATGATGTAGAACTAGACGTTATGATGTAGACCTAGACGTTATGACGTATAACTAGACGTTATGATGTAGAACTAGACGTTATGATGTAGACCTAGACGTTATGATGTAGAACTAGACGTTATGATGTAGAACTAGACGTTATGATGTAGACCTAGACGTTATGACGTAGAACTAGACGTTATGATGTAGAACTAGACGTTATGATGTAGACCTAGACGTTATGATGTAGACCTAGACGTTATGACGTAGAACTAAACGTTATGATGTAGAACTAGACGTTATGATGTAGAACTAGACGTTATGATGTAGACCTAGACGTTATGATGTAGAACTAGACGTTATGACGTAGAACTAGACGTTATGATGTAGAACTAGACGTTATGATGTAGAACTAGACGTTATGATGTAGAACTAGACGTAAGATGAAGAACTAGATGCAATGTTGTAGCATTTGACACTATGTTGTAGCACTGGACGCTGTGTTACAATGTATAGAACTAGACACAATGTTGTAGCACTGAACGCTATGTTGTAATATTGGACGCTGCGTTGTAGCAAATAGATAAACATTGTGGAAACTATATCAACAATGTTCATTACCAATATTATCACAAATCACAATACAGTATTACAATTACTGATGTCACAGTGTCCAACATGCAAGCAATAGTTTGATGACAATGAAGTGCGCGTGGTGACACATGCTCGAGAACAATGAAAATGTTAATGAACACTGCTGTTTATATTTCAATACCGCCATATGGTACGGCACTCCTTCGACCAATCAATCAGAAAAAAAAACTGTTGAAGTGTTATTTTGTTAAACAAAAGATTTGGGATGAAAAAGACGTCTATAATAATATATTAGTCACGTGATCAGGAAGTAATTACAATCATGTATGCCATTGCTATATTTCACCTTATGAAACCCTGCAGTGCATGGATGCAAGCTGCAGCAGGTGTCGTGGAATAGTACAATCGATTATAACTGTTTTTCATTGGTTAATCTACAACCAATCAAAATGAGAATAGTACATTATTTTAGGAGTGGACTTCAAAACGTAATTATTAGCAATCAGTCGGCGTGTGCTATATTTCCATTCTTACATTGTATAGGTAATAGGTATTGTTTGATATTCATAGACGTTTTTATTTTGGGTTATATTGTGTTCCATTGACCATTGTTAAACACATTGATTGGCATTTTTATTCTTGTCGTAATCATACCGATGGTACCGCGTACATATTTTCTTTAATTCAGGGATGTAGTGGGCTTTCTGGATCATAACCGTGAAATGTTGTCAAATGCATAATGTCTTTATGCTCTGGAAATTAAGTATTATTGACACGGAAGCATATAATATCAATTGAATTAGTTTTTAAAAAATGCTTTTTTACAAATATAAAAATGTATGTCATCTGTAAGTATTGTACAATATCCAAAAGCACAGAAACTAAGAAATGAAATACGGGGAAATAAAAATGGACCCGAATTAATGTTTAAGCTTGAGTGGGCGTAACACCCATTTTATAATCAATTTCATATTATTTTTGAAATTGAAATTGATTGACGTGTTACATAAGAATCTCAACATGCCATGCTACATGTGACTTCTCTCAGGCAGGTATAAAACTGAAAATTGTATAGCCTGTTGTGTGACAGTTTAACTCAAATCAACAAAAACTATCAACATTGCTTATATCATTGTTTTCCAAGTAACAATCGTTTGCACCTTCTCTGTCACCATTTCAAAATTGAATTGCTTTGTTTCTTTCACCAATTATTTTTCTTCAGCTGCAAGTTTCGCTGTTTGAAAATGTATTTTCAGCATTGAAATTTTCTTTTTACGCGACATTTTTTTCGTCTTTGGAAACTTCTAAAAACTGAACACCATGCAAATAATAAAATTTCTATTAACCATCACATATATTAAGAAACTATTGTAGGTTTTAGAGATTAATCATTTTAGATTGATTCGGAAAAGAAATAGCTAAAAATGAGGATCCGTTAAACATACTGGCGAGGATCCACTTTGTCAGCTGTTTCGATGGGGGACTTTAAACGTTGCAGTCGGATACATCATATGTGCATAACACTCTTTAAAATGTTGAAGTTTTCAAAAGGGAACATCTGGTTTGAAGTGTCTTTGCCAATGATTGTACTTTTATAAGTTGCTCAAGAAACTTAAGGAAGGATAGTTATTTGGAAGCTCCCTTATGTCCGGCCGAGAAAAGTCGGTAAAACGTACATTGTATATCATAAACCGCAGGTGGACCACTGTGGCCGTGGTCGACATCTTACCACGTACTCTGTACCTTGAAGTCGGTGTAGGATCTACCGTGACGCGCAAGGAATTCAACGAGGATAGCAGTACCCCCGCTCTGCTGACGTTAACAGAAGTTTTACTTCGTTCGAGTTTTGAGTCGAATATACTAAATGCAACAGTACGAAACTTATAAGTTAGTGCGTTACAACATTGTTGAGATGTTTATCTCGTACCGATTTTTACTAACCAGTCCTTTTTACCAAAATTACAGACTACCACACAGTTTGACAAAGTTATTTGCATGATTAAACAACTATTAAAAAGGTCGTGGTAATAATAACACACGGGTTCAAGTGTACTTTATATCGGTCAGACCGCAAACATTTCTGCGGCGTTAACTTCCTCTTAAATGCGTCCATTCCTACCAACTGCGTCACTTCCTGTCAACAGCGTCGATTCTTCTGCCTAACGTCATTTCCTCTGGACTGTTTCACTTCCCCTGGGCTGCGTCACTTCCTCTGGACTGCGTCACTTCCTCTGGACTGCGTCACTTCCTCTGGGCTGCGTCACTTCCTCTGGACTGCGTCACTTCCTCTGGACTGCGTCACTTCCTCTGGGCTGCGTCACTTCCTCTGGACTGCGTCACTTCCTCTGGACTGCGTCACTTCCTCTGAGCTCCGTCACTTCCTCTGGGCTGCGTCACTTCCTCTGGACTGTTTCACTTCCTCTGGGCTGTGTCACTTCCTCTGGACTGCGTCACTTCCTCTGGACTGCGTCACTTCCTCTGAGCTCCGTCACTTCCTCTGGGCTGCGTCACTTCCTCTGGGCTGTGTCACTTCCTCTGGGCTGTGTCACTTCCTCTGGACTGCGTCACTTCCTCTGGACTGCGTCACTTCCTCTGGGCTGCGTCACTTCCTCTGGACTGTGTCACTTCCTCTGGACTGCGTCACTTCCTCTGAGCTCCGTCACTTCCTCTGGACTGCGTCACTTCCTCTGGACTGCGTCACTTCCTCTGGGCTGTGTCACTTCCTCTGGACTGCGTCACTTCCTCTGGACTGCGTCACTTCCTCTGGGCTGCGTCACTTCCTCTGGGCTGCATCGTTTCCCTCTCAGTAGTGACACTCCATCTAAGTTACGTCATTAAGTTGCGCATCAAGTTTAGATCAAAACATCTGAATACGGTATATTGGGAATAAAGCAGCTCATTATTAGTGTCATCTCTCATTTTCATTTTCGAAAGGGTGCAAAATATCAATTTTAGCCTTTTTAATGTCAAAATAAGGCTCCAGGGGAAGTGTTCCAATTTGATCAATCATTTGAAAATCAATTCGTAAAGCACAACTTAATTAACCCTATAAAATTGGTTTAACAATAGGAGGAACATGTATATATACTGTATGTATTGTCTTACTTTCCACCGCTGGTAGGCAAAGTGATCGGAATTATCTATCGGAAAATCTCAAGAATAGCCTTAACTATGTGTGTGTCAATTTCCAATACCATGCCGCCAATCCCGTCGTCTCTATTTCCAGTGCTAATTTTCAAACTAATACATTTTATCTCTTTCCGTGTACCGTGATATTTGATTTTTCTTTTCCGTTTCTGTGATATCGGATCATTGGCATATTGCATGTCGTGAATTCTCATTCATAACTGAATTATTTTTTCTTCACAATCACCATATAAAACGGAACCTGACCAAACTCGAAATGTTAAAATTATCATATTAAACGGAAATCGGCAGTATTACTGTTCGAGGGATGAACTTAAATGTCTGTCATAGAGATAATTCATACAATGGGGGTGGACAATGGTTTTACTTGCATCATTAGTGTATATTGTTTGCGGGGTGTAATTTTGTTTTCTGGAATGGGAGTCTAATCATTATTTGAGAGATATTGGAGGTGTTCGTGAAATGAGTGGGTGTGCAAAGGCACAATGACGATCTGTGTTTTAATCAGATTGCTATTTAATAATCATTCATTTTTTTCTCATTCTTGACACTCTTTTTCCATCAGAGCACTATTTCTTAACCCTAGCACCATTTCTCATCCCTTTCACTATTTCTCACCCCTAGAACTATTTCTCATCCCTGGCACTATTTCTCATCCCTAGCACTATTTCTCATCCCTGGCAATATCTTATCCCTGGCAATATTTCTTACCCTTCGATATTTCTCATCCCTGGCACTATACTTTAACACTAGCTCTATTTTTTTATCCCTAGCATTATTTCTCATCTCTAGCACTATTTCTCATCCCTAGCACTATTTCTCATCCCTAGCACTATTTCTCATCTCTAACACATTTTTTTTATCCCTAGCATTATTTCTCATCTCTAGCACTATTTCTCATCCCTAGCATTATTTCTCATCCTTCAATATTTCTTATCCCTGGCAATATTTCTTATCCCTAGCATAATTTCTTACCCCCAGCACTATTTCTTATCCCTAGCACTTTTTTTCATCCCTAGCACTATTTCTCATCCCTATCATTATTTCTTACTTCTAGCAGTATAGTTCTCATCCCTTGCACTGTTTATCATCTCTAGCATTATTTGTCATCCCTAGCACTATTTCTCGCCGTTCAATATTTCTCATCTCTAGCATTATTTCTCATCCCTAGCACTATTTCTCGCCGTTCAATATTTCTCATCCCTAGCACGATTTCTCATCTCTAGCACTATTTCTCATCCCTGGCACTATTTCTCATCCCTAGCACTATTTCTCATCCTTCAATATTTCTCATCCCTAACAATATTTATCGCACTTCAATATTTCTCATCCGTAGCACTATTTCTCACCCCTAGCACTATTTCTCATCCTTGGCAATATTTCTCATCCCTAGCACTATACTTTAACACTTGCTCTATTTTTTTATCCCTAGCATTATTTCTCATCTCTAGCACTATTTCTCATCCCTAGCACTATTTCTCATCCCTAGCACTACTTCTCATCTCTAACACATTTTTTTTATCCCTAGCATTATTTCTCATCTCTAGCACTATTTCTCATCCCTAGCATTATTTCTCATCCTTCAATATTTCTTATCCCTGGCAATATTTCTTATCCCTAGCATAATTTCTTACTCCCAGCACTATTTCTTATCCCTAGCACTTTTTTTCATCCCTAGCACTATTTCTCATCCCTATCATTATTTCTTACTTCTAGCAGTATAGTTCTCATCCCTTGCACTGTTTATCATCTCTAGCATTATTTGTCATCCCTAGCACTATTTCTCGCCGTTCAATATTTCTCATCTCTAGCACTATTTCTCATCCCTAGCACTATTTCTCATCCCTGGCACTATTTCTCATCCCTAGCACTATTTCTCATCCTTCAATATTTCTAATCCCTAACAATATTTATCGCACTTCAATATTTCTCATCCGTAGCACTATTTCTCATCCCTGGCACTATTTCTCACCCTTCAATATTTCTCACCCCTTGCACTATTTCCCATCCTCAGCACAATTTCTCTTCCACAGCACTGTTTCTCATCTATAGCACTATTTCTCATCCCTAGCACTATTTCTCATCCCTGGCAATATTTCTCATCCCTAGCACTATACTTTAACCCTAGCACTATTTTTTATCCCTAGCACTATTTCTCATCTCTAGCATTATTTCTCATCCTTCAATATTTCTCATCCCTGGCACTATACTTTAACCCTAGCACTATTTTTTATCCCTAGCACTATTTCTCATCTCTAGTATTATTTCTCACCCT
The DNA here is from genome assembly GCF_902652985.1 of Pecten maximus. Taxonomy (NCBI): domain Eukaryota; kingdom Metazoa; phylum Mollusca; class Bivalvia; order Pectinida; family Pectinidae; genus Pecten; species Pecten maximus. The sequence goes on from NC_047029.1 coordinate 24,592,052, forward strand.
TCAATATTTCTCATCTCTAGCACTATTTCTCATCCCTAGCACTATTTCTCATCCCTGCCACTATTTCTCACCCTTCAATATTTCTAATCCCTAGCACTATTTTTTCATCCCTGGCACTATTTCTCACCCTCCAATATTTCTCATCCCTAACACTATTTCTCGCCCTTCAATATTTCTCATCCCTAGCACTATTTGTCATCCCTGGCACTATTTCTCACCCTTCAATATTTCTCATCCCTAGCACTATTTGTCATCCCTGGCACTATTTCTCACCCTTCAATATTTCTCATCTCTAGCATAATTAATCATCCTTGAATATTTCTCATCCCTGGCAGTATTTCTCATCCCTATCACTATTTCTTAACCCTAGCACCATTTCTCATCCCTAGCACTATTTATCAACCCTAGCACTATTTCTCATCTCTAGCACTATTTCTCATCCCTATCACTATTTCTCATCCCTAGCACTATTTCTCAACCCTAGCACCGTTTCTAATCTCTAGCACGATTCTTAATCCCTAGCACTATTTCTCATCCCTAGCACGATTTCTCTTCCCTAGCACTATTTCTAATCCCCAGTATTATTTCTCATCTCTAGCACTTTTTCTAATCCCCAGCACTATTTCTTATCTCTAGCATAATTTCTCATCCCTGGCACTATTTCTCATCCCTAGCACTATTTCTCATCTCCAGCACTATTTCTCATCCTTCAATATTTCTCATCCCTAGCACTATTTCTCTTCCCTAGCATAATTAATCATCCTTGAATATTTCTCATCCCTGGCAGTATCTCATCCCTGGCAGTATCTCATCCCTGGCAATATTTCTTACCCTTCGATATTTCTCATCCCTAGCACTATACTTTAACACTAGCTATATTTTTTTATCCCTAGCACTATTTCTCATCTCTAACACATTTTTTTATCCCTAGCATTATTTCTCTTCCCTAGCATAATTAATCATCCTTCAATATTTCTTATCCCTGGCAATATTTCTTATCCCTAGCATAATTTCTTACCCCCAGCACTATTTCTCATCCCTATCATTATTTCTTACTCCTAGCACTATAGATCTCATCCCTTGCACTGTTTATCATCTCTAGCATTATTTGTCATCCCTAGCACTATTTCTCGCCCTTCAATATTTCTCATCTCTAGCATTATTTCTCATCCCTGGTACTATTTCTCACCCTTCAATATTTATCATCTCTAGCACTATTTCTCATCCCTAGCACTATTTCTCATCCCTGGCACTATTTCTCATCCCTAGCACTATTTCTCATCCTTCAATATTTCTAATCCCTAGCACTATTTCTCATCCCTGGTACTATTTCTCACCCTTCAATATTTTTCATCCCTTGCACTATTTCTCATCTCTAGCACTTTTTCTCAACTCTAGCACTATTTCTCATCTCTAGCACGATTTATCACCTCTAGCACTATTTCTCATCCCTAGCACTATTTCTAAACCCTAGCACTATTTCTCATCTCTAGCACGATTCCTCATCCCTAGCACTATTTCTAATCCCCGGCACTATTTCTCATCCTTGGCACTATTTCTCATCCCTAGCACTATTTCTCATCTCTAGCACTATTTCTCATCCTTCAATATTTCTTATCTCTAGCACGATTTCTCATCCATAGCACTATTTCTCATCCCTAGCACTATCTCTAATCCCAAGCACTATTTCTCATCTCTAGCACTATTTCTAATCCCCAGCACTATTTCTCATCTCTAGAACTATTTCTAATCCCCAGCACTATTTCTCATCTCTAGCATAATTTCTCATCCCTGGCACTATTTCTCATCCCTGGCACTATTTCTCATCCCTAGCAATATTTCTCATCTCTAGCACTATTTCTCATCCTTCAATATTTCTTATCCCTAGCATAATTGTTTACCCCCAGCACTTTTTCTAATCCCTTGCACTATTTCTCATCCCTAGCACTATTCTCACCCTTCAATATTTCTCTTCCCTGGCACTTTTTCTCATCCCTAGCACTATTCTCACCCTTCAATATTTCTCATCCCTAGCACTATTTCTCATCCCTGGCACTGTTGCTCATCCCTAGCACTATATAACATCCTTATCACTATTTCTCATCCCTAGCACTATTTCTCAACCCTATCACTATTTGTCATCCCTATCACTATTTCTCATCCCTAGCACTGTTCTCAACCCTAGCACCATTTCTCATCTCTAGCACTACTTATCATCCCTAGCACTATTTCTCATCTCTAGCACTATTTCTCATCTCTAGCACTATTTCTCATCCCTATCATCATTTTCATCCCTCGCACTATTTCTCAACCCTAGCACCATTTATCACCTCTAGCACTATTTCTCATCCCTAGCACTATTTCTCAACCCTAGCACTATTTCTCATCTCTAGCACGATTCCTCATCCCTAGCAATATCTCCCATCCCTAGCACTACTTATCATCCCTAGCACTATTTCTCATCCCCAGCATTATTTCTCATCTCTAGCACTATTTCTCATCCCTGGCACTATTTCTCATCCCTAGCACTATTTCTCATCCCTAGCACTATTTCTCATCTCTAGCACTATTTCTCATCTCTAGCACGATTTCTCATCCCTAGCACTATTTCTTAAACCAAGCACTATTTCTCATCTCTAGCACTATTTCTAATCCTTCAATATTTCTTATCCCTAGCATAATTTTTACCCCCAGCACTATTTCTCATCCCTAGCACTATTTCTCATCTCCAGCACTATTTCTCGCCCTTCAATATTTCTCATCCCTAGCACTATTTCTCATCTCCAGCACTATTTCTCATCTCTAGCATAATTAATCATTCTTAAATATTTCTCATCCCTGGCAGTATTTCTCATCCCTATCACTATTTCTCAACCCTAGCACGATTTCTCATCCCTAGCACTGTTTCTCAACCCTAGCACCATTTATCACCTCTAGCACGATTTCTCAACCCTAGCACTATTTCTAATCCCCAGCACTATTTCTCATCTCTAGCACTATTTCTAATCCCCAGCACTATTTATTATCTCTTGCATAATTTCTCATCCCTGGCACTATTTCTCATCCCTGGCACTATTTCTCATCCCGAGCAATATTTCTCATCTCTAGCACTATTTCTCATCCTTCAATATTTCTTATCCCTAGCATAATTTTTTACCCCCAGCACTTTTTCTCATCCCTTGCACTATTTCTCATCCTTAGCACTATTCTGACCCTTCAATATTTCTCATCCCTGGCACTTTTTCTCATCCCTACCCTATTCTCACCCTTCAATATTTCTCATTCCTATGCAATATTTCTCATCCCTGACACTATTTCTCATCCCTAGCACTATATAACATCCCTATCACTATTTCTAATCCCTAGCACTATTTCTAATCCCTAGCACAATTTCTCATCCCTAGCACTATTTCTCAACCCTATCACTATTTCTCATCCCTAGCACTATTTCTTATCCCTAGCACTATTTCTCATCCCTAGCACTATTTCTAATCCCGAGCACTATTTCTAATCCCTAGCACAATTTTTCATCCCTAGCACTATTTCTCAACCTAGCACTATTTCTAATCCCTAGCATAATTTTTTACCCCTAGCACTATTTCTCATCCCTAGCACTATTTCTAATCCCTAACACTATTTCTCATCTCCAAGCACTATTTCTCATCCCTAGCACTATTTCTCATCCCTAGCACTATTTCTCATCCCTAGCACTATTTCTAATCCCTAACACTATTTCTCATCTCTAGCACTATTTCTCACCCTATCACTATTTCTCATCTCTAGCACTGTTTCTAATCCCTAGCACTATTTCTTATCCCTAGCACTATTTTCTCATACTTTTATCCCAGCACTATTTCTCATCCCTAGCACTATTTCTCATCCCTAGCACTATTTCTCATCCCTAGCACTATTTCTCATCTCTAGCACTATTTCTAATCCCTAGCACTATTTCTAATCCTTCAATATTTCTTATCCCTAGCATAATTTTTTTACCCCCAGCACTATTTCTCATCCCTAGCACTATTTCTCATCTCCAGTACTATTTCTCATCTCTAGCATAATTAATCATCCTTGAATATTTCTCATCCCTGGCAGTATTTCTTAACCCTATCACTATTTCTCATCCCTATCACTTTTTTCATCCCAGCACTGTTTCTCAGACCTAGCACGATTTCTCTTCCCTAGCACTATTTCTAATCCCCAGCATTATTTCTCATCTCTAGCACTATTTCTAATCCCCAGCACTATTTCTTATCTCTAGCATAATTTCTCATCCCTGGCACTATTTCTCATCCCTGGCACTATTTCTCATCCCTAGCAATATTTCTTATCTCTAGCACTATTTCTCATCCTTCAATATTTCTTATCCCTAGCATAATTTTTTACACCCAGCACTTTTCCTCATCCCTAGCACTATTTCTCATCCCTAGCACTATCTCACCCTTCGATATTTCTCATCCCTAGCACTATTTCTCATCCCTGGCACTGTTTCTCAACCCTAGCACTATATAACATCCCTATCACTATTTCTCATCCCTAGCACTATTTCTCAACCCTAGCACTGTTTCTCAACCCGAGCACTATTTCTAATCCCTATCACTATTTCTCATCTCTAGCACTATTTCTCATCCCTAGCACCATTTCTCACCTCTAGCATTATTTCTCATCCCTAGCACTACTTATCATCCCTAGCACTATTTCTCATCCCGAGCACTATTTCTAATCCCTAGCACTATTTCTCATCCCTAGCACTATTTCTCACCTCTAGCATTATTTCTCATCCCTAGGACTATTTCTCAACCCTAGCACCATTTATCACCTCTAGCACTATTTCTCATCCCTAGCACTATTTCTCAACCCTAGCACTACTTCTCATCTCTAGCACGATTCCTCATCCCCAGCACTATTTCTCATCTCTAGCACTATTTCTCATCCCTAGCATTATTTCTCATCCCTAGCACTACTTATCATCCCTAGCACTATTTCTCATCTCTAGCACTATTTCTCATCCCTGGCACTATTTCTCATCCCTGGCACTATTTCTCATCCCTAGCACTATTTCTCATCTCTAGCACTATTTCTCATCCTTCAATATTTCTTATCCCTAACATAATTTTTTACCCCCAGCACTTTTTCTCATCCCTTGCACTATTTCTCATCCCTAGCACTATTCTCAGCCCTCAATATTTCTCATCCCTGGCACCTTTTCTCATCCCTAGCACTATTCTCACCCTTCAATATTTCTCATTCCTATGCAATATTTCTCATATCTAGCACTATATAACATCGCTATCACTATTTCTCATCCCTAACACTATTTCTCATCTCTAGCACTATTTCTTATCTCTAGCACTATTTCTCATCCCTGACAATATTTCTCATCTCTGACAATATTTCTCATCCCTGACAATATTTCTCATCCCTGCACTATTTCTCATCCCTAGCACTATTTCTCATCTCTAGCACTATTTCTCACCTCTAGCACTATTTCTCATCCCTAGCACTATTTCTCACCTCTAGCACTATTTCTCATCTCCAGCACTATTTCTCATCCCTAGCACTATTTCTCATCTCTAGCACTATTTCTAATCCCTAGCACTATTTCTCATCCCTAGCACTATACCTTAACCCTAACACTATTCCTTATCCATATAATTTGTCACTACGCGTGCGTGCGTGCGTGCGTGCGTCAAATTAATTTCTGTATAAAGGATGTATTATCAATACAGAGACAATCGTGTTACATCACATATTCATTGTGACGTCATATGAATTAAGTATGGCGTCACGATATTGTTATTACATATATCTATCTTCAGATATTTTTGACATAGCGTATTAGAAGGTAGAAAAGGCTTATTATATGACTGAGGTTACAGAATGTGTTGTTGTTCGATATGGTATTCATTTCGCACTAGTAACTAAAGACACAAGATATGGCGAGTGTCCTTTATAACTTTTTTATAACCTTTCCAAAAACCACGAGTCGTGTGACTTCTACCACAATAATATAAGTCGGCAGAGATGGGATTGTAGACTTGTTTGACTTATTCACATGTGATTGCTTACAACTGCAAATAAGTTTTTCTTTCCCTCCTATCTATATAAGTTTCTTTCCCTCCTATCTAGAGAATATTTAAGTTCTGTCTGCCTTTCTCTTGTTTTACTATCTGAACATATGCTACCATTGTTAATGCTGTCCCGTCAATAGTGTGTATAATGTAGTACTGTGGAGAATTTTTTACTTAGCTATGGTAATTTGTACCCAATACAATTGTAATATTTAGGACAATAAAAAGTGCTTGAATCGAATGAATGGGTGGTGTAGAGATATTATGTAAAAAGACACAAATTAATATTCAAAAATAGGAATTTAATAAAAAAAAAATAAAAAAAATAATCTTTTTTTTTCAAATTCATTTTTTTTTTTTTTTTTTTGTAAACTCTAATGTCTGGAGAATATGTAATCCATAAATCAAAACAATCGCGGAATAAATGCATTTGTGTATGTGGCGCGGGGCCATCTGCTTGCTGCCAAAAAAAGTCGACTAACCGCTGTCACTGTCAGAGTTAGAGAACCTTCGGCTGGGACGTTTCTACAAACCAAGCCTGTTATCAATGTTAAATGGTGTCTTACATAGCCTATAGGACCTCGAAATAGTATGCGGAAATGCATTCTGTGTCGTTTGCTTTTTTAAATCTGTCGGTTTTTCCCCGAGAACATTTTGAATGGAATCTCAACTTTCATCACGTCACCGACAATTTTGTGTTTACTTCTTCTGAGGCAATGATTAAAGCCGTCACTATCAAAATCATCGAGAATTCTTGTCGGACAAATCCTTTCATTGATCATTAATAATTTGCAAGACATGGTGCTGGAGAATAGTTTCCTATCTAGTTTCTGTAACAGTCCGTACATCAAGCCCAAACCTGGACACGAAGGTATGACGTCGAAGCGATAACTGATGACGTAAACAAAAGATAACGTGACACAAAGAACGTGAGGAAAAAGTATTTCGGGTCACAGTTCAAAAACCCCAACCAATCAGAAGATCGGAAGGCTATTTATCCAATAGTCAGAACGTTTACACAATGGCTCGAGATTGGAACCACAAGGCGTGTTATTGTAAAATGAAGATAGTATTGGATATATGACGTCATAGTACGACAAGTAAATCCATGCAATAATTCAGAATATTATTAACCCAGCTTCCGTGTACTCCAACCACAATGATTCTCTTTATTATACCCTCCCACACAAAATCAAATAACATATATGTAAAAGTATTCAACACCATTATGTGCAGCATTAATTAAATATTCTGATAATGATGACATTAAACAGCGCTGTCGGGAGAAATGCGATATATTCTATTGACTTGACAGAAAGCAATGCAAGTCTGAAGCGAGATAGTGACTAAGCCAGTCGTATGATCATTTTAACATAATAATTAGCAATTTAAAGCTATGTGAAGTGTTTTTTTTCTACAGAATAACCCGGCTATTGTCAAACGTAAATGCCGTAACAGTAAACTATATTCCTGTGGTAAGTAAAGTGTTGTAATTAAAGATCCCTAACAAACACAGCTCTGTATATAACCACGTCATGATTAACCACATGACATGTCAAACAAACATGTCATATTGTGCTCGTTTGCAAAGCTCTGGCATCTATATCGACCATAGACACCAAAAAAAGACAGTTTAATCCTTAAATAGCAAGTGGTTCCGTTGTCAACCCCCCTGTTCTTATTTTGAGAATTGTTTTAGTGTTTTTTTGTTTTGTTTTTTTTTGTTTTTGTTTTTCTTCTTAATCATTGGTATTAAAATATCAAAACATTTAGACAATAAAAAAGTCAATGTTTTCTATATCATGATCATGGTCGATATCTGGTCTCGTTCGGAAGTATTAAATTTCCTTGCATTAGATACGAGGTGATCTGCATACTGATTCCGTCGTCATCAACGAAGTCCCCGGGGGAAGGGCAATCGTGATTTCCATATAGTTGATTACGTGGGGGAAGTGGAAATATGTAATAAATCTCTCTGTGGTAAATCACAAACAAGCACTATCCAAAACCGGTATATTTTATTCAACAAACATTGACACCGGTTTCCTTATTAATGTACAGTGAAACCTCTTCAATCTGTACATAATACCCTGACCAACACTTGGTCCTATAACACCTGATCTATGTATCCTTGTATTTGTTTTAAAGGCCAGCATAAAGCTATTCTCTGTTCATGTTTCGCCTTCGCTTTATCGATTTTAATTTAGAATTATGGTTTCGTTATTATGGCAGTATTCTCTGTTGGTTTTCTTCACGCATACTTTTCCTGCATTAAAAAGCAGTCATATTATTTAAAACATATACATATATACAGATTTTATGGAAGCCTCTCTGGATAACCAGGGAAAGATATTGACTTCGAATCTCTTAATATTGACTTGGTAACTCATGATAACGACTTGGTATCTCGTAATAACAACTAGGTATCTCGTAATTACGACTCGGTATCTCGTAATAACGACTCGGCATCTCGTAATAACGACTTGGTATTTCGAAATAACAACTCTTTTTCTCGTAATAACGATTCGGTATGTCGGTATAACGACTAAGTATCTTTTAATAACGACTTGGTATCTCGTAATAACGACTTGGTATCTCGTCATAACGACTGGGTATCTCATAATAACGACTCGGCATCTCGTAATAACGACTCGGTATCTCGTCATAACGACTGGGTATCTCGTAATAAAGACCTAGTATCTCGTAATAAAGACTTAGTATCTCGTAATAACGACTTGGTATCTCGAAATAACAACTTGGTATCTCGAAATAACAACTTGGTATCTCGAAATAACAACTTGGTATCTCGAAATAACAACTTGCATGGCTTCTCGTAATAGCGACCTTATATCGCATAATAACGACTTCGTTTTGTCGTAACAACGCCAGAGGGAAATTGTCTGATGGTCGAAATATCAACACCGGATATAGGTATTTTTTCAATGTGAATGACACCAATGTTCCTTTTTCTCTCCTACAATAGACAAAGTATTACAGTAAAGGACCTTCAATTGTTAGGTCATCGCTTCTATCTATGTAGTAAACAACAAATTTGTTGATGATCTATATCAATTTACTACCCCAATATAATTTATTTCTTAATCACGAAGGAAAATAAATGTGGGGAAAATATCCGGAGTACTATTTGGTTTGGTAGCTTAATTAAGACTTCATGTTTGGCAGAAAGAAGTTGACGAAGAAAATGCCTAACGCTTTCTTTAAAAAAAATCCCGTATAAGGAAAATATTGACAAAAATAAGTACATCGTACGTTCCAAGATGAAAGAATGTCACTTTCTTTTCTTACTTAGTCGAATTCAAACGAATTAGGATATTTTGAGCGTTCATTCATATATTAGAATTACGTATACCACATTGACGCTCAAAGGGAGGTAAATCCCCATACAACTTCACAAGAATGTTACAAGGCGCAAGCTTTGCAGTTATCAGAATAAGGTCAGGATGTTAAACAAATAAACAAACAAAATCAAATAATATGTCTAAGACATGACAATCTTATACACGTTCAAACAAGATTATTTTATTGAAATTAGTTCGATAACATATTGATTGCATAGGATTACATAGGGTTTTCTTGTTAATAATGACATTGTGTTCTGTGATTATGTTGGTTTTTGGTGGGTTTTTTTTTTTACTTTTTTCAAATGCAATATGATTCGGGTAAAATTGCCGCTTTATAAACAAAATAATAACCCTTTATTGTATGTAACATTGGTTATTTCCGAAAGTGTTCGATTTCGCGATTTCGGTAGGTAAAACTATAGGCGTTGGGGGTTATTTGCGCGAGGGTTTAATTTCGCGATATTAAGGGGTAAAACTATAGGCGTCGGGGTTATTTCAGCGGGGGTTCAATTTCGCGATTTCGGTAGGGAAACTATAGGAGCGGGGGTTATGTGCATTGGTGTTCAATTTCGCGATTTCGGTCAGCGGAGGTTCAATTTCGCGGTTTCGGTCAGCTGGTGTTTAATTTCGCGAGTTCTGTAGTTAAATTTTTAGGCGTATGGGTTATTGGCATAGTGGTACAATTTCGCGATTTCCGTCAGCGGGGGTTTAATTTCGCGATTTCGGCAGGAAAACTTTAGGTGTGGGGGTTATTTGCATGGGGGATCGATTTTGCGATTTCGGAAGGTAAACTATACCCGTGGTGGGTTTTTTTTCGCGGGAGTTTGATTTCGTACATAAGTTAAAACTATAGGCGTGTGATTATTTTCGTGGGGGTTTATTTTCGTGATTTCGGTAGGTAAACTATAGGCATAGGGGTTATTTCTGCGACCAGTGCACATGTTGAATTGTGGAAATATCTTCGTCAAGTCACTTTTAAATTCAAATCGTTCCAGAATATATTATATCTATAATATTCACTAAGCAAAGACAACTACCTGGTAGCGAAAACAACCACCCGACATATTGAGAGAAGTATTGTATCTGTAAACTATACCCCAGGTGTAACGATCACTTCGCTATTTTGATACCATACCCCCGGGGTTACGATCACTTCGCTATTTGATACCATACCCCCGGGGTTACGATCACTTCGCTATTTTGATACCATACCCCCGGGGTTACGATCACCACGTTATTTTGATACCATACCCCAGGTGTAACGATCACTTCGCTATTTGATACCATACCCCCGGGGTTACGATCACTCCGCTATTTTGATACCATACCCCAGGTGTAACGATCACTTCGCTATTTTGATACCATACCCCCGGGGTTACGATCACTTCGCTATTTTGATACCATACCCCCGGGGTTACGATCACCACGTTATTTTAATTATACTCCAGGGGGTACGATCACCACGTTATTTTGATACCATACCCCCGGGGTTACGATCACTTCGCTATTTGATGCCATACCCCCGGGGTTACGATCACTTCGCTATTTTAATTGATACCATACCCCCGGAGTTACGATCACTTCGCTATTTGATGCCTTATCCCAGGGGTTACGATCTTCGCTATTTGATACCATACTCCATGGGTAACAATTCGCTATATTTTTAAATTATGTGTTTTATGTAAATCTAGACAAACAAACCTGTTTGGCTGATGATAATTTTTTGAAGATGTTGTTTTATTAAAACAATACAAGAAATCAATAGAACTATCAATGAAATAACAATCCTAATACAATTGAAAGATCAACAGATTGTTATGTTGCATCGTGTCAGTACGATGCATTATCAAACAGAGCTCGTGTACAGTCTGAACAAGTGGAAGTCTAAAAATGATAGCGAAATTAATAGATAAAATGTAACAGTTGTCTCCCTTGTATCATAATTCTGAGTGTCGTCTCTACGAAGACAACTTATTAATCAGAGTTATGTCCCTTCTCCCTTTTTTCATTGCTCTAATTGAACTGAAAACAAAAGTATTCTTCACAAAGAAATTGAAACTAAATTGATCAATAAATTTCAACCATATTATAGCTGTTTGATATACTCTTACTGCAAAACTGAAAATAAGTTGAGGATTTAAATTATTTAAGGGGAATTGTAATCTGCCTTAGTCACAGGCACGCCTGTGGTTCAATCAGCTGACCACAAAAACAATATTTTTACATTCACAAGAAATCGATCTACTTCCTGATATATCTTATCAGAGTCTTGACACCTTAAGACGATGGAAATTTATAAAATTATCTTAAAACATCGCATCATTTGCTATCTCTACACCCAGCGAAAGTGAACATAACCCTTAGAGTATTGAGGAAGGAAGCATTGCAACATTAACTACGGCTTTCTTCCAGAAATATCTCTTAATTTTTTGGAAAATATAATTTTGTGTGAAATTCAATTTAAAGTTTGTTGGTTAATGTCATTTTGTTCTGTGTACAGAAATTCTAGATATCGGTTAATACCCCGAAATCGACAAGTCAATATGATGGGCGCCACGTTGAGATATCGCTGTTGAGTTGGAATATAGAAGATAGAACACAACTTTTAACTATGGTAAACGTATGCATTTTTTTTTTCATTTTTGTGACGAGGGCTGGTAAAATAGGACTTAAAACTGAGGTTATGAAAATTGTTCACTTGACAAAACATGATGATTCGATGATTCGAGTAATACATTTATTTACATCGTGCAACATTTCTACATTAAATTACATCAGAGTGCATCATATTTGAGCTCCTGAATCATTAAGCCCTCTTTGTTTGAAATTCTAAAATTAATTTGTATTACTGTAAAATCATATTTTTCCCAGTTATGATTTTTAGATTAAATTACATCAGGAGACATCATCGTAGACCTCTTTAATTAGTGAGCCCTTCTAATTAATTTGCATTAATTTGAAATTCTATTTTCCCAGTTACAATAAACTTGTAAACACAAACAGAGACTTAGCACGATTTCCCAATTAACGGTCCATTATATCCAATATAGTACTATTCAATACATATGTATATGTGGACTGCGGGTTAAAGGGGTATTCCTTCGTTTGAATAAAGTTTAGGTCGTCAAAATTAAACTTTATGGGAAATATGTATTTTTCCCATGTAGAAAAAATTATAATCTTTACATTAATACGGCAGTTTTACTCTCAAGATTAACAAAGTTCTTCGAGTATTAAGTCCTGAAAAATCTTAATTCGACCCGAAGTATCACTAACTACCGCAAAGATATACGATATTTGCATACGATGCGCCTTTTTCCTGTACATTTCGGCGTTAATTTCATTACTTGTAGGCACAAATATAATCATTGTTTGGACATAGATTTCATCAACAGAAATTGTACATGTTTCTGATGTCCGTACGAAGGAATGCTCCTTTAAATGAACGTTTTTGCATGTAGACCTCTTCCGAACGAAGGAATGCTCCTTTAAATGAACGTTTTTGCATGTAGACCTCTTCCGAACGAAGGAATGCTCCTTTAAATGAACGTTTTTGAATGTACACCTCTGCTGAAAACTACTACTGTCCATCCACAGGACACTTTTATTTTGCTTTTTTATTATAAATTCTGAACAATATCCATTAGTTCTATGCCCCAAAGTAATGTACAATATTTAATAGTATTGTGCGAATGGAAGTAAATCGCAGGAAGTACAGGAGGACTGACGGACAAGAGGAAACACATATTAATGTACAAGACGATGGCTTTAAAGCGACAACATTTCTAGTGATTCTAGTGATACTTACCTTTGATTGAATGACTTATGTTTGTGTCGTTTTACAGACGATACCATTTTACTTTTTATTTTGCCAGGCTCTTTGCAGTGATCCGATAGAATCTACATAAAATTAATCAACTTTGAAGAAGGCTGAATTTCAGCATCACTGAAAAATGAGTTTTTTTTTTTTTTTTTTAAATAAATACGTCATTTACATTTAAATTTACGTTCGTGGCATACTCAATCAGTAGTGTCCAGTGCAGAAAAAAAAACTAAAAACTAGAACTGTCCACCGGGGGCCAACTCGGAAGCTAGTAAATGACAGCCATTTTCTTAAAATGTGAAACTGAGGATGCAAAAGTGAACAGTGTTCAATGGTAAACATATATACCAAATTTCATCGAAATCGGACAATATTTAAATTTCGACCAATCAGAAGTCATTTTTATGGGGGGCATTTTGTTCTAAATTTCAACTTTGAAAATACAAAAAAGTTCATCTTGCAACCACCCCTCCCACAAACTTTTAGTGATTTCCATTAAATAGTAGCGAATTAGTTTTGTTAGCCAATCAGAGGCCGTGACGGACACCTTGGCTGACTGATCGGAAACCCTATATAGATTACGCACATTTACAATGTATAAAAATTATTGCCAGCAAGTTTTGTTGAAATCCCCTCAGTAGTTTAGGAGGAGTAGCCGACAGATCGTTGTGTCTACAGACAGACGGACGGACAATCTGATTCCAGTATGCCCCCCACCCTAACTTCGGGGGTATAAAACATGAGAAATACTACACGTACGTCACCTACAGATGTATAAGGGGAAACAACTCCCGCTCGCTATAAAAATGTGCAGCATTGTTACAGCGTCTGGATCGCATTCAAGTAGTAATGAAGAGAAGTGTTACATGATGATTGATAGTCATTCAGATCATCTACAACAGACATAACACGCCCTTGATATTAATTGACAAAAACCTTGAGGTAAATGGCGACTGGGACGAGTGGGTGTGTCGTGTCCATTACACACGCACTCCATACAACCCAGATGAGAACACGGCTGTTTATTGCCATTATGTACACCATGATAGCCCTGTCCTCGTGCCGGGTCTGTTTTACTTTTACAAAAGACGTCATCTTGCATGCTATGTTTTGTTAATTTGCTGAGTTTTTTGTTTTGTTTTTGTTTTTTTGTTTTTTTGTTGTTGTTGGGTTTTTTTTTTGGGGGGGGGGGGGGGGGGGGGGCGAAAGAGCTATTAACGGGAACAGTTTATGTTTTCTTTCTTTTGTGATTCTCCAGACAAAAGAGTTAATAACGGGAGATAACTCTATACGAAATCCTTCATATAAGTGCAAATAAAGCGGTGAAACGGTCAAAATATTTACCACCAACTTAAAATCAGGGGCTGCAATATCTCAGTCGGGTAAGGCGTCGGCCACGTTACCTCAGGTGTAGATCCGAGGTGCGTGGTTTAAAGATCCGAGGTGCGTGGTTTGAAGATCCGAGGTGCGTGGTTTGAAGATCCGAGGTGCGTGGTTTGAAGATCCGAGGTGCGTAGTTTGACGCTCCTAACCACCGGCCGTATGTTTTTTCTCGGGAAGCTGAGAAACTGGCCGTTCTGTGCTGTCGTTGATGTGTCCTTGAAAAACAAGACACGTCACTCTAATTGCTCTGGATAGCACGCGACAGCCTTACGTGTGTTGTTCAGTAAGGTAGCCACCAGCTACTACAAGAAGACTCCGTCTCAAAATGACCCTTCTTGTTCATGAGGCAATAAGTCAAACAAACTAGCAACTTGACACCAGTGATCGCCCCCTTAAGTTAACTTCGCTTTTCTGGATAGTATCATACAAGATTCTCCAATACATGCCATAGTAAAATACATGCTTTAGTAGATGTTTACGCCATTTTACCCCATAACATGTATCTTTCTATCGACAACCAGAAATAGTATCTCTGTGACTATATGGGTTTCATGTCTGCTTTAAAAGCAATCAATAAATAATTGACGTCAGGCGGAAGCCATATAAATGCTATTTTTGAACTTTTTGGATTACAACAAACTCCATATACATGTTTAACGGGTTTGATCCTTTGGTTTTGATATCAAAGTTATTTATATTGGTGACCTGCGTGGGATGGAACATGGACTGGTATTAAAACTGTCGAATTGTTTGGTAATATTTGTCTTATCTTATTACTACAATGAATTTCTTACGAAGTGATGAATTAGTAGGTATTGTGGTTTAGTAAACAGACAGTACATCATAAGAAAGTTAAGATATTTTTGCGATAGTTTGATATGTCTGCTTGAGAAGATATTTCATTAAAAATTTTATATGTAGATTGTAATTTGTCGATATCATGATGTTTGTAAAAATAATATTTTTTTTATTATACATGTAAACCTCTTGTTGCTTGTGTGAAAATCCTTCCTTGGGCATGTGTTATCATAAGATACTGAATTAATCGATACATTCTGTATCCATTTATGTCAGAACCGAAGACAATGCGTGGTTGTATGAATAGGTAGGTTTAGATTTAGTATTTTTTTAACTTCCAAACAACAGCTGAAGTCATTCAAGGACGGCGTTCCCTGTGTCTGTGTGCGAGATACATGCGTGTTATAAGTGTGTGTTCTGGGAGGCTACGGTATGTTTGTCTCCTTGTGATAGCGCGGAGCTTATAGATAGACTTTATAGTGCTACCTCACTGAAACACACTGCCAAAGACACCCAGCAGGACCACCCATCCGGTCACATTATACTGATAACAGGCGAACCAGTCGTCCCACTCCCAAAATGCTAAGCGTTAAGCAGGAGTAGCATTTTATGAATTTGCTTCCATTATAGTTTACAAATATGCTTCATGCCGATTCGTCGGATACCATATTGTTAAAAAGTGTTGACATTTTCTGAAATACCTTTTAAACAAATCAGTGACTTTGCTATTGCTGCCCTGAGAACAGCGGGTATTTTTATTGCAAATAAGTACAATTTTATATTTCCCATGTAATGTAGGATGGTTACACCTTCATCACACAATATTTCAGTATACTAAACGATGTACGGTAGACCCGCGATAATCCGGACGTCAATAGTCCGGAAAACTCACAATCCGGACGTAAATGTCCGGGAACGGATTTCCGTAACGTTATTTGTACTCACCCGTCCGGAAATTCGCATTCCGAATCCGGATCTCCATTTTGGGAACGGAATGTAATTTTATTAGTAAAATTCTCGCAGTAATCCGGACGATATTTCTCACCACGCACTACCGAGATATACGGTAAACTAAGTGATATTAACGAATGCTTTTGTCATGTGACCTCAGCTATCCCCGAGAAAAAATCCAAATCATCAGGAAAATGTAGTAAATACCGAAAGCACCATTTCTAGCTGATGGGAGACATTGTATTAATTAAGGGGTATACTGGAAGTGTAATGATATACGCCCAGTGGAGTACATTGTTGTGATCACACCCTTTCTGTACTGATAGTCAGACATTGCCCCCGGTCACTCAGATCCCCTTCTGTTTTACACCAGAAAAGAGATATACTTCTTATCCCTTACAAATTAATTTTCATTGCACATTATTTCTCTTTATTTCCTATTCTTTGGATGATTTGCTGGGTGTTTTTCCTTTGGAAAGGTTTCAACTCACCTCATAGTGTATCCTTAATGAACCTCTGTTGTTGTTTGTGTGTAAGCTAATGAATAACACCTGTTTATACCAGCAAAAGTTATCTCCCCTGATATCGTGAGTAACGAAAGTAAAGTGTACCCTATAGTCGACCCCCGCATTCCGATGATTTTTTTAATAAAAGTTGGAAATAAAACGTAACCCCCTAGACTTGTTGATCAGTTTTGCAAATGTAATTTTGATTTTAAGAAGCAATTTTCCATAAAGTGATACATATCCTGCTAGATTCCTTTGGAATACCTTATGTTTTTAAAACACAAACATAAGTTCATATGGTTAAAAATCAAGACATGCACCCAATATAATGATTGTTAGTGTTACACGTATTGAGAGTAGACTAGAGCTCTGACATGATAAAATACCGATGAATGACACTACACTTCCACCGGATGGTTGACCTCTGTTGGGGGTATTGTTGTGCGTTTCAGATCTTGAGAATGCCGATTATCCTTATCCACAAGGGTAACGATGGCAAACCTCCACCGGGACCGCTAAAATGATGTTTGCCATCATGATCATCATAACAACAGCAGCATTATATCGGTCATATACACAGGTACAGGTAATATAATATCTTCCCCATACATACGTTCTGCTGTACTTTTATACTCACCTCCAGCCCCAGATTCAACAACATTCAATAAATCAAAATTATCCATCAGAAAGAAAAGTTGAGTTCCTCACCAGGGATTTCTTTCTGGATTTTCAATGGTTTATTCTTAATGGGTAAAAAACTAAGGGATTTCCTTTAAATTTGGAACCCTGGGTCCATACGTTACTATGTACATCCAAACCGGCCAAGCTGGCAGTATGATAGCATAAATAAAACCTATTTTGGTCAACGCTTTTGTAATGCGACCACAAATGGGGGGGGGGGGGGGGGGGGGGGGGGGGGGGGGGGGGGGGGGGAATATCAACCATTTTAAATTTTGTATCGATACCTTGAAAAATAACAAGGTAAACAGACCATCTGCTTCGAAAGGGAAAGCGTCTTCCGCTTCTAGGTCTTATCCATTGTGCCATGTCCTAAAGTAAAGATGAGACAGGGGCGGTGACAACGAGGTTCGTATATATATAGACGGCCTCCGAACACCTCTGACGTAATATCACGCAAGGAAATAGAATAGTTCCGAATGAGATCACGTGATCTTCAGTAAACTGCATCTCTCAGTAATCACAGTAATCACAGTATGACATCGATGTAAGCCTTATTTAAGGCTTGTGTGATGTATTATCGCCATGTCATTACAGAATGAGGTTTGTCAAATAGGAGGTTAGCGACTTCGGATTGGTTGTTTCTTCACTAAATAGATATACATGTATATGGTAATGCACATTTTGTACACTTGATATAACATGCACTTATTTACACATACTATTTACACTTGATATATGTATCTTGACAATTCCTGGCGTAGAACTTTCCTTTGAATTAAAAACACAATTTCACACATTTCAGTCATTTGTTCCAGTAAGAAAAATCAAGCTGAATGATAGAATAATTTCAAAAGAGGCATTGCAATCACTTTATAAGAATGAAGCAAAACCATGTGTTGTAATTTCTTCTCCGTCAGCAGTCCACATCTGTCTACCCTTTTTTGCCCGAAAAGAGTATTGAACAACACAAACTTAGATGACATATTCGAACACATTACCGGAGACAATGTTACGACGTGTGGAATGCTGACGCTTATAGCGTTATAGCAGTATCGTGCAAATCTAAGGAGAAAAAGCTATTTAATTCTTAACTCCGGGTATTTAATAGTGTGGAGAAATCATTGTGGGCTAGTGATATTGTTTTAGCATCTCCTCCGCTTTCAAATGATCAGTTTCCTGACTAGCCTTCCCACGATTTAAAAGTTTTGTCAGTACCTCGTTGTCACCTACTCATCAATACTCTAGCGTGGTAGCAACTGTGGCGTTACGGTTGCAATAATCGTGACTGTTGTGTCGCCAACATGTTACATGTAGCTCCTTAACAGAGAATTTGTTCAAATGAGTTTCATAACAACTGTTCTTTGAAGCTTTGCATTGATATAAAGGTTTATAGTTTTAATTAAAACGGCAAAATACGACAGCCTTTACACAGTACATAACTAGAACAAAATGTTAAGGGGACAATACTTCGTTTTTTTTTTTTTACATTTTGGCGTTAGTTTCATTACTGGTATGCACAAACATTCGTATAATCCTCATTCGGGCATATACTTTATCAATAGAAATATTGCACGTTTCTCATGTCCGAACGAAGGAATGCCCCTTTAAGTAATATTTGGATGAGACAGAGAAAATTGGGCTGGTACCGACACATCCAATTTCCCTTAGCTGTGTGAGTATTGGTTTCCCATAGCTGTGTGAGTATTGGTTTCCCTTAGCTGTGTGAGTATTGGTTTCCCTTAGCTTTCTGAGTATTTGTTTCCCTTAGCTGTGTGAGTATTGGTTTCCCTTAGCTGTGTGAGTATTGGTTTCCCTTAGCTTTCTGAGTATTGGTTTCCCTTAGCTGTGTGAGTATTGGTTTCCCTTAGCTGTGTGAGTATTGGTTTCCCTTAGCTGTGCGTATATTGGTTTCCCTTAGCTGTGTGAGTATTTGTTTCCCTTAGCTGTGTGAGTGTTGGTTTCCCTTAGCTGTGTGAGTATTGGTTTCCCTTAGCTGTGTGAGTATTGGTTTCCCTTAGCTGTGTGAGTGTTGGTTTACCTTAGCTGTGTGAGTATTGATTTCCCTTAGCTGTGTGAGTATTGGTTTCCCTTAGCTGTGTGAGTATTGGTTTCCCTTAGCTGTGTGAGTATTGATTTCCCTTAGCTGTGCGAGTATTGGTTTCACTTAGCTTTGTGAGTATTGGTTTCCCTTAGCTGTGTGAGTATTGCTTTCCCTTAGCTGTGTGAGTATTGGTTTCCCTTAGCTTTCTGAGTATTGGTTTCCCTTAGCTGTGTGAGTATTGGTTTCCCTTAGCTGTGTGAGTATTGGTTTCCCTTCGCTGTGTGAGTATTGGTTTCCCTTCGCTGTGTGAGTATTGGTTTCCCTTAGCTGTGTGAGTATTGGTTTCCCTTAGCTGTATGAGTATTTGTTTCCCTTAGCTGTGTGAGTATTGATTTCCCTTAGCTGTGTGAGTAATGATTTCCCTTAGCTCTGCGAGTATTGATTTCCCTTAGCTGTGTGAGTATTGATTTCCCTTAGCTGTGTGAGTATTGGTTTCCCATAGCTTTGTGGGTATTGGTTTCCCTTAGCTGTGTGAGTATTGGTTTCCCTTAGCTTTGTGAGTATTGGTTCCCCTTAGCTGTGTGAGTATTGGTTTCCCTTAGCTGTGTGAGTATTTGTTTCCCTTAGCTGTGTGAGTATTGGTTTCCCTTAGCTTTGTGAGTATTGGTTTCCCTTAGCTGTGTGAGTATTGGTTTCCCTTAGCTGTGCGAGTATTGGTTTCCTTTAGCTGTGTGAGTATTGATTTTCCTTAGCTGTGCGAGTATTGGTTTCACTTAGCTTTGTGAGATTGGTTTCCCTTAGCTGTGTGAGTATTGGTTTCCCTTAGCTGTGTGAGTATTGGTTTCCCTTAGCTGTGTGAGCATTGGTTTCCCTTAGCTTTGTGAGTATTGGTTCCCCTTAGCTGTGTGAGTATTGGTTTCCCTTAGCTGTGTGAGTATTGGTTTCCCTTAGCTGTGTGAGTATTGGTTTCCCTTAGCTGTGCGAGTATTGGTTTCCTTTAGCTGTGTGAGTATTGATTTCCCTTAGCTGTGCGAGTATTGGTTTCACTTAGCTTTGTGAGATTGGTTTCCCTTAGCTGTGTGAGTATTGGTTTCCCTTAGCTGTGTGAGTATTGGTTTCCCTTAGCTGTGTGAGTATTGGTTTCCCTTAGCTTTGTGAGTATTGGTTCCCCTTAGCTGTGTGAGTATTGGTTTCCCTTAGCTTTGTGAGTATTGGTTTCCCTTAGCTGTGTGAGTATTGGTTTCCGTTAGCTGTGCGAGTATTGGTTTCCTTTAGCTGTGTGAGTATTGATTTCCCTTAGCTGTGCGAGTATTGGTTTCACTTAGCTTTGTGAGATTGGTTTCCCTTAGCTGTGTGAGTATTGGTTTCCCTTAGCTTTGTGAGTATTGGTTTCCCTTAGCTGTGTGAGTATTGGTTTCCCTTAGCTTTGTGAGTATTGATTTCCCTTAGCACTGCGAGTATTGATTTCCCTTAGCTGTGTGAGTATTGATTTCCCTTAGATGTGTGAGTATTGGTTTCCCATAGCTTTGTAGGTATTGGTTTCCCTTAGCTGTGTGAGTATTGGTTTCCCTTCGCTGTGTGAGTATTGGTTTCCCTTACCTGTGTGGGTATTGGTTTCCCTTAGCTGTGTGAGTATTGGTTTCCCTTAGCTGTGTGAGTATTGGTTTCCCTTAGCTTTGTGATTATTGGTTTCCCTTAGCTGTGTGAGTATTGGTTTCCCTTAGCTG
Organism: Pecten maximus; assembly: GCF_902652985.1. Classification (NCBI taxonomy): domain Eukaryota; kingdom Metazoa; phylum Mollusca; class Bivalvia; order Pectinida; family Pectinidae; genus Pecten; species Pecten maximus. The sequence continues at coordinate 24,613,395 of NC_047029.1, forward strand.
TGTGAGTATTGGTTCCCTTAGCTGTGTGATTATTGGTTTCCCTTAGCTTTGTGAGTATTGGTTTCCCTTAGCTGTGTGAGTATTGATTTCCCTTAGCTGTGTGAGTATTGGTTTCCCTTAGCTGTGTGAGTATTGGTTTCCCTTAGCTGTGTGAGTATTGGTTTCCCTTAGCTGTGTGATTATTGGTTTCCCTTAGCTGTGTGAGTATTGGTTTCCCTTAGCTGTGTGATTATTGGTTTCCCTTAGCTGTGTGAGTATTGGTTTCCCTTAGCTGTGTGAGTATTGGTTTCCCTTAGCTGTGTGAGTATTGGTTCGGTTACTATGAAGTATATCTCCGACCAGAAATGGTGATTCTGACATCCAAGAGTTTCGATCTTTGAGTACATGGTTATTCTCTCCTCGCCATGGGAATATGTCACAAGGAAATTGAGGACTAACTAAAGGTTCCTTGTGTAAAAATGCTGTCAAATAACTAGTCATTCAAAATATAAGAGAAGTGATGAAATTTTCACTATAAAATTTCTAAATTCAAACTGAATATAATTCACCATTGAATAGTTTGCACTCCCAATTTGAAACTTATACATATTTTGCTAAGGATTTTTATTTCCAACAGATTGTAACACTATAATGTATATATTGTATAATGTACATTATAATGTAAATATTGTAAAATGTACACTATACTGTATATATTGTATAATGTACATTATAATGTATATATTGTATAATGAACATTATAATGTATATATTGTATAATGTACATTATAATGTATATATTGTATAATGTACACTATAATGTATATATTGTATAATGTACACTATAATGTATATATTGTATAATGTACACTATAATGTATATATTGTATAATGTACACTATAATGTATATATTGTATAATGTACATTATAATGTATATATTGTATAATGTACACTATAATGTATATATTGTATAATGTACACTTTAATGTATATATTGTATAATGTACATTATAATATATATATTGTATAATGTACACTTTAATGTATATATTGTATAATGTACATTATAATGTATATATTGTATAATGTACACTATAATGTATATATTGTATAATGTACACTATAATGTATATATTGCATAATGTACACTTTAATGTATATATTGTATAATTTACATTATAATGTATATATTGTATAATGTACACTATAATGTATATATTGTAAAATGTATATGTTGAATAATGTACATTATAATATATATATTGTATAATGTACACTATAATGTATATATTGTATAATGTACATTATAATGTATATATTGTATAATGTACACTATACTGTATATATTGTATAATGTACATTATAATGTATATATTGTATAATGTACACTATACTGTATATATTGTATAATGTACACTATACTGTATATATTGTATAATGATCATTATAATATATATATTGTATAATGTACACTATACTGTATATATTGTATAATGTACATTAAAATGTATATATTGTATAATGTACACTATACTGTATATATTGTATAATGTACACTATAATGTATATATTGTATAATTTACATTATAATGTATATATTGTATAATGTACATTATAATGTATATATTGTATAATGTACATTATAATGTAAATATTGTATAATGAACATTATCATGTATATACTGTACATTATAATGTATATAATGTACATTATGCAATGTATTTGATGTACATTATAATGTAAATATTGTATAATGAACATTATAATGTATATACTGTACATTATAATGTATATAATGTACATTATGCATTGTATATGATGTACATAAGAATGTATATATTAGTAAATTCATGTTGAAAAGTGATATCCATACCCTACACGATGTAAAAATCCTGCGAATTCGCTTTAAGTACGTTCTCACATTCTAACGTGGCATCGTGACACGTGCTTTCTCATCCCCGCACTCTTCATTCGCCATATGATGGGCCTATCTAATAGGCGCTATGCTAATAATATGGCGATCTATGGTGGAAATGTTGGGAGGTCGATCATAAAGTCAACATGAACTGGATACATTTCTGGTTCTACTCTATCGTTATATTACAGTTCTATGTATACCTACAACAAATATATGGTTGTAAGTGTAATAAACGCAGCACCACACCATATACCAATGGCTCTACAGGAAATACAAAATACCACTAATAATAATGTACATAAGGGTGGTACTATAGTATTCGAGATTGAGATGCTGGTCTTGTTATGCATATTGAACAAATTATTTGTACTCTAGTCATGTTTGAAGAGAGGCAACCAAGAATTATTTCCCCATATATTCCACATAATTTTCCCCATCTATGATTGATTTGTGAATTGCGACTTTGGTTCCTTAACAAACAAATGTATTCCACAAGGTAAATAGTATCCATTTGACTGTCCTGCATGTGGAGCGTAAGTTTTGTATCTGTTCCACTAATTGCATATTCGTAAAGGCGACTAAATTTGGGCTTTCTTCTTCCTAAATTTAATGTCTTCCTTGACAATGACCCACTTTTGGCCTTTAGTTGAGCGTTCGCCCCTGTGAGGAAGGCTTTGGGTTCTGTTCCCTGGTCGAGATATACCAGAGTCTTTAAAAAATGATAGTTGTTGCTCCTGCTTAACACTCCGCATTTTGGAAGTGGCACGACTAGTTCGCCCGATTTAAGTTTAATGTGACCGGGTGGTGTATCCTGCTGGGTGTCTTCGGGGTTATGCTTCCGTGAGGTAACACTATAAAGTCGACATCAGTTCCGCGCTATCACATAGAGACAAACACATACTGAAGTCTCTCAAGACACATACACCACACGCATGTGTCTCGCACATAGCAGAGATCGTCTTCAAATGCCGATAGTTGTTATACATACAAAACAAAACCATCTATATTGTACTTTACTCACTTCATATGACTTCGAATAGTTCAGTGCCGATGTAATCCCTCAAAGATCTATAAATGGAATCAGTGGATATTTAAGAGGTTCATCTGACTGCTAGACGCAATTATCCATGCTAAGCTATAAATGCTTCAGACCGTCGCATCCTTCTATTTGTATAGATATAATAAACTAGGTCGTACGTTCATTTTTGTCACTGCTGCTATTTTTAACATACATGATTTCTCCATATACATCTATTTCTTGTATTGCGCCTGCGCACTTTGCCTAACTCCACAGACTTTAACTTAAGTTAAACGAAAGTCTGCTCTCATAGTATTTTACAATGAGTCCCACACTAGTAACTAGCGATTACTGTAAACGTACCCAATTTGACATACTCATATTTTAGCACAAGACCAAATTAAAATAGATTAGCCCAATGATGAAATAGCGCACTGACAATAATTGCCATAGAACCAATGTAGGTAAACTACAATAAGCGGAATGTTTTCAGTGCGAAAAACGTTGAAATAATATTACCACTAAAATCTGTACTTTTACAGTAATCTAGAGTTTACCGAAATTTTACGTTTTATTATATAAACTAGATAAACAAAACTCAGTATTGCAAGCAACGTTCATTATATGCCATCGGTATTTGGCAATCTGTTGTAAGTACTGCATTAACTTAACTCTACATTTCGGATAGTTGGTTGCCAAATTAGAAAAGAAAAACCATTAACACTTAACATAATGAAATTCGTTACCATAATATTTGTTTTTCATCGGAATAGTTGATGCATCATTTTGAAAACTCGCGGTCTGGTCGATGGTAATATTCAATAACCCTTATTCTAAGAGCTATTATGAATTTATTGAATTTTCGTGTATTTTTTTTTTTTTTTTTTTTAACTTTTAATAGTTTCTACAGATAATCTTGAACAACTGACCAACTGAATCATCTCTTGAAACATATAATTTATCGATTTGTTAGAGTAAAGGAGAATCCTGTTCACTGTGTATTTGTCTCCAACCATATTGTACAATCCTTATCCCGTAACCTTACTAGGATTGTAGGTTATGCAAGACTCATTTACTAGAGGTCGAAAATTGTTATGTCAGAATCTGCTGGCGGGGGAGACTTGAGAGAATTCCTTGATTGTGTATTATATAACACGGTAGTGATTGAAATGTATTACACCGCGCAGCTGCTGAACCTACTCCGACGTACTATTTACCCTCGTTAATTTGTGTCTGATCATCAAACAGGTGCGCGACATGTATCACGTGCTAGAGGGGTAATAACTCAGCATCTTATACATCAAGGTTCTCATAAAATTGACACGAAATGCTACATCATAGCTATTGTCACAAGAGTGAATGTACAAACGTATATATGTAAACATCTGACTCAGTTTCCATCCGTACCATACGGTACAGTCTAGCACAAGCTTCCCCTGGTGGCGTAAGAGCCTGATGAAACTCGGGCTCGGTACAGGTGTGAGTATTGTAGAAACATACATCTAGCGCATGTTACTCGTTGCTCTTTTAAACAAAAACATGCAGTAAAATCCATCAATTATGGTTGTAATTACGGATACAAGAGATCGGCGCTGTTAATTTAGTAACAGATAAAGTTAATGGCGAACAATGAATTGAGAACTACATCATACAGCCGTTTCATCCTTCCAGGACTCGTCAAAATTCAGAAGAGCAGTCAGGAAGATATAAACCTGGTCCAAGCCAGAGTTAAAGTGTTGAACTGAATATTCATTATACTTAAAACGTGACATGTAGAGTAACGTCAAATAACATTTCCGGTCCACCAGCAGATAGCATGGATATAACTCTCCAGTGATCTGCTACGAATATAAGAATACATATGTATATAAGAGACTTTCCGACTTTATTAATCCCTTACCAGGGGCTATAGGTTTCCCTTTTTCGTCCTAGATTCATTCCGTCGGCTCTCCTATGCCTTCTATTGAGAGGACAGCCCAATCATTAATAAGGTCCGCTGTGTGTCAATGCATGTTGTTCGTAAAAGACGAATAAAGGTCGGCCCCTTTGGGAGCGGTAATTTTCTTCCGTGTTTTCTATAAAGGGACATTGAAGGGATAAAAAAAGTGTTTCCCTGACACCTGTCCTCCCATGACCCTCATATGTGTGTTCATATAAGGTCGGTTGTATAGGGGCACATCAACAACCGGGTTCATATGAGGATGGGTTATGTACCAAGAAACCACCAATCCTGAAAACCCAGGAAAAACGGCCAAAAAAGAAAATAATAAGATACAAGGTGTGTTTTATACAATGTCAGACCCCTGCAGACAACAGCTGCCGTCATACAGTGATTTACTGCTCACCTTTGCCCATACGTTATGCCTGCGATGATATTTTCATTAAGGGGAGTCAATTCCATTTACTTTTACTCGCGTATGCAATGCTTTCGTAATATGAATTAAGCCTAATAGGAACGGCGTGATTTATCTGTACGATGTATAACTCTGATTTAAATTAATTATATATAGACAGTAGATATTCTTGTTGTGAATATAATATGTGGTATAGGTCTAGATAATGTAGTATACTGTACCCACATGCGGCGTTGCTATAACGAAAATAAGAAAGGTACTTAACGTTCTTCTGAAATCTAATATTCAAAATCATGGAATATATTGAAATTTATCGTCGGATGATTGGAATTATGGGCCTTTTTCTTTTGATCTGTTTCGAGTGATACCATCGTGTATGTCTTTTATACAATTCTCTCAATAATCGAAGAAATTACTATTACAATGGTAATAAAAACAATGGATTTAGTATCTCCAACGGTGATATTTAAATGAATTATCTGTTAATTTAGGATTGAACGTCAGCAAACCATCCAGGAGAACCGGTCTCCATAGTCAAGGTGCCATCAACAAAGCTAAGCAACGGTTGAAGTAGATCGAAAACGAGGGATAAGATGAACATTTTGCTTTTGAGACAGCATATTATTTTTTTGACTAAGTAGTTGTCTTTTTCATCAATTTCTATTTTGTTTTATGTTTTTATAATTGATGCTATAAATTACTTATGTTGCACGTGGGATTTGTTTTCGTTTAAATTCGCAAGGAGAGTCATCGCGAATTAAAAACCATCGCGATTATTTGTAAGAAATTAAAATCTTTCGTTGACGGCCCAGCAATCGGTTACCAATAAAAGTATTCGCAGTGTCCATGACTCTAATTTATTATCAAACGCATTTAAAGTCTTTTCTAGATTAGCGTTCGCGAATTCATGTCTGAAGAGGTCATTTCGCGAAATGAATTATTTGCGAAATCTAAGTGATTTACGGTAAACAAGAGTCAAAAACCTAATTACAGCAAATTTACCAATGAGAGCAGTTCCAAAAAATACTGGAACAGAAGTAATTGGTAATCATTTTAACAACATACTATATTATAAACTCGCTTAAACATTTTTTTTCGAATGACAATTTCATAAATCAGGTGAATAATCTGAATAGAAAGAGAACACCATGACTTGAATGATATCTATAAGTCAAAAAATGACGTGAATAAAAGTATGAAATAGTGCACCAGCAAACCTCAAAAGGATTGTCTACTACACAACACACAAGCGTATAGCACCTTAACTATGATGACGGCTAAAAGCAGAATACATGTAAATAGTTTGTACCGAATGAGAATGTGGTTCAACCCGGATTTGACCTAGATTTGTATGGCGGATGACCTAGATTCGTATAGCGGATAACCTAGATTTGTATGGGGGATGACCTAGATTTGTATGGCGGGTGTCGCCGTGACCTAGATTTGTATGGCGGTTGTCGCCGTGACCTAGATTTGTATGGCGGGTGTCGCCGTGACCTAGATTTGTATGGCGGGTGTCGCCGTAACCTAAATGTGTATGGCGGGTGTCGTCGATGAAGCAGAAGACGCTTACTCAACCGGAACACGTGGTCATAATCTTGTTGTACCTTTTCAGGTTTCTCCATGGAATTCCGTATTTATGTGTATATTTTTGTTCTTGTTTTATCGATTTCGAGTTTTATTTTGTTGGTATTCTTTTTTTTTGTGTGTGTGTGCCAAATATTGACTATAAAAGTGCTCAGAATCAACACAAAATCTAATATATATGTACAATGAAAAGAAAAAGAAAGGGGGCTAAACAAATGTTGCAATAGGGAATAGAATGTGCATAAATCTCACATTTGATATCACTCGCCCGACCATGAGGGTTTTCCTAGGGATACTCCGCTTTTCTTCCAACACTTAGACACCTCGCGTGCTTCCGTCAAGGTCACCTAGAGTGATTTAAATTAGTTAATATTTTTTTCGCGATGGCTGTAAAAGAATGAAGTTCAAAAATTGGAAAATAAACTTTATCGTGTCACAATGTTTATTTAAAAGACTGGACCAAAGCAACATTAGTTGGTAGTACCTTTCGACATGAAATTGCTAACAGCAGAAACAACAACTGTCAAATACTTACATGTAATAAGAAATGCGTCACACAGCACTGCCTCGTCCTTTTAATGACCCTAGGGACCAAAATATGGAATTGAAGGAGTGAACTAAGAAAAATGAAAACAGACATTTACATATGTTTAAGATATTAATGATTGGAAAACAGATAGAACTCTGGATACTGCACTGATACTCGGCTGTTTCTAACGCTAATCTGGCAAGAGAGACAGAGGTCGTACCCGTCGACTACAAATAGTACTAATATTTGGCTCGCGTCAAACATTATCGCAACTCTGATGAATGGTTTGTGTGGTACTAGTACGTATGTAATAAGGACAGTACCAAGGTTTTCTTTAACTACTTCATTAGACGAAGGACAGGCCGACAAACATCAGATGTGGATGTCATTATAGATTCTGTACTTGGATTCGGGTATAGGTCCCACTCAACCTTGGAGAGCACTCTGTTTCGCATGTACTGTCAGTCACCTGATGTGACCTGGGTGGGTGATGAAAGTAGTTTTTGCAATTCCTGCTAAGGAAATATCAGGGTTTTATCTTAAATTCAGTTAAAATGGCATGAATTGAATAAAGTAGGTCACGGTCACCTAATTTAGCATCTAGTATATTTCTTAAATGTAAAATAAGTAAATTTCTAGAGCCATAATAAAACGGATTACGCGTTACCTGTGTTAAATATCTCATTGTCCTCCAAATATGTATACTGTAATAACAAATGTTCACTTCACATTTTGTAAACTGTGGCATGGTCGTTGAATCAAACAAAATTAATTATGCCTTTGAAAAAAGGAGTAAATTTAAAGAATTTACTTTTAGCACACCCACCTGGGCACAAATATAAACTATAATTCATAACTTATTGTCTTCTAATGTATACAAGTACTGTACACCCAGTTTTTACCCTTAGCAAGGCCTGACTGTAGGTTGTCACTTCAAACTTGTTTGTATTGTATAATTTCTAATATGTTTGTATGGTATAAGTATGCATGTTTCACATCATATTGTCCACTTGCCCCTTCGTGGGCCCACTTTATGGTTCAATAAAAAAATGTATTGAATTTGAATTTGAATATGCGTTTATCAATTGATCTATTGTATTTTTAGATTAGTGTCGGGAAAGAGGTGTTTTCTCTGATTACACGATATAGAAGACGTCATGGATTCAATTTTATAAATGTTATTATGATTACGTTACTTATAAAATAATCATGGCATAATGAGAGGAAAACCATCAATTAAATATTTATCGTTGATACCATCACGCCTTGAAACTAGGTCACAGTCAAATTATCGAATATCTTTTATCTGACAAGACATCATGAAAAATGAGATTCATTTCGGTTTCTGCCCTGCTCTTAATGAGCTTTTATAAAATCATTCCCCTGAGTAAAACTATAAAATATATGAAGGTTTCCAATTAATTATAACAGCACGCATACAATATGTCTACAGGCCATTTAGCGAACATGTTGATATATACATTATGTCTCTTCTGATGTTACAAATGTTACGTTCAGTGTCATCGCGTACTTATAAAGGTGCGTCTGAAATAATCTTATCTCCAGACCCAGTCGGTACATACGTACTTTTAATGATGCATTTCGTACAAGTAGGCCACCATGTTTAAGCGCTATAATATACTCTGAAGAGTAAAACTCCACTTAATGAACGCAAGAGAACGTAAATTAAATATCGTCGTCTGAAATCAAATTGATGAACATATATTACAGGAAATGCTTTGTAGGCAGTTATATATATATATAATAGATGTATAAGAATTAAAAGTAATTAACCAATTTGTTGATGTACGTCAGATTTCATAAAAGATCTTTAAAGATGTTAAGTAAATGACAAAGACATATGATAACAAAGACCTTAGATCAGTAAGAGGGATCATATTAAAGAAGACATCACACCCAGTTATACAAGTATGGTGGATAATACTCCTATAATTGTCAGTGCGCGAGCACTCTTACGACTTACCGTACAGCATGATGCCGACCTCCTACACTGTACCACCTGTATGATGACCAATTCCTACACTCTACCACCTGTATGATGACCAACTCCTACACTCTACCACCTGTATGATGACCAACTCCTACACTCTAACACCTGTATGATGACCAACTCCTACACTCTACCACCTGTATGATGACCAACTCCTACACTGTATCACCTGTATGATGACCAACTCCTACACTCTACCACCTGTATGATGACCAACTCCTACACTCTACCACCTGTATGATGACCAACTCCTACACTCTACCACCTGTATGATGACCAACTCCTACACTCTACCACCTGTATGATGACCACCTCCTACACTCTACCACCTGTATGATGACCAACACCTACACTGTACCACCTGTATGATGACCAACTCCTACACTCTACCACCTGTATGATGACCAACACCTACACTGTACCACCTGTATGATGACCAACACCTACACTGTACCACCTGTATGATGACCAACTCCTACACTCTACCACCTGTATGATGACCAACTCCTACACTCTACCACCTGTATGATGACCAACTCCGACACTGTACCACCTGTATGATGACCAACTCCTACACTCTACCACCTATATGATGACCAACTCCTACACTCTACCACCTGTATGAGGACCAAATCCTACACTCTACCACCTGTATGATGACCAACTCCTACACTGTACCACCTGTATGATGACCAACTCCTACACTCTAACACCTGTATGATGACCAACTCCTACACTCTACCACCTGTATGATGACCAACTCCTACACTCTACCACCTGTATGATGACCAACTCCTACACTCTACCACCTGTATGATGACCAACACCTACACTGTACCACCTGTATGATGACCAACTCCTACACTCTACCACCAGTATGATGACCAACTCCTACACTCTAACACTTGTATGATGACCAACTCCTACACTCTACCACCTGTATGATGACCAACACCTACACTGTACCACCTGTATGATCACCAACACCTACATTCTACCACCAGTATGATGACCAACTCCTACATTCTACCACCAGTATGATGACCAACTCCTACACTCTAACACCTGTATGATGACCAACTCCTACATTCTACCACCAGTATGATGACCAACTCCTACACTCTACCACCTGTATGATGACCAACTCCTACATTCTACCACCAGTATGATGACCAACTCCTACACTCTAACACCTGTATGATGACCAACTCCTACACTCTACCACATGTATGATGACCAACTCCTACATTCTACCACCTGTATGATGACCAACTCCTATACTCTACCACCTGTATGATGACCAACTCCTACACTCTAACACCTGTATGATGACCAACTCCTACACTCTACCACCTGTATGATGACCAACTCCTACACTCTACCACCTGTATGATGACCAACTCCTACACTCTACCACCTGTATGATGACCAACTCCTACACTCTACCACCTGTATGATGACCAACTCCTACACTCTACCACCTGTATGATGACCAACTCCTACACTCTACCACCTGTATGATGACCAACTCCTACACTCTACCACCTGTATGATGACCAACTCCTACACTCTACCACCTGTATGATGACCAACTCCTACACTCTACCACCTGTATGATGACCAACTCCTACACTCTACCACCTGTATGATGACCAACTCCTACACTCTACCACCTGTATGATGACCAACTCCTACACTCTACCACCTGTATGATGACCAACTCCTACACTCTACCACCTGTATGATGACCAACTCCTACACTCTACCACCTGTATGATGACCAACTCCTACACTCTACCACCTGTATGATGACCAACTCCTACACTCTACCACCTGTATGATGACCAACTCCTACACTTTACCACCTATATGTCGACTAAATGCGATAAAGTCAATGCGATAGATTGTCTTCCCCTTAGCAAGCTTTTTTCGATGAGATTGTAGTTACTAGCCGCGAAGGTTTACGTTCAATGGTACTGGTCTATAACCTATACAAAGTCTATCACCACAACCATGGTTTGGAAGGAGACAAATAAGGAAGCAAGTTCGTAGTGGTATTGATAATACTACAAGTGAGTGTCATACTAACGAATTTCATGCTGTTTATTGAACAGCGTCTATTTTCAAAATACATTATCCGTATTTTTCTTATACATTATCCGTATGTCGTGAGCGCAAAATATCCATTTCTTTAAATGGCTCATTTGTTTAATCCATCGGTCACATATACGAGTATTGTTTAGCTTTAATGTACATCAATAGCGATCGGTCTTTTGACTAGATGAAGGTAACTGAATTGATAATCCAGCAGCATATATTGGCATCTGTAAATGAACTTTTTTAATTATAGACTTGACTTATTTTACAACAATTGCGGAGCAAGTAATATCAACTTATATTAATCACTCTTAGTGGCCCAGATTGAAGCGCGTATGGGGTCTTACTGTTGGAAGAATCCGGAGTACACAGGAAAAAATCACGTGGTCGGGAAGGTACCTTTCACGTTCGATTGGGAAATCGAACTCCGGCCGCCTAGGCGAGAGACAGGTATGTTACATGTAACACTGCGCCGCCTGACCACCCAGTCCCAGATTCTGTTCCTACTGTTTGATCAATTAGCCAAAACCGTGGTAAAAAGAACAATAACCGCAGACGGTTTTGTTTTCCTTTTTATTGATTTCATATGTTACATTTGGCGCCCAACTAAATACCCACGGAGGTGGTGTAGGGTCTCTCGTGGGTCTTCCAGGTCAAAGACTTCGCTGAAGGAGGAAGGAATGTAACAGAGCTGGACCAGACTAATCGCCGTGGACCAGAGAGCGCAAAAGGTTAGAGCGTCTATCTAGAGTTCAGAAGTCCCGAATTCGAGTCCCGGTCTGTCGTTTCCCCTCCTGTTACATTAATAATGATCAAATTATAGAATGTGTTCACAGTTTTCCTGTTTTTCTATCTTTCTAACCATCTACACTGCCAAGACAATATGGCGGCGTTAATGTATCTGCCCTTGACATTACACGTACGTCATAATCATATATACCACGTGATGATGTACTCTTAATTATATATATTACATAACACCCTCTAAATGTCCCATTGTCTGTTCCAGTGCGTTTGTCCCCGATCTGTCATTTTACCGCCGAGGAGGAAGTTATGTTTCCAATTATCGGTGTCGTCTGCTCCACTATCGCCCCGACTACCTCTCTACTCTGTCTTTGTAGTCGGAATCAGAACCGTCTGTGACGTTTAATTATCTCCACTGGCCTTTGATCGGCACGCTTCATGACATAATACAAAATGCTCGGCTGTATCCAGGTCATTACTCGCCCGTTAGTTAAGGGATTCGTCGACAGGCGACACGCGCAAAGCATTACTTAACTATGTATAAAAAACAATCAGTTGAATTAGCATCCAAGTATCTCATACAGCATTGTCATCAATGTGTGTCTTAAAATATGATATATGCCACAAAAACATGCTACACTTTTTACGGTTATTGAGAGCAGTGATGGTAACATGCCATGTGGTTTTAGTACGGCTTTATGTGTATTTGAATGGCTGTCCTTAAAAACATTGTGTGATCTAGTATGGGACTCAAACCTACACGTGAGCACACGTGAACTACCATGTGATATGACAACAAGACGGCATACACATTACCTAACATTCTTACATTTTGTATTACTCCAGCTAGGGAGAACATGTTCAATGTCATACGGGATATGATTTGAGCCAATACATGAGGGCTTACACAAACAAGAGGCCTAATGGCCTTAACGGTCATCTGACTCTAAATTAAAGACCATTATACTATTGTAGTATGCATTCTTTGTAGCAGGTATAGTAGCACTGTTGGCCATGGCGGCCATCTTGTAATTTGGATCAACACGAAAAATGACAACACTTGATCAAGATCATTTCTGGTAAGTTAGAGCTGAATCCCACAGGTGGACTTTGAAAAGAAGTTTGAAATAGGTGTTGTTCAGGAAAACCCTGATTGCGCAACCATGTTACAAAATGGCCACCGAGGCTGCCATGTCAAAATTTTTTTACAAGACCAAATAATAACAATACTTTGTTGGCCCTCCTTCCTTAACATCCTCACCAATGTTTAGCTCAATGGCACGGGTGGAACTGGAGAAGAAGTTTAAAATGTGTGTTTTTTTAGATGGCTGCCATGGCGGCCATCTTGGATTTCTGACTGACCCGATAATTAACAACACTTGGTCAGGACCATCTCAGGATCATTTCTGGTAAGTAAGAACCGAATCCCACAATTTGAGAAGAAGTTTCAAATAGGTGTTGTTAAGAAGAACCATGATTGCACAATCATGTTACAAAATAGCCGCCATGGCTGCCATGTGAAAGTTTTTACGAGGCCGAAAAATAACAATACTTTGTTGGCCCTCCTTCCTTAACATCCTCACCAATGTCCAGCTCAATGGCACGTGTGGAACTGGAGAAGAAGTTTAAAATATGTTTTTCAAGATCTTGGATTTCTGACCGACCTGAAAAATAACAACAATTCCCCAGGACTATTCCAGGATCATTTCAGGCAAGTTTCATCTCAATTCCACCGGTGGAACTTGAGAAGAAGTTTGAAATGTGAAAAGTTTACGCACGGCGGACGGCGCACGACGACGGACGAAACATGATGACTATAGGTCATCCTGACCCTTCGGGTAAGATGATCTAATAACTTGCAAGTGTACAGCACTTTGGAAGTATGAATTTGACGACATACAATATATATGCGGATACAACTGCATCATGCAGGTGTTTCGTCCTACTGGAACTCGTTGCAAAATATTTTGTTCTTATGGATTAACAAAATATGAAAGCTTTGATGGCTGGTGAATGTTTATACATGTATAACGAATATCATACATGAGATATGCCTTATGGTAGAGTTGTAGGACAATTTGAATCGAATTCTCCCTAACTGGAGCAATAAGTTTGTAAATATTTAATATCAATATTCCTTGGTACCGCATACGTACTTTCAATGTATATACAAATTGTTACATTGGTTTTTAGTTTGTCGTCCCTTGCCAAGAACAGTACATAGACCCATGGTTTCCTAAACAATATTGAAGGATTGCGCAGTTACCGTCGAAAAGTTGTTCTTGATAATATCTGAAAGTCGTAAACACAACGCATCCTATCGTATACGCGAAAAACGTGAATGATGCAATAATGTGTATTCAAATACGAATTACGTAATAGGAAGGCACATGCCTAAAGACAGATATTAAACTGCTTTAATTAGCTGTTTCTTCCTTCTAGAATTCGTCAGTGATGTTAGGGGCATCATATAGCTGTTTTGTCATTCTAGGACTCGTCAGTGAAGAAAAGGATACAATACAGCTATTTTGTCAATCTAGGACTCGTCAGTGATATAAGAGACATCATACAGCTGTTTCGTCATTCATTCTAGGACTCGTCAGTGATGTTTAGACTTAGGCAATGTCAAATGAAAAACAAGATGTTCTTGCAAAGCTAGAAAAGCATTACTTAACAAAATAAACTGCCAAGATTCTTTATTATTTGCCTACATTTCTATAATAGCTGATATGTGCCATTTCTTTATTTCAGCCTAAACTTGCTATTTTATACATAATTTATACAAACATTACGAAGCACGCAAGCTGGAATTTTTACAATTTTGCAAACGTTATTTAATCTGACTTAACAGTGAACAACCAGCAAGCCAGTCAGTAAATATTCAAATCAATTTAATAAGAATTACCCGCCTGTATAATTCGAAAAAATAACAAGTGAATACGCAAATGAAATTGCTATTTTTAAACTGTAAACATGATTCCGGAATCTTTATAAACATGGTTATATGTGTTTTGTCAACAAAATTACCTGCATATTACATTCTTGAAAATTCCTGTTTGGTATGGCAATCGTCTAGCGACATAGTCGCTAGGACTATTGGATATAACCGAAGGTAAGCAATGCGGGG
The DNA here is from genome assembly GCF_902652985.1 of Pecten maximus. Lineage (NCBI taxonomy): Eukaryota > Metazoa > Mollusca > Bivalvia > Pectinida > Pectinidae > Pecten > Pecten maximus. The sequence continues at coordinate 24,628,762 of NC_047029.1, forward strand.
CGAAACACATGCCCGAATAAGACTTGGTGTGGTTTATTACAGAAAATACATTAGGTCTGAGAATTAACGCATGCGCTGATGAAAGATAATTAGTATGAGAAGATTACCACTTGTAAAAACCTGGAACCAACATATGGGATAATCATTCCTGGAACAAATAATGTTCAAAGTTTATAGCTGATTCTCTGCTGTAGGTATACACGGGCTGTGGTGACAAGGCAATTGTAGTCGATTAAATACACAGGTTCTCATTCACTCACTCCGATTGATTATAGCATACGAAGCATAAGGTCTTTCAAATGAATATATTGTTGTAGGTACGCTAGCTGTGGTGAAGCTTTGGGACTAGGTAAGTGCAGTCGATAAGATACACAGATTCCATGTGGTTGTGGAATAAGGTAAATGTAGTCGATAAAATCTTACTTACTCGCTTAATTATTCCAAAACATTCATCTGCTTCTCAAGTCACTAATCTTACATTACCACTTATTCTATCACATCTGCGTTTGTGGAGAAAATAATGGAAAATCACTGGAAATGCAGGTCTTCATCCTGTAACTGCGACGTATATTTTTGGGGGGTTTGTACGCTCTCGTATTATCTTAGGTTGAATGTAAACAATGGCTAGAGAAACATGTGAAGAGACAATGGCAATTGAGAAACAAAGCCCCGTGAAGAGACCATGACAATAGAGAAACAAAGCCCCGTGAAGAGACCATGACAATAGAGAAACAAAGCCCCGTGAAGAGACAATGACAATAGAGAAACAAAGCCTCGTGAAGAGACAATGGCAATAGAGAAACAAAGCCCCGTGAAGAGACAATGACAATAGAGAAACAAAGCCCCGTGAAGAGACAATGACAATAGAGAAACAAAGCCTCGTGAAGAGACAATGACAATAGAGAAACAAAGCCTCGTGAAGAGACAATGGCAATAGAGAAACAAAGCCCCGTGAAGAGACAATGACAATAGAGAAACAAAGCCCCGTGAAGAGACAATGACAATAGAGAAACAAAGCCTCGTGAAGAGACAATGACAATAGAGAAACAAAGCCCCGTGAAGAGACAATGACAATAGAGAAACAAAGCCCCGAGAAGAGACAATGATAATAGAGAAACAAAGACCCGAGAAGAGACAATGACAATAGAGAAACAAAGCCCCGAGAAGAGACAATGATAATAGAGAAACAAAGACCCGAGAAGAGACAATGACAATAGAGAAACAAAGCCCCGTGAAGAGACCATGACAATAGAGAAACAAAGCCCCGTGAAGAGACAATGACAATAGAGAAACAAAGCCCCGAGAAGAGACAATGACAATAGAGAAACAAAGCCCCGAGAAGAGACAATGACAATAGAGAAACAAAGCCCCGAGAAGAGTAGCAGAGATAAAGCATAACAATGTTAGGTTCTTACATGCCCCCTGTGCTTTATAAATTGCTACATTAACAAAACTCTAATTCTAAGTTGGCTCGAAACTGCCAGACATGCATTACACTAGGACATATTTCGGTGAGAACCAGAAAAAAAATTCATTAGCATCATGATGACAACTACAACCATTGGCATATGACTCAAGTAAGCTCGTGCTATTGTGTCAGTGGTTTCAAGTTATTGGAGGTAAATGTACATCCGGTATCCGATCGAACTGGCAAATATATTTCTTGATTAAAGACAACAAAATCCAAGTCTTAAGGAGAACTTAGATGACTTTCCCAGGTCTGTGTTAAAACATCTGATAATATCGGCCTCGTATCAAAACAAAACACTAATTGGCCAAGAGAGGGTCACGGGTTGTTCCCAGGGATATGCCAATAGTCTATTAGAAGATATTGCTACCAAACTCGACCAATTTTTTTTCGTTTAGTCGTGCAGTAGTCGTGCAGTAGTCGTGCTTTACACGAGATATGCTCGAGTATAATTCACATCATATGTATTTTTAACTCAATTTGCCTTTCTTGAACAGGAAAAAGAAATTTCTATAACAAGAAATCGAGGGGTGGTGGAATGGTGTATGGAAGTATACAAAGGAGGAAAGCGATATTTTCCAAAAGCATCTTGAATAAGTGTGTATTTAAGATAGATCGAAGGCTCTGTTGAGGTCCTCAAGATCTTTCTTCCATTTATCCCATGTTGTACCGTCAACAACTCACGACGATTTACTGGTATATGAACGGCTGCTCAAGGATATAAAGTTAACCCAAGACGTGCAAGGGTTCCCCGTATGTCTCCTCTTAAGACAAGATATAGTTGATTGCTCCAGAGCTTTTTCTTTTTAACGGCTTTTACCAGCAAGGTCCTCTTTTGAGGACATGCCCTGTTTGTATATATTGACGTGGCTCATGTCGTCGATGAAGACGCGTTTCCTTCCGGGTTACCTGGTCCTAAGCTCACACATGATATTACCTATTTTGATATGGATTAACTTGGCTTAGTGTTGTTGATTAAAATGTTTTACTAACTGGGATACCTGGTCCTATTCTTTCACCCGTGGCATTATCTGTTTTTATATAGATTATCATGGCTTGTATCCCTAAAAGAAGACTAGTTTCTTTCCGGGATAGCTGGTCCGATTCTTTCACACGTTTTATGACCTGTTTTGATATAGATTCACATGGCTGGTGTCTTTGATGAAGACGTATTACCTTTCTGGTATATTTGGTATCATTATTCTTGCACGTTGTTAAGGTTATCCGTGTAAGTCTCCAATCTGATTACAGTTTGTCCCCATTTGGTCGAAAGGTATCCTCTTACTGTTTTTAATCGGCCGTTTCTCTGACGTACGTGAAATTTTTGGTAATGTTTCTCCATTCTGTATCGTGTGAAGATCCAGAAAAATAGCAATATTAGATAATTTGATATTCTTTCCATTTCAAAAACTACACTTGGATATATTCATATCGTTTTTTGTATTTCCAATCCTATTATTTAGTACGTGTTTAGAACCAGCCAGCAGCGTGATGCCTAACTGTTAGCAAACTGACAGTCTTATATCACTGATAAACTTTGGAACATTGGCGCCTGCTGAAATGTAAATCACGTGGGATTTGATGTTATCCAATTAAATCTCCAATAAATCGTGGACCCGCACATTTTATTATTGGGTTTCAACATGTCTATATACGATTTCTCCTTCGGGAAAGAATATCATATACAACCGTATAGGGCTAACTGTATCAAAATGTTATATGGTGCTCTGAAAGTCATTCAGCGGATATAAATATCAGTTTTCAGAGTGATAGTTTAAAATAGAACCTGACAAATTGTTAGTTAATGCTGTATATTTCTAAGAGCATACTTTGTCTGGTTTCCATCAGGTTTGCTATAGTGGAATTAGCGGACTATTTGTGTTTCAAAGTCATTCCTGAGATCAAAATAGATCAATAATCAGCATGAAGCGCGGTGTGTGCTTTAAGTCTATTTTCCGGGGAAAACTTCACTCTTTCTAAAATGATGGGACATATTCATTTTCTTATAGTCAGGTTTTATTACCGGGGAGATATGATCATAGTTAAACTATCGTGATAAATAACTGATCAAAGATTGCGTTATCGGTTTTAAAGTAAACATCATCCTCGCGATGAGTCAGCTTCAAAGCGGCATTAAAAATCACATTTCTGCTGTAAAGACTTATTATATAACCTTAGCAGCCTGCTATGTGAATATTGACAGTGTCGCCCTTTATCCTACCTGTAATTGTATCTGTCTGACTCCCTACCTTCCCATAATATACATTGTATGACAAGTCACATGTAAGTACCTGCAAATGAACGGAACAGATACCAGTAAAGTGATAATTTTTTTGGCGAGGGGTCTGAGGGCCGCTGGTAGGGGGTTCCAGGGGGGGGGGGGGGGGGGGGGGGGGGTAAGCATCCCGGCGGAAAATGAATATAGCAAATTTGCAATTATTCGGGATCAGGCGCGGATCCAGGATTTTCGAAAGGGAGGGTCCAGTGATAATGCGAGCGCCCTACATGTAGGCGCGAGCCGAATTTTTTTTCCATTTTTAAGGCTATACAAAATTGTCCTCCGAAGAAAAAGGGAAAACTTTCCTAGAATAGGTATTCACTTTAAAAACTTATTATTTTTCCTTGATAATTGACAGGTTTTTAATTTTTCAAATCTCATAGAATGTGTTTCTAAAGCGAACCATATATGCGGCTAATTTGTCGACAACAGATGTCAGTGCCGTTTCATGTTATACGGTGTTTCCATCATTCGTACCTGTTAGTAATTAGTATTACTCTATTCACGTTAAAACCGAGCATTCTTATCCATGTTGTGTTTCTGTCTTGTTCTCATTATGAAATCAATCAACTTTACAAATTATCATCAACTTATCGAATCTATGTGATGAAATTAAGCAAAATTTCGTATTAAGATACAAATATTGACTTACCAGGCTAGTGCAGACGACCGACATACAGGTCTGAGGATTGATATACTAGTATAAAAGTCGGAATGTTCCGGATGTACAAGATTAAGTTTTTATCGTTGCCTTCAAGAAAACAGTTTCCGTTCGAAAATTTACAAATATTAATATCAAAATTCGAGTGTTTTCCTTTTTTTAGATTTTAGATGTCAAAAAGTGTGTGTGTGTGTGTGTGTGTGTGTGTGGGGGGGGGGGGGGGGGGGGGGGGGGGCAAAGAGATGTGTTGCCCCCCCCCCTCCCATTGTAAAAAAAAGTCAGGGGGGGGGCAGTTCTCCCCTATCCCCCCCCCCCCTGCCCCACCCCTCCTACGCTTCCTACGCCACTGATAAGTAAAGGATGCAAGGTATTGATGTAATAGTCAACAATAACGCCTGGCTAATCGCATGTATAGTTATTTACTGTACGATGCTTTGTTTGTTTGTTTGTTTTTAGGAGTTTAACGTCCATAAAATAGCCAACGTCATAGGATGACGGTTATCGAGAAGATTTAGATAGACGGAAACATACCACAGAAAGGCAGAACAGTCAGGAAAGAAAGAAAAAAAGTAGAAAATAAAAATCCCACATGTTGCCAAGGCGACAGCAGACCTATTTTGGTATCGGCAATGTTCCATAAATAGAAGACACAAAAAATCTCCGATTATTCAGTGGGGATCGTGGCAACTTCTATTATACCTTCTACACAATGCAGTGTGATACAGCGGGCTTATTATAGGGCTCTCCAATGTCCCATGAAGAGCAGCCATGGCAGGCTCAAATGTTCCCTGAAGAGCAGACACGGCAGAACCAGCCGTCGCACCTACATACTGGTAGAGATAAGCCATGAAGCTGTAATTTAAGTACATTCTGTATGTAGCTGTAGTTAAGTCTAACCTAAATGTTTGAGTATCATATCCAGGTATGAGATTGAAGTGCGATGGTATTATAAAGGTGTCTATCAGAGACCCCTTAATCCGTGGACACGGTTTTCATTGACCTTAGCTATTACATGAACGTTGCCAATTCCCAACAAAGTTACAACATTCATGTTGATAACGTGAGTCGCAGAACACGCGTTATAAGGGACCTTCATTGAAAGGGTTGTCAGTAGATACACAAGCTATTGCACCTTTAAAACAAAATCTAGAGTTAGATAAGTAGGGTCAAAGTAAGTAAAACTCAATTATACAGCTGTTTCGTCCTTCTAGAATCGCCAGTTAGGCTAAGGGCCAAAACGCGATCACAAGAGGCCATCAAAAAACCAAAATAGGATAAAGAATTGCTAGAACCTTGATGGAGAGGTGCAAAAAAAGCACAATTTCAATAAATTGCATAAGTTTCCATAAATAGAAGACACAAAAAATCTCCGATTATTCAGTGGGGATCGTGGAAACTTCTATTATACCTTCTGCCAGAGCTTTGCAAACAAACGTCATATTGTGCTTAGCGCACGTTTGTTTGCAAAGCTCTGGCATCTATATCGACCATAGACACCAAAAAAGACAGTTTAATGCTTATATTTACATTCTAGACATATTCGTTTTGTTAATTTTGAAAATTAAAATTGAATTGGCATAAAAAATACCAATATTCAGCGATTTCGTCAATGGGGTTCGACAAATAGAACAGCCTATTTTTTCAAAATTCATTTGTCACGTTCAGATTGGCAAGAAAAAAAGTGCATTGAAATAATACGCAAAAAAAACCCACAGTCTGTTCATTTTTTTTTTTATTATTTGTGCAACAATAACCTATAAGATGTCTTGTTGATCCTTTTTATTAACATAAAACACGATTTACGTTAGTTACAAGTAGTTCCGGTGGGTGAATATATTCATGCGCGGCATGGATTGATGTTTCGTTTTGGCAGTCAATTATGGTCACATAGACTGCAAATCTTTTTACTTAGTTTATATCGTGGCTTTGCCACCAAAATGTAGATATTCTGAAATGTACGTGTTACTTTTCAAATTGAAACGCTATGTCAATTTATATATTACAATATTCACATTTAATTACGGGCATAGCAAGATGGTCGCTTATTTGATTGACAGTTTATGGTTAAACTATGGATTTCGAGAAAATCAGACGTTTGGCGCAAATATCCGACATAAAACGATAGGCCCCTTGAGGAATGAGTTATGGCTAGTCTTCCGTTAAAATTCAGTTTCGTGTTAAGCCGTAAATACATTTGGTTTTCTTTTTTAAATGTCGATGTCTTTAAAACCATCTTTTTATAAATTTTGAATTAAGATTAATTTGCCATCTTTAAAGTGAGTGTCAGTAAAGTGTGTTTTTAAAGATGGTTGCAATGAGAACTAGGATGGTGATAAATTTCGCTCCCACGTCAGGTTAAAAAGAGAAAAGCTGTCAATTCGAAAATAATAAGATCTGTGTTAACGATAGCCAATGTTTTCTTAATGTGTTAAGGTGTGATGTTTCTAATTGAATCAGACACATTTTTGGGAGGGAATCATGAATAAATTGAAGTTATATCTCTTGACAGACGGAAACGACTTCATAAAATATTTTGTTTGGAATTCAGAATTAATTAACCAACCAAACGTTACTGGGCTCAATGAAGTAACAGTCATATTCGCATATCAAAAAGGAAGTTTCATTTTGAAAAGGTGGCATCACCTGGCTTTGACCTCGATTTACATGACATGAACTGTAGATGAAGCAAAAGACGCTTACCCTGCCGGAACACGAGATATTATTCTGCTTCTACATTAAATTTTTCATCTGTTTACTCATTTGATTTTTTTGCTTATTGTATCTATAGAGTTGCACCTTTGTGGCAGCTTTTCACGCAAAAGATTGTTTGGGGTTTTTTTTTTGGGGGGGGGGGGGGGGGGGGGGGGGGGATGTGTTAGCTCTTTCGAATTTGTGGTCGCCCCCTATGACCATTTTCGGCCCTTTGCGTCACTGATGAGTCCTATAAATACGAAGCAGCTGTATTGTATGAAGGCAGTTTAATTCATTAGGATCTACTGTATCTTATTCATATGAAAGGTGATAATACCTTGTCTGTCTTTTTGTCAATCCTTTGTTGTGATTTTTACATTTGATAAAATATCAAGGATAACGAATAAAATTTAGTGTAAAGTCACTTTAGAACGAATGAGTATCATGTCTCTTTCTCGGTTTTACCTATCACAGTATGCCGCAAACTATATTGATGTTCTGTCTTTGTGACAGCTAAAAATGTCAATTTAAAAAAAAATAGAATAAAAAAATAATCAAAGTTTAGACGTCAATCCCTCTGATATGTCACGTGATCGATAATTAGATAATGGAATTTCATTGTTACAGCAGATTAAACCTATCACTAATCGGGAGATTTTTTCTTTTCTTTTCTTTTTGTTTCTATCTATTTATTATTTATGTATTTTCATTAAAAAATGTTATTAGTGTTATTATTTATTTATTTGTATTAGTACAATATGTATATGTATTTCCCTGATGTTTTGCGTTGTGATTTAATATTTGGACGGATTTTGGCCTCTGCAACTGTTACATCTTAGTTTTCGCTCTGCTCTTTAGCACAGTTAATAAATGTAGCTATAACGTCTAAAATGGCATTTAAACTATTTCAAATAGTAGTACAAATGTCATATCCCATTTCCTTGTGAGACGCACACAGTTGGCGTTTTCCATTGAAACATATCTCTGAGAAATATCGAGCTTTCTAATGTTATACAGTACACACGTGGATTCGTTACCTGCTTGCAATATTTTGATACACAATACTCCAAGAAAAAGGAATGTTTATTGTTCAGCTTATATTAAATGATAAGCTTAAATGAATATCACATTGTACCATGATTTGAACAACAGTTCAAATAACAATTGGTAACGAAATAAACAGTTATAACTGCAGAGAGCCTAGAGGTAATTGAACTAGTGTTTAAGAGTCTCTGCACAAATATGTTTTTCCCCTCGTTTATTAAATATTGAATAATAATTACGTGTCCGTGTGCACCTCGAATTTGTAGTTTCACGAGCTAATATTTTGCGTGTTTGTGTTTTTTTGTTTTTTCCCCAGTCGGACCAAGGTCGTGGATTTTTAATTTCGGGCAACCAAGGACTGAAGTAAACACAAAATATCTACAAATACACACAGATATTCGCTGGGTTTTCTATATCCGTGTGAATGTAGTGAAATTATATCCACCACGAATATTAACAACTATTTAGTAATATGTTTTCACATAAATACTGAACAGTAAGTCAATAATGAATATAAAGGTACAAATCAAATTGATAAACGAATGAGATACACTGTATTTGTATAAGTCTTTAAAAACGCTTCACTTCAAGATTGTTTGATAGCTGATTATGTCCAACAACTGTTGTTGATTGCTGGGTGATTCAAGCTTCAGCACATCAGCCAATAACAAAAAGGTCCTTGCCAGTTCATTTAAACTAAAGACGTCAATGAGTACGCCTGAACATTCCACAAGGCATATTTGTAGCCTGCTGATGGGAGAATAGAATACGTCACGCCAGCATGTTGATGACAGAAACGTCCTACTGAGACTTATCTGTCTGTACAACACAGTAGAGATTGACTTTTCTTTTCTACAAGTACCAACCGTGAATACTATTCCACGTTTGTAGGATAAATAAGATGTACTGCGGCGTGTCTTTGGCACATAAATGAGTGACAAAATTAATGGCGTCATAAAAGATGAGGAACATTTGTGAAATACTGATAAGCTGTCTTCCGGTAGATAGATAAATGGTATATAATTCACAGACGTTAAATAAGACGCACGTTTATCGTGTAACTTAACATCATATACTGTGTATGTTTCGCCCAGTGACTACATACATGTATGCGAAACTAATTTTAAGAAGCGTAGCTGAAAGACAATCTCGCGGATATTATAAACATGTTTGAATTCATACATTGTTGCTTTCGTGATAATCGGGAAAGGTATAATACTTCGAGTCTGACACGAATTATCTACTGTCGGGAAACTGTATTCCCTTAATTCTTTTACTGTCGTATTGATAGGGTTTTATCATGTTTGGTGTCCTGTTAACACAATGACGCCATTTAAAAACAATCCAAGATGGGGATCATTTACGGACGTTTTATAGTGTGATCACACTGAAGTGTCACAGCATGACACAGTAGTGTGACATCACGCGTGACATCACATCCGGTCACATTATACAAAAATGCGCGAACCAAGCATATTATACAGCTAAATTTATAATGAATGTCAATCCAATTAAAAAGGGCAACAAGTACCAATGGCATAGGCTTAGGTTTGTCTCGGTCTGTGGACATAGCACATCAATTTTCTTAAAAAGGACGATTTTGCTCAACCTAAAGGGCGAAAATGAGTCGAGAAAAAGGAAGGCATAAGGGATAAGGAAATGCTGTTAAGAGACGTGGAAAAGAGGTAACACTAGTCTCTGTTTATAAAACATACAGCGACCAGTTCCTACGTCCTAACTGCGGGACGGGTTTAGCATGGGTGCGAGTGACGAGTGTTTTGTAAAGTTATACTCATCCCCAGCGTCTAATTAATGCGGGTAACACTATAATATACACAACTCCGTCCTAATTATTTACACGTGTCCCTCTGTGATTACTTTTCTAATTGGTTGGCTAAGGGTCGGGGCCCTTTGATTCCTTTCTGGACCCTCGCTACTAAGAAGTGGAGCCTATCAATAGGTGGAATGCGCAGTGTGGGGTCAACTCGAGTTCAAGGACACCTGTCCGCCATTGACATTTCTCATTATTTACACTGATTGTCTACAATAATGTCCATATGTTAAACGTAGGTCTGCGAGATACACACTGGCTATCTATCTGTATTATCTATTTATATTCTGTGAGCTAGAAGGCCATGATTAGCAAATATATATAAAGAGAGAGAATAATTATCATATTATGAAAATTATTATGGTTTCTAGAGTCATTGTCCTGACTTTGCACGTGACAGAAATTCTGTATTTCACAGATGCATTATGTATGTCAAACAATGTATGAACAACTTAATCTTCAAATATTGATTGCTTCATATCTAAAAACTAAAAATGCGTTCCACAGGACATTGAATAAAAACATCTGTTTAGTTTTCCTCTGGAATCCCCGTTCTTTAACGCTATCTCCTGACTCATTAACCCGTAACACTGTTTACAAGGAAAGTATTGGCCAAGTTTTATCTTTTCGCCTTCTAACAGGGAGGCTGAACAGAACATTTGGTAAATAACCAATAATTGGCGAAATCGATGCTGCGAAAAAAAAAAGTTAAAAGAAAAATTGTTTTATGCAAAGGCGAAATGACCCATAGAATAATAGAATCTTTCACCACCTTGGGGCGAGACGAGGATCCTAACTCGAGGTGTGAGATTCTTAAGCTGCATGACATGCACGAGACTTGCTGCAATGTTCCCTAGGGCAGAGATTCCCCTGTCTCACCCCGAAAGGGGGAAATGGTATATGTTTTCTCTTACCAAGTATGATCCTGTATGTATCTAATATCAACGGTAAATCACGGCAAAGATAATGAGGACGTGACGTAATTGTATTGTTACTGTGACGTCATACGATTATTGAGAACGGGCGGAATGCACATGTAGCTTGTCAAAACCCTAGGGTGAAATTATAAAACCTTACATCGGTCAAATTGTAGATATCCCTGTCCGGAGTAAGAGAAAATTTGTTGCAGATTTTACAGTTCGAATCTTAGTGGAATTGTACTAATAGGCTGTGTGCGCAGCATTCGATATATGACGTTGTATTATTGGCGTTGGTTTTTAATATGATGGTCCATCATCGTGGAGTTGGGAACTTGATACAAGTCTGCTGTCAACGTTAATATTGCATACTAATGCCACATACAAATGTTTGCCCTTTGCCTTAGGAAACATGTGGTCATAATAACGACATAGCATGCATACTACAAAACCTAGCTCTAGTTAATATGTATAAATAGACTGCATGCTGGCGGAGTAGTATAACCCTGCGACTAAGGGTGACTGCTGCTAGCCTTGTACATCAGGAATTACTCATCACTCTTGAATATCATAGCGAAATCATCCAAATTGGACATTTTGCAGACATGTACGAAACAGCATGTTCTGCATTTATTGGCATGTTAATTATCAAGACTAACATTGTAATTAAGAAAATATGTTCTTGATAATCACCGGACCACATTACATAGCATATTTGACATGATGGTTTCAACTAGTTTCCGTATAGCTCTGCTAACGAAACAGTATTTATTTATTTCCTGATATTTTTTTTTCCTATCCGTGTAGGTTTGTGTTTCTCGGGAAGCTGGGAAACGGGCCGGTCTGTGCTGTTGTGGTTGTATCCTTGGGCAAAACACTTTACTTTAATTTATCTGGATGGCATGGGACGTGTTTCCCGTTTGTTGTTCAGTGAGGTTGTCACCAACTACTACACGGACTACATCACCTCAAAATGACCTTGGCTGTTCACGGGATGATCAACACACAGCAAACAAACAAGCAAACATATTGTTACATTTCATTAAAAGACGTTATATACATATATATATATTTCAACAATTTATTTTTTTTGAAAATGATTATGTTTAGTGAATCATATTTTTTGTACCTCCTCATCAAGATTAATTGCCAATCTATCTGGACTTTCCCTCTGTCGCCCTTTAGGTATCACTACTGAGGGCCTTAAAGGACAAAGCCGTACGACGTTGTTCAATTCAGTTTAACTGTATCTAACTCTCTATTGAAAGGAGTTACCTTGTGTGTCATTTAAACAACCCTTAAGGAGTTATAGATGTCTCCCTTGAAGGGTGTATATTATGAAATCCGATTTCTCTGCAATCTAGTGTATCACCCTGATACCTAAAGCTACCATTTTTGTGGAATCTGTATATACATTAGATTTTTTCCGTGGTATATGAGGTTATGCGCACATATTTGTGAATTATACAGGAACGTATTGTATTAAACATACCAGCATAGCCCAATAGAACAGTCACCGAAAGTGAAATCGAGAAAATGATTCTGAACGACAACATCTTTGTTGAGTATGGCGGCTTGATCTTCATTGACATAGTTATGGGAACTACTTGTACGCCTCTGTTGGTGGATTTGTTTTCTTATGAAGCTGATTACATTGAATAGTTTATCAGAGCAGGTAACAGAGGCTCTGAAATGTCCTTAAATTCAATCTTAAGGAATATTGACGACGTGTTATTTATAAATGCAAAGAAAATTGATATTGAACATGTCAGTCGGTTATCAAGTTCCCAATTGTTATTTTTCCATTTCTAGATAGTAACATCCCTGCTTCCCACATCCTACGTTACATGTCCCAGATGATTCAATATCCATGCGTTTGATCCTGTTATCACGATTTCCTTGACAGATGATAACTAATAACAGGGAAATAGAGAAAATATAGGTGTTGATGAAGACCATGGAAAAGTTTTTGGTTGATCTGGATTGTATAAAGTAGAAGCAATTAGTTTTGTTACTAGATGTAACCGTTATAACATATGCTGAACACACTGAAGAGTTGGACAACTTAAAGTGTAGATTTAGTTATATATCATATTCATCCCGCATCAAATAGCTGTTAAAAGTGCTAATTAACTGTTATAGAGTTGTCAGATTAACTTATTGCCAAAATGAGTGCAATATGAGTGAAGTATCTGTCACTCGAATAATATTCGTATTGACAACAAATACTATCTGACGAACATTCAGTTGTCATGTACATGTATATTGTTTTTCTTTGATTGTTTTAAAATATTTTCTAGACTAGTTTCGCTTATTTGAACACTAACTGTTTGTGGTTATTTACTGGAAGACCTTAATGGAATCGTAATCACCATCATAGCCTAACCATTAGTTCATAGTGGCATTAACACAAGATTTCAGGAAAAACACAGCGACTGGCAAGTCCTAATCTATTTATGACAACCAACGACCTTAGACGAAGGACATGCGCCAAATACCAACCATCTCATGTATGCTAGCTAGGTTGCTAGGGGACACCAATGTGACAGGTCTTGGTGTTGGTGTACTAATGTCAGTGAGGAGTATTAGAAACAGCTAGAGAGAAAAGTGCGGGGAGTAGGACCTGTGTTACATAGCGGTATAGGACATATGTAATGTTTATATACACACAGACGTTAAATTGATTGCTCCTGTTGGCTCTGATGGAAAGACATGAAGTGTTTTGTTGTAGGAGAAAACCGGAAAACCCACACAGTCGGGCAGGTGATCCACTATACCTTTTCACGCCCAATCGGTGAATCGAACCATGGTCGCCTAGGTGAAATGCGGATGCGTTACCACCGCGAAATTGACCCCTCTTTTAGAAAAAAAACATGTATATTAGCATATATTAAGATATATTTATAAAGTTTTATGTATTGTATCTGCCGTAGAAGGACTCGCTAACTACATTTCTAGATCACACCTGACACATTTACGACTCTATTAGAAAATTTAATCAGATACGAATTACGAAATACTTTCAATAAATAATTAACCTCAGGCATGCTTTCTATCATCAAATCAGTCGACGGATTTAGAATATATGCATTAAATATTCTGTAGATGACGGACCCAGATAAACCGTGTAGGTCACACGTCTTTTTATAATACATGTTTACGCGTGATAGGAGCCAGGTTAAATTTGATGAAGATAGCATTGAAACGAAAGGTATTTTATTTTGCTTTCTGGTTCTGTGCTTTTTTACAGTTTTGATGATATCAATTATGTACTGAGAGGCCAAAGGCCTTTCATTGAATACGAATTGGAACTTGAAACACACACTAAAATCGGATTAATTGATTTCTTCTTTAATAGTGTACAGTATAATTATTTTCTTTTAACTCAAATAGATTTACGGCCTTCATTTTACATATCTAAAGGCTACAGATTCATCAGTTGGTAACCCTGAATAATTCATGTCGTTATCTAAATGATCACTTAAGCTTAGTTGCGGTGCTGTCGTCTTGTTCCAGGCATTTTTATGAGACACAAGTTCAATTAACGATACGGAATCGAACTTTATAAATCGTAATATCCATCTAAACTTGTATATTTTTTTCCAAATAGATTCACAAAATAAAATCAATAATGATTTTCTATCTTTGTGTGTCTCCAACAACTGACGTGACGTAACCGGAAGCCGATATAGCATGCTTAAGGTTTCAATTGTCGGGTCGGGCAGAAGAATATATTTTACCGTCATGCTCTATACGGCATATTTGATTTTTTTTTTATTTACTCTCAAACCAGTTGGAGATACTTTATCTCCGACAAAGTGTAACTAATTGTATCCTGAAGAGATTATTTCATAGTCATGTGAAACTTTATATATAACAAGCGATGGCTTCTGAACGCTGTTCTTATCATTTTTTATTTATTTTTTTATTTATTTATTTATTGTTTTATTTTATTTATTTATTATTTATTAATTTATTGTTTTATTTACTGCTTTATTCATTGTTTTATTTATTGTTTTATTTATTGTTTTATTTATCGTTTATTTATTTGTTATTTTATTTATTTATCTAATATTTTATATATTGTTTTATTTATTGTTGTATTTACTGTTTTATGTATTATTTTATTTATTGTTTTATTTATTCATTTGTTATTTTATTTATTTATCTATTATTTTATTTATTGTTTTATTTATTGTTTTATTTTATTCATTTATTTATTTATGTATTTATGTATTTATTCATTATATAGATTTATCTATTCATTTGTATTGACCTATAAAGATGAAGTTCTATATCATGGCTGCCATTGTATGTGTATTATGATAGACAGGTATTGTCTGTGTGGTAGAATCCCTAACAAACCGATAAGCTATTTAGTTATATACATGTCTACAAGTATATACGCGTACTTGGTAAAGGCGTTAGTCAGACGGTTCTAGTCACGTTAATGAAGTATAATAGAATTAAATGAACGACGGTTAATCTGTTCATGTACTCCCTGGGATCATAATTGGAGCTTGTTTTAGCGTGGTAGTCTTACCAACGTGGGGGCACTCTGTTACTACAAAAGGTTTTACATGGCATTGTCTCTACAGACAATCCGACCTAGCAGAACTCTCTCAAAGAATTAGAGTAAACAAGACCTGAACATTTTGCAATGGAAATCAACACATAGACACTGAATCAACAGTGAAAATCAACACATAGACACAGAATCAACCTTGGAAATTAATACATAGACACAAAATCAGCATTGAAAATCAACACATAGACACTGAATCAACAGTGAAAATCAACACATAGACACAGAATCAACCTTGGAAATTAATACATAGACACAAAATCAGCATTGAAAATCAACACATAGACACAGAATCAACCTTGGAAATTAATACATAGACACAAAATCAGCATTGAAAATCAACACATAGACACAGAATCAACATTGGAAAATCATACATAAAGAATTAATCAACCTTGGAAATCAACATATATACACTGATTCAACATTGGAAAACAACACATATACACTGAATCAACATTGGAAATCAACACATAGACACTGAATCAACAGTGAAAATCAACACATAGACACTGAATCAACAATATAAATCAATACATAGACACAGAATCAACATTAGAAATCAACACATAGACACAGAATCAACATTAAAAATCAACACCTAGAGACTGAATCAACAATACAAACCAATACATGGACACTGAATCAATATTGGAAATCCATACATAGAGAATAAATCAACCTTTGAAATCAACACATAGACACTGAATCAACATTAAAAATCAACACATAGACACTGATTCAACATTGGAAATCAACACATAGACACAGAATCAACATTGGAAATCAACACATAGACACAGAATCAACATTAGAAATCAACACATAGAGACTAAATCAATAGTGAAAATCAACACATAGATAATTAATCAACCTTGAAAATCAACACATAGACACTGATTCAACATTGAAAGTCAACACATAGATAATTAATCAACATTGAAAGTCAACACATAGACACTGATTCAACATTGAAAATCAACACATAGATAATTAATCAACATTGAAAGTCAACACATAGACACTGATTCAACATTGAAAATCAACACATATACACTGAATCAACATTGAAAATCAACACATAGATAATTAATCAACCTGGAAAATCAACACATATACACTGAATCAACATTGAAAGTCAACACATAGACACTGATTCAACATTGAAAGTCAACACATAGACACTGATTCAACATTGAAAGTCAACATATAGATAATTAATCAACATTGGAAATTAACATATCATTCAGATGTCAACACTTTAAAGTTGGTTTATGCCTAGATATCCATACGTGCCTTGTTCAGTACAAAGTGTCATGATGTGACTACAGTGACGTACGCCCTATCGACTAATTGGAAGCTAACGTCTCTACCTTGGCCGTAACCTTACCGGCGGAATCCAATATTATATCTTAACGAGCACACACTGGCATAACGGTAATTCATTGATTCAGGAGGCATTTAGTGATCAAATATAGATTATAGAGAGTCCCTATAAAAGACATAGATATTTAATGTGATACTTAGGATCAGCGCCGGCATCTCAGAATTACTGAAATGATGTAGAGGTGGCTGTTCTCGGAATACTTAATAAGTTGACAGGTCTTCGGAGTACATTTATAGATAAGAAGCTGCAGCTTAATTTCGATTTTGAGATACTTCTCATCTATTCAATATGAAAAAAACCCACGTCAATGCCGTGATTTTTGCATTATTCATTTATCTATTTATTCTAACTTCAACAGATAGTCCAGAAATAGCTTGATTCAAAGTCAGATCCAAGTAATTGAAAGTGTAACGCCAAACGTCGTTATTACCAGCAACACGAATAACAGATATGTAAACAAATTCGTGATCTATCAGTAAAATTAGAAAACACAGCAGACATAGATAAATGTATACAAATTATTTGAAATAATACAAGAAGAACATGATAGTGTGTGTTCCTGAATAGAAAGCGTCTTCTGCTTCAGCGACGATACTTTGGTTTGGTCTGGTTTGGTTTGGTTTATTTTGTATAACGTCCTATTAACCGCCATGGTCATTTAAGGGCGTGCCAGGTTTGGAGGTGGCGGAAAGCCGGAGCACCCGGAGAATAACCACCGGCCCACGGTCAGTACCTGGCAACTGCCCCACGTAGGTTTCGAACTCGCAACCCAGAGGTGGAGAGCTAGTGTTAAAGTGTCGGGACACCTTAACCTCTCGGCCACCGCGGCCCCCAGCGACGATACTCGACGTTAAATCCTAAGTGTAATATCATGATCTCAAAATGAAACCTGAGGTATTGTATGCACCAACGAAACCATCAGGTTAACTAAAACGGACCAAACATGTGAAAAGGTATAATAAATTCAAGGAAATGTCGATCATTTGTAACGAGGTTATAATGTGGAATATGCACAGTGTCTGTAGTAAGTCGTAACACAAATACGATTAAAATCGTAGCACTATAACGAACACTTATGTACTTTAAGAAGGATTTGACTTATTGGTGGTAAAGTGTTATTTACATTTTAATGAGCCGACAGCTATACTTTGTTAAGTATTCGGGTCAGTTATTTATGCATTCTAAAAACCAACCCTGACAATGTTTGACATTGAAATGTACACCTCTAAGAAGTAAAACTATTCCGGTATTTAACTTTTTTCTCATGTGCATTTTTGGAACCCTAGTTTATGGAATAGCAGATAATTCAAGAAGAATTGTATGTCCGTATGTTCGTTTTGTGCTATGATCGATCAAAGATACCAATTTGACATAATATGCGATGGAAAGTGAATCTTGCTTCTTTGACCTTCGATCTTTCACATATGTTTTATGGATGCTTGCAGAACTGACAAAAATTGTATTTTCTTTTAAATTATGGAGGTTGAATTTCTTCAAGCTGTTCATTTTAAAATTCTATAAATAAGAGACGTCTTCATTTTAACACATTTTTCGGATTTGTGTGGCTAATAAGATAAAATAAGGTAAATAATACAAAAGAAAAAAATTCAAAACGAGACTTGAACGTGATTGACGCCATAGAGAATTACATCCTTAACACCATATCATGGTGTCTTTAGGAAGGGAAGCTACTTTAATGAAGATCATAAATAAAGCCGATCAAATACTCCCACAGTACGCTGCGAGAAAATAACAAGGGTCCTACAAGAACAAATGAGTAGAACAGAAAGAGATATAACCTATTTTCCCCCTGACATATAACTCGTTAACACTCTAGTTTGCCACGGAGAATGCCATCAGAGATTCTTTGATCTAATAAGTATAACATAATGATATGTTGTTATTAAAAAAGTCGCCTGAGATACTTACACTGCCGCTCTAGTTACAACAGGGTGTTGTTATTCCATTCCATAATGGGCTTTTCTTCATCAAAAGCAAATACCGACATGATAACGTGACTGAAATTCTAACTCAAAATCATCAAAACCAGAGGAATACACAAAAATGAAGATTTGCTTCAAGATATTTTAAAAAGTACATGGAGAATAACACCAGGTGTTCCGATAAGTAAGCGTCTTCTGCTTCATCGACGACACCCGCCATACTAATCTATGTCACGACGACACTTGCCATACTAATCTAGGTCACGACGACACTCGCCATACTAATCTAGGTCACGACGACACTCGCCATACTAATCTAGGTCACGACGACACTTGCCATACTAATCTAGGTCACGACGACACTCGCCATACTAATCTAGGTGACGACGACACTCGCCATACTAATCTAGGTCACGACGACACTCGCCATACTAATCTAGATCACGACGACACTTGCTATACTAATCTAGGTCACTACGACCCTCGCAATACTAATCTAGGTCACGACGACACTCGCCATACTAATCTAGGTCACGACGACACTTGCTTTACTAATTTAGGTCACGACGACACTTGCTTGACTAATTTAGGTCACGACGACACTTGCTATACTAATCTAGGTCACGACGACACTTGCCATACTAATCTAGGTCACGAGGACACTCGCCATACTAATCTACGTCCAATCAGAATTAAGTCACATTCACAAAATGAAAGCAAGGGTACACGTAATAACAACGGAATCATTTAGTATATAAACAGGTATCAATCAAGTCTGACTTCATATCACTCAAGGAAATATAATATATCCAAATGAGATCATGATGTCGATCGTAAAACTGCCCAACACTCTCCATCAATCAGCATTTCAGGAAGGTTGTGATAATGGGGAAAGGCCTTGAAGGTAGGGGAATCGGGGTTGTTACTATCTAGAGATGGAAAATTCACAATTGGGTATTTGAAGTCATCACGCTTATCATTAAGCCTATTGCTAAGCTATCTTGATAATTACGTTGAAATTGAAGATCGAGGAAAGCGACTATTGCTGAGGATACGACAGTGTCCGTGATTTCAAGTTCTACTGGGTATATCAACATTGTCAATAAAGGTTTTGTTATCAAAGGATATCGGTAATATCTCAATTTAAATAGCCTCGTACATGCATCAAAAAAACAAGTCGGCCAACATAATCAACAGAGGGGCACAATTTGCGATGGGCGTATCAACAGAGGGGCACAATTTGCGATGGGCGTATCAATAGTTAGTTGGATTATTTCGTCCCCAATTAAATCAACAGAGATGTCGATCGGAAACTCATCATTTTCTATGGGCCCTTAGTATAAAGATGTTCCTATGGCGCCGTTAACTTAGAGAACGTCTCCTTAAGTTTGTAATTGGGAATGGTATTGTAAAGAGTACAAAAATCAAACGCTTTGACAGAAGAAACTTTTAGTAGCATGTGCTTAGAGTTTACAGAAGAAATTACGTCAAATACCGTGTACATTTCAGAACCTTTGTTGGACAAATAGTTCAAGGACTACTTCATCCTCCTGCAAACATGTTATAAAAGAGTGACGTAATTGTGACAGGCATTGCCTGCTTTGGAGCACAAAAACGTCACTTATTTACAACTTTTCCCCTTTTAAAATTCGACGATGCATTTTACGACAGAAATGGCACCGAAAGAAATTATTTTATTGTTTAATTTCTTCTCTTATGGAAAGATGTATTCAATATCGTGTCCTGTTCAGCCTAAACGCAAAGTACAATGCTGTTTTAATTGCCCCTGTTCATTCCCATTTGAAACATCAATAAAACTAGTCATTACAATTCTGTAAAACATAAAATATTTCTTTCCGTATCAATACCACAATGGTTTTAAGGTTCATATATATAGCGAATCCAATGCTATTTTACAAGCATGTAAATCACTATTCTTGTAAAATTAAACAGAAGTAACTTGACCAATTGTTATTATGTATCATTGCTAACCACGGGCCTTGTTTTTGACATTAAATGCGTCCATATATACCATAATTGTTTTATATTATTGACAGCTGCCATTTGCATTTCAAGGTCAAAAGAGAATCGATGTTTATGCTTTTATAAAGTCAAATCTGGTCGAACAAACGCTCGCACTACCTGCTATAGGCACTTGTGAGCATAACGCCATAGTTATTTTGTGCAATATGTCTGATCCACGTCAGCTTTCTGTGTTCTCCTGAAACTTGCATTTTACACATGTTTTGCCTAAACTAACAGATAGCTGAACAAATCAAATGTCAAAATCAAGCCCCTTGGATAGCCATGATATATATTAACATATGGTCAAGTTCTGTTAAATTGCAACGGAATAGTAATTTAAAGGATTGTAAAATATCACTGGATTAGCTATTTACATGAACCATCAACATATCTCTGTTAGCCCGAAACACATTTAAAAGAGAAACCTTAACATTGTCCTCGCTGATCAAACATTTCGTATAACCGTAATACTATGTTTCACTGATAATATTCACTCATTTGGACTCGAATGGAAGAGAACAACGAGTCTTACTGTCGGAGGAAAGCTCCTAGATGAAAGGCAGTTGCATTTTCCAGTGCGCCAATCTGTCTGTCAATTGTCATCTATAATACAAATCATGATATTGAGAACAAACCCTTAAATATCGAATCAGAGAAGACATAGTAACATCAAAGAAGCCGAAATATTCCTGTCTAGAAGTAGTAGATTTAGAATAAGGGAAATCTATTATGCGTTGGGGCAAAACTGCTGCAATGTCCACGATTTAAAACCATGGTATATCAGATCGAGATCGGTTTCTAACTTTAATTACAACCAACCAACAGACAACACATCGTCAGTATATCTAAAGAAAAATTAAATGACATTTGCAAAGTCTGTGCTACTTTGCTTGTTAAATTCTGATTAGGCATTCGATGAAAACTAAGTAGCCGCGTATTAAAACTAACAAAATGAAGACCAAAAATTAATCTTTATTGCTGGCAATTTTAATGTAATTTTAGACGAAAAAGAATGTGCCAAATATGTATTACGAAAAACAGGTCGACTTGTTACTAGTCGCATGTTCGAGTCTCTGCACGGGCGCTGTGTTGTGTCTTTGAACAAGATACTTTACTCGATTGTGTTCGAGTCGACTTAGCTGTAAATGAGAACATGGTATGACAGTACAAGCAATGTCGTGTGTAAGTTACTTAAGCGCTGATATGGCAGCTCCGGTTCTATGCTCCCCATGGACTTAGAAAGAAATTTACTGATTTCAAAAGACCAAATAACCACGGGAAATAATTTGTGAATCACTTTGAGATAGCTATGCTATTCTGATAAAGCGTTATATAAAACTCCATAATATTTAATTAGTACCAATCAAATACTAATTAAAGGGATAATGACTTCAGTCCGGGAACATTCCTAGCTGACTTTGACCGGGCTTAATGCCGTAGGCCAGGTCCGTTTTTCCTTTCGTGTATCATTTGGCGCATTATCTAATACCAACAGAGCGTTAATAGGGTCTCGAGTATGCTTACGGAGTCATCGAATTTGAACGAACTGGACGTGGCTGAACGCCGGTGGCCAGAAAGCTCAAATAGTTAGCACGTATGTAAAGAAAATATTTTTAAAAAACGTACTGTCAGGATACGTCAGAACTCTTTAAGCTATCTGAACTTCTTAAGGATTCGGTAGTGTATACCAATTACAAAATATAACAATACAGATATTTCCAACAGGTTTTGTAATTCGACAGTTTCCAGGAAATGATAAAATCGCGAATAACCTTGAAATGTACCACTGCACAAGACACCGTCCTCATCTTTATATCAGCGATGGGTGTTATCAAAACCTTACTTACAAAACATAAAAGCAATGTATTCCATCCTGCTTACTTCGATTCGTTAAAATAGTGATAAGTCATCTTATGTGTGGGTGTTTCGTTAGTATCATGGGAATCCGTTTCTTCTTTCTAGCATACGACAGGGAACCATTTGAGTCAAACAATGACATAAACGCCTACAAAAACTTGGGCATGTTTGTTACCCGAGAATAATTTGTATTTTCGTTCTTGTATTTTGAATCTCAGTCAGCTGATGATTTGTAGGAATTACAAGTCTTCTCAACGTTTCTGGAATAAAAACATAAGCATGCACATATTCCATTGCCGTTATAGCCAGCTGGCTTGAATACAAGACAAATAATTCCCGCTATACAAATGTACCTACGACACGCGGTAATATGTAACTCCCACAGGAAAAATAGATGACCGTGGCTGTTAATATGACGTAAAACAAAGTAAAGAATAAAAACTCTTTACGATAGCCATAACTAGGCAAAAGAGCTGCACACTTATACTTTATTTTTCTAGTTCCATTGAAAATCCAAAACTTGTTAATTGCATAATAACATTTTGTTTTCGTATTTTCTTGTCCAATTGTCTGTTAAAAATATAGAATACCGATAAATAGATGAGAATCCCAATTCTTACTTAAAGCCGATAAAAGTCTGACAAAAATATAATTACACTTAGACTTCTGAAGAAGTACAAGGAAACTAAGACCAGGTTTTCGGAAGGTTTGGCGTATTCTGATTTTGCGATGGCATCATCCGAGTTAATCTTGGTCAAATCCTGGAAATGTCACGTCACCAAAATAAAACCCAGGGTGATGCCATCTTCAAGATGTCGACCGTACTTTTCCAGTTGTTCCCATTAGTCTGCATCTCTCGACATCACCTGATGACAAAACAAAAGATAACAAACATATGTATGTGTAAAACGTCAGGCATTAAAGTGTGATATTATGAAAAGCTAAGATCGGTTTGCGAAATCTACGCCACAAAGTAAAGAACTAAATGCAGTAAATTTTACGATTGGTCAGAACCAGTTTGTTTCCAACTATGCGGTCAGGCCGATCAATTCAAACTGTTTTTGAAGTAAATGCGGTAATTTTTATGATTGGTCAGAACTTTTTTTAATTATGTAGTCAGACAAGCTCACGAACAACAACCAGTTTGTTAAGAAATGTTTAATGCATACAAAGCTATCCTCTTCAGACATGTCAATGACACTCGCTTCCTCAGAGATCTCCTCTTCTAGCCGACGATGAGCCCATCATATTCCACTCAACCTCTGATCACGCAAATTAGATCTTAATTATTTTTTACTTTTATCCAGGAAAACATCAATATCTTCCTTATCAAACGTCTTTAAAATTTGACATCAACATAGCTTTCCATGGAGAGTAACTGATGACGTGATTAAAATATATTAAAATTAGAAAAATATACAGAAGTCAGTAGATGACGAAACATTTGGAAAATAGAAAATTAATTAGATAAAAAAACCACAAAAATGATATATTTCAGTAGAGGCAATCCTTTAAAAGGGCCCAATGCTATTATTTTACTAATTCACTATGTTAGAAATATGTGTGTATATAATTGTCACCTTCATTAATATACATGTACACTGAAATGTATTAACTGTATTCGTAGACGGAAGAGACTTCTATTAACATTTAATGTACAAACAATCATGGTTTTGACTATCAAAAGACGGACACTTTAGCCTGTAAGACAGCATTGTAAATTGAAATAGAAAGGATTTTCCTTTGACTTTGCAAAATAAACATAACGAATATTTCCTTCAATTCTTATTTCCGTAATATTGACGTTTTCTTCTTATGGGTAATTATGTATATACGTACGTGTACATAAAAATGAACCAACAGATTATGACCAGTATCTATAGTGAAATGTGTCTGAGGGCATCCCTCTCAAGATTCCTTTCACTTAGTCATCTGTCCTCAATCTATTCCCTCCACGGAAATGGAATGTGGATCCCATAAGTGTTTCGGACCTGGCATGTGTGCTTAGCTGAGATAGAGAAAAGCTATTAGAAAGACGACATCAGTATTGACAGAAGTGGTCTTATCGTGATAGGCTACAATGTTTGCAATGGACAAAGTTGATGATCTGAGTTGTTGTCAAATTCAGCCAGACCTTGTTCTGTCCTAGCTTCAAAAGATTGGGGTACTATAATACCGTCCATTGTCTGACCACCATTTGTATTTTACTGTATAGTTATAAAAACAGATGATACCGACATGCAAACAAAACTGAACAAAATATATGTTTGCTTTGGTATACCTTAAAAGTTACAAAGAGACCACGTGTCCCAGAGGGATAAGCGTCTATTGCTTTACTTTACGTACGTAATATGTTGTGCCCAATCCTTGTTAATTTGGACGCGTTTAAACTAAACCCACAGAGGATCGCAGGAAAACAGCAGAGGACATATTTTACTTGCAATAATGCTTAATACGACATCCGATTGTAGGCACATAAAACTGTAGATCTATTTATACATGGAATAATGCTAAATGTTTGTATTATTTACACCAGCCACGGTAGAATTATCTTGTGTTTGCTTACGGTCTCTACAGGCTTTAAAACGTGCTTCACTGTGAATGGCCCATCACATGCACCGCGCTTTAATAAAGAAGAATGTATAATACAGTTATTACCTATTTAAAGAAGGGACAGGAAATCTCGTCTCGACATCTCTGTCTCTATGACGTGGATACTATTTAACGATTGTAGGTTAATCGATTTTAATGTACGTGATTATTTTTTAATTAATTGTATGGGTTCGGGCTCAGTTTCACTTAAGGAAATCCTTTACCTTAAAACTTTCCATAGAAAAGCATTACATAATTTACCGAAGACTCCTTAACTAAAACAATTTTCCTTACATTCTCTATTGCTTTCATGTGGAAAATTTTGATTCCTTAAGGAATGTTGATGAAACCGGGTCCAGGTTCCAATCAATTTGATCGGTTTAAAAACTGATATTTCTCATAATTAAACCGTTTTCTCTTAGTTACATTGTATTGTACTTCGCCCACATGGTTTCTGGTCGGAGGATTGCACACAAACGACAAACAGGTGAATAGCCTTGGGAGTCTAGTTACAGACCCACGGATTCTTTACTGGTAGATGTACTATAAACAGCTGTTACAAAGGATGGTGTGGACGCCAATTCCTTGTTTAAAAACACTCGTGAGAACAATACTGTGAGGCAGATCTTCCTTACTCGAGTATTCTCCACTTCGTACAATGATTCTGATGACAACATGAAACGATAGATCCAAGAGGGTTGTTTCAACCGATTGTCTGTTGGTTGGGAAAACGGAATTCAAGTTCTTGTCATAGAGGTTGGGTTGAGTGACCTGCCTGGTACTTCAGGAAGCTTACGTTATCATCGACAAATATATGTTATATATCAAATGCATACCGTTTTATTAATTCTGTATCTTTTACCAAGGTTCAGACATTATATTATTCGCAGGTTTTATACCGTGTGACGGGCTAATTGATCGTTTTACGGATGCAATTCAATGTGCTTTGTTTCCAATAATCGTTCATTTTTACTGTTCAATCGTTCAATCTTACTGGCGTGCTTATATTGTTGAAGCAATTCTTGATAATCTGATATATATTTTTAAATTGTCTTTAAAAGCACAAGGAAACCAAACACTTTCGTTGTGACGATGTGAATTAAGTTTCAGGAACCTGCCCAGACCGACCCATGTCAATACTTACTTCTGACATAATCTCGTGTTAGGCGAAATGGGATGTTAAGCGTCTAAACGACACTGTTCCAGGGGGTTCCAAAGCCCAATTAAGACATTTAGGATGTGACTTCATAGGAAGTTACACTCGAAATGTCAATACAAATGTTCCTAATTAAGTCTGTATCCGAGTTCATTATTGCCAGGAAAAGTAACGTGTGTCTGTATATATATACCCAGCTGTCACGATAGCTGTGATGAATGGTCTGGAAACAGCTCCTAGTACTTGAGCACTGGTTTTATTGTGCAGTAATCGTCATTTCTGATATCTTATCATCTTCAGCTATTGGCAAGTTGTATGTTACAGGAAACTATTCGAATGTTGCATGCATACATCATAAAATATATACATGAAAAGCCAAAATGTATTGGCAGTGAAACTTTTCGACATTTGATAAACAAACCCATGTTTTTCTGGTTATCATCCGGTGGAACTCGACGCGCCCAGGGTTTGTTCATGTTTTATTTTGGATATTTATTATATACTTAACTTATGGATTATTAAGGTAACTGAGCATATTTGAAGGGAATGAAATCAAATACAGACAAACTCATAAGGGATTACAAAAACATAGAAAGGCTTTAACCAATTAAATCAAATTTATCATGGAATGGCTATTGTGTTATTTAGTAAAATATTTTGTCTACAAACATAAATAAACAAACATTACACAAAAGGGAATGAAAAAATGCGTTCCTTATTTTAAAAGTTCAATTTACTTATAAGATTTAAACTTATAACGCATTTGTTATCACAAGTTTGTTATTATTCCTTTGTGCGTACTATTAGGGCCGAAACATTGTGTATTCTAACAAAATAATAAAACGCCATTTTCCTGCTTGAAAGACATGTTTGCCTTGTCTTAGCAAAATGACCTCCGAATTAAAACTCAAACATTCTATTATTATTTTCAGTGTCTTTGCTGGCGACTGACATTTTTATTATTAATTCCGAGAAGGTCAATTTTGCCTCAAAGTTACATTCATTACTAGCACATCAATTTCGCAATGCCCCGTTTACAAGACACATGTTTTGTTCTTTTATCGAGTTCAAAAATGTTGTATCGGTACGAATCTCTTGTACTCATAATGAAACGCACTGCACCAACAGAACCTGTTCTCGTGGATCGTAATTTGTTAAACGTACAACTCGTATCCAAAATGGCGGAACTGTGATTCATCATTTGTCATTCAAATGTACTTTGTAAAACACGAGATGCAGACTCTCTATCTGCGATGGAGTTCGATGGATAATACATGTCTTAATTTGACGGAACTATTCATGTATTGAGTATACATCCATTACGTTGTAAAAAAAAAAAGAAAATGTTTGAAGCAAGAAACGGCCGCCATCTTAGGAACTCGCTTGAGATTCAATTGCATTCCATTTAAGCAATGAACAGTGTTTTTAATGTTGTTATTGTCGATATGGCAGCAAGATGTATGGTGGGCAAATGGCATGGGAACCCTTCTAACGGGTTCCCATGCCATTTGCCACCCATACATATTGCTGTCATATCGACTATAACAACATTAAAACCACTGTTCAATACATATATTTACATTGTCTTACCATTTCCGTCAACTTTGAAAAAACTGAACCGACAAAAAAAAAAATCCTGCCTCTTTTAATGTCACATGACCCACTGGGTGTTATAGCCTGAGGCACTGGGTGTTATAGGCGTATTGTGGCAACTGCCACTTAGCATTGTGTCAATGGGCAAATGCAGAGCAAATGTAAATATTGTACAATATCGTACCTATTTGGTGCGAATCCGATAAAGAACACACGGACAAAGAAACACCACATTCTGCAAGAGGTCCAAAGGATAAGTACTGGATGCAAGAAAGCTGACTTAGTCAAGACGAACACGTTATCCGTAGTTTAAAGGAGGAATGGATCCAGATCTTCGTGGCATTGGTTTTTTCACTGCTTTTCGTCATTAATCAGAAGAAAAAAAAGAAAATTTACAGTAAACAGTTTAAACTCATTGATGGTCAAGTCACAAATACTAGTTTGGTTTGGTTTGTTTTGCGATGTTTAACGTCCTGTCACCTATCAACAGCTATGATCTGAGCATTTGGTACGAGACCACTACGCCGAAAGGGAGACAACCGTCCATTGTCTACAGACGGGATGATTGAAATCCTTTAATCCATTAAGTCTTACCTACATGTAAGTTCGAGTGGATACATATCGTCAAGGAAGCGCCTGAAAATCAGAGTGTACAAACGAGCTAATTAGCACTAGATCACCGCGCCCCGGGAATTCTGCCAAAAAGGTCTTGCTAGTTATAGTGTATGTTGGCACGACAACAGAGGTCCGGCCAAGTATCCGTATTATCCATGTACTAAAGACGCTCTATCAAAGTATCGCGAGATCCTGATGATCCATATCCATAAAGGCATGTGTATTCAATAAATGATAATACAAACGTTTGATCTGCATGTGGAATTACAACAACATACCCTTTTTTCCTCTCAAGCGCCATTGATACTAAGATTTTCTGTTGACATAGCGGTTTCGAGTTCATTATTACCAACATGTTTCTGTATAACGCATTCGTTTCAGGGACAAACATAAAATGGGCACTACCGCACGTAATGGATTCGGATAATTGATGAGAATGTCGGCCGTACATCATCCATACCACACATACTCCAGACATGGCAGACGACATCAGGTGATTTCAGAATGTTGACAAAGAAATCTTCATATGCAAATGAAAACAACACAGAGATGGCTGAATTACGTGGCATACGACAGTGGTCTAACGCCTCTCTACATAGAATTTAACCAAACTAGAAATGTGGGCAAACCTCGTTTTCTCGTTTCTAATGTAACAGCATTACTGCTTAAAAATAGAATGTACGTACTTTCTCTGTCAACCCTAGGGGTTGACATATAGCGCGTGCTTGCAACAATACAATGACGTCAAGTCAATGATGTAACAACGTCGACTTTTCCTATTATATATAACTTATATACGGTAAAGAATGTTAAATTATTTTTCTTTTTATATAAGATTTTATGAAACGCGTCTTAGAAGTTTTTTTTCTACTTTTTTGCAAGACTTTTTTTTATGAAATATCATAAGAAATGAAAATGAATTTAAGATAATTTTGATCACATACCTTTTACCCATTCATTATGCTATTTTAAATTCATGATATAATCAAATGTCCATATTTTGATGTCACAACCAATTTATTGCTGACTGGGGCAGCCAGTGAAAACTGCTCCAGGCTATATTACACTTGTAACATATGAAAAACAAATTACATGAATTCACTGGATAAGCGATCGATGATGTGATAAATAAACGTTTTTGTCTTGCCTGTGTACAGTTGCGTAATAGTATAGGACAAATGTTCGTTAATGTATGCTTTTATCAGTCAATGTTTTAAAGTAAAACAGCTTGCCAAAGCTTATCAATGTAGTATTCTAAATCCATCTCAAAATTAAACAGCCACAAATGAAATACGAAACAAAACAATACAGCAAAATTTAAAAAAAAAAAAATAGAAAAATAAAAATGTATAACTTAAATTACTGCAAGGGCATATCATTGTATAAGAATAACATTTTTATTTCCAAACTGAACAAAGAAGCAGCAGAATTAAATGTCAAGCTTACCTATAGAATATTACAATTCTTCAACATTGAGTGTTTCAATCTATCACTAAACCGAGCTTCAGGAAGAGGTGATTGCAAAATTTACGCCAAAATCTCGAGAACATGGCAAAGCTGATTTTATTTCAGGTTCCGTATAAGGCTCTGTAATCTATGTCTATTTTAAGCATTAGCTTTTTCAAACAATCTTGAATCTCATATCTTAAGCTTGGCTTTATCGATTCATTTTATGCTTGTATTTGATAATTACTAATTATAAATAGATAAACAATGTTTAGCTTTGATAAAGTACATGTAAAATTCGCAATATATCTTGTATCTGTTGAGCTTTGAACAGTTAATCTAAAAATATCAAACTCCATAACATGGTACTCTATCAGCTCTCCATGTGCATGTGTTAAATCCAGGTACAGACATTAATTATCACATTATATATATCTGACCACATCACACCTTGCTATATCTTAAAATCTTCCACTAGACTTAAGGAAAATCGATGATAGCTGACTGAAGATTTCCAATTCCAGATATTAGCTAACTACTGGGGCTAAATGAAGATTTTTGAAAAGGTGATAGTGTTAATAGCAGTGCGGTCCTAATGAATACAAGGACATGATGGACCCCTTTTCCTCATTACAAAAAAAGGATCAGTATAAATAGCTTACTAAGTAATATCATAAATAAGCAGGAGCATACTGCAAACGAACATATTTTAGTGGTTGTTTGATTTTAGCAAGTTTCGCGCTTTAAGCATTGCGCTAAATTATGATTGCGTGTTATATATATGTAAAATATATATTTTAGGTGACCATGAAATGTCTTAGTTCCGGATAATGTTAGCCAGTTGTTTATATTTTGGTTCGAATATTAGTTTGCTTTGTTGTTTTCCGGAAGATAAAGAGTTGCCGCCACGAAGCGAGAATGATGGTGTTGTGTTGTCATTTCTCTGGGTAATTCCCCCAACGTATCCCTCGATTGTAACATGGTGGAGAATCCAAACTCAAGGAAACCTCAACTGCCAAGCAAGTGCCTCATCGTTTTATTTTGATTTTATCGTCGAAATTGTAATGTGAACTTATTATTTGCGTAAGCACGTGTGTGGCAGGCAGCCGCTGTGACCGTTTGATGTGTGTTATGCCTATGATGTGACTATTGCCGTTTCATCTGTCTTTGTGATTGACACGATTTATACCATTGAGATGCTACCAAATCAGATAGTACGAATATTACAAACCTATGACTTGAGGTTCGATTCCTTACCGTTTAAATACGAGCTCAAGGACAACCAGCATCATTTATCACTTAGTATTGAGTGGGATTTGACAGGTCATGGTGATTCCTGTGATATTACCAAGGTTAAACCGAAATCAAAGTCGCCGTCACAGATCAGGCACGGTAAGCGACGAACCAAGGCATGGAAAAGGCGGAAAGGGATTAAGAGTCATGATCAGGTGGTTATTCCAAAGAGTACAGACGACTCTGGTCTTTCTGTTGAACAGCCAGTTTTACATAGTGTTAGTGTGATGACACAGTGTGACCCTAACCCTGTTAAGCCTATCAGCATTGAGCCTAAGCCTGAGGTTATTGCTACATCATGTGTGAAGTCGCCTTCGAGTCATCCAAAGACAGCGCTATTGAATATTGGTAAACCCGTTTGTGAAGGAAAGTTAATTGCTCAACCAACAGGTCAACCTTTCAATAATGTGCACCAGATCAACCCTCCAAAAACTATCACAGCTGGATTCGTTCGTGAGGAGAAAGCCAATTCTCTACCGACAAGTCCGTGTGATGATGACTTTGGGTGGGACACAAACCCATTTGCTCAACAAATGTCGAGAAAGAGGAACTTGACATCTTCGCAAGTCAATCATGTGACCACTGTTTCGAAACCGTCCAATTTTGACAGTATTGTGAAAAAGTCTGATGATGGGACATGCTCGATCAACTCCAAAGACCTACTAGCATTTCTGATAAATAAGTGATTTTATAATTTGACAATATCTCGTTACTGAAGTGATTTAAGTCGGTGTTGTAGACTGTTTATAGATGATACGTTATACATTGTCGAGTAATATTGATAATATTATCCAATGGGAACCCTATAAACAGTGTATATATACGTACTATACAGTTTAGTTTCAGCAAACATGTATATATTACAGATTATTGTGTTATGTGGTGCTGCAATTGTATCTTCATTAATCTAGTGAGATTATGATGTTTCAGTTTTATATATTATGTTATGATGATGAGTGAGTAACATTTCTATTTGGCATATGGACTTTGTGGAATGACTGAAATTTCAAATGTTGATCTATCATAATCAGATCATTGATTTATAAATAATAACTACAGGTATGTACTTTGGGTTTCTAATTCATTTCATGGTTCTTCAAAAAATTTCCCTAGGGTAAAATTTTTGTTTTGGGGGGCATGTTATATATATGTAAAATATATATTTTAGGTGACCATGAAATGTCTTAGTTCCGGATAATGTTAGCCAGTTGTTTATATTTTGGTTCGAATATTAGTTTGCTTTGTTGTTTTCCGGAAGATAAAGAGTTGCCGCCACGAAGCGAGAATGATGGTGTTGTGTTGTCATTTCTCTGGGTAATTCCCCCAACGTATCCCTCGATTGTAACATGCGTTAATAGCATTTTTTATATAAATCATACAGCTGTTTTGTCATTCTAGGCCATGTCAATGATGCTAGAAACATCAAACAACTGTTTCATTCTTCAAACCATGTCCGTGATATAGATATTTCGTTCTTTTATGTCATGTAAATGTTGCTCTATGGACATCATACAGTTGTTTCGTCATTTAAGGCCATATCATTAATGCTAGGGACAGCACACAGCTGCTTCGTTCTTCGAGGCCATGGCAGTGTTGCTAGAGACAAATACTGCGGAAAGGCAGATGGGACGTCAGGCAAAAACCAATATGAGACTAACTGCATCAATCCCGTGATATAATCAATTTCGTGTTGTTATAATTTGACAAGAACATTTAATAAGCATGTAGTTTCTGAATCCACGCCACTATTCTTAGCAATTAAAACATTTGACCGCGGCATGCTCATTCAACTTACACTGCTATTGTTTAATGATGTTTATAATGTCTTATTGTTTAATCATATTAATATTGGCATATTGTTGAATGATCGATTATGAAAAGGAGGAAGGTAACGTAAGATGATATATTTGTTTATCCTGTATCTCGTTGTGATCGTAGAAACCGCAAAAACATTACATGCAGCTAGATACTGTAAAACCTCGATAATTCGAATTCTAAGGGACTTCGTCATTAGTTCGAGATATACGAGATACAAATGTATTTTGACGACGTAAATTTCCCCAGTGCTGACACATGTAATTATCGTTTGACTGAGAGGCTGTCTCGGCATAAAACAGTGATTATTAAGATATGAATGCCTTTGTTTTTAGTGACGTGTATTGACAGATTATTGCCTGAAACAATAGCCACAATAGGAACTGATGAACTATGCAATGATGACAGCAGGTGCCGTTTATACCCCCCTATCCAGTGCCTTGGAGAAAATGAGCGATGAAAATAAATGCGTAACACCCATGACAACAAGCTCTCTTTTATTCCTTATACAAGTGTTTTCTTTTCCTAATTCGTTTTTTCTTAAAGTGATTTAATAAAGTATTATAAAATAAAAAACAATAGTTTAAAATCAAGGACTCACTGTTATCATATTTTCTTAAGTCAAATTCTGCTTATATTGTCATTTGTAGAGAGCATGTCGGTGAAAAGTTTACCGATGTTAAAGATACCATTGCTTTAGATTTCGCCCTCAGGAAACGGAGAGTTCGGCCTATTAGTAATTTCATATACCCAAAATAAATCGATACATGTGCCTATATGGTCAGCTTTGCTGTTTTTGTGCATATTTTCGGAGTTAAACATTGATCACTTCGACCGTTGCTTGTAAACATGATCATGCTCGAATTATTCCGTCATATGGTTCATCAAGTAACGAGGTCATTTACTTCCGTCGAAACGAAAACATATCTTTTCCGCAGAT
The DNA here is from genome assembly GCF_902652985.1 of Pecten maximus. Classification (NCBI taxonomy): domain Eukaryota; kingdom Metazoa; phylum Mollusca; class Bivalvia; order Pectinida; family Pectinidae; genus Pecten; species Pecten maximus. Next base: position 24,662,899 of record NC_047029.1, read on the forward strand.
ATGAGAAAGTCCCGAGTGGTTTTCTAATTTGGTTACGGTCGGTGATATACGAATGCGATCAAGACCGCTCTGTTTTAATTTTCTTATATTTATTTTTTTTTTTTTTTTTTTTTAGATATCAACCCAGAATTGTTGCATTAGTAATACATAAGAAATGTGTTAATTTTGTAACAAACTCTTGGAATATATAACGTTTTATACCTTCTTCCCATAAAGATTTTCTAATATCAGTGTCTGAGGAGTGCAATTGTTGGTATACCTGTTCCAGCATTGTTGTCCAACTGTTGGCCGTTGAGTGAATGACCAACAACAGTTCTACAGATTATTGACTTTAGGGGATAGCCCTAATGGCCCCGTCTGATTACTGTACACATAGGCCGATTGGGGCCGGTCTAGCAATCAGCATTGATGAGATTTGGGGAGCTAAAAGCACTTCTGCCGTCCTCTATCCCAAATACGTCCTATCATAATCTGTATAACCTGATTACGAACCATTGGTTCGATAAGGACCACGCTATTCTCGCTCTACTTCCTTTTAGTTTATGTTGTTAGTGCAAACCAAATTTAGGCGACCTTTCCAGCACAAGTGGGTCAAAGTATGTGTTTATTGTATTCCCTTTTTTTCATTTATGTATTTATTTTTATTTTGTTTTATTCATTTATTTATTTTTGTTTATTTTTTTATTTATTTCTTTTTTTATTTATCTATTTATATACATTTTTTTGTATTTTATTTCATTATTTATTTATTGATTTATTTATTTCTATTTTTATTTTTATTATTTTCTACGTTAGGTATGTAGTGTCCATTGATCTTCCGTGTCAAGGAAAGAATGACAGAAGAAAATAGAATTAAAGAACATGCGAATACAGAAAAGACAGGAAAAGATAAATATTTGAATGTAGCGACAGGAACTGCGGGACAAATATGGCCTTTTCAACGTCCTCTAATTTTAAAATACGGAAAATATCACCCTTGTTCAGGGGTCCATTTTTAGCTAATTCTTAATAATTAAACAATGTTACGTGTAATGGAAAGATAATATAAATTATGATAATAACAGAACAGCGAGTGGAATTCGAGGAATTCCCGAATTGACGTCACAGATATTGCATTCACGTCACAATAGACATCAGGGATCGGTTGGTCGGTTTGTTGATTAAATAGACCATTTAACATCCAATCAACTAAAGACATTCACGAGGGAACCAATCAAAATGACGGAAACCGTTTATTATCTTGTGATTGGTTCAGTGACGTCCGTGTGGATGTTTGCAGGCAAATGTTTTCCCAGTTGAAAATAACTGATCTTAGAAATGCTAAAGTGCACGTGTTGTCACGTGGGAACGATTACCGAAGTTATCTTAAGGAGCACAGGCGGGTAATGACATAAAGATTATCAGCGGGGTTGGGAAGGGGAGGCTAAAAGTGTCGGTCTCAAATGTCGGATGCCAACGGACAGTTTGTGGTCTTGGTGGCAGCAGTATACATTACAATTAGAGTGGATACGCTACGGTTAACAGGGAAATGGCTTGTCAGCACAGGACACAATAGTCACACGGCATCTTAATTAAACTGACGGACGTACAACAATGGCTTAACGACAGATCTGGCATCGCCAAAATGTTCCCAAAAATACAATGTACAAGACACAAAAGACAATTTATTTCTAATTCTACAGGTATCAGCCTTTAGTCGGTTAGTTTATCTGATCATAACAATACGATTGACTATTGTGTAAACGAAGACAGTGAGATTTGGCAAACATTTTGAATCGCTGAAATACGTGTTGACATAGCTACTTGCTCAAAACTAGTGACATAGCGACTTAATGAATTATACAAGATTTTAGATGAAATAAATTGTATGTGAATAAAAGATTTGTTTGGTACAAAGAAAGAGTTTTTGATGTAAATGGCCGTACGATGACACCTCGTCCATGGTTCACATTTGCTATGATTTTAAACTTAAAACGAATTTCATTAAAAAGCCCTTAATATGAAGATCACACGAATGTTTGCTTCTCTCCATAGTCTCACAAAACGTTTTCGGAACACTGGTTCCCTTTCCTCTATAACGCCTCCACCTTCGTTGTGTTTTGCAGGTATTATCTGACGGAAATATAAATTTGCACCGGCTGTAATTATTGCAATAACCCAATACATCGAAATGCCTGAAATACGAAAGTATTTGGACCAAAATTACCTCACAAATTACACTGACTAGCTGTACTGTTTACTGTATTCGTTCACCAAGTATTCACTTCCAATAACTGTTTACATACAATGCGGGCTGACCGTGCACGAGAACGAATTATTATTAAAAATACACATATGTACAGGCCAAACGCTAACGACAGCCTCATTTCGTACGCAAGTAGAGAGCTATGACCAACACACACTTTGGGAGGGGTGGGATGGGTGTGGACCGGCGGGGGGGGGGGGGGGGGGGGGGTAGAGTATAGGGAATAGTCTTATATACTTACTCTCCACTTACCATCAAAGCGAAGAGATAATTCTTCGTTACTATTGGCCATTTGTTTTGCTACATATAACCATGATTGACGTCACAAGTATCACATAATGAGGTCACTGCCAGAGGATGTCCTACATATCTATACTAATTGGATCGGAGGAGAGTTGTAAACGAAATATTCTAAAGGTATTGAGAGAAAATGGCACTGCGCGATATTTGAACATCTTATTGACTTATGAAGATGTGTGTCCTCTTTCACAGGGACTTGGCACGATTTCCCAAATGACAGTCCGTGTATTATAGGTATCACATTATAAAATTTTGAACCTTAGGATGGAAATAAGTACCAAGTTCCTGTGTCCCCTTCTGGTTCTTTAGCCTCATTTTCTTCGGTGCAAAGAGTTCGTAAAGATCATTTACTCTATCAAGTTATGAATGTCGTCCCAAATTATTAAATGAGAACGTTGGCTAATTAAATAAGGCGTCGAGGCTAGAACAAGTGCGTTATCGCCGTAGTATAAGTATTACGGATGGATCTGTCAACTAATATCAGATCAACATGCCCTACACACCAACTGACTGACTAGGCCTAGGATTTGTATGGGTTCATGTACACATGTCAATGGCCATGGAAGGGATATGTATAATGTGCTTTGCAAAATGCAGCCACTAAAACATGTAACTGCAAATAAGAAAAATAACTTATTTTCTCCTTGGAGTTATCTCCCTTTTATATAAAATTGTCGCTATTCATTTCCTTAAGCTACTGGATGTATGTCTACATATTCTAGACCTAGCTGATTTTACAGAGACGTAATTGCGTATTATGATTTTGACAAAAAAAAAATCAGACTGTCATCAAAAATGTAAAATACACAGGGGCACAATGGTGACGACAGCTTCATTTCGTTAGCGAGAATAAGAGAGGTATTGCCAGTGCTCTAGGAGTTAGATGGGTTAGCAATAAATGCATAAACACTTCCCTACTTACAGGAATGTAAGGATGATAAACAGTTTCGTGTCATTTCGGCACAATCGCCGCGGAACATTATCGTGTTTATCTTTACTCAAGGTCGGAAAATAACATTTCTTATTGGTTCATTTGTATGTCGATGTCTACCCCATCAAACTGTACAGTTGGGAGATGTGCGTTTTGTGACGTTCATATTTAATTCACCATTATGTAATTATATACACTGTGTTATCAATATTTGATAGTAACCGGTAAGGGGGTCAGTTTCAGTTCTCACAATGTTTAACATGCAACGGAATTTGTCCATCCAATCAAAATGCGCCTGTTATATTACTGTTCGGTAGTGTGTGCAAGTTGGACGGATAATCGGAATAAAGTTGAAAATGTCAAATAGCCTCTGATCTGTCTGATTTTGTTACTTTATTTTCTACATGGAGAGTTCCTGTTAACACACAGGGAAATCCACAAACTACGCATACTTTATTCAATAAATAAATCGTTTGGGGCGGTCATCTTACTTTGGTTGTTAATCAATCACAGATATTATCAATAACATTAAATATACATTGTATGTCAACTTTATTTATTTCACAACAATCGCGAAACAAGTTTTATCAACTTATTTTTACCAAGTCTGTTATTCCTGATGAAAGCTCGCGAGGGGTCTTTCCCTAACAAAACTCACGTGGTTTGACAGGTGACCCATACCTTTTCACGTCGAACCTCGGCCTCCTAGATGAAAAGCTAGAGCACGTGTGCTACCATTGAGCCACGCGACCATCAAATTCATCCAATCATCAATAACGACTGACCATGATTGGTCATCTGAACTTGTCCCCTAACCAGCCATCGTCAGATATTCATAACATAGTTTATAGTGATGATCCGTATTTCAATCAGTTTCGTTTTGTTACTACAGTACAAATGTACACCCAACCTTTCGGTGTTTATATTCACTGTTTCGTACTCTTAAGGCGAAAACAACTAGATTCACTGTTTACGGAGAATTTTCCTTAACATCTCCTTGAATTCTGGGTCACTATTCTATTCAGTATTTGTCAAATTCGTCAGATACCGACACTTCAGTAAAGGGATATCTTTCAGAAATGCATTAACATAATAACAGGACGATAGCAAAGACTCAAGATTCGATGAGTATTGTAAGTTCTATGGGCATTTAAGTATTTTTTTCTGTCGTCTGTAGAAACAAAGACAAAGGAGGCGCGTGCTGAAGAGAGGAAAGAATATGTCTACTGTAACTTGCTGCATGTCGTCAGAGGCGACTAAAAGTGATACTCGGGGATTCTTTTTGTCTTCTATTAAAAGGATATTGAAGAGACCAAAAAACTGATCTTCTGTTCCCATCGCAACACTTTGTATCTTAAATCTGTCCTTCCTTTCTTCACTATTCTTAATTTCTGTGCTTTGTTTTCCTACTCTAGGTGTCTCTTTGACTCCCGTCCTCATATGACCCTGGCTGTTGCGGGGACGTTAATCCCCTTAAAAACAAACAAAGGCAAAGGAAACAGGTGGCGAATATAGGGCGTTAATTGACGTTGATTAACAATTTCTACGTCTTTCCGAAAGTCCATGTAAATGACCTTGTTGAAAATGGATAATAGCTGTCTGAATGAATGGTACCCAATCGTTCGGATATATGTACAAACATGCGTGACCATGAAAAATGTTTGAAAGATACAACCAATAGACGGAAGTTCGATATTGTCTAATGTTTTGAAGAAATGAAAATTAGCGCTACAAAGTTGCCCCTCCTTATCTCTCAACCACAGGACCTATATATACATGTATATAGGTAGCTTTCATCTTATAATATGCCTGGAATACATTAATATTTGTTAGCATATTCGCGAAAAGACATTATGCGACAAAGCGAAATAACGAAAGAAACGACAAAAACAAATAACAAAAGGATAGACGCCAAATCGAAAATTGGAATATCGTAAACTTAATTATGACATTTAAAACAGATTGAATCGTAATTGATGAAATCAATCTAGTTTAATTTCCAGAGTTAACCTCCTTAGGAATTACATATAACACAGATTTAAAAACAAATGCAGACTTTATACATACCTTTAACTAATGTTGTAGTTACGCTAAAGAATGTCACATAATATAAATGACTACTTACATTTTTTGATATGAAAACAGGAAACTTGGTTTCAATGATTCGCAGAAATTGAGATAAATCAGAATAACAGTTAACATAATTTATCCAGAGTATGAAATCGCGTCAACCGGTAAGAGGGGGATTTACAATTACAAGTGCAAGAATCGCGTCGTCCAATAGCACCGTCTCCCTATCCCGGCTGTACACAGTGCGTCTGACCACCTCCCTCACCGAGTTACCTCCCCTCCCGGCCATTCCTCCTTAATGACCTGCCGGGGATGTATATTCCATTATCCGGTTACAAATACAACACGTAACAATCTTATAACCAATCGGTTCCATACTGGTTTTAATTATCCCCTTTCGTTAATTACCGTCTATGCACGCGCCAGACACCAGCATCCCTGCTGGTCAACGCGCATAATTGGGTGACGATCGTCTCATCAGGGGAGGTGATCTGCTGGACTCGCAATAATTAATTACATGCGAATTAACTAGGGTAGCATGATGAGTATTAGGCCCCGCAGTTCTCACACATGGTATACGTGTGTGTTATTCTAGATAAATATTTTCGTATAGACTTCACAGGAATTAATTGCCAACATGTATGATAACAGTGGTGATGGGGTCTCAAGGTCACTCCGGGGATACTGAAGGTCGGGACACTCCATCCGGCCACAATGTTTGAACCCAGTAAAATGTAGACCATGTAAAGAGAGGGATAGAACAATGGTCCTAAAGTGAGGTTACGGGGACAGAAGATTCCATTGTCTTTTAAGTGGTTACAATGCCAAAAATGTATTGTTTGACATCAAAATGCATAAAACAATTTGTTTGTTTGTTTGTTTGTTTAGGTTTAAAGGCTAATCGACGGCTGTGATTATGGTGTATCATTAACAAACATGGATGACGACGACAAAATAAGAAAAAAAATGTTTATTTTTAAAAGAAGAAAACAAAATCCGGGGTATATAGATATATCTAATTAACACAAACAAAAGAAATCAAATAGAAATGCTAAACTCATCCTTATAATAATCCCCAATAACGCCTAAAGTTTCTGTCACTGTCAAATATAGAGACGGACCATGTAGAATTTTTACGGGGTGTAATTTGAATTCATCAGCTTTTAATTCTTTAAGATAAAAACGAGAAACTGACACTTTTGGATTGTAGCAATAGCGTTAAGTATGCTCAGTAACTTTCGTCATTGTATAAAACTATAAAACAGCATATTCTTGTTTTCTGACTATTATAATTATCATTTTTCTGAGACGCGGTACACTTTTAAACGAATGAAAAGCAGAACATTCCTGGCAGATCTACATATACTCCTCGTCCCATCTTGTGCCGTATCCGTACAAAATGTGTATTTTAATATTTTATTCAATGTTTGTGTAAGTCATTTTTTTACATGAACGTAGATATATAATGATTTACATAATTCAGTGTGTGACGTGTATAATCACCGTAAAACAACAATCAAATCTCAGGGACCTGTGACTTTGTTACATTCAAAGTGTTCACCTAGACTGTAGGCATTCTCAGGTCCCGATGCTCAGACTTTTCCTTTTTTTTCTTTGTTGTTGTTGTTGTCGTCGTTGTTGTTATTGTTGTTGTTGTTGTTGTTGTTGTCTTTGCTTTGCAATCATCATCATCATCATCATCATTATCATCATTGCATCGTCATCGCCATCGTCGTCGTCGTCGTCATCATCATCTATACTTCTTCACTTTAACTATTTGGCATTGCGACGGTGAGTAATAGATAGAAGTCAAGCCTTTACATTAAAACTCGAGATCAAAACATACATGCATGTACTTCTAGATTATGTACCATATCGAGTCTAATAAGAATTGACCGAGGCACACAGTCCCTGTCTGAAACGTATATTACATTACTTGGCGCAAATTTATGATATTTGGCATAAAGCGTCCTCGAATTAATCCTGACAAAGTTCGTAACAGGAAATGACCTTGACCTAAATTCACGACCACAGAGGTCATATTTGTTACAACACTAAAACAATGTCTACTGAACGACAGATTCACGTTATTCTACGATTATTATAAAAGAGAGATGAGTAACCCTGTATAACAAACAGGTCCAGGGTCAAGAAAACGGGTATTAATTTTAGACACACCGCAAAGATCTAAATCAATTCCGAAAGTCATGTTAATACAATCTTTAACCAATCGAATCTCAACTCCGTGAGCTGTATTTTTGAGTTGTATCAACATGTGAGCGATACAGGCCCATGAGACCACTTATTTTGTCACTCATGTGGGAACCTTTTATCATACATATTGCGGATGCATACGTTGTGTATTATCTAACGCTAGTTGACAGTTTAAATGTATTGTATGTATCCTCGGTGTCAAAAGTTAGTGGTTACTGACAAAATCAGAATAGCGCCAAGATCTTATAATACCGCTCACGTGATATTAAATGGTTTTCGTGGTATTGTTTGTTTTTTGGTGGTTTTTTTGTTTCTTCTTTTTGTTGTCCCCCCCCCCCCCCCCCCCCCCCCCCTTCTTTTTTAAAAACTGTTTTCGTGTGATTCTTGAATTTTTCAGTGGATATATTTATATATTTTAATGTTTAGCACAAACTAATATCTAAATAAAAACAGTAAATGAAATGGCTAATTTTACTTACGATGAAACAAAAATAACTTTTCTTTTAATTATTTTATTATTTACTCGACACTTGACTTAAACGCCAAACTTGCGACTGCTTTTGTGATAGATGTTTTTCTTACTTATCCCTTCATGACAGATCAACAAACATCGAGAATATCAAGAGGAATGACATGCTGTTTTCATTAATGCTCAAGGTCCTTCCAGTTGTCAGTTCATTATTTATGTACAACCTCCGTCACACCCTATGGGCGTGGTCTGATGTTCCTCCCAGGGGTCTGGTCCCTCCTTGTCAAAGAACACAAATTACTCCAATGTCCAATCAGTCATGGGGTATTCCTTTATGTTACCATAAGTCGGGTGTGACGTCACGAGATCTCCATAGGAAGACGTCCCGTGTTACCATGTTAAGACGATCTCGCGTTCTTGGTAAGTTACCCCGGATCCCACTGCCTGGCGCAACTCTGAGACTATAATAGAGCGCGCTCCACTTCATCGTTAGTTGACGTCTAGAAACCAAGGTGTGTGGAACGTACATCGATAGGACTTGTCTTTTTTCTAAGGTAAGTTCACTACCCAAGGTCGTCATATTGGGGATTTAGCTCATCATACAGTTTTACGTTTTGGAATTTCGACGGTCAGCATCATATTTATCGTGCCGGAGTTTCCTCTTCTATTCCCGTCTCAGTTTGCATGCTGCCTTGTCGTGGTGAGAAACACCTTCCGTAGTGAACGACATCTCTGACTGGAATTGTTCAGCAATAGAGAGTATTCGCTGGATTTTGTTATATATACATGTGATGTATTCCATCATGTTTTGAAGCCTGGACTCTCATCAAATCATTATTCTTAGATTGGATTGCTATATAACGTAAAATCATTTGTCCACTAATCATTGTCTCGAAGATTAGTTGTGTTAATTGTGGTTGGTAATATTGCCGTCATTTCCCCAATATAGCCTTGAATATTCTGTTTCCCTAACTGAATCTGGTAATGCGTTGATGCTTACAAATGAAAAATTTCAATTGTACCTGTGATTCTTGTTAACTTGATCATAATCTAGAGTTTCGGTACTTCATATATTTAACATTGTGAGTAACATTGTGAGTAACTCATATTTTCATTTAATTGGTAAAAATTGTTTAAGATTTCTATTTGACAAGTGTCTGCTGAAGTTGAAATTATATGACGATTGCTTTTTTAAATGAATAATTTAGATGTACAGCCGAGTCAGCCGCTAACTGTATGAGTATTATTGTAATAAACTCTCATTAATGTTTTATCATGTAAGTGTATGACGTTTGCAGAGTATTGAGCTATCTTAACAGAAAACAAATTAGAAATTGTGTAGTATCAACTGGTGCACGTGCTCGTCCTTACGCACGCGGCCACATGTAGATACTTAGCTGATGTATGCTTATTCGAAATTGGCGAGATAGGTAGGCGGCTCACCAACAACGAAACGAATCACATTAACGGTGCATGTTATGTTATAAATTACGCAATTCATTATAATTAGAGTGATCTCCCGTGAAAGCGTTTTACCTATTACTATAAGTCGGCGTAATTTCCAATACATTCATCAATTAATATATTGTAGAAGTTATAGCTAATATAAATATTGTATAATATACGTTTTATGCCAAGAACTCTTCTGAAAGGGAGGTAACAGTAGTATGTATACTTATGCTCCTTTAATTCAAAGAAGCCAAGTGACTTAAACAATTTTATTGTACATCTAGTATGCCAAAATATATTAGAGTAATATATGCAGAAGTCATTTAGAAATATTAAAAGCATACTTCGAGCTAGAAACAAATACAGTTGTAAAATTATATAAACATCTAAATCATTTAATCTTAGTACGCTTCAGACAAATTAAGCTGGATATGCGTTGGAAGTTTTGTCACTAGCATTAAAAATGTGTTACTGGCGGTTTCTACTGAGATGTTGAAAAAAGTATTGAAGAGGTTTCCCTCGTGGCTCATTCGGAGGTGTCGGGAAAGTATTTAAGACATGGAAAAGGAGATCGCTCTTAAGTGCAAAACTGAACAATGTTTAAGAAGTCAGGTTTAAATATTACTAGTATGAGCACATGAATCTGTGAATTTAGGTTTTTAAAATTTCTGGAACGAAAACGATAATGGAGTCAGAACTGAGCCGTTATATTCTACGCGTACAAGGTACAATATTGGAATCTTGGAAATCAAATATCGATTTCCAAATCAAAGTGGTATGATACATGTACCAAATGTATACATCGGTAATGTCTCCCTCTCCCCCATGCCGTCATAATTACCGCCTGTTGCAATTAACATCGGATTCCTGTGACGTAACAGATTTCGTCATCTAATTAGTCACATGATCGGAACACTATCGGATTTCATTGGATGGTAATCATTGCAGTACTGGTCCAATTAACCCAAGTAACAAATGGCCAGAGCAAATGTCGTCAGCGCTGTGTTGCGAGCTGTAAATTGTAAACATTTATTCAGGATCTATACGGACAGCTTTTAATTTGTAATTGTATAAATACTAGCAGAAACCAGTGTTATATATCACATACATAGTTTCTTTTTCTTTTAGAATATTTTATTTAAAATTTCATATTATTTATTATTATTATATTATTTTATTTTAAGATAGATTGCATTCAAAGTCAGGTCATGAGTATAGGTTTTTCGCAAATGTTATTCTGTTGTTGGTTTTTTTCCCAGTCACACGCTTTATTTAAATCGGCATCGCAAGGTAACAAAACGGTTTTATTCAGAAGAAAAAATATCAATATTTCAACAGATACTGGAAGTGAAACCATTAGAATTGTCCTAGTCAGTCTCTGCGAATGTCATTAGTTCAAAGATGTGATCTCAAGTCGTTATTTGTTCTAGCAGACGCCCCCACGCCCTCGTCTCGCTGTACCCTCTGTGCCCACGCTACGCCTTCATCCTCACCCCCTCACACAGAGAATTCCCTCCGGGTCAAAGTCACGATTGCGTACACATGTGTGTCAAACTACACGGGTCTATTTATAGATTATATCGTGTATTGGTGATATCACAAGAAATAGTACTGTAGCTATTGACGGTGACTTAATGAGAATAAGGAATGGGAATGATGCTGGTATTCAATTAGATATGTAACTTATAGCACAGTCACGTCTATTGTATATCGTGAAAGGCTTTGTCAGGTTAAATCTTCAGATCACAAAGGTACATCATATCAATCCCGAGACGTCATAATTTTTAATTTGCTTCTGTCACAAGAAGTATTTCGATACAGATAAGATATCATTATGTAAACGTCAAAAAATCTTTAGATGGTCTATTAAAAAAGACCATTCTGGATATTAAAATTTTTCCGATTAAATTCCTCCCGTTAATGTGTGTATTACGATAGATTTTTATTCCGATAAATTTATACTATAGCCTTTTTACATACCATCTCTATATAACAATAACCTCTCTATTTAGGTCATCTGTTTCAATTCCCAGCCTCCCAACCAACTCTCTGCTCCTTTGATTGGACAGATTTTACTGTAACCGAAAAGACATAGTTTAAACTTTATTGAAAACACAAATCACAACCTAATGATATTCACCAATAAATAAAATGAAATGAGAAATGCAATATATATATTATTGTCACAACTGGAACTAACCTAATTAAAATTACCTGTATCATACCTGCACAAAATCATTGTGTGTGTCACAACCTCGTTTGCATGTCTCAAAACAGAAAAAAAATGTTCAAAGCATAAAAATGGAGGAGATTCTCAATGCGCTAAATACTTTAACAAAGGAAGAATATCTTACCGTTCCTTTGAAGGAAAGGCTACCTGCGCTAGGTTTAGTGTAGGATTTGATGCTCGTTTATTCCCTAAAGCGTTTAATTCTTAAACGTTTTTAATTACTCCTTATCGTGGAAATCTAGGTCAAACGAGCTTGTCACGGTAGGATCACGTGTTGTAACCATGATGCTGTTTCCATGACGACATTCGTAAAAATCTAATAATAGTAAGATTTCGTTATTCCGGTTTTTTTAACAGCTTGTGGGACTCACTATTCCGGGTTTTTAATCAATAAGACTGTATATACAGGTGTATGGCGTGACACAGAGACAATTGGATGGTAAGCAAAGTGAAAGTGATATAAGATGGTTAGGATTTAGATAGCACAGGTATTAGATAATTCGGGAAATAGAGGATTTAATGTGGATCAGATAAAGAATGATAATTAGGTGGTTAGAATATAGTGAGTATTGGATGGTTAGGTAATAGTGAACATTAGGTGGTTAGGTAATAGTGAACATTAGGTGGTTAGGTAATAGTGAACATTGGGTGGTTAGGTAATAGTGAACATTAGGTGGTTAGGTAATAGTGAGCATTAGGTGGTTAGGTAATAGTGAACATTAGGTGGTTAGGTAATAGTGAACATTAGGTGGTTAGGTAATAGTGAACATTAGGTGGTTAGGTAATAGTGAACATTATGTGGTTAGGTAATAGTGAACATTAGGTGGTTAGGTAATAGTGAACATTAGGTGCTTAAGAAATAGTGAGTAATATGTGATTAGGAAATAGTGAGAATTAGATGGTTAGGAAATAGTGAGTAGACATCTAAGGTTTTGGGAAACAGAGATTGAACATGAATTTTAATCGCCGAGGAAGCATTAGATAGCTAGGTAATGATGGGTTTAAGCGGTTAGAAAATAATGATGGTGAGTTAAACAGATAGGAAATAGATACATTGTAGTATTACATAATTAGGGATGGTGGGTTTTAAACAATTAGGGATGGCGGGTTTTAAACAATTAGGGATGGTGGGTTTTAAACAATTAGGGATGGTGGGTTTTAAACAATTAGGGATGGTGGGTTTTAAACAAATAGGGACGGTGGGTTTTAAACAATTAGGGATGGTGGGTTTTAAACAAATAGGGACGGTGGGTTTTAAACAATTAGGGATGGTGGGTTTTAAACAATTAGGGACGGTGGGTTTTAAACAATTAGGGATGGTGGGTTTTAAACAATTAGGGACGGTGGGTTTTAAACAATTAGGGACGGTGGGTTTTAAACAATTAGGGATGGTGGGTTTTAAGCAGAGAAAGCATTACATAATTAGGGAATTATTAGCTTTAGCGATTAGGAAACTGAAACCACAAGACAGGGAAATCGGAAAACTATGAGATGGTTATGAAATAGGAGGTATTTGGCAGGTTTCTTCAATTGTAGCTTACGGATTCAGAGAGGACACTGTTAGCTTATTACGCCATTTTGAATACAATATAAGCGCTAAGGCGAAGAAAAAACTCAACATTATCAGATTCAATGACAAATATTCTTGAAAATTACATGCATTGTATGTTACTAATGTGTACAAGCTTTGTGTTAAGCTGTACATTGACATGTGTGTGCGCTAATGCTACTTTTATCTATGGGTCACGTGTTTAGCTATCTAAAACGATTTGGGCACATTGATACATTTTGTAAGTGGAGTTTCACCGATCAATATGCCAGTAGGTCAACTCTTTGCGGAGACTTTAAATATAATCACCTTTACTTTAACTCAATACGGAACAGGTTTTCCCTATATCTGTAATGGTGTAAGATCTCAAGTTTCCGTAATTCGATAACACTGTGAAAATCTTATTAATTGGAACTTCGGTACTCTGAAAACAATTCTTCTTTCGGACTATATTACAATTCCCATGACATAGTGAGGTTCAACTATAAGGACAAATTTGTCCCTTGACACACCGCGGCAACCATCACCGAGAACGGCACACGAAGAGCTGTGCTGGCTTACCGTTCGGCTCATACAATGGCAAACGCACGGGAATGCTCCCTGTCAAATCACTGAAATGAAATTTGGATCCGATTAGAATATAACCGACAGCTACTTTAAGCATAACAGCCTGGAATTGGACTGATTGAGTTATAGCTGATGAGTTCGGGTTCTCATTCTTGTATATTGGAAGCCGGTTGCCTGTAACACTCCTATACATTATTAAGAAATTGTCCGCGTTGCCACTACAACTGGGGTCTCGCGGCCGCCGCAGCGAGATGTTTCTGTTATTGTAGAAAGAATGACAGATACATTTTTTTCCGAAAATAGAACATTTCGCGTGACATTTTCCCTTGATTCCAGCTAAACTTTGTCTTTAATCGCGTATATTGTCTCACCAAACACTGGTCATTGAGCATGTCAAAGCTGGTGTTGATCTGTAGCAATCATCACAGCTTGTTGTATTTGTAACGAAATTCAACGGTTTTCCTGTGAATTTTACTTTTTTGTAAAATTTTATGGTTCCTGCTTTGATAAATCTGCTATAAATAACATGCAACTTGTGTCAGCAATCTTGTAAAGCAGTTGCTCTCGATTACTGTTCATTTTCATTGTCCTTTTTGTTTATCGGTTATTGCCTTGAAGCTTTTTCCTTTTTGTAGACCCGTTATTGCCTTGATGTTTTGTCCCTTTTCAATCCGTCATTTCCGACATACACATAGTCAATGTTATGGTAGACTGACCTGTGTAAAGTATTGCTTCGGAAAATCATTGTTTTCTTTCGTGTATAAACAATTTTCTGGAAGTCTGTTACCCAATTCTTGTGTCCACAATTCTCTGGTAGCCTGTTACCCAATCCTTGTGTCCACAATTCTCTGGTAGCCTGTTACCAATTCTTGTGTCCACAATTCTCTGGTAGCCTGTTACCCAATCCTTGTGTCCACAATTCTCTGGTAGCCTGTTACCAATCCTTGTGTCCACAATTCTTTGGTAGCCTGTTACCAATTCTTTTGTCCATAATTCTCTGGTAGCCTGTTACCAATTCTTTTGTCCATAATTCTCTGGTAGCCTGTTACCAATCCTTGTGTCCACAATTCTTTGGTAGCCTGTTACCAATTCTTTTGTCCATAATTCTCTGGTAGCCTGTTACCCAATCCTTGTGTCCACAATTCTCTGGTAGCCTGTTACCAATCCTTGTGTCCACAATTCTCTGGTAGCCTGTTACCCATTTCTGGTATCAACAATTCTTTTGATGTTGAATGATATCGTTCAATTGTAAGAAAATATTGGACTGATTAACTATCAACTCAATGGGGATATCCTATTTTCTTTTGTTTGTGATATATATTTTCAAATTAAAACTGGTTTTGATGAATTGCTCAGATGCAAACTATGTTCGGCTGTCACATGAAAAAATTATTTCGGCATACCTAATTTAGGAAACTTTAGTTTTCCCCATGTTTATGGCGGCAATGCTCTTATATGAAATTGTTAATTTGATATCAATTTTCACTTGCTTAATAATTCATCAAAACATCAGCTGAAACTAGATTATCGATGACACTTTAAATATGAAATGTTTCCAAAAAATCAAATATAACATTTTTTCTCCTAACTATTGATCCGGATTTAGCCGTGACCTCCAGTTTCAATTTTAGTATGAACATTCTGTGCTGGCGGGGACACGTGACCGTTTTGACAGTAAACACTGTCGTTATGTTTGTACTTGAGTGACTACAGTTCATTAAGATGGCCGACCCTCGGTGTGCGCTTTATGTTATCCTCGCTATTAGTAGAGCCATAATCTTTTACCTCGTTTTTAGCAAGGTTTCAGAATATCCGCACAAGGTGAGAAGTAACTTGCATTTATTAGGCAAGCTTGCTAGCGTTATGACCGGAGAATGAGACGAATGGGGCGCCGACAGGTTTTACAGCGAGAAAGTGTCAGTAGAATTATCTCTACATATAAATATTAGTTACAGTAGTGGTGGTGTAAAGCTAAAAAAAAAATACTGGAGAGCTCCTAAATAGGTAATGTAATATCCGTTCAGCTTCCAGGCGTTTGGTTTTCAAAACTGATTGATGGCAAAAGCTTGAAATAATAGTGATATCCCCTGGTGGCCCCTGAATGTGGCAGTTCGGATATACTGATTGGATGTTAAATTCTAGAATATGTTCGCACTTCTACTTGTCATCACTGCTTAATTTGGCTTTGCCCAAAATTTCGGTCAGAACGAAGGTTATTAATGAGAGCTAACATTAAATAGTAATGAGAAGAATGAATGGATGTTGTTTGGGAATGAGAGACAACGATAATCTCAGAAGAAGATAATACACAGTTATTTCGGTACTGGACATTAATATTAGATGTTGGAAAGATCAATAAATGTACATGGTTATTTGAAAAGCGAAAATGTATCAGATCAATATTGAATTACATAATCAATCGTATTCCCGGATTTAGCCATTTTGTATGTTAGTATCTCCGCCACCGGAAGCCGATATCCAATATTGTAAATTATGCAAATCCAAAATTGTAAATTATAAAATTTATTGAATTATGGTATTTCGCACCTAACCATCCATATTTTGGCCTTTCCTTTGACCTACTTTGTGTGTTTTGGTCGCCTCCTTTGGCATCTCGCTGACAAGTCCTTGGAAGGACGAAACATTGATTTTGGCTCTACTGCATCTAACTCTGATTTGTCCTTTGTTCATTCCTTCATGACATCATCGGCTTATCTTACGCTCCTTCATAGCAAATCCCTAAAACCATATGTATATCTTTAAGTACATGGCTTTCAGAATAATTCCTTTCAAGACGAAATATTACTCTCCCTTTTTTGAAATCGAATTTCCAATATTCATATATAATTCTCAAAACTTTGTACTTATCTACAGTATACCGTGGGTCTGATGTTTTCGTAAATCTTAATGCTTATGTATATACATTTATATTTCATAAACCATTTTAATGTTGTATACGAAAATATGCTAGCAAACCAGAATAGGATCAACGATATTCATACCAGTTTTGTACTATCTCTCACGGAAGGTCGAGGAAAGTATAAAATAACAGCTAGCATGTTTGCGATAATACATCTATGATATTAAATGCTGTCTTTGACTCATATGCGATGGAAATATGTACCAATGGGTTATATTAGCACGAACAATGTAGGATCCCAATACATCAAATATGTCTTTCTAAATACAAAATCAGTTGGAATTTACTTTATCGAATGCGGATTTTACTTTTGTACTCACTGACCTACTCACAGTCCCGCGAGTACCTTAGCCGGGCTATGTGGCTGGGGGAAGTAGCATGTTACAGTAAAGTATGGTTATAACATAACATTTCTGGTGGAAAGATCAAGTATGGAACATCTACGTTTTCTGATTGTCATGCAGTAGATGGCGTTTGTTGTGAAGTATTATTAACCATGACGGTGTATCGTGAATTTTACTTAAATCTCGTAATTTAAATATTTCTTGTCATGTTAAGAGTAAACAATTTAGATAAACAAACCGGCGAAACCGCGGAATATTAAAGGTATAACACATTTTCAAATCTGTTCAAAAGCATTAATATCATCACTGTTAGCTTAAATAAGACGTTAATATGATGTTTAAGTTCCCGGCCACGTGATGCGTTTCGGCTAATCACAGGCACTGTTATCAGTACGAGGTCTAATAATATATTGTAAATGTATTTACTCTCACTCTCTCTTTATATATCTTTAAAACTACGTTTTACGTACAATTGTATACAATTTTGTATTGTCAGGGGTTTTTTTGACTGTAAGTACGCGTGAACTCTCGTTTCACCCTTGTCCTATAATCATAACACATGTATTGTGTTTGTATAGCAATACGAGAAATGAACACAGATGTATCGGGAGGGTCGAAGTATGGGACAGTATGGGGTAGTATATACTGTATCACACACTTCTGTAGGTAATTATAAGAGTGCTCTACATCGGTAACCCGTTCATACAACAGACAAGGCTATAGCACCCGTCTGTCATCCTCATACACAAGATCTTGTATTCCTGCTCCTTAACCTTTTTTGGGCACTGGGTCGGCATCGACACAGCTGTTTTGTATCATCAGGGAGGGGGAGCTCCTTAGCATTCCGAAAAATGGGACAGCCACTTAGGCACGCTCTGTGATTGGTTACAAGGCACGCGCGGTCGTCATAAAGCACGTGGTGTATATCTTTGTCTATTGATCCAGCATGTTGGTAAGGTTCTCTTTCATCCTCCTCTCACCTATGAGGTGTATAACCTTGGAGAGTGGGACCTGCTTGTGAAGGCCACCGGAAAAGTTCACAGAGGGCTAGTATATAGCCGACGAATGATTGTCCGTCACAGTGCCTGTGTGATCAGGTTCTGACAAACTCTTGTAACGATTATGACAATAAAGAGCGTATTCATGACACAGATTGTTAGCCTCCGTCTACAAGTCAGAACGCTAATAGGCGTAGTAAGTTAGTAACTGTTTAACAAGTATCGCAATACGCTAATGCATGTACTTACTACTTAGCCTTCTGATTCAGAGCGACTGTTTCAGATATAACTGTTGCAAGAAAGGCATCCCTTTCTATTTTTCTGAGCGTAATGATTTAAAACGATTGCAAACATTCTACATTGTGGGACGTTCAAATCAAAAACATATACCCCAATATACGTATATATATATATGCTTTTTAAATAAAATAACATTGACTTGAGTTGAGCATTTCGTTTTTTCACGAAAAAATATATGATATACATTGTGATCTTAGTTTAAAAGTTTTAAGTCAATGTTTAAGTGAATGGAAAGATATGTATGCAGTATTTTCAGCATGTCGCACAAACCGACCTAATGCTGCAGAAGCTGACTTGTAAACATTTCCAGCAGGTACACGTATACATGAAGAAAATCGCACACAATTCTTTGATATTGTTTGTTAAGTTTTAACGTAAGGAACATTTAAAGGAACCATTGACTTTCCCAAGTCCTACAGCTTTGACAAGATAACAGTTCTCCTCCCTTTGTTTCGGGCAGTCGGCCTCAATATCCTGCTTTGCAAATAACATCTTCTAATATCTAAAACAATATTTTTGCGACTCTAAGGATGGGTTTAGGCACGAAATTTTTTTTTTTTTTTTTTTTATATATAAATAGACGCCACGTTCTAACAAGATATGCAGGATTGTCCCGGTGTTATTTGTTTAATAACATTTTAGTATGTGCATCTTTTAAAAAAAAAAAGTAACAAAATTAGAAACAATTAAGCTCTACTTACAACTTTATGAAATTATTAACATAAAGCTTTTCCCGCGCGGTCAATATAACCAATTAATGACCTTTTCCCGCGCGGTCAATATAACCAATTAATGACCTTTTCCCGCGCGGTCAATATAACCAATTAATGACCTTTTCCCGCGCGGTCAATATAACCAATTAATGACCTTTTCCCGCGCGGTCAATATAACCAATTAATGACCTTTTCCCGCGCGGTTAATATAACCAATTAATGACCTTTTCCCGCGCGGTCAATATAACCAATTAATGACCTTTTCCCGCGCGGTCAATATAACCAATTAATGACCTTTTAACTAATGGATATACACCCGATTCCCAAAACGCTTTTTGTCTTCATATCAGATGACTGACGTTACCTAGATCAGGCCATCCTAATCACCAATACGGTAATGATTAAGGACATACTACCACGAGCTCTGGTAAAATGAGGTGTATAAATATTTACCCAACACCGCCACTAATCACTTAAGTGTTCATGACACGTTGATGGACTGTCCGCCATCTTGGTTCCACATTGGTATTTTTTCGTGGGATAAAACAAAGGAAAGATAATTGTTTTATTAACATGAGTTAATGGTATAACCGTAGTTTACACATGGTGGGTTTTACTCTACTGACGCGTAAACACACGTGTGCGCCTCGTGTCGACCTCGCCAAGTAATCCTGACAATGTCAAGGTTAAGATGGTTGTGGGATGTGCACGCGAAATAAAAACGGAATGTCACATAGAGAATATAGCTGAAACATGTATGTATAGAACTACCATGTTTCGGCTGACAGGCAGCATGTAGGTAGTCATTAGAGAACACATATGTTAAGGTTCTTAGTTACGATCATCACCTAATAAACGTGATGATCAGGGATGGGGTCGCCATGTTTCTGCCTCGTAAGTTAATGTAATAATGCCAACATACGGCAAAATGCCATTTCCCAAGCTAGCTATGGGTTACGACAGATAGGTTCAGGTGCACCGAACACAATGTATTTGAATAACAATTAACACATCGGAGTAATTTGTGTTCAATCATTAAAACACGTGCTAATGGTTTAAACACTACAGTTACAATCAATATTTTGAAACACTGTCGTTACATTTAATACGTTGTTCTGACTCGTGATAATGATTGATTGGATTATAGTAATTGATGTTAAAATGCTTAAAACACTGCTGTTGGTTACTTAAGTGTTTCAAATACCGTTACAATTTTTTTCCTGTTTGTAGCATTTCGTATACTACCGAGCTTGTAACCGATTTCTCAACTCCAGCATTATTTATACTCCTGAGCTTGTAACCAATTTCTTAACTCCAGCATTATTTATACTCCCGAGCTTGTAACCAATTTCTTAACTCTACTCTTTGTATGACGGGTGCGATCGAAGAATCATAAGACATTTACCCTGTCGGAGCTCCTTAATATATCCCCCTTGTACGTTTCCAGAGGTCGCCATACAAATCTGCATCTGTGTTTACATTTCCCCTCATTTAACTACCGTCATTAAATGACCTGACCTGCTGGTTGGACATTAAGTAATGCTCAACCAAACCCGAACCTCATTTACTCGATTTTAAGTTTGAATTTGGTTTCTTTATTATGTCGGTATTCTTTGGGGTTTAAGAAATGAACTACAGCTGTAGATGTTGGCCTTCTAACATGGAACTGTTGCTGATAATCAATTTCCAATGCTCTCAGCAGGACTATGCTCTGAAATCCCCAATGCATTGTTTATTTTACAATACATTGATCGAAAAATGGATAATAAAACTATTTAATATTGATCAACAAGTTGAATTGAATGAGTAACATGTAATTTGGATTCTTAAAACGTCCATTTACCTGAGACGTGATATTGTTATACCGACTTCAGCTCTTTACGGATTATCAGTAACCCAACGAAGTTTAAAATAGACCAGGTTTGCAAATATTGTTCACTAATTTGAATAGTATTTAAAAAATAATGGTTCCGTATACCATGTACGGTTACAAACCAACCAATAATTTTGTGCTTATCCATCATCAAAGTTTCTCTCTATAACAAAATACTACGGAGCCCGAATAGGCGTGTCTAAGCATGTCGGAATATTGGGAAAAAAATATGTTTTTAATATAAATGGAACCAGGACTCGTCGACTTTTTAAAGGAAATATTAACATTTTGATTTATAGATTTTGAAAAATAGCAATGTTCGATTTCGTTTCATTAAGCTATATCTAGGCAATATCGACAGCCTATAAGTGCTGTTGAATATCTCAAAACGTGAAATAAAATTCAAAATTACTATTGGGTGGTCGGGTAACACTGCGGTTACACACTCGTCTTTCACCTGCGTGACTGGGGTTCGAATCAGACGTGAAAAGGTATGGGTAACCTTGGTCGACGAAGTGAGTTTACACCAAGTGCTCCTGTTTCCACCAATAGTAAGACCCCTCACCTCACAAGCTGTTCTCCGGACTAACAAATATTATTGATATACATGTAACATGTTTTACAATTGTTGAAAATAAAAATAGTTACATTTTTATTTTTTATTTTTTTTTTATACTTACAGAACTCGCACACCTGTAAACATGACTGATTTCCTGATAGCCAAATGGAGTATCTGGTACAAGTCCCTGGACGTCAACCATGACGGCAAAATCTCCATCGAGGATGTGGAGGAATCCCGCAACAAGTTCACCGATCTTCACAAACTCGTCGGAGACAAGTGCAGTGGTGTGAAAGTCGATATGGAAAAATGGTGGAATACTTACATCTTCCCCGAAAAGGGCGCTGAAATTTCCGAAGACCAATTTTTGGAACTTTTGGGAAAACAATACTCAGATGACAAAGAGGCTTTCGTGAAAAAAATGACCGATTGTTTCAACTCCATCTTTGACGTCATTGACACAAATAAAGACAGGTCGATCGATTTGAATGAATTCATCTATGCTTTCGCGGCCTTTGGTCACGAAAACGAGGGGGTAGTCAAGAAAGCATTCGCTCTTTTCAAGCCAACAGAGGATACCGTACCGCTTCGCACCGTCGTCGACGCCTGGATTTCCTTCGTAACATGCGAAGATGGAAGTAAGTGCGACATTATCAAAACTGCCTTTGAAAGTTAATTAAGGTGATACTTAACTGATTTTTAAAAACAATGAAAACCCAAATTGTAAAAAGGACAAAATCTGTTTACCTCTGTGCAAGGTCCCTGTTCGAGTTCATGAGGACAACAAAGTCCGGAAACTTGTTTGGATGGATACCGTCTGTCCGACAGCGGTTTATCATACTGTAGGGACTTCCGGTCTGGATAGGATCACTTCCGGTTCAGTCAATACACACCAAGGATCGCTCCTATATGACAATACGAGGTGTCGATCGACTAAACGGTTGACTATACGAACACGTCAACTGAAGAGTTCCATGGAACATTAAACATCAGGGAGATTTTTTTTACTATACACAAAGCGCGCTTTTGTAATATATGTGTTGCCATTTAATATTGTTGGACAACTTCATCAAACGATAACTTTGTTTTATAGATATATTAAGATATATTTATTTTACGTCAGGCAATCGACTCATGTTACTTTACTTATTTCCGTCTCATTCCCACAAACGCTTGATCCATACGTTGGTCCAATAAATGTTACTACCTAAAACAAGCGTTTTGTTTTCCTTTGAATACACGTACTTGGTACCATTTGACCGACTGATACTTGTTTTCTTTAAGCCCAAGATAAGCTTTGATAATTGTCTGCAAAGAAACATCATTAGCTTAGATCCACTGAGCTGTATGTTATAAATATGTTTTAGATTGAGAACATATGAGTGTACGATAGCACTAGACACTTTACCTTACAGATGTTTGACTTTTTGTCTAAAACAAACAGACATTTCACCTTGACCTATATCTATGGCTGTTGGCATGCAATAATCAAATTGGCTTAAAGTTTAACAATCTTCTACAAACCCAGATGGGCTCAAAACTTTACATACATTTAGAATCAGAACCAGCCTTGGTGTTGTTGAAAGCTTGGTTTAAGCGGATTGATGACGGTTTTTCGTCATTTCTTTAAGAATTAATGGTTACATCTCTTTGTTACCAGAAACATAATACATGTTTCTGTTGTTTTATACGGCTATAGACATTTAACAACAAATCTTAAAATATGGCACAGGTTCCAGGTCAGACGACATGTCGTACGGAAACACTAGCTGTTATTGATTATGTGTTGGAAGTATACTTTTACTTACCAAAGAGATGTGGAGAGTTTGGTAAACAAAATCGAATGCGATTTAAAATCATAATAGCACATGAAAACCCGGAGAAAAATGGCGGGATTTAATGGGTATACAGGACAGCACTCGTGTACAAAATACATATTTACTAGACTGGATGACAATTATTGTCTATGGATGGTAGCAATGGCATTGACCTTATAAGCATGGGACATAAACTTGTTGTCGTGGTCATGATATTCCTAAAGGTATCAAGATAATCAAACTCTTTTTTTAGAAACCATTACTGCTATAATAAAAGGTCGACAAGCATGTAAAGATAACTTTATTGTTGTACATACCCTCTTCATTCCTTAGTATTATCACATATTTATGACAATTTAAACGTCTAAAGCGTACGCATCTAGTCTCATTTTCTCTATATACAAAACGTTATTGTGTAATAAAAAATAACTACATGTATATTTAATGTTATCTGTTTGTATAATTTTGAAGCTTCGGTCATTAGCCTTAAACTAAACTCTGACAGTTTAATTGTTCTCGACATGCAAAAACAAGTTTACGCTTATAAAAGTGCATGACTTATTAACCCCGCAAACACCGCGAAAGGAAATATTGTGAGAACATTAATAGGATTATAATGTTTTGCTTCATGATTGATATAATAGTACCCAGAATGCAATTTAGTACCCTGAATACCTTTGAGTACCCAGAAAGCCAAAAAGTTCCCAAAAATCGTGATGAATATCGTCTGAGATGATCATTAGATGCTTTTGAATATGATATGTTCTGTATCAACTAAAATCAATCATATCGATTATTAAAATAATAACTGAACTTCAATTTTGTATTTACTTAACAACAAATACAGTGTTGAAATAAATTGTAATTCTAACTCGAGGATGGAAATATTGACATGAAGATCCTTGAAAAAGAAAACCACGGGTTCCTGAAAGGTCAACACATCGTTACGAATGAAAGTATATAAAGGAAAGTTTTCATTTCTTGTGAGAAACGGCGATGTAGTATTTGGTTACGAAACTATTACCTCGTTAGGTACCAGATAGCTGATCGAGATATTTTGAGAATGGTTTAAGAACGTCAGAAAATATTTCCAGCAGTTATGATTCAAAAGACAATGACATCTATGTTAACAGCAATGTTAAAGCCCGCATTACATACAGGATTGAAAGACACGCAATATATAGTTCACCTTTCAACAAAAATCCGGAAACTTCTTTGGATGGATACCGTCTGTCCGACGGCGGTTTATCATACTGTAGGGACTTCCGGTCTGGATACGATCACTTCTGATTCAGTCATGACCACAAGATGAGGTGTCGATCGAGTCTGGTGAGAGCCCGCATTACATACAGGATTGAAAGACACAAAATATAGTTTCACCTTTCAACAAAAGTTGTTAGTTTGGTCCTCTAAAGTCAAAATAGATTAAACTGCACCATAGAGCTGATTTACCCGTCTAGGACACAGTGGTGCTAAGGGCCTTAAGTTGATAATATAGGACAATGGAAAGCAGAGAATCACTCATAAATAGCATAACACTGTTACTGACATGATGTAATGTCGCTTATCACATTTCATGGTATCATACACGTAGGCAGCAACCCGACGCAGTCTCGTTTTAAGAGTGAATGACCTTTCTCCTGTCATGGCGACTTCTCTTCTCTGTTACATAGCCTCGTTTTGAATTCTTATTGTCACTACCTGTCACTTTGAATCACATATCTGCTCTGTCCTAGCAACCACTTTGGTGTAGTCGAGACGGTTTTATGTGGCACAGTGCTATGAAAAGATCTTCATCAGATCAGACACACTGTGTCAGCCTTGCCCTTCTATGAAATGGTTGACAGTATTCTATCTGGCTATCAAGGTCACGAATCAAGCTATCGGGCAACTATTAGCAACTTTTTTTCATACTAGTTTTGCTATTCCGATATTTGCTCATTAAAATATCGACAACCGTATCCTACTTAAACAAATAGCTGTCTTTCTGTAGTCGAAAAAAAATATACACAGCTGTCAGCTGGCTCTCAGGAGTAGAAACAAATGTATGCAACCAATGAGCGATGCAGAAAAATAGAACATCAGTTATTTATTGCTATTTCCATTGTGGTGAATGAAGACAAAGTTATGGGAGTAATGTTTAAGTACACTTTCTTTTCGTCGATACAATATTGTCTCTACGTAACTAACTACATCCTCGATATAAACCTGACAGTTTCGATATCAGATATATTTGAAATTTGTTTTAATTTGATAAGGTATTGTTTTATGTCATATCAGTACAATAAGGCGATTTAAGGACGGTATCAGCGAATGGTCAGGCGTCTGACGGAAGGTTTTATAGTACCATCACACTGAAATATCATACCTGGATACGGCATCATGACCACATGCCTGATCACATGATACTGACGACAAGCGAACGTGTCCTTTAGAGCTAAACGTCAGTTACAGAAGAGGAAGTATCAATTTTAAAGACTTGGCCGTGTGTGTAAAGTGAGACAATGTCAGGGGAGACATTAGGAAGAATATTAAGTTGACATGTTACGAAGGAATGGAAAAAGAGATAAAAAAATCAGTTGCATCAAAAGAGGCCTGTAATGGAGCAGCATTACGCATACACACGATCGAGTGGTTAAAGGAGGAATACTGCATCAAATTCGCACCACAAACTTGTACATTGTATACTCACACCACATACATGTACATACTCACACCACATACATTATATATCCACACCACATACATTATATACTCACAACACATACATGTATATACTCACACCACATACACGTATATACTCACAACACATACATTATATACTCACACCACATACATTATATACTCACACCACATACATGTATATACTCACATCACATACATTATATACTCACACCACATACATTATATACTCACACCACATACATGTACATACTCACACCACATTCATGTATATACTCACACCACATACATTATATACTCACACCACATACATGTATATACTCACACCACATACATGTATATACTCATACCACATACACGTATATACTCACACCACATACATGTATATACTCACACCACATACATTATATTCCCACACCACATACATGTATATACTCACACCACATACATTATATACTCACACCACATACATGTATATACCCACACCACATACATGTATATACTCACACCACATACATGTATATACTCACACCACATACATGTATATACTCACACCACATACATGTATATACTCACACCACATACATGTATATACTCACACCACATACATGTATATACTTACACCACATACATGTATATACTCACACCACATACATGTATATACTCACACCACATACATGTATATACTCACACCACATACACGTATATACTCACACCACGTACATGTATATACTCACACCACATACATTATATACTCACACCACATACATGTATATACTCCCACCACATACGTGTACATACTTACACCACATACATGTATATACTCACACCACATACATTATATACTCACACCACATACATGTACATACTTACACCACATACATGTATATACTCACAACACATACATGTATATACTCACACCACATACATGTACATACTTACACTACATTCATGTATATACTCACAACACATACATGTATATACTCACACCACATACATGTATATACTCACACCACATACATGTATATACTCACACCACATACATTATATACTCACACCACATACATGTATATACTCACACCATATACATGTATATACTCACACCACATACATGTATATACTCACACCACATACACGAATACTCACACCACATACATTATATACTCACACCACATATATGTATATACTCACACCACATACATTATATACCCACACCACATACATGTATATACTCACACCACATACATGTATATACTCACACCACATATATGTATATACTCACACCACATACATTATATACCCACACCACATACATGTATATACTCACACCACATACATGTATATACTTACACCACATACATGTATATACTCACACCACATACATGTATATACTCACATCACATACATGTATATACTCACACCACATACACGTATACTCACATCACATACATGTATATACTCACACCACATACATTTACATACTCACACCACATACATGTATATACTCACACCACATACATGTATATACTCACATCACATACATTATATACTCACACCACATACATGTATATACTCACACCACATACATTATATACTAACATCACATACATGTGTATACTCACACCACATACATGTATATACTCACACCACATACATGTATATACCCACACCACATACATGTATATACTCACACCACTTACATTATATACTCACACCACATACATGTATATACTCACACCACATACATTATATACCAACACCACATACATGTATATACTCACACCACATATATTATATACTCACACCACATACATGTATATACTCACACCACATACACTATATACTCACACCACATACACGTATATACTCACACCACATATATGTATATACTCACACCACATACATGTATATACTCACATCACATACATGTATATACTCACACCACATACATTATATACTCACACCACATACATGTATATACTCACACCACATACATTATATACTCACACCACATACACGTATATACTCACACCACATACACGTATATACTCACACCACATACATGTATATACTCACACCACATACATTATATACCAACACCACATACATGTATATACTCATACCATATACATTATATACTCACACCACATACATTATATACTCACACCACATACATTATATACTCACACCACATACATGTATATACCCACACCACATACATGTATATACTCACACCACATACATTATATACTCACACCACATACATGTATATACTCACACCACATACATGTATATACCCACACCACATACATGTATATACTCACACCACATACATGTATATACTCACACACCACATACATTATATACTCACACCACATACATGTACATTATATACTCACACCACATACATGTATATACTCACACCACATACATGTATATACTCACACCACATACATGTACATTATATACTCACACCACATACATGTATATACTCACACCACATACATGTATATACTCACACACCACATACATTATATACTCACACCACATACATTATATACTCACACCAGATATATTATATACCCACACCACATACACGTATACTCACACCACATACATGTATATACTCACAACACTTACATGTATATACCCACACCACAAACATGTATATACTCACACCACATACATGTATATACTCACATCACATACATGTATATACTCACACCACATACATTATATACTCACACCACATACATGTATATACTCACATCACATACATGTATATACTCACACCACATACACGTATACTCACATCACATACATGTATATACTCACACCACATACATTTACATACTCACACCACATACATGTATATACTCACACCACATACATGTATATACTCACATCACATACATTATATACTCACACCACATACATGTATATACTCACACCACATACATTATATACTAACATCACATACATGTATATACTCACACCACATACATGTATATACTCACACCACCTACATGTATATACCCACACCACATACATGTAATACTCACACCACATACATTATATACTCACACCACATACATGTATATACTCACACCACATACATTATATACCAACACCACATACATGTATATACTCACACCACATATATTATATACTCACACCACATACATGTATATACTCACACCACATACACTATATACTCACACCACATACACGTATATACTCACACCACATATATGTATATACTCACACCACATACATGTATATACTCACATCACATACATGTATATACTCACACCACATACATTATATACTCACACCACATACATGTATATACTCACACCACATACATTATATACTCACACCACATACACGTATATACTCACACCACATACACGTATATACTCACACCACAT
Organism: Pecten maximus; assembly: GCF_902652985.1. Classification (NCBI taxonomy): domain Eukaryota; kingdom Metazoa; phylum Mollusca; class Bivalvia; order Pectinida; family Pectinidae; genus Pecten; species Pecten maximus. Next base: position 24,692,560 of record NC_047029.1, read on the forward strand.
ACATGTATATACTCACACCACATACATTATATACCAACACCACATACATGTATATACTCACACCATATACATTATATACTCACACCACATACATTATATGCTCACACCACATACATTATATACTCACACCACATACATGTATATACCCACACCACATACATGTATATACTCACACCACATACATTATATACTCACACCACATACATGTATATACTCACACCACATACATGTATATACCCACACCACATACATGTATATACTCACACCACATACATGTATATACTCACACACCACATACATGTATATACTCACACCACATACATGTATATACTCACACCACATACATGTACATTATATACTCACACCACATACATGTATATACTCACACCACATACATGTATATACTCACACACCACATACATTATATACTCACACCACATACATTATATACTCACACCAGATATATTATATACCCACACCACATACACGTATACTCACACCACATACATGTATATACTCACACCACATACATGTATATACTCACACCACATACATTATATACTCACACCACATACATGTATATACTCACATCACATACATGTATATACCCACACCACATACATGTATATACTCACACCACATACATGTTTATACCCACACCACATACATGTATATACCCACACCACATACACGTACAGTATATACTCACACCACATACATTATATACTCACACCACATACACGTACAGTATATACTCACACCACATACATGTATATACTCACACCACATACATGTATATACTCACACCACATACATGTACATTATATACTCACACCACATACACGTATATACTCACACCACATACATGTATATACTCGCACCACATACATTATATACCCACATCACATACATTATATACTCACACCACATACATGTATATACTCACACCACAAACATGTATATACTCACATCACATACATGTATATACTCACACCACATGCATGTATATACTCACATCACATACATTATATACTCACACCACATACATTATATACTCACACCATATACATGTATATACTCACATCACATACATGTATATACTCACATCACATACATGTATATACTTACACCACATACATTATATACTCACACCACATACATGTATATACTCACACCACAAACATGTATATACTCACATCACATACACGTATATACCCACACCACATGCACGTATATACTCACATCACATACACGTATATACTCACATCACATACACGTATACTCACACCACATACATGTATATACTCACACCACATACATGTATATACTCACACCACATACATGTATATACTCACACCACATACATGTATATACTCACATCACATACATTATATACTCACACCACATACATGTATATACTCACACCACATACATGTATATACTCACACCACATACATGTATATACTCACACCACATACATGTATATACTCACACCACATACATGTATATACTCACATCACATACATGTGTATACTCACACCACATACATGTATATACTCACACCACATACATGTATATACTCACACCACATACATGTACATACTTACACCACATACATGTATATCCTCACACCACATACATTATATACCCACACCACATATATGTATATACTCACACCACATACATGTATATACTCACACCGCATACATGTATATACCCACACCACAAACATGTATATACTCACACCACATACATGTATATACTTACACCACAAACATGTATATCCTCACACCACATACATTATATACCCACACCACATACATGTATATACTCACACCACATACATGTATATACTCACACCACATATATGTATATACTCACACCACATACATTATATACTCACACCACATACATGTATATACTCACACCACATACACGAATACTCACACCACATACATTATATACTCACACCACATATATGTATATACTCACACCACATACATTATATACCCACACCACATACATGTATATACTCACACCACATACATGTATATACTCACACCACATACATTATATACCAACACCACATACATGTATATACTCACACCACATACATTATATACTCACACCACATACATGTATATACCCACACCACAAACATGTATATACTCACACCACAAACATGTATATACTCACATCACATACATTATATACCCACACCACAAACATGTATATACTTACACCACATACATGTATATACTCACACCACATATATTATATACCCACACCACATACATGTATATACTCACACCACATACATGTATATACTCACACCACATACATGTATATACTCACATCACATACATGTATATACTCACACCACATACATGTATATACTCACATCACATACATTATATACCCACACCACATACATGTATATACTCACACCACATACATGTACATGTATATACTCACATCACATACATTATATACTCACACCACATACATGTATATACTCACACCACATACATGTATATACTCACACCACATACACGTATATACTCACACCACATACATGTATATACTCACACCACATACATGTATATACTCACACCACATACATGTATATACTCACACCACATACATGTATATACTCACATCACATACATGTATATACTCACACCACATACATGTAAATACTCACATCACATACATGTATATACTCACACCACATACATGTATATACTCACACCACATACATGTATATACTCACACCACATACATGTACATTATATACTCACACCACATACATGTATATACTCACACCACATACATGTATATACTCACACACCACATACATTATATACTCACACCACATACATTATATACTCACACCACATACATGTATATACCCACACCACATACATGTATGTACTCACACCACATACATGTACATTATATACTCACACCACATACATGTATATAACTCACCACCACATACATGTATATACTCACACACCACATACATTATATACTCACACCACATACATTATATACTCACACCAGATACATTATATACCCACACCACATACACGTATACTCACACCACATACATGTATATACTCACACCACATACATTATATACTCACACCACATAAATGTATATACTCACAACACTTACATGTATATACCCACACCACAAACATGTATATACTCACACCACATACATGTATATACTCACATCACATACATTATATACTCACACCACATACATTATATACTCACACCACATACATTATATACTCACACCACATACATGTATATACTCACACCACATACATGTATATACTCACACCACAAACATGTATATACTCACACCACATACATGTACATTATATACTCACAACACTTACATGTATATACCCACACCACAAACATGTATATACTCACACCACAAACATGTATATACTCACATCACATACATTATATACCCACACCACAAACATGTATATACTTACACCACATACATGTATATACTCACACCACATATATTATATACCCACACCACATACATGTATATACTCACACCACATACATGTATATACTCACACCACATACATGTATATACTCACACCACATACATGTATATACTCACACCACATACATGTATATACTCACACCACATACATGTACATGTATATACTCACATCACATACATTATATACTCACACCACATACATGTATATACTCACACCACATACATGTATATACTCACACCACATACACGTATATACTCACACCACATACATGTATATACTCACACCCACATACATGTATATACTCACACCACATACATGTATATACTCACACCACATACATGTATATACTCACATCACATACATGTATATACTCACACCACATACATGTATATACTCACATCACATACATGTATATACTCACACCACATACATGTATATACTCACACCACATACATGTACATTATATACTCACACCACATACATGTATATACTCACACCACATACATGTATATACTCACACACCACATACATTATATACTCACACCACATACATTATATACTCACACCACATACATGTATATACCCACACCACATACATGTATGTACTCACACCACATACATGTACATTATATACTCACACCACATACATGTATATACTCACACCACATACATGTATATACTCACACACCACATACATTATATACTCACACCACATACATTATATACTCACACCAGATACATTATATACCCACACCACATACACGTATACTCACACCACATACATGTATATACTCACACCACATACATTATATACTCACACCACATACATGTATATACTCACAACACTTACATGTATATACCCACACCACAAACATGTATATACTCACACCACATACATGTATATACTCACATCACATACATTATATACTCACACCACATACATTATATACTCACACCACATACATTATATACTCACACCACATACATGTATATACTCACACCACATATATTATATACCCACACCACATATATGTATATACTCACACCACAAACATGTATATACTCACACCACATACATGTACATTATATACTCACAACACTTACATGTATATACCCACACCACAAACATGTATATACTCACACCACAAACATGTATATACTCACATCACATACATTATATACCCACACCACAAACATGTATATACTTACACCACATACATGTATATACTCACACCACATATATTATATACCCACACCACATACATGTATATACTCACACCACATACATTATATACTCACACCACATACATGTATATACTCACACCACATACATTATATACTCACACCACATACATGTATATACTCACACCACATACATTATATACCAACACCACATACATGTATATACTCACACCATATACATTATATACTCACACCACATACATGTATATACTCACACCACATACATGTATATACTCACACCACATACATGTATATACTCACACCACATACATGTATATACTCACACCACATTGATGACCTGAGGATGCTTTACTCCGCTAAGTATGGTTGAAGATTATTGATAGATATTTAGTTCGTATATTCCCGTGAGATAACAGTCGGTTGACACTGTTGGTGAACTTCAATGACATTTATTGAAACATGAGACTATTTAGTACTAATGAGATCCCACAGACATAAAAGACAAACAGAAAAAAAATGCAGCTAAATTAACAGCCAATATTCTTTTCACACTTCTTTGTGAACATACTGAACAAGCCCGATAAATGTGTGCCTTATTTTATCTGATCATGTAGAACAATTATATGCAACTGTACAAGAGAGGTCACGTGACAACCAGATCCGCCCACCACTCACCTGATTGGCTGAGTGGGGAAACTTGGTTTGTCAAGCAGCAATGGCGTTGGTCTATTATTTTAGAGTTTATTTTATTATTACTATTTATTTATTGATAGGTTATCATAAAACTGCATACCTGTCCTTTGATTATAGGTTAAAATATTCTGAGAAAAGGTCATTAACATGTAACTCGCCAATAACACATCGTACGAGTTACACAATTAGCTTTTGGTCATAATTAGACGGAGATGAAGATTTACAGATCACTTCAGACGAGGACGATTAACTCCAGTGCACAAACTATCCAGCGAGGATTGGACAGGTTATACAGTGCCATCGAGAAAGTATGGTACGTCGGTTTGGTCAACTTGGAACCACACGTTGGAGAAGTATTATAAAACTAACAAAGCTTGCTTAAATGTATATTTCATGTCTTGTACTGTAGTCTGCCGAATATCAGCACGTGTTCTCTAGAGATAGCAGGGCTAATGAAGCGTACACCTGTATATACATGTATAGATATCCAGGTACTGTTGTAGATGTTCGCTGTATATGTTGTTTGCTAAATAAATACCAAGGTTGTACGAAAATAATTCAAATAACTTAAGTAGAGTATGAATGAAAATCAGCGGTTCTGTGTCAATGTATGTAGTTTTCAAACAAAGAATGTGATATACTTACTACACCTACTTATCATAGTTCACAAATTGTATATAAGTTAAGATATATCAATATACTAGAAAACAAGAAATGTCTTTAAAAAAGATAAATGGCATAGTTCTAATGCTGTTGGTTATAATGTAAAACTGCTGGTGAAATAAATTAACGAACTAATTAATAAATGCGCAGTTTCATCACGGATAACAAAATTATATCAGTTTGAATCATTTTTGGTGATAGTAAGGCTGCATTTGAATCAGGAATGTGATTTTATTAATGTGTCATTTGAATAGATACATCCACTTATTCAGCTTGCATTAAATCTTAATTTTGTTTCGTCTTTAACTGCATATCTGCATTTTGCATTTACCGCTACATTAACCAATCACATACTTCCTCTTGACCAGTAACGCCACCTGTCGCGTCATATCCGTGAACAAAAGAAAAGTATACGGCTATGCCGAAAAAATCTCCAAAGGGAATCTTGATTTATTTAATGAAATACAGTATGACACGCTAGGAAAGTAATTACCGGAATTTCGCTAGAAAAGGAATATTTTTGCAAGTTGCTAAAATGCAAGTGTATAAAGAGCCTCTTAATTACAAGAAATTGTTGTTGCTGTTTTGCTTTGGCTTTAAAATGTTTTCAATTTCCACCTCGGCTACATTTGTAATGGAACACCGTCGTCTATCTACAGCAACGACAAGTATGCTAAATTTGTGAAGCTGCAAATACTAATCGTTATTGTGTTTTTCAGAGATTCATTTCCAAATGCAGATCAAAGGAAAATGGAAACAAATCATTAAAGATTCGTGCACCGTGCCCTGTCGACCGGGCGATAGTTACGTAGTCGATGTCGGTAATAACTCCGGGTTAAAATTGGTTTCGTTTCCTTTGTTTATAATTACTGATCCAGGTCACGGATATGTTTGAGAATTATAAAAATGGCACCTGACAAACGTCCCTCTTCTTTCATGTTGATGCATATAAAGTTACGAAACGCCAGAATATACGACACCGAATCAAGTTTCATTAATTCGATAGGTATCAACTGATCATATAGTCAACGTATGTGTGTGTCACTATTGTGTTAATGATCGTTGATAATGATACAGTCGTGTACAAAAAAACCCGTTTTTCAGGTTAAAAATGGCACCAGGTAGCCATAAAAAAAATTGAATCGTACTAAAATTTCTTTGAGATGCAGGTTGATGAAAACCACGGGGAAATTTTATGGTTTACATTATGGCCTCACGAGGAAGTATTCTATCTTTGTGATAAGAAATTTTTGACATGTATGATGTTCGTTCGATGTGTATAGACGGGTATCGTCGATGAGTCTAGAAGACGCGCGCACTTGGGGAACACCTGATCTGTATATCCTGGTATGCCGCTAGGGTCTCTTTGTGAATCTTTTTTTTTTTTAGATTTAACATATTAATGCATATTTTCATCTTAAAAAATGAAGTTGATTTTATGACAAGTCCAAATAATGAATGCAAAAATTACAATCATTTCGTCCTTCGTTAACTCCACATTGCAGCTAGAGTCAACGGTATTGAAATCATATAGAGAAGCTATGGAATGATTTGTCTTAGCCAACGTTAGACTGCAGACGGAGAGTGGCGTCACACCAAAATTTAATCAGTTCATACTTTCTAAAATAACGTGGAATACATGTTTCTCTTCTGAACCAGTCTCACCGTTCTATCCACAGTAAACAGTGGTATATTTACATGTGTTGCTCACATGGCTCACATAAGACAAATGTTTACTTGTTTGTTTTTGCTTGCTTGCTTGTTTTATCGTCTCTTGGATATTCTGGGTTATTTTAATGCGGGGTCTCCTTGTAGTAGTTGGTGACTACATCACTGAACAACATACGAGAGGCCAATCATGTGCCATCTCGAACAATTAGAGTTAAGTTTCTTGCCTAAGGATGCAACCTTAAAAACAAAGACAGCACAGACTGGTCTGATTCTCAGTTTCCCGAGAAACCCAAACCGACACGGGTGTAGGGAGCGTCGATCCAAGCACCTCGGATCTTTGATGAAGTTACGTGGCAGGCGATCTAACCGACTGAGCTATCACGGGCCCTCACAGAAGTTTAAAGATGCTACGTCCCCGACAAATAGTAGATTACGAACTGTATTTTGTATGTAACCCTCGAGTCTATATAAAGAACCATTATATTGTATTACATGTAGTACGCTGTTATTAAGTGTTTCCATTTTATGATGTTAATTAGAAATATCTACTGTTGGTGTCATTTGATGCATTCTGTGAGAGGCAGACGACGAAACATCTTTAGAACACGAGCTTGTATGATGATAATCAGATACAATATGTAATATATACAGGCAGATGATATATCCCCTCGTGATATATATATATATACAGGCAGATGATATATCCCCTCGTTATATACATATATACCCTCCTCGAGAAGAATATTAAATAATGCTCTCCCACAGTAAGTTTAAGTGTACCAGTTCCAACGTCTAGACAAATTACTTTCTTCATGGAACACGTTTCTAGTTTTCGTATCTATTTAGTATTTAGTATACTTATTGCATGCAGATGTTGTAGGAGTTTATTTAAATGTAGTTCCCCTGAAGTCCACAAACTCTCAAAGTATAGTAGAGCTTAGTTGCATTCATTATGTTCATGTACTATCTAAGCTAAATCATAATTTTCTTTTGTTAGCATGCAAGGTTTGCCGATTATACATTTGGTTCTTTGTTAAACAACATGCTATTAAGTAGCTATAGTGCGTTATACTAAGTGTGTATAAACAAAACTAGAAGGATGTGAGGTGTATACGTTTGGAATTACAAGTTTTCCAAAAACTTTCTCCGAAAACTTTAAAGTGGGTTTTGGTGCCAGTCAAGTCCATAAAATGGTAAAATGCGAAAAAATCACATGTTTTTTGCATGATTTTGCCATACCATCACTCCTAGTCCTCTAATTCATGTGTCAGCCAAAATATAAGGGTGTTAGGTTTTTACTTTTGGACTTACAAGCTTTCCGGCGTGAAACGCCGACTCGGACGCCGGGGGGACAGCATAGCTCACCGTTACTCGTAACCGACAAGCTAATGATAGCAGAATATTGTACAAAAGACATGCAGAGTCTCAGCACATTTCAATACGAATTCAGCGTTTGATACAATATAGCTATAAATTAAATCAAGCTGAATCATACAGGCGTGTCGACTTTGTAGGACTCGCCAGTGATAACAAGGGCTTAAACTTATATTTTAGGCAGCATTAAAAACTCAATTTCATATCAAAATGTAATACTAATCAATAAGTGTCTATCGTCTAATCTTACAAAAGAATTACAAAAACTCGTGAAAGATGAATAACACTCCTCAACGTGGATTTTGATAATACATACTGTACAATATAATCCGAGTAATGAATTGGAAAGAGGATAAGTGTGTTCATAACTTATATAATGGTTTCCGTACATTTGAAATTTGTATCGAGGCCCTGTGCTAAAAGTGAAGTGGAGTCAGGGGGAAATAAAGAAGAAGAGACGCCTAAATCCCGAGATTTAATCAATTTCATATTTGGGATATTGAAAAAAAAAGTTACTAGAGGCGTGTAACCATTCTCAACCTGTGTCTCTATTCATAACAAGTTCGGCGTGGCATCTAGGGTAGCGACAAACCTCGGGGACTTACGTGGCATACAGGGTAGCGGCAAACCTCAGGGACGTACAGTCTACCAGCAGAGATTACATATAGCAACGCAAAGGGTGGTACTTATGACATACAAGTGAATGGTTCCTATAGGTATGACTTTAGAAATAAATACAGTGTTTGCCTAATGATTAATACAAAACTGTACCATACAGACGCTTAGTCCTTCTTTAAATAAAAGGTATTGTTAGAGTCCTTAAGTGTGGAAATCCCATGACACGTCAGCAGAAAACAATCATTCTGATTATATTAGTTCTCTTTGTTTACGCAAACAAAAGCTATGTTACATAATTAGGACTCAATGGGAATATGTTTGGAGAAAAATCTGCACTAACTTTTCGAAAAATTAGATTATCAAATCGAATATGGCCGCCTAAGGGCCATTTTGTTTTATATATCTCCAAACAAAAGAGATGTTTCCTTGATCGGTCCCAATAAGACACGGTGTGCACAGTTTGAGAAAAGCATGTCCATTACTTTCTAAGACATAACAATAACTTTGAAGATGGCCACTAGCGGCCATATTGTTATTTATTTCGGCAAAGGGGATATCGCACTACAATAAATATAAAGGGAAAGAGTACACAGTTGGAGAAAGACCTGTCGGAACCACATGAGAAATAGCAATAACAAAGAATTCTTATTTTATTTGATGAGTCTAGCATTTGAAAGATGAATGATTAAAAACAAAAACAAAAATATAAATAAAAAAAATCAACAAAATAATGAAATCAGTAAAGAACATATCACGAACGGTGGCAAAGGTATCGCATGACAAGTATTTCGTTCATCAATAAAAGTTTTTAAAGAAATGAAAGAAAACGTCAATGTCTTGCCGATTTAAAAACTTGTATTGAATTAACCAATACATTGTAGGGAGTACGCGGTTTTTAACGTACAGTTTCCATGCTATGCAGTCATTTACCTTCAATTTTATTCTATGCTTTTTTCGCCTGGTGTTGCGATTTCACTGCCCTTGTTCTCAGTTTGAGAACCTGCATTTAACTTATATTAACCTAACCGAATGCGCTTACCCCATCGGAACGTCTGGTTTTCTTTTCTTTGTAACCCAGGTAAATATCTATAATGATTACATATTTGTCTCTCCTGTATTCACATTCATCACATTTAAACAAATGGTATCACGCTTTTTTAACGGCGCCGCGGTAGCCGAGTGGTTAGGTGTTTCGACGCTTTATCACTCCACCTCTGGGTTGCGGGATCGAAACCTACGTGGGGCAGTTGCTAGCTACTGACCGTAAGTCGGCGGTTTTCCTCCGGTACTCCGGCTATCTTTTGGTGTTTTCACATTAGACCCTTTTGTCATTATACGATGTCTATGCTGTTATGTAACGTCAATATATATATGTGTGTGTCAATGCAATGTCGTCCACTAGCAGTATTTAGGGACGAATCGTCTTTGAACTCTTCGATATGCTTTCACGATTCAGAATATCTCTGCCATATCTCCGCATAGCGTTCTAGTGTTGAACATGATACAGTCACGCTAGTATCCGCCTTCGGCCCACGTTTGCCGAAGGGTTCATTGTGGTTTCTCCAGTTACTAAAACATTATTCTTATTGTATTTTATTGTATTTCCAGTACTTCTTATATATATTATGTGATTGTATTTGTATTTTTTGTGTTTTGATAAAGGGGCGGATTGCCTCGAAAATTTAACAAGCCTCATTGTCCACACTGTTTGAATTACTTCTTTGCCCTATATATATAGATGTCAGGTACATATAAGTCTTTTTGTATAGTTTATATGTTGTATATATATTGTTAAATGGTAACTGACAAATAAATGACAATTCAAAATAAGCAATTTTTTTTCAAATACCCGTAGAATAAAAATATGTTAATCATTTGTAGTATTGGTAGCAACATACATTCGACAATAAGATAAAATGATTGCAATCATTACAGTTAACCTTGAATAATCTTGTTTTCAATGTTTGGTATTGGCGCCTCCGTTATAAAAAGTGTGCTTAACCTCGTGTCACGTGATCCCCATCCGTGTAAAAGTACATGTTGGTTGAAATAGTCACAATATATATACACGTATATATATTTAAGCATTGAACTGTTACCAAATAGTAGTATACAGTCGATATGAATACAATTTGGGTGACAGTTAAATAGAATGTCGCCCGTTAAGGCGACATGACATATTTATCTGTCACCCAAATTGTATTCATATCGACTGTATACTACTATTTGGTAACAGTTCAATGCTTATATTTACATTCATATTTTTTTTATTTACATGTACTGTAGCTTAAGATGCGTTTACAATTGCCGCTTCCCCTATCACTGACGTCATCAGGTTCAAATACCGGATTAGCCGAAACTTTCAGAAGGATTAATATAGTCTCTCATGCCGTTATTAATAGCAAACACATACAGTGGTTTTTCACAAATTTGGCTTTATTTTCTATTTCATATACGTTTGTAGATATCGTCAAGTTATTCACAATTGCATAATGTCTGATTGTTTAAAATCCAAGCCGTTTTTCGGCGCAATGCTATACGGTTAACATTTAGAAGTGATGCGGCTTTGAACGGGTATTGCACAGGACAGACTCGATTCCTCGGAAATGCTTTTCTATCGACTGGATTCACGTTATTTTCAGAAGAATATCAGTACTTAAATTCTAAATTAAAGTCGTCTTGACAGTAGGTGAAAACGATTCCAAAGATATTTCGTTCGAAACAGATTCAAGTCTAACCAGTCGCATCTTAGCAGACGATTTTCAACTTCACAGGGGCTCGATTTTGTAAGGTAGGCCTTTAACATCAGTGAATTAACCACAAAACTAAAATCCAATATACATACACAACCGGAAACCATGTCGATGCTCCCGATTTTTCACAAGATTTTTATTATTTTTTTTTTTGTTATAAATACATGTACTAAACTTTTAATGTTGTCGTGTCTTACATTTCTGCAAATTCGGAAACGAGACCCAGTGAGTGTGACGACATTGACAATTTGATAATTCTTAGATCAAGAACGGCGCTTATAGTTACTTTGTGTTGACTACATTTTGTTTTAATTATAAAATATTACTCTCATAACTTGTGAAGTTGCTTTATTTTTTGTGTTGTGGATTATAAATGCCAGCATTCGAAATCTCTCCTGGCCGAATGTAACTGGCGGCCATTGTTTTGACCAGCAACACCTGGGGCTGTATTCCTACTCTGACCGAATCACTGTAAATTGTAGTATACATTCTCATGAATACAATTTGGTTTACTAACGACATATAGACAAATGCAACACATACTGTAAATATATATATAAACGGACTCTTTATTATAACCGCTATCATTGCATTTTATTGGAGACATATTTCGTAGGCCAATGAAGAGACAATTGAGTGTAAACTGTCAGCTTCCATCTCATAGGACATGAACGCTGGTTATCATCGCCCAATTATCTTTAACATAAAAACGAAACAACAGTTTTCTTGATCAATTCAATGGAGATGACATAAAAGACAGAATTGCATTTTCACCAAAAATAGCACACCATGAACAAACATTACAAACCGCCACGTGATTATAATTCTTAAGTTTTAGTTTTTCACCGAGTTATTGCTTCGATCTCAATAATATGCTATCGATGTTAACAAAAAGCCAATCATATCATGTTTTCAATATGGCGATCAAAATGTAATTACATCCTGGACACGGAAATCTTCTACATAAAGTTCTACATGCTCATTTCACTCTTTCTCTCAACAATCTAAGCATCTCAATTAAGGCCGGCACATTGTATATGTGTGGTATTGTGGGGCTTTTGAGGGGCCTTTTTCCAAGTTTTTTTTTTGTTGACTCTGCCAATTTTTGGCTGCACTGTTCCCGACTCTCAATATGTATTGGAAGCTGGTGTCATTTTACTACCTTTCAATAAATCCGTGCCAACTGTATGCTTTAGACTCCATGTTTCTCCAAATCAAAACAGAGAGATATCACTATGTTGACAGTTTGTTTTGTGAGGCACAGATTGATTTCAGACGTCCTAATAAGCCATCACACTACAAAACACGTCATGGTCGCCAAACCAACTGTCACTTATATCATCATGCGAAAATTGAAGTTAAAAATAACTTATTTTTGTTCCTTTTTTTTATGCGTATGTATCTTTTGCATCAGATAAAATGCCTTGCAAGTATATCGGGATAAAGGCTAGTGTGTCGTTGTTCCAACCGACAAACCACTCGAGCCTTTCCGTCAGATCTTCGGACAATCGGAAAACCACTCGGGCCTTTCCGCCATATCATCGGAAAATTCCGAAGATATGACGGAAAGGCCCGAGTTGTTTTCCGATTGTCGTTGATTATGGCAAAGCCTTAGCCAAATGCGAATATTGTTGACCAGAAGAATACTGGTAATCTGAGGAAGGTATCTTAGAAAGCTATTTTTGTCTCTGTCTGATTTTCCTACAGCATTGTATTTTTAATGTACAAGGCTAAATTTGGAACCGTTATTAAAGTCGTCAATCCAGCGGAGATAGAAAAACGCAATATTAATTATTGATTTTTGATGAACAGACGCGTAGAAGAAAGCGTCTGTTGTATAATGTAATCAGACTTCCTTTCAGAGCATCATAGTCCAGTGGTAATTCACCGTAATGATACAATGAACAATCTTATTTTCCAAAATGACATTTTCCTATCAGAGGCAAAGCCAATGAAAGTAAGATTTAGTTGGGTCAGAAAGTGGATTCAACTACATCATGTATCAATGTTTCGACGTTTTTTTTATTCAAAATAGACCGAAAGAAATTTCGAAATCTTGGGCAGTCCAACAGCTCCATAATTCAATAGTCAAGCAAAATTCATTATTTTCTAAAGTGGATTTCTGGAGAATGTCCAGTACACGGGTGTGTCCTGAACGACTGGTCAAATGACTTTAAACCACACCACTGGTCAGATGAGTTTGAACCAAGCCATTGGTCAAATGAGTTTAAACCACGCCACTGGTCAAATGAGTTTAAACCAAGCCACTGGTCAAATGAGGTTAAACCAAGCCACTGGTCAAATGAGGTTAAACCAAGCCATTGGTCAAATGAGGTTAAACCAAGCCATTGGTCAAATGAGTTTAAACCAAGCCACTGGTCAAATGAGGTTAAACCAAGCCACTGGTCAAATGAGTTTAACCAACGCCACTGGTCAAACGAGTTTAAACCACGCTGGTCAAACGAGTTTAAACCACGCTGGTCAAATGAGTTTAAATCACACCACTGGTCAGATGAGTTTGAACCAAGCCATTGGTCAAATGAGTTTAAACCAAGCCACTGGTCAAATGAGGTTAAACCAAGCCACTGGTCAAATGAGTTTAACCAACGCCACTGGTCAAATGAGTTTAAACCAAGCCACTGGTCAAATGAGGTTAAACCAAGCCATTGGTCAAATGAGGTTAAACCAAGCCACTGGTCAAATGAGTTTAAACCAAGCCATTGGTCAAATGAGTTTAAACCAAGCCACTGGTCAAATGAGTTTAAACCAAGCCACTGGTCAAATGAGGTTAAACCAAGCCACTGGTCAAATGAGTTTAACCAACGCCACTGGTCAAATGAGGTTAAACCAAGCCACTGGTCAAATGAGTTTAACCAACGCCACTGGTCAAACGAGTTTAAACCACGCTGGTCAAACGAGTTTAAACCACGCCATTGGTCAAATGAGTTTTAACCTAGCCACTGGTGAAATGGGTTTTAACTGGTCAAATGAGTTTAAACGTGGCTGTAGGTATTTCATTATACTGATGTTTTCGTTATTTGCTATCTCTCTAATTTAATCATACAATCACATTATACCTTTATTTAAAGTATATGTGTATATCGTTCAGTTGGTATTATAACGACTACTTATCGGATACATATTTTATACATCATTTTCAGATTTTCAGAGACTGCAAAGCCATATTTTTTCTGATCAGGTTTACCATAAATTTATATTATACTCCCGTGTGTTACCCGGGTTTCCCTTCGCTCGGACACCTTATTTAGACATTCAAACAGGTAGATATTTGGTACATAGACATCTTTCTGTCAGAACGCCCAAGTCTGATGTCAGGGACAGAGGAAACTCGGGCTATTTCTTTATCACTGACAAACATCTTTGTTGAATTCGGTGACCAAATCTTCTAACAGACTTTTTGTCATACTCATAGAAACAAACTGCGCCGCTCTATTGGCCGACGTGTTTATCTCTCCATACAGGCTGATTATATTAAAGAGCTGGTCAGAACTGGTAACAGAGACCTTGCAATTTTAATCAGTTTGACCTATAGGTATTTGTATATTGTTGACACGTTACACGTACCTCTAAATAACAAAATCATGCCGATTGCATAAACACTGTAAAATACCTGACTCGGCCATCACTTATATATATAACGTGATAAGAAGGGACAGCTTAGAACTAAGCTGTATAATAAGCATGATGATTTCAATTTTCCATTTCTGTATGGTAACATGCCCACTTCCCCCTACATGTACCGACAACGTATATACATGCCTCACACCTAGTTGATTACGATTTCCGTGACAGATGCCGACTACTGACGTTAAGATACAGGTTGATGAAGTATTGGGGAAGTTCCATGGTCGACATCACGTGCACGATCTCATTTCGAAATATTCTATTTCATTGTGAAATATGAAACCGGACATGTTAGATTCTTTTTGATATACCTAGTTGTTCCATTACCACCAGTTTGGTTTGGCTTATTTTGTTTAACGTCCTATTAACAGCTAAGGTCATTTAAGGACCACAGTAGTACTTATTGTGAGAATATGACTTAACCCGGATTTGATGAAGCAGACGCTTACCTTACTGGAACACATGGTCCTATTCTCTATGTACTGTTTCAAGGGTTTCCATGCCAATCTGAATTGTATTTAATACTTTGCTGTCCTTTCAATATTTTTAGCTAGAACTACAGTTTTGTTATTACCAATGTAATCTCTCTTTTGCTTTTTACAAATTAAAATCTATTTAAATTTGACATTAGAACGTAATGTATGGGCGGGGACCATTAGTTGTTTTATCTAGCATCTAATTTAAAAAAGAAAATCAATTTAATCAAGAGTAGTGTACACCCTTTCCCCTTTAATTAGGGATTGAAAAGACCTATAATTTTTGTTCTTTTTATTATTATGATTAGGGCTTTTCATCCTTGGTGAAAAGTCCTATTGTTTTTTTTTTCTGTTTGTCTTACTTTTTAATGTTAATACAAAATATATCTAATTAAAATGCTCGCTAAAATCTTCAGTTTTGATTTTTTTTTTTTTTTTTTTAATTTGTTCATACATCGATGCAGTATGTCTTTCCAATGATGTTAATGTCTTTATTTTTTTCTGTAAAATTTGACGTTAACGTGTTACGCCACTTTGAAGATTTCCTTTGGTCTTTTGGCTATGCCGACCATTCACATTTCAAACTTCTTCTCAAATTCCATCAGTTGGGTTCAGTATAAACTTTAATAAAATGACTATGAGATAGTACTGACAAAGTCTTTTTATCATGGGCTGGTCAGAAATCCAATATGACCGTCATGACGTCATATTTCAAAAGTTTAAAATGCTCATAACTTTTAAGGTCAGAGGTTAAACAAAAAAGTTAACTGTGGGGTCAAAGGTCACTAAATGTTCATTTAAAAAAAAAAGTGTTTTTAAAAAATATTTTCATTGGTCTATGCACGATATTATTTCGATGATTTCGATGTCTTCAGTTTTTCGGTAACACTTCCCGTTTACATGGTACACAATTTTGAATATTTCCCTTTGATCTTTTGGAAATGCCCATAATGCGGACGAATCGCATTTTAAACTTCTCAAATTCCAGTGATTAGATTCAGCTGAAACTTGTCTGAAATCATTCTGAGATAGTACTGACCGAGTTTTGCTAATATCGGGTCGGTCCGAAATCCAATATGGCCGCCATGAAGTCATATCTTAAAAGTTTAAAATGACACATGTAACGGTCACCGGCCC
Organism: Pecten maximus; assembly: GCF_902652985.1. NCBI lineage: Eukaryota > Metazoa > Mollusca > Bivalvia > Pectinida > Pectinidae > Pecten > Pecten maximus. The sequence continues at coordinate 24,710,332 of NC_047029.1, forward strand.
CGCCCATCAGCCCAGTAGGTCAGACAGTGCCAACATGTCCATATTATCCTCCAATGCTCATAATTTATTTATAATGTTTACAAATATAGAATAAATTCCAATAGAAACAAACAAATGAAAGTCAAAATTGTGATATCCCTATATGAACTATAGTAATGTATACCCCCTCCCCAGGGTAATGACATTTTGGTAAAGCACCTTAAGACCCATCAATCTTTGAGGAATATGTTATTCTTCCTTGAAGACAATTTTTGAATTTGCAGTTAATTCGGCCATTTTGGCCCAGCTCATAAGCCCCTTGGGGTTAGTCAGTGCCAACATGTGCATGCCATTATCGCTTATCTAATGCTTATAATTTAATGTTATACATTAGATCTCCTTTGCCAAATAATGCTCCTGACCAAATGTCATCAAAATCCATTCAGGAATTCAGGACTAGTAGGGATTCGAAGGATTTACCTCAATTTTCCTATTTGGCCCCACGCCGGCCCCAGGGAGCGACACCCTCTGTTTATACAAAGTTATACTCCCTTGTACAACAATGTTCAAGACCAGATGTCATCAAAATCAATTCTGGCGTTCAGGATTTTATCTAGTTAGGATTTTAAGTTAAGGTTGATGGACAACGCCCGAGTCGTCCGATACTGTACCATGGCATAAGTTCATTGCCCTTCAGGCCAGGTTAGCTAAAACATAACACATAGCCACAGCTTGGCCCAAATCCCCAACCTACTCGACTCCACATGACCTCTATTTTAAAACATGTTTTGCTTCGTCCCATGAATTGTCTCATTTTAGTTCAATTTTTTACCTCCATCCCCTAATTTAATTGCCAAGGGCAGTAAAAAAAGATATATAATTAATTTTGAGCTTTATATACCAGAATATCACAGCGTTAATGTGTCTCGAAGCTGTGCACAAATTAGTATCCCTGGTTATTTGGATTTAGCAACCAGCTGCCAATGTTTGTCTCTCTGGGGAGAATACAGCCGGAGCTGCCATTTTGGTGCTAACAGCTTACACACGACATTTCTTGTACTTCCCTACCACGTACTATCTTACTGCTGAGTCGACTGGAACACTGCACAGTAAAGTATCCTGCTCAACGATACAATACAGCGCCCGTGCTTGGACTCGAACTAGCGACCTTTTTGTTTCTCTAAGCCCTGCACCCTACCACTAGACCACTGTGTCTCTAGAGTGGAAGTGGTTTATCAGTAAAGAATGGCAGAAAAGCTGGAAAGCATGAACAATCGCACTCCTGTTTATTTAATCGATAGTGCGATTTTCACCTGGGTCTGAGGATGGAATAAGGAAGAGATTCTCATTCACTGGCTTGTCAAAAAGTGAAGAGGACAGATTCATTTATCTAATCCAACAAAGAAAATGACTAATTATATGTCGCCAAAGTCCCACAGCATATATTCCGTAAATTAAGGGTGTGTTGAGATGTTCATGAAGCACCGAATTCATTTAAAAGTCATACTTACATTTTTTGAGCAACGGATCGAAACGTTGCCAATGAAAATGTTACGCAATATTCTGGCTTTCACGACTTTTCATCATAACCGTGTTTCATGTTTCCAGCATAACATTAACCGAAAATAATTTCATTTCAATTTCATTTCAAAGTATATACTGTTACCATATTTGAAGGAAAACAGACTGTAGATGGTGAACAATAAGATTACAACAGGTGACCAAATAAACCATTCATATACATAGAATAATTGAACAAATAAAGTATCGGGAACTTTTGTTCTTTTGAATGCTGCAAAACATAATGTATCGACAACTGCTTTTAGAGGTCTGTCTTCTTTATTTGGTCCGAATCAAAGTGACACAAATTCAGTGTTTACAATCAATGACACATATCAAATGTACATAAAAGAAAATTAAAATAAAGATTCAACATCTAATGAGCTTCAATTTATTTTTACAAATTCGAAGGGAAACAACAGACATAACAAGGATGGATAGTATTGCAACAGCAATACAAAGTCCCCTGCCTGAACCAGGAGTGCAACTATTTATTTCCCATTTTTTAAACTATGTGTTATACTGATCACGTATACCAAGTTTCGTTAAAATCGGAGTAGTACTTTAGGATTGTCCGGACACGCCTCAACCAATGAGAAGTCGGTGGCCATTTTGAAATTGGTTTTTCGAAGAAAAAAAATGTGGGATGCACAACTACATGTGATACTGATCATGTATACCAAGTTTCGTTAAAATCGGAGTAGTACTTTAGGAGGAGTTGTCCAGACAAGCCTCAACCAATGAGAAGCCGGCAGCCATTTTGAAAAATGAATTTTGGAAAAAAAATGTGGGATGCACAACTACATGTTATATTGATCATGTATACCAAGTTTCATCAAACTCGGAGTAGTACTTTAGAAGGAGTTGTCCGGACAAGTCTCAACCAATCAGAAGTCGGCGGCCATATTGAAAATTGATTTTTCGAAAAAAAAATGTGGGATGCACAACTACATGTTATACTGATCATGTTTACTAAGTTTCATTAAAATCGGAGTAGTAATTTAGAAGGAGTTGTCCGGACAACTATTGCGTGACAGACAGACAGACGGACAGACAGACAGACGGACAGACGGACGGAGGGTAAACCTATAGTCCCCCCGTTTTTCAAACGGCAGGGGACTAATAACTTACAAAACCATTCGAAATAAGATTGATTACAAACAACTGACTTTCACAATTTGGGGAAAATTAGCAAAACATTTAAATATATGGTAAAACTCGTTTGACATAAGAGGGGTGATGAAGGGTATTTTCACAATTTAAAATGATAACTTAAGTTACATGTATAATCTGTTTCTGTGTTTTGTAATATTTTAAACATTTAACCTTGCTGAATATTGTCACTTATTACTATATTTCATTAAAAGGTTACGTTCCTATCTGAAATTGATTAAGTTTCATTACAATAATCAAGAAAACTTCCGGAAAGTTATTTCCGGTTTATGAAAGCAACTTCCGGTTTATGAAAGCAACTTCCGCTTTGTGAAAGTAACGTCCGGTTTATAAAAATAACTTCCGGTTTATAAAGTTTTAATTCCTGTTAACACATTAAATAGGAACAATAATATATGTAGCATACTAAGTGTTATCACTAAATAATAGAGACACATTTGGTAATTAATAAGTTTTAAAACAAATGTATTGCGCTATGAATCTAAACATCGATGAATAAGAAAATCACTGAAATTACAGAGGAGAAATTGATAATTTGTTAACCGAATAAAATAGTTATGAGTGAAGATAGTTATTCGTAAAAGTTGTAATCAGATGTTAAGCAAATAATTAATTTGCATAAGGAAAATCTACAAATTAGAGTATTCTATAGTAAGTTAACCTGTTTATTTCAATATGTTTTAATTTAAATTATAGATCAATCAGTATGTTATATATCAAATAATAATAGTAGCCATATTTCCAAATCAGGCCTTTTCTACAAAGATATCTCTGATAAATATTAATCATCTATAACAGGGGAGACAACTTTAATTTATTTTTCTTAACAGAGGAGCTTTCTCATTATCCATAATTATATATTATCAATTAATAATCTACTTATATATTATCCACAGAGATGTTTGCCCACAGAGACAAAATCTAAATGCTCGATACATTTCATATTGTATATAACATCAGCATATTAACAAAATTTAAAGCATATACTGTAAGCAGATAATAAACCTGAACAATAAACTTTGATTAACAGTGCAAACTATAGCCAGTGATGCCTCTTGTGCTCTCAGCGACAATGGAAAGAACTGTATTAATCAAGTTTACAATATTGACATTTATAACAACAGTTACCTGATTTATAAAACATATATCCAACCTTCAGCATGTCTATTACTTTAGAAAACACTTGAGATTTTCTGTCCCAGATTGTCAGTTATCTTGAACGTAGGACACGCGCTGAACAACACAGGGGGGTAACTCGCGTCACCCGCCTAAGTTATTTTGCTGTATGCCAGTAATTACAAAGTGGCCAAGTTTGCAATAATTACTAACTACTGGGAATATGATCCAAAGATAGTAGATTCATATTTTAAATAACAAACATGCTTCCAGTGTAGGATTTAACAAATAATACACACAAGTCTTCATAATATTTAGACAAGATTTACAGGAAACAAACTAATTGAAATATCAATTAATTTCCTATTAAAAATCATAGTTTTGGATATCATTAATAATAATTTGTACATTAATTCAACATTTGAAACATAGCAAATTATAACAAATTGAACATACAAAATATAAAAATATTGTGCTCATGATCACCTGTAAAACATAATGCATCGACAACTGCTTTTAGAGGTCTGTCTTCTTTATTGGTCCGAATCAAAAGTGACCAAGACATGTACAGTTGAACGAAACAGCGTCTCCGGACAGGTGAGCATGCGCAATCGCATGGATAATTAAATAGTAAAACAAACAAATCCCTGAACCCGGGCGGACGGGCCTTTATATATTACATAACACGCTTACGTTAAAAGCAATTAGTCACCTTGGGATAATTATGTACAAAGATGCCAAAACCAGTGTCCGGTTTGGACAAAGGCGAGTTTTAGATAAAAGACCCGACATCATTAGCTCAACAGATTTGAATTAGGGGTTCGAGCAATAAAATCTGTGGCATGGAAAGCTATTCTTTGTTCCATTTCTTAAGACACTAATTAGAGCGACTAGTAAAATCTTGCATGACAAGTACTGGATAATATGCTGTGTTTGCTAAGATTATATGTAAACCAGTTTTACAGTCTTGCAACCCTGTACATGTCCTGAACTTATAGAATTATTTACAATTTCTGAATTACAAGATATCAAATATAAAATAAAACACAGTTTTTCACTATGAAATATGTTACATGCCATTGGTAATATAATTACACAACCATTAACTGTTTAAAGGGAAATAACTCCTCTAGGCTTGAAAACACGTACACTTAAAACAATCTATATCAAAGTTTACAACTTTGTGATTATAAAATCTGGAGTCTAATCTGCAGATCTGATGTTTACACACGGTGGCTTGGCACGATTTTATAAATGATAGGCAATAAATATATATGTATTTTAGTAACTGGCCATGGGCTATCATTTATAAAATCGTGGCAAGCCCCTATGTGTTTACAGAAATTGTTTCTGTCTCTGCAGCTGATGATGTAGAGCCAATGAGTCATCAAACGAAATGCTGATGGATCCGATCAATCATCCATGGAAGCGAAACAATCATCAATGGAACCTTTAACAAAACGTCTTAGTAATACTGACCCTTCCTTTTATCATTGTACGCAACACACACCTACTTATACTCGGTCAGACCTCTGTGAGACATACATACATATATTTACACTTGCAAAGGTTTGTCACTATATCACAATACCAGACCGATTTGTTTACCATTCTTGCATGGAAACATTGACCTTTGAACTTTTATGATATTTTTTTATTTACAAAGAAAATTGTGTAATCACAAAGACTTATAGAAACAACATCCGTAAGTGTAAATATAAGGATTGGATTTCACTTTTATGTTAACCATGCTTTTATGGAGCAATTCCTCTAAGAATGTATTCTAAATGGGGCGCTCCAATCCCTATATATACATCACAGCTATCCTCTATCAGACCTCTGTGAGACATACATATATAGATACACCACAGCTATCCTCTGTCAGACCTCTGTGAGTCATACATACATAGATACACCACTTACATACATAGATACACCACAGCTATCCTATGTCAGACCTTTGTGAGTCATACATATATATATACACCACAGCTATCCTCTGTCAGACCTCTGTGAGACACACATATATAGATACACCACAGCTATTCTCTGTCAGACCTCTGCGAGTCACACATATATAGATACATCACAGCTATCCTATGTCAGACCTTTGTGAGACATACATACATAGATACACCACAGCTATCCTTTCAGTGGTAGAATTCATGTTAGGATTCACACTCTTTGACTCCCAGTAGGCCCTGATGGCCCTGTGATAGTCCCCGAGTATTTGATGACAGATCCCCAGAAAAGTGTGAACTATATAGAACTTTTGTCCTCCGTCATACTCATCATACTGGACCTGTAGCAGGTGTTGTAATGACTCATCGCGTCCACAGGTGTCTCCTAGCTCATGGCAGCATAGGAAGTTCAAAAACAGGACATATGGTAGAGGTGGGACGCATATAAATCCGTCATTCTTGCATTCCAAATAGAGATGAGGAAGATGCATGTCCCCAGGTTTAAAAAAAATGAGCTTTGAGTAAATTTTCTGGAGCCTCCGTAATGTACAGCTATGGGGTGGGTGATACAGTTTGTGTACTTCTGGAGCCAATTGATTGACCAGCATCAAGTTTGATGCTAATTCCATTACTCGTCTGCTCATCTCGAGGCATTTATTAAAGTTTCCAGTTAGAAAATAAAAAGTTGCCAAATACAACACATTTGTGCCCATTGCAGCACTGGGGGTCATCCAGTACTTACATTTCCTCAATCTCCGGTACCTGGTCTTGTTGTCTGTAGCAGTCTCATTTTCAGAGAGATCTTCAGTGTTTATTTCTAATGCAAAACATCTGAGTTCTTCAATAACAAAGAAATATGTTTGGAATTCCTCCAATTCTGATTTTGAAGTAGATAATAAGTATAATGCCTTCCCGGTCTCTCCAAGGCTGGGAGAGATAAAGGGATTTATAGAATGAAGAGTTTTCCTATCCTGATCCATGATTTTTTCTTGTAAAGTCTTCGGGCTTGCAAACTGAGCTTGCATTGATACGTCACACAGAAATTCCCATATTGAAGGTTTGATAAAGTTACCTACTGAGAGGCACATCCATTTCATCCGAGAGTAGTTGTCCAAAATGTCCAGCAGTATTTGTTGATTATGTCCATGTACTTTCCTCTGAAACATGTTGTTGGCTTGGATAAAGTAATTAGGACAGAATCCTGTCCTGACCCATGCAATAAGAATGTTTAAGCAAAACCAAAAACAATAAAACAGGTTTTTGTCTTGCCAGAATGTTTGTCTTGAATTCTCTATTGCATGAAATAGGACTGTTTTCATGAAATAAGAGCACAAGATGTCATCATCCCCAATGGTATCTTTCAATGTCTCCTTTATTTGTCTTAAGAAATATTTCAGTAGTGTGTATACTTTGAGTTGGATGAGACTAAAGGAATGAACCAAAGATCTTTCTGCTATTGCAAATGAGATTCTCCATTGTAAAAATGTATCTTCAGAACATTTATCTCCTACTGGAACAACATGGCATCCACTGTTTACAATTTTGTCTATCAATTCTTGATGCGGCCATCCACACAAACGAGGACGTGTAATCCATTCCTTTGCCTCCTTTGGCCAACTGTTACACGGAAAACAATTAACAAAGTCCAGATTGAATCTTAAATCATCTGATCCCGTAAATGTACTGGACGGTCCATTGGATTCCCATTTTAGACCTGAACTGGTAGCATAGTGATTGGCCCATTCTTCTCTGAAGATATCACTGGAAATAAACAAGGACTTCTTTATTGTAACTAGTGAATTAATAAAGTATTCACTTACTGGGCCATTTAGCTGACATATTTCTAAGTGGACATAGCCAGGGCGGCAGTCTGCCTCTCTAATATACAGAACGGTTGTGTGATCTAGGTGTCGAGGTATACACTGATCAGGGTACATTACTGCTATGGTCTTGTCTACAATCATTAAGTCCACATCTGAACCCTTTTGTACACATCCTTCTCCTTCACCTCCAGTGTACATTATACAAATAGCATTATCATTCATCAAACGTTCTCTTAACACTATTGACCTCCTTTTGATGGCAACAGCCTCCTCTGTCCCAGTATACGCTCTCTCCAGGAATGTGGACAAAAGCAAAGACATCTGCTCAATCTCCTTAGAGTTCATCATGGTTAATTCAGAACTTGATGAACTGTAAAAAAAAAAAAAAGTAAATATTTAACAAGATATTGTAACTCATCAGTTATATTGGAACTGATTCAAATCATTAACATAGTGTACACATTTACGTATCAGACATACATATGTATATGAATTAGTACTGTTAGATAAAAAACGGTAAAAAATCTTATCCATAAAATGATACCAGAAATGCTTCTGCAGATTTTATCAGCAGCGGTAATGTTATTTTGCAGAAAGACTAATGTTGATATTGAAATCAATGACTTTAAAGATGTATATATTTAACTCCTGATAAAAATCTTACCTCCAGCTAAAACGATCTAGGTTTGATATTTAACCCTTCAGAACCACATCAGCATTTGGTTGGTCTGGGGCTTTAGCTCACAAGATGTCCAAGACCACAGCATTGTGTGTCGCTTGATCTGGTATTCCTAGGGCAAATAGGCTGGTACTTCCGTATCACTCGGAAGTTTTCATATTAGATAACTTCAGTATCACATTTCATATAAAACAAGCTTTTAAGTGTATTTCTATATAAGGAAGTTATAAACAATCTGGGAACCTAACGTCGAATCCCTATTAAAGAGACATTACTTCGTTTGGACATCAGAAACATACACGATTTCTATTGATGAAATCTATGACCGAATGATGATTATTATAAGACTCTATCATATGTGGTCATGTAGGATAGGGATATTCCACCCGAGGGGTCAAAAAAATGTGGTAAAACCCGAGGCTCCGCCGAGGGTTTTACCACATTTTGTGACCCAGAGGGTGAAATATCCCTATCCTACATGAACCACATATGATTGAGTATTTTTCTGTCATTCCCCAACCTAAAATATGCAAAAAAAATTTCTCAATCCAAATTTTTTTCTACTGCATATAATAAAAACAGAACAGCGCCAATCGATTTACCATACTCCATATATGTAAACGACGTTTGCTCTTCTAAAAACGAAGGAAACCATTCATTTCCACAGTCTAACGTTGTTTCAGCAGCCCTGTCATTGCAAGCGAAGCCAAATCACTTGATGTCGGCCAAGCTTGTGTGTCCTTTCGCGTGAAAATATAGTTCCATGTTTTATTAATAAAAAACAATAAAAGAACGTGGTTTTTTTTACATAATTTATATCATAAACAAGAGGCCCATGGGGCCTGTATCGCTCACCTGGTTGGATTTGACCAAATGTCAAAATAATGTTCATGTTCAATTCCTTTTGTTTGTTAACCTCAAACAATGCTATATATGGTTATAGTGTGGGGATCCCAACTGCTTTAAAGACTCTCTGAGTTTACAACATGCATTTATAACTTTATGACTAGTAGCGATCATTTATGCAAAATCTGTTCCACTTCTCCAAAGGATGTTTCTGACCAAATTTGGTTCAAATCCTTCCATAACTTTATGACTAGTAGCGATTTAAAGGAATTACCTCTATTTCCCCTATGGGCCCCGCCCCTTTGGCCCCTCGGGGGTCAGAGTCATCATTTATGCAAAATCTGTTCCCCTTCACATAAGAATGTTTCTGACCAAATTGGGTTCAAATCCATTCATAACTTTATGACTAATAACGATTTAAAGGAATTACCTATATTTCCCCATTAGGCCCGCCCCTTTGGCCCCTTGGGGGTCAGAGTCACCATTTATGCAAAATCTGTTCCCCTTCCCCAAAGGATGTTTCCTACTAAATTGGGTTTAAATCCATTCACAACTTTATGACTAGTAGCGATTTAAAGGAATTACCTCTATTTCCCATATGGGGCCCCGCCCCTTTGGCCCCTCAGGGGTCAGAGTCATCATTTATGCAAAATCTGATCCCCTTCCCCCAATGATGTTTCTGACCAAATTGGGTTCAAATCCATTCATAACTTTATGACTAGTAGCGATTTGAAGGAATTACCTCCATTTCCCCATTAGGCCCCGCCCCTTTGGCCCCTTGGGGGTCATAGTCACCATTTATGCGAAATCTGTTCCCCTTCTCCCCAATGATGTTTCTGACCAAATTGGGTTCAAATCCATTCATAACTTTATGACTAGTAGCGATTTAAAGGAATTACCTCTATTTCCCCTATGGGCCCCGCCCCTTTGGCCCCTCGGGAGTCAGAGTCAATATTTATGCAAAATCTGTTCCCCTTCCCCCAATGATGTTTCTGACCAAATTGGATTCAAATCCTTTCATAACTTTATGACTAGTAGCGATTTAAAGGAATTACCTCTATTTCCCCATTAGGCCCCGCCCCTTTGGTCCCTTGGGGGTCAGAGTCACCATTTATGCAAAATCTGTTCCCCTTCCCCCAAGAATGTTTCTGACCAAATTGGGTTCAAATCCATTCATAACTTTATGACTAGTAGCGATTTAAAGGAATTACCTCTATTTCACCTATGGGCCCCGCCCCTTTGGCCCCTCGGGGGTCAGAGTCACCATTTATGCGAAATCTGTTCCCTTTCCCCCAATGATGTGTCTGACCAAATTGAGTTCAAATCCTTTCATAACTTTATGACTAGTAGCGATTTAAAGGAATTGCCTCAATTTCCCCTATTGGGCCCCGCTCCTCAGACCCCTTGGGGGTCAGAGTCACCATTTATGCAAAATCTGATCCCCTTCCGTGAAGGATGTTTCTGACCAAATTTGGTCAAAATCCAATAAGAACTTTTTGACTAGTAGCGATTTGAAGCAAATGTTGACGGACGGACGACGGACCATGGCATAAGCTCACCGGACCTTCGGTCCAGGTGAGCTAATAAAAGAAATTATTATCTGATTACATAACATGGAGCAGACGATGTGATTACAAATCTATAGATAGATCTACTTTCGGTTCGGCGACCTACTTTTGTATCATTGCGCGCGCGTGGCTATCCTACACCGGAAGCGAGGTAATACACACACAGCAAGCATGGGTGTATTTACCTGGACAGACCAGTATGATACCGGTAGGGATGAGAGAAATGAGTGTCTGTGCCTACATGTAATGTAATAGAAAAAAATATCGTATACAAATATCATATGTCTTGCGGTTATTAGTGATACTTGGGTCGAGTTAAGAATTTTCGGGACTTAATGCTCAAAGAACTTCGGTTTATGTTGAGAGTAAAACTGCCTTATTAATGAAATGATTTTAACTTTACTACTTGATAAAAAAATACATACTTTTCAGTAGTTTTAATTTTGACGACCTAAACTTTATTCAAACGAAGGAATGATGCCCATTTAAGCTACGAAAGTCAAGGTCAGTGTTAAAGTGGACTGGTTACAAATGTTGTATAAACCTTCCCGTTATGACCTGTAATGATAAGTAGGAATTCTAGTGTGACCATCAGTTCAAGGGAGTTTCCTGGTCAATCATCAAGTATGTAGTTAAATGTGTTCGTCCCAAGCACGATAATACTTGAGTTGTTACATATACGAGGGCAGTGCCAGCCAGTTCGAGTGTGTACCTCTCAAAGCAATTCCCCTTCAATCTATATACAGCTAGTGTATAGCTATATAATAGGAAACATTCACTTAACAAGTAACAAACAAAATAGCTATGTATCGTGACACCGACAGTGCGGAAATATCCATATCCAATTCATACCTACATCATTTTTTTTTGTATATACATGTACCTATATACATACCCTAATGCGCAATTTCTGTGAAAAAATAGCTCATGGGCCTTGGTATAGCCATATGAATTCCAAAATACACCCATATTTACATCAATTTGACCATTTTTGGCCAAACTACCAATTTTGGCTCAACTCATTAGCCCCTGGGGTAGTCAGGGACAACATGTGTACACTATCAAACTGCCATCCCATACGGATAATTCTAACCAAGTGTGAAGTTTTAAGATACTCAAAAATGTTATATTCCCATAGAAATTATTTTTACCACCTCCGAGTAAAATGAGCAAGACCCCAGGGTCATGGAATTCACAATTCTGGTAGAGCGCCTTAAGACCCTTCCATCTTTGAAGATTATCTGATTCTACCTTAATTATGGTCTGGAGGTTTTGCTGAAATTTCAGTTAATTTGACCATTTTTGGCCCCATCCATAAGCCCCAGAGGTCAGTCAGTGCCAATATACATGTAGTTTACAGGCATCCCATACTGATACTTCTAACCAAGTTTGTATAATTTCCAATGGCAATTGCAACAAATAATGCTCAAATTTTGGTAAATGACCTCAAGACCCTTGTATCTGTGAAGAGTATTTGATTCTACCTTACCTGAGAGTTGAGAAGAAGGTTTTTTGAAAATTTTAGTCAATTTGACACGTTTTGGACCCGCCCCCAGGCCCCTTGGGGTAGGAACCATACAATTCACAATTTGGAAGCTTCCTGCCAAATTTCACTGAATTCGGATCAGCAGTTCTGGGGAGAAAGTCGAAATGTAAATTGTATACGGACGCATGGCATTCGATTGACGACTGACGACACTCGACTGACAACGGACGACACTCAACCGACGATTGACAACACTCGACTGACGACTGACGACAATCGACTGACGACACTATACTGACAACGGACTGACGACAATCGATTGACGACTGACGACACTCCATTGACGACTGACGACACTAAATTGACGACAGACGACACTCGATTGACGACTGACGACACTCGACTGACGACGGACGATACTCGACTGACGACACTCAACTGACGACTGACGACACTCGATTGACGACTGACAACACTCGATTGACGACTGACGACACTCGACTGACGACTGCCGACTGACGACACTCGACTGACAACTAACGACGGACGACACTCGACTGACGACTGACGACGGAGGACAAAAGGTGGTTAGAATAGGTCACTCGAGACCTAACATAATCCAATATAAGATTAGTTGATATGTGCATATTTGGGTTTAAAACGGTAAACCCGAAAAAACGCCTAACTCGTTATATGGCCAAAACCAAACAAATCAGGGGGCGATGGTATAACGAAGTTTCGCCTCATTAGATTGGCCCCTAGACTCGCCTTAATCTTCTCTATCAGCCTTATGAGGCAGTTTTATATTCTTTAAAAAGTACTTATCAAGGATTTTAAAAGAGTCATTAAACAACGAGACGTTTACCGGACGCTGTTGACGAGTTTCAAAGGCTGTTGCATTGCGAATCGGAAGCCAAAAACGTTAGGGCAAAAACTGACACCGGCGATTGCTTAGATTCAAGATTCATTTATTTCTTATTCAATTTAATGGTACAGAAAAATATATTACTACAAAATAATATACATACATTTGTGTAATCAGAACTGTACTGTAGTTTTTTCTTTACACGGGAGAACAGACTTTGTCATGAATACATTTGAAAATACATCTGTAGGAACTCCTTTTTGCAGTGACCATTCTCCAATTCTGATACAGTTAGCATATACTGCTTATAGATACATATCCTACAACAAAACTATTTGGCTTTATGATGAGGCTGACTATAACTCTATGAATAACAAAATAAACACTATTGATTGGCTCTCTCTCTCCAATAGTCTTAATGTTAATGATTTAAACCAATATCTAACTGAAACTATACTTCAAACAGCAAATAACTTCATACCTAGGAAAACTATACTTGTGCGACCAAGAGACAAAAACCGGATGACCAGCTCAATTAGGCTTGAAATGAGAAAAAGAAATAGGAAACATACAGAAGCTAAAACTTCCAGTAACCTCCAGCATTGGCATGAATATAGGCAGGTCCCCTTTTCAAGAAAAAGAAATAAATTACCCCTAACCCTCAAGTTTGATAATATTGAAATAATGACATCCGACTCACACACTCACTTAGAAGTTACCTTATCTGCTGATGGTACATGGAACGAACATATTCAAAACATACATGATAAAGCCTATAAGAGACTTAATATTCTGAAATATCTTAAACACAAAGTTGACAGAAAATCTCTTATTACTATTTTTATATCTTTTATTAGACCAATACTTGAATATGCAGATGTAATTTGGGATAACTGTTCACAACAAGCCAAAAATTTACTAGAATCTATACAAATTGAAGCTGGGAGAATCATTACTGGACTTCGAAAGGGTACATCACATAATGTAATCTATCAAGAATTGGTATGGGAAAAGCTTGAGAATAGACGTAAAAAACATAAACTTCTTATGTACAAGATACTACATCAAAGTACGCCTACCTACCTATCTGATATTATCAGCAATTTTAGAAATAATATTGATAAACATAATTATCCTCTCAGAACCACTCGGACTTTCAACCCTCCACTATGCCACAGTGAAAATTATTATAATAGCTACTTTCCGTCTATGTTCCGTGAATTTAATGATCTTAGTATTGAATTCCATTAGAGTATTTGAAAAGATGATATCTAACAACAGTGTAAATAATAATACTACTTCAGCTATCTTCAAAAATCATGGTACTAGACATGATAATATAATTGTATGTCAATTAAGGAATGGTGCAAGCCAGTTAAACTATGATCTTTTAAAGATCATCTAAATGATTCCCCTGACTGCAGTTGTGGCATTGGGTTAGAAACATCATACCATTTCTTCTTCTTATGTCCACAGTATAACATACATAGGGACACTCTTAGGGAATCCCTACATAGTCCACAATACTTTAGTCTTAATATTTTACTAAATGGATCAGATGATCTTAATGATGAGGAAAATACTCACATCCTAGAAGATGTAGTTAAATATGTAAATAACACAAGGAGACTCTGATGCTGAAAATATACCTATACAAATATAGATTCACTATCTATGGTCATAAATAAGTACATAAAATATATTAATTGAATTAAGGTACATGTATATGTCCATCCTTATAACTGTCTATCATTCTATGTAATGGTTCGCATTAAACATGTATACCTTGATGCTGATAATATACATGATTAATGTCGTTATGTTAAAAATGTACCGGTGACAAGTACTTCTTATCGCGTAAAATAGCAAATATACACTTATATATATATAATTATTGAGAATATTAATAACAGCATACATGTTTTCTGTTATTATGATCATATACATATTATCATCATTTACTGGTAAAGTAATATCACAACAAAGGGCCAGGTAACATACATATATACACATATACATATCACTATGAGTCTGTGCAAACTATCTCTTACTTTATAATTTGATAATCATATAATATGCATATAAATGTTCAATTACGGATGCTGTTACTGTGTTTGTGTGTTAATGATTTTCTAATTATGTTCTGCTTTCTATAGGGTGAGATGTGGTGACTTGCTAGTTATGTATAATTGATTTATCTCCTTCCTATGAACAATCTCAATTGATAATCTTATTTGACTTGGACTTAATCAGAATTATACAATTTTATGTTTTATTTTAAATTCTTATATGGTACCAGTTTATATGCGGTAGGGAGATGCGTGTTTGGTCAACACATGAGTAGAAGACTATTGGTATTTACCAGATGGACATTATAGTCTGAAACTCTGTTGTTGATCAGGCACTTGTCTCTCTCCTGCATAGTAAACGAGTTCTCATAAATATTTAACAATAATTTGAAAATTATTATAAAGAAAAAGAAAATACATAAGATTATCATTATATATTATTCACAAATACTCTTTCTATATATATATACTGTAATTTCCATTCTTGACTAATAACCAAATACTAATTATTTGAAATAAATGTAATAATTTATGGAGAGAACTTTAATATAGGCTTAGCCTGATGTTCAATCCATTTGATTATCAATAAAATATGTTGAAATGAAATGAAAATGAATACATTTGAAAACTTGCGAGGAATGATTGATATGTTGAGCCTCGTGTTAAAGGATGTCGTTTTTAAAGTCCTACTATTCTCTGACAATATAGGGATGTGTACCCAAGGACTGGTCTCATTTGGTAAGTTTATATCGACGAGGTAGCACTCTAAAGTAAACTAGATAAAATGGACAAAATCGGTGAAAGAGCAGTGATCCAATATTTGCATAAAAAGATTTAACACCTAAGGATATCCATAATGATATGGTAGCAACACTAGGGAAAGATGCCCCTTCATATGCTACAGTGAAAAGGTGGGTGGCGGAATTTAAGAGCGGCTGACAGAGCCTTGAGGATGACCCATGTCCTGGAAGGCCTGTCAATGTTGCACTCCCAGAAAAAAAAGTCAATAAAGTTCATGATATTGTTATGACTGACAGACGAGTCATATACTGATATATAGCGAGGAGAAGTTGCCTTTCACAGGAAAGAGTACATTCCATTCTGACAGAGGATCTTGCAATGAGAAAGATTTTGGCCAGATAGGTACCGAGACGTCTGATAGTTGATCAGAAGCACAGCAGGCGCACATTATCTCGTGTTAATCTGACCTTTTTGAGGGAGATCCTGTCAACTTTCTTTAGAGATTTGTCACTGAAACATGGGACCATTATCTTACCCCAGAGGCCAATCAACAATCGAAACAATGGAAGCACATTGGCTCTCTTCCGCCAAAGAAGGCAAAGATTGTGCCATCAGCCGGGAAGGTTATGGCCTTGGTTTTCTGGGATGCAGATAGTATTCTGCTGGTAGATTATCTCCAAAAGGGACAAACAATCAATAACACATACCATGCTTATCTTCTGAGGCAGTTATTATAAAATATTAAACTTAAGCGGTGCGGAAAGCTTGCTAAAGGTGTGTTATTCCATCATGACAATGCTCCTGTTCACAAGTCTGTCATTGCCATAGTTTCCATTCACGATTGTGACTTTAAATTCATTGAACATCCGCCTTATTCACCTGATCTCGCTCCATCAGACTTTTATCTGTATTTTCAAAACTGACAACAGCAATTCCAGGCCTCTACCTTCAGTCCGATGGTGATGTCATACATGTAGTGGATGACTTTCTGAACATCTAAGAAAAGGAGTTCGATACAAGTGGCATTGAGGCCCCTTAAACAACGCTGGCAAATGTGTTTAGATACTGAAGGGGATATTGTTGAAAAAAAATACGGAATGTCCTGCAAAATGCAAATCCTTCAATATGAGGCCCATAACATGTCAATCAGCTTTCCGAGCTTTCTTATAATTGATCAGTTGGTAACAAAATATTAATTCTTTCAAAGTAGTATTTACCAAGTAAATTTCTTCTTTGTATATTAAATTCTGGACATTCTAAAAATATAATGATATTCATCCCCTATTTCTAGGGACAAGAATGTTTCTCCAACATGGAGTGCCTTTAAGTAAAGGGCCGTATCTCAAATCAATCAATTTTTTTAGGTGTTTATGAATTACAATTCCGAGTGAGCTTTTCTTATAGAATTTCTAATCTATATCAATTGAAAGTATCTTATCTAATGATTTTAAATCACATAGTATTTTAATAGAATTGGACCATTTTAATTGATATCAAGTATAACTTCTATAAGAAAACCTCACTCGAAATTGTAATTAATTACAATTTAAAGAAGCTTCCCTCCATATTCAGACACAGCCTTCACTGCGACATTCTTGTGCAATCAAAGTGTTGATTATAATCATCTCCGTATGAAGTTTAATATTTGGTTTTACATTTATAGATAGCCTTACTTAATTTAGACCCTGTTTTAGGGTTTGATACTAAAAGGGTCTCTCAAAGGGTAATATCTTAGAAACAGCTTACATCTATACATGGACAGGTTAAAATATTTATTTAACTTTCCGTATATATAACGAGCGTGCTGGTAATTTTGTCGTAAGTAAAACTTTAATTGACAAGTTAATGCCTGGCCTATCAAAATTAGCCAAAATGATGACTAGAATAGAAAATTAGTATTCGAGCATGTTCCTTGTTCATAAAAGTGCCCATACGTATTGGGCTTCGCCGGCAACGTGTAAAAATATCACTAGGATACCAAAAGGGTCCGTCGTGAATAAAACTTCCATTTGCCAGACTAATCGTTATCGCCTTACACCAAATTAAAGCGATACTAAAATCGAGACAATATTCTACGATTTAGATTTCCAGATTTAGGAAATAGGATCATAGCGCGACAAAAAAAAACGGAACTTCACAATCGTACAATTTTAATGAGAATGAACATTTTTGTTCGGTGATCAAGGTAATATAATTAATTTGATTTTTTCCTTCTGAATTTACCTCTATTTGTGTTGATCGATGGCATTTTCCTGTTTGTCTTTTGTACAAACATTGAGATTGCATGTGGTAGACACTTCTTTCTTTTTTTTTTTTTCTTTTTTTTTCTTATATCGGAGGCTTGCCGTACCCAGGATACCGTGTTTTGGTTGTTTTGGGGTATTTTCTGTTGTTGTTTTTCTGGGTTTTTTTTTCGTTTTTTTGGTTTTTTTATCTCGGAGGCTTGCCGTACCAAGGATACCGTGTTTTCGTTGTTTTGTTTTTTGTTGTTTTTTTTTCTTTTATCTCAGAGGTATGCCGTACCAAGGATACCGTGTTTTCGTTGTTTTGGGGTTTGTTTTTTATTTCATAGGTTTGCCGTATATCTCGTAATCAGCTGAGCTGGATACCGCGTTTTTAACGTGTGCGTGACATTGTTTAGATGATACTTCGTGTATGTTTCGTGTCTTCTGTACAAACATTTGAGATCGCATGGCACAGACATTACTGGTGACCGTAGTTCAACGTAGTCCGAAATTGACCGTGGCTTTTCCAAAAAGTTTCAACATGCTCAAAATATTTCTACGCACAATAATTTACCCTACTTGACAGTAGTTGGACGTCATTAACCCTAGTTGACCGCAAGAACATATGGTATAACGATTATAACTTCGGCTAATGTTGCTGTCAAATGGGGTCAACTAGCTATATAGAGAATCATTAGACTTTAACTGAACCCTCGTTTTAAACCTAGTTAACTACGCTGAGCTACGTTCAAATGACAAATGGTCAACTACGTGTGTGACAGTAAGATCGCAGCTTTAAGTTCAAGCTGGTGGAGATAACCAGATCCCTTAAGTAGAAAACGGCGGCTGGAAATCTGAAGGCCACTAGTTCGATTCCTTGCGGGTTGGGGTGGAGGGGGTACCATTCTAACAGCGGGTTGGGGTGGAGGGGGTACCAGAGGGGGGGGGGGGGGGGGGGGGGGGGGGGGGTACCATTCTAACAGCGGGTTGGGGTGGTGGCGGTACAAGAGGAGGGTATCATTCTAACAGCGGGTTTGGGTGGAGGGGGTACCAGAGGGGGGGGGGGGGTACTATTCTAACAGCGGGTTAGGGTGGAGGGGGGGTACCAGAAGGGGGGGGGGGGGGCTGTACCTGAGAGGGATACCATTCTAAAAGCGGGTTGGTGTGAAGGGGGTACCAGAGGGGGGGGGGGGGCTACCAAAGGGGGGTGGAGTAGGGGGTGGGGGCGGTACCAGAGAGGGATACCATTCTAACAGCGGGTTTGGGTGGTGGGGGTACAAGAGGAGGGTACCATTCTAACAGCGGGTTGGGGTGGACGGGGTACCATTCTAACAGCGGGTTGGGGTGGAGGGGGTACCATTCTAACAGCGGGTTGGGGTGAAGGGGGTACCAGAGGGGTTGTACCATTCTAACAGCGGGTTGGGGTGGTGGCGGTACAAGAGGAGGGTATCATTCTAATAGCGGGTTGGGGTGGAGGGGGGTACCAGAGGGGGGTACCATTTCTAAAGCGGGTTGGTGTGAAGGGGGTACCAGAGGGGGGTACTATTCTAACAGCGGGTTGGGGTGGAGGGGGGTACCAGGAGGGGCAGGGGGTACCATTCTAAAAGCGGGTTGGGTGTGAAGGGGGTACCAGAGGGGGGTACTATTCTAACAGCGGGTTGGGGTGGAGGGGGGTACCAGAGGGGGGTACCATTCTAAAAGCGGGTTGGTGTGAAGGGGGTACCAGAGGGGGGTACTATTCTAACAGCGGGTTAGGTTGGAGGGGGGTACCAGAAGTGGGGGGGGCTCCCAAAGGGGAGGGGGCGGTACCAGAGAGGGATATCATTCTAACAGCGGGTTTGGGTGGTGGGGGTACAAGAGGAGGGTACCATTCTAAAAGCGGGTTGGGGTGAAGGGGGGTACCAGAGGGGGGGTACTATTCTAACAGCAGGTTAGGGTGGAGGGGGGTACCAGAGGGGGGTACCAGAGAGGGGTACCATTCTAACAGCGGGTTTGGTTGGAGGGGGTACAAGAGTAGGGTACCAGTCTAACGGCGGGTTGGGGTGGAGGGGTACCAGAGGGGGGTGTACCAGAGAGGGATACCATTCTAAAAGCGGGTTGGGGTGAAGGGGGGGTACCAGAGGGGGTACTATTCTAACAGCGGGTTGGGGTGGAGGGGGTACCAGAGGGGGTACCATTCTAAAAGCGGGTTGGGGTGAAGGGGGGTACTATTCTAACAGCGGGTTAGGGTGGAGGGGGGTACCAGAAATGGAGGGGGGGCGGTACCAGAGAGGGGTAACATTCTAACAGCAGGTTTGGGTGGAAGGGGTACAAGAAGAGGGTACCAGTCTAACAGGGGGTTGGGGTGGAAGGGGTACCATTCTAACATCGGGTTGGGGTGAAGGGGGTACAAGAGGGGTTGGGGTGGAGGGGGTACCAGAGGGGTGTACCATTTTAACAGCGGGTTGGGTGTAGGGGGTACCAGAGGAGGTTACTATAGGGGGTACCATTCTAACAGCGAGTTTTAAGCGGGTTCACTACTGTGTTTGGGGTCTGCACTCTTTAATTCAATAGTTAGGATACTGTTAGATTTTGTGGTCAAAATGTCTGATTTTCATTAATTTTGCCTGAATAATTAAAAATAAAAAAGGTAACATGTTCCATTTTTTCTGATATTTGTATTTGGTAAAATAAGATAAATCACACACAAACAATAAAAACAAGGATATTTAACATTCCAATCACTCATCATTACAAGTGACTCTATATAAACAGATATTACCTATTCACATCATTCATGCATCAACTATTCAGAAAAAAAAAATAACAAGTGATTCCATCATTTATCAGATAACAATTAAACTCAATGCAGAAGGATCAGTGTAAACAAATGCATTCCACATACCACTGAAAAAAACATACCCTATTTGTTAGAGTTAATCTTCATGTAATATATTGTAATGTAGTTAAGGTAGCAGCTGGCCATGACTTAAAGCTAGTAAAGGGGGATAACTCTTAGAATAACACCTGGTATAATGTAATATTGCCATACCTACCAGGAATTTTTCGCAAAAGATAGAATTTTTTTTTGAAAAATATTCTTGCTATGAAAAGGTCTATAAAAAAGGGAAAATCCTAAACATATTGTATTTTTATCTTATAAATCATTTATTTCACTTCCTGGTCTGCTGAGTTGAATCATCCTCTCAATATATAAGTACAGCTGTACATCTATATTAATTAAATTATTTCATGATTGGAAATTCTCAAATAACCTTAGCCAAAACTAAGTGGAAATGAATAAATGGCCCAGGAAATGTAATTTTCCTGATCAAGGTCACAGAAATTTTTTAGTACATGTGCAAGTTAACTGTTATCTTTAAACCAGAATCAGACACACATCTCTCAAGCTACTCATACAAATATTCTTTTCGAGATTATCTCATTCATCCACAAATATTTGTTGAAATATTGAACAAATAACTAGCAGTAGCTAGAAATGCAGTATTATATATATGTGTGTATATTAAGTGTCTATACAGACTTCAAGTATGAAAATATCTAGAATCAGAGACCTATATATTTAGTATATAGGTCTCTGCTAGAATTGAATTGTTTAAGACAGTACTATATTTTCTTTATCTGCATAATTCAGAATTCAGCATTTCATGTTGATAACAAAGATCTGTTATTTCTTTTTCCATTCTGACACAGTTTTCTGTAACGTTCATGTTTGCACAAGTATTAATGGACAATCAGATGAAGAAAAACGCTGATACAGTTTAAACATAATATTCTTATGATCACAACAAGCCAAATCCTACCTGACCAATATATAGCTCACAGGCCTAATAATACAAGCTAGAATCAGCATTCCGAATACACACTCTAGGAAGATTTCCTTTGAAAGGATAGCATTTCCCTTTGACGGGATAGCATTTTCTTTCACGGGAAAGCATTTCCTTTTTCGGGATAGCATTTCCTTTGAAGGGAAAGCATTTCCTTTGAAGGAATAGCACTTTCCTTTCACGGGATAGCATTTCCTTTGAAGGGAAAGCAGACATTTTACAAACATGCAGATTAGAAAACAAGAAAAAAATCTCTGGATACCAGAAATATTCACATTTTGTATATTCTCTCACTGGTGTTACTTTTAAAAAATTTTTATGTTAAGTTTGTAATTCAGCTACAGTTAAATTGTTGATAGCTCACTGTACAAACACTCAATACACGTACTCCAATATACTAAATTATAGGAGTTAAAACCTCTTTTTGAGAAACACATCTTGTTCATATTCTTCAATGTCCATTACCACTTTGTTTGAGCATTGTACTGCCCACAGTCGTTACACAAATCCACATAAATGTACATGTGATCTTACATACTTAATTAATTAACAATTAACAGTACAAAATGATTGAGTTGGGTTGTCAGTTACAAGCAATCAAATTTAATCTTGGGGGAAAAATATATTTACATGATTCCTGTTACATGTAGGTGTCAAATCAACAAAAGGAAAAAGTGAGTGTGAAATGAATGTTCTCTCACACAACAGCTACTGGACTGAAACAATGACCCATTTAAAGGAAATAGCTCAACAGGAACATATGTTCTACAAATGATAGAAAATTCTTATTATTTCCATCTAAAAACAGTATTATCTGATTATATACAACCTTACAACTATTGTTTTCATTTACATTGTCATTTGTACACCTCTACTGTCATTGAATTATCATGTTTCATGATGTTTAACTCTTTTGTGAAGGAAATATATGATATTGTAGTAAGGTAACATGCACACTTAAGTCTCTATGTCATGGTAAGGTAGCATACAGCCTTAAGACTCTATGTCACAGTAAGATAGCATACATCTTTAAGTCTCCTTGTCACAGTAAGGTAGCATGCATACATCCTTAAGTCTCCATGTCACAGTAAGGTAGCATACATCCTTAAGTCTCTATGTCACAGTAAGGTAGCATACATCCTTAAGTCTCCATGTCACAGTTAGGTAGCATACATCCTTAAGTCTCCATGTCACATTTAGGTAGCATTCAGCCTTAAGGGTTAATGTCACAGTAAGGGATCATATAGCCTGAACATGTATAAATAATGTAGTTAGTACAAACCCTAAAATAAATTTTCAGGTATATGACGAATATGTAAGGTAGCACATATTCAAAACTACTGTCACTATAGGATCTCTGGAGAGCCAGAGTCTGTAATGTAGGCTAAAAATGCAATCTCATTAAAACCAACACCAGGCACATGTACAGATATGGTTAAGGTTTTTTGTTATAGCCTACACTTCTGTCATCTTCTCGGTTTACCCAATTACGCCGAGATAAAATAACTAATGTAATCTCAAAGTTCAACATGGGACACTTTACTTACAATGCAATACATATTTGATGTCTGAGAATAAATGTGACACCAATGGAAATGTGAAAAGTATGAATATGTATGAAACATATAGACTACTGACAATACTACATTTGTTGACGTCAAAGCAGTATTCTTTACGAATCCAAACCATTTCTATGTGGTCAGAATGATAGAATTTAAAACAATAATATCATTTTGATCTGTGAAAAAATGAAATACAAGATTCTGTCAGTAAAACTTTGCTTTCTACTTTAACGATAAATACAGTTAATGGAAGGGAGATAATTCTGGAATTATTGCAAAAAAATCATCTTTTAAACCCGCAAAATTAAATTCTGAATTCAACCAAGATATTACAACTGCATTTACTACAGGGAAGGACATGGCTTTTTTCATTGTTAAACCTTGGATAATTGAAACAATACAATTATGAAATATATCTTGTTCCATACACTCAAGCTCTTACACAGCAAATGTAGTATTATCAGTTGTTGAAACACAAATGGTTAAATTTTAACAAAATATCTAAATTAAAAAACACAATCAATGGTTAAAGCCCCTTTTAGCTTGGGCACAACTATCACAAGATTTTAATATAAAGTAATAGATATAAATGGTTTCATATATTTTAAGTTTAATTTCCCTTTTAATAACCAACATCACACAAGCTTATATTTTGCATAACACAATATCTATGATTATAATGCAATATTGGTGACAAAATTATGGTAAAATGCTCTGATACAAAATCAGTCTCAGACAGGCTGCAAAAATCGAAGTATTTTCATTTCAGCAATTCTATGTGGATCAAGGGGTTGTGATCAAATCTCATATTATAAATCTCATATGAAATGCAAACTGATATCTTAATGAGGTCATTGTGCATATTTTGTGCATACAAACAAATTAAAAGATGTATTATTGAAATCCTCCTGAATTCGTTGGATCAGAATCTTAAAATCATATAATGGCATATTATAAGATATTTACTGTAGGTAATATTTTACCTATAAGATAATCATACAGAACTTATACACAGATCTGTACCAGAAAAAAATGGTGATCAGTCAGAATCCTGGTAAAATGTTTCTGGGCAGGAATGACATTCAATACCTTTAATTACAATTGTAATAGGACTGAAATAAGATTTCTATTTTATATATATGTTGCTAAGTATATATACACATGTACAAGAAGATGAGTATTTTTGTGAAGATCTTTCTAAAGCTGTACAAGTACATGCATATTTTTTTTCATTATTTTGAATTTGACCTATTCAAAAAATGGTACCAAAAAAGTTAATTTCATATTCTGAAAACATTAAAATCAAATGAGATTAAGATATGATAGATTCTGTGTAACTGCTGAAATATTTAAGGATTTTTACATTCCAAGTTTAAATCTTCACCAACTATTAAAAACATGTAGATAATGCCTAATACAAAAGGATTTGTGACAAAAAAAAGGGTGGGAAAAAAAAAAAAAAAAAAAAAGCCAAGAAAGAAAAGAAAAATCTACGATTATGGAGCATAAATACAATGTCTTTAACATCTTCAAATCTATACAGCTACAGGTGGACACTAGTTTCTTAAGGACTTTGATGGCTCAAAGAAATACAAAAAATATACTTAAAAAATGGCACAATATTCATCATTTAATCCAAAGATCTATCATGGTTCCTAGAAGCAAACCAAGTAGGACTACTCCCAAAATAACATTTTCACTGCTTTAAGTAGAAGAAAAAAAAAAGACACCATCTATAATTAAAAGTCTTTTTTAGCTTTTTATCACAGTCCACGGGTAAGATACACGATTATATAAATCTCTAAGGGTACCAATACTCACACAGATACTGGGTAAGCCACAGGTTATATATTTACATCAAACCAGAAAGAAGTATGTTTTAAAGAACTATAAATGACATTCATCATAACTGTAGTCATGGGGTTAGTGAGAGTTCACAAACTAAAATGAAAACTGAAACTTTAATTAAGCATTGATACCTTTTTTTTTTTAGTTTCATCGGGGTATGAAACAAATTTTGTTTGCAAACTGTATGAATCCGTGTAGCGGATTCTTACAGAAGTTTGCAAACAAAATTTGCTTATAATTAACTTTTGAAAAGGATTTTCTAATTTAAAACATGTCAAGTATGATATTTGATTGGAAATCTTCGTCAATATATAAGACAGTATAAATACTGTAAACTTATAATATTTCAGCGGTAATTTTATTATAGCGGTTTTTGCACTGTAAGTTTTCTGCTAAATCAATATTCTGCTAATTGTAGTTTAACTACATTAGTTTCTATGGCAATCATTGTTGGTGCACTAATTCATCATTCTGCTAATATGTTTTAATTTGGTTTTGCAATATAATTTGAGTTCTACAAATTATTTACATTTACATTACCATCCATAGCAGAGTAGTTCAAAGAATGCTTAAATTACCTCCCCTCCCCTCTGATCTTCACACAGATTCCGTAAGTAAAGTGTTAAAACACTACAATGCATCTGTAGTACAAATGAACACAGGAAGGGAAAGTCCAAATGTTTGTGTTTTAATGAGCTATTAGTCAAATCCTACTTGCATCCATGAAAATATTGCAATCCAAATTTATTGAACCTGTTGTTTCTGACAAACAGAAAGACTCCAGCTTTCAATGGATTTCAATAGATTTTTATCTTACATACCCGTGACAGGGTCAATATATACACCATGATCTTAACACAGTGGTTACAGGTAAAAATGGGGTAAATGGTAGATATAAAGACAGAACCCACATCTACCATCAACACTCAAGGCTGGAGTGTAGTTTTAGACAAACACAAGCTAGAATCCTTTACAGGAAGATCAGACACCAGGGAATCAATCTCCACCATGAATGGGTATAGGTTACAGGCGAAACAGTATCGTACAGTATTTACAGGCATTATGGAGCCAGAATCAAGCTTTTAAATGGTTACAGTATATACTTGATACAGGAAATCATGTTTTGTTGTTTTGAACCACCATCTGAAAGGTAACAGCAGGATACTCCTACAGGAAGTGGTGGTGTTGAATACCACCTTAGAATCCTAGAGGATATCCCTACAGTAAATGTGTTCAGAGTCATCTTGAATGGTTACAGGAAATGTTGGTGTATACAGCCATCTTGAATGGTTACAGGAAATGTTGGTGTTCAGAGTCATCTTGAATGGTTACAGGAAATGTTGGTGCATACAGCCATCTTGAATGGTTACAGGAAATGTTGGTGTATACAGCCATCTTGAATGGTTACAGGAAATGTTGGTGTTTATACAGCCATCATGAATGCATGGGTACTGGAAGTTTAGGGAATTTACTGTCATCTTAACTGGTTACAGGATATACAGGAAACGTTTACAGGCGATCCTGATGCCAGATCCAGCGTTTACAGCTATGGTCGAAATTGTGAGAGATCCACTGGTGTTGTAACAGATTGTATCTCTCCTTACTCAGGAACAGTGGCTTGCCTCGTCTACAATATACAGTATAGTATCTAATCTGTGGAGTTCAGGAAAATATTCTGATAAAAAGTTTTCTAGACAATTATATCCCTCATGATTTGTTCCAATGACAATTTTGATACAGAAGAGTCTTTAGCTTCTAAAGGTTGTCATTTTGACAGTTTTTTTTTTAAAAAGAATCTCAAAATCATTATTCTTTTAATAAAGAAACAATCTTCATTTGTTGTTGACTTCTTTAATGTGGGAAGTAGGGGTATAATATTTAGACGGACTTAAGACACAGTCAGTAGAATTCTATACTACCCATCCCTTACTTATCTCTGGACCATGATCCGGATATCTGATCAGTAGTTAGTCCTGGTAGTACTTACTTGAGGTCCCTGTCTTCCTCGCCATGTTCGTCCAGATATACACATCCCCAGAGTGTGGCCCTCGGCCCACGGATCACAACTACCACACTAGAGTTGACAAGTAGAAACATGGCTGTCCCTGCACCACACTCGATGGAATGCTGCATCGACAAACAATACACACTTATATACACTGTCTATAGATATTAGGCTATATATCATAATTATTTTCACCTCTGAAATATTTTTAATAATTTCATATTTTTATCAATAAATTAGTGTTTAAAATTCCAAGTGCTACACTTTACCAACCATTAATTTGTTGAAACAATTGTTACGAAACTGATGAATATTTACTGTTAATATCAGACTGCAATCTTTTTAAGGGATGTTTTGTTCAATATCCAAAATCAGTTACTGATGGTGATTTTCAGTCTTTATTAAAAGTTTTCTAAAATTTCTGAAATTCTGAAGACAGGAGATGTTAATGATGTCAAAAAAAACCCAGAAACAGCAGCTTCATACAAATATGATACAAATATTCTGAGCAATGATATTATATAACACTATGCCAGTCTCGTCTAAGTCAATAATAGTCAAACCTTTCATCTAGATATATTATGAGGTGTAGAGAAATGCATTGCTAGAGGCCATTCTTTCTGTTCTCAGTTTACAGGACAAGAGGACAATTATTACTAAATTATGACTCTCCAATTCTTAGTTCCTAATACATACTCTCACACACTCGTAGATCCGCTGTTGTTGGCAGCAGGCCTGACGGAAGCACAGGAATCGGCCACAGACCATGCAGAGAGCCGGATCCTTGGGGACATTGGTACACATAGAACATGTGGCGCTGTTGTAGGCCTGGAAGATCTTGTAATAATGATGCGGTAGTGCGATCAGCTGTGGCGGGTACCACGTTGGATTCCTCAGCAACAGAGTCTACAGAGGGTAAATTATACAATTAAATGTAATGTTAAGAGATTTCTTTGAATTCATGTCAATTTACATATGCAGATGTAAGCAAACCTTTTTTTTTTTTTTAAATATTACAAAAAAATCTATCTATCTATCTATCTATCTATCTATCTATCTATCACTCATTTAGGTCACAGGTCAAATCATTCAAATGATAGTTTATATAAAAACAGAGAATACTTAGAAAATATGTCTACCTGACAAAATTAGCTATGCCATGTCACACACACCTTAGGTTCTTTTTCTTACCTTTACAGCAAATGACAGTTTTTACCCATTACTGGGTTAAAATATGAGAATGAGATTATACTAAAAATTTGACATAAAATTATTTTGATAGACAATGGAAAAATAGAATTCACAAGGTTCATCATTCTTCATAAATGTCTCCCCAACCTTACAGATTGATACAAAGACAATTGAAGTATTTTTAATTGTACCATTTCAGATCACCAGGTTCCTCCGTCACTATCCTAGCCTTACCTTGGCATCACTAGGGTGACTGTTTATGAAGTTTGTCAGGTCTGTACACCAAGCCCTCACCAGGGTCAAAGGTTCTGGGACTAGCCAATGGACAATGGACGAGCTGGTCACAAGACCTGGTTGTGTGATTGTCGTGCCAATCTTATTGAGTCCAAGGAACTGACAGGTCTCCTGGAACTCTGTTGTATTTGGCTACAAAAAAAAACCCAAGAAAATTAGGCTTTAGCTACCGGTACAATAGTCACGTCTCAAATCTAGACACAAAACAGCTCATTTATCAACATAAACACAGAAATTTGTCGTATCTCAGTCTATAAGAATATGTTGTATGATGTGATAAAATTAAAACATTTACAAAATTGTAACTTTTTAAATTTTATTTTAGTTTTGAGGGATTTGTCGAAAAGTGTTTGGTGGGCTTTCATTTTCTATAATTACCGTCTTCTCTGGAAACTCCTGTTCAAAGATGTGATGTCGGACAAGGGCTGCAATCTTGAGAAATGGGAGACAGAAATCCTGGACGGCCATGTCTACACAGTGTGGTGACCACACACTCTGACAAATCTGTAAATGATAATAAATCACGCTCTGACAAATCTGTAAATCATAATAAATCACGCTCTGACAAATATGTAAATAATAATAAATCATGCTCTGACAAATCTGTAAATAATAATAAATCATGCTCTGACAAATCTGTAAATAATAATAAATCACGCTCTGACAAATCTGTAAATAATTATAACAAATCTTTTGAATTTACATCTTAAAAGATTTAGAAATAATCACAAGCTAACAAATCTGTAATAAATACTGTATACCTGGTAATTTTTGCCCCAGGTTATTTTCGCCCTTGAGCAACACAAAACATATTTGCACCGTTTTAAATTCGCCCTAAATGGTTTTCAAGAAATATCCTTTTTCTCGTTTGTAAAATTGAAAAATTCCAATTTTATCATGACCCTATATAATTTTAAAACAAGGGCCCGTTGGAGGGACCACAACATACGCCCGCCACAATATTTGACACTTGGAAGGGGGTAGTTTCACAGGTTGTAATGCTTTAAAATGAAGTATCATTGTTGGAAAGTTGGAAGGAGATATTGATACACATAATGGTGTGTAGTCGAAACTGAAGGGCAACTTTAAATGATGAGATGTATACATGTATATGTTGCAAATATGGGAAACCTTGGTTTAGACACAACAACACAAAAAGTAGTTCACATGTTTATATACAGAATATATACATAAAAAGAACCTCTTTGCAAAGAATCAGCCTCCTAATACCATTATTAAGTGAATGGTGAGCAATTACAAAATTTTAACCAGACAAGAAAAAATTATCAAAGGGGAATAACTCCGCTAATAAGGGGGGTAAGGGGCATAATTTTGGTATGTGACACTCCGACTCATCTAGATGTATATTTGTGTTAAGTATGGAGAGCTCAACACCATATGTGCCCGAAGTAAAATCATCAAAAGGGAATAACTCCACAAATAAGGGGGTAAGGGGCATGATTTTGGTATTCGACACTCCGGCTCATCAAGATGTATATTTATGTAAAGTATAAAGAGCCTGGGTTGGGTAGTATTGGAGTTATGGTCCGGACAAGTAAAATTATCAAAGGGGAATAACTCCGCAAATACGGGGGTAAGGGGCATGATTTTGGTATGCGACACTTCGGCTCATCAAGATGTATATTTGTGTCAAGTATGGAGAGCCTGGGTCGAGAAGTACTGGAGATATGGTCCGGACACCACATGTGCCCGAAGTAAAATCATGAAAGGAGAATAACTCCACAAATAAGGGGGTAAGGGGCATGATTTTGGTATGCGACACTTCGGCTCATCAAGATGTATATTTGTGTCAAGTATGGAGAGCCTGGGTCGAGTAGTACTGGAGATATGGTCCGGACACCACATGTGCCCGAAGTAAAATTGTTATGTTCCCAGGGGGATTATTAATAAGAGGAATCCAAGAAGGAAACTGTCTGGCTCTCATAATCAACACAACACGTGGAGTCCATATTGTTGAACTACTTTTTATTAATCAAACAGTGCGTATTCATACGCGAGGCGTGTATAACATAATAACCGTATATCCGGAATGGACTATTTATATAAATAGCGTGGCTAACTGGCTATTCAAATACACAACACTCCTCCCCTTTTCGATTTAACAATTACTTTTGTGATATAAATGTCTCTGAGATATAACTTGGAATATAAATGTCTCTGAGATATTACTTGGAATATAAATGTCTCTGAGATATAACTTGGAATATAAATGTCTCTGAGATATTACTTGGAATATAAATGTCTCTGAGATATTACTTGGAGAATCTTGACTAGATTACAACTATGGATTTTTCTTTTACTGTTCATAACATACGAATATTAATTACTTTGATAAGAGTATTAACTTTAACTTTAACATCTAAACAAACTAAAACAAAAACTTATGATTTAGTAGAACCTATTTGGCCCTTATTGACACACAGGGATTATTATGCCCTTGCACAGTGTTGTCAATAACATATCACTAAAATTAATTAAAGGTTCAATTTCACTGGAGCTCGTGAATGTTCTCTCTTTGGATAGCGTCGTGGAGCAACACTTACACATGGGGATGATTTGGAAATGATTGTCTGTTTTTGCTTAGGTGTAGGCATCACAGGTACCACTTCCTCCTTCCCGTCAGAAATAGTTGCTTTATCAGATGACTGATGAGTCGATGATACTTCCGGTGTAATAGGACCGACTTCCGGTTCCGGTAAGTTTATTGTAGTGACATCCGTCTCTGATGGTTTAACAGTACAAGCACGAAGCTGGTCTGTATGACGTCTCCATAGAGTTCCTGTTCCAGTGTCAATAGTGTAGGACAGAGGTCCTGTTTTGGTGTGGATAGATGCAGGAATCCACTTCCTGTCTGACGAACGATAATCGCGTACCATCACACTTTGGCCTTTAGAAAACTGTCGGACAGTTTCTCCTGTGTGACGCGACAATTTCATGCGGTCTTGTCTGTATGATACCCTAGCTGACAAATCAGGTTTCATAATGTCGAGCCGTGTCCTTATATTTCGGCCTAAGAGCAACTTAGCGGGTGTCTCATTCGTCATAGCATGTGGTGTTGATCTGTACTTGCATAGAAATACACTCAGTTTTTGCTGTAATGTACGTTTTTCATCCTTTGCGTTTTTCATGGCTTGTTTGAAGGTTTGGACGAAACGTTCCGCTTGTCCGTTCGTACGCGGATGATATGGTGATGATGTACTATGTCGAATACCATTCTGCTTCATAAATTGACGAAACTCCTCAGAAATGAACTGAGGTCCGTTATCTGAGACTAATTGCTCAGGAATACCATGACGAGCAAATAAATTGCGTAGTAACTCGATGGTGAGCGTGGTTGTAGTGGATCTCATGGTGAATACCTCAGGCCATTTGGAATGCGCATCAATAACTATTAAAAACATGAAGTTCATGAAAGGCCCTGCGAAATCAACATGTATCCGTTGCCATGGGTTGGAAGGCCACTCCCAAGGGTGTACTGGTGCAGATTTCGGCATGTGTCCCGATCGTTGACATCCTAGACATGAACTACATAACTGTTCAATTTGTTTATCAATGTTTGGCCACCAAACATAGGATCTCGCAACAGATTTCATCCGGACCACTCCTGGATGTCCATCGTGTAGTTCTGTAAGAACTCTTTCCTGTAGGCCACTTGGTATTATTACACGGTTACCCCATACTATACAACCTTGATGTACGGAAAGTTCATCCCGTCGATTTATGTAAAGTATGATATCAGGGTCATCTGTTTTCTTCAATGTTCCCAACATTAACATGTCGTACACTCGAGATAACGTGGAATCTCGAGATGTCTCATGACGAATTTGTGCACTAGTTACAGGTAGTGTTTCGATCTGTGCAGTGTAGAAAAGGTCCACAGGGTCCGTAGCTCCGTCTGAACTACCTTTCAATGGAAGCCGCGAAAGCGCGTCCGCGTTACAATGCTTTGTAGTGTTTTTGTACTCGATATCATAGGAATGTTCCGACAAAAACACAGCATATCGTTGAAGCCTGGCAGCTGTCATGGCTGGTATGGACTTGTGCGGATGTAGAATTTGAACAAGGGGCTTGTGGTCAGTCACTAGTGTGAAGTGTTTACCATATAAGTATGTATTAAACTTCTGAACACCCCAAAACAAACCCAATGCTTCTTTGTCAATCTGTGAGTAACCTTTCTCTGCTTTGGTCAATGAGCGTGAGGCAAATGCAATAGGCCGCTCTTCGCCATCTTTCATGGCATGAGAGAGAACACATCCTAGACCATATGGTGATGCGTCGCACGCGAGTTTTACTGGTAGTTCTGGGTCGTAATGGCATAGTACACGGTTAGATGTGATCAGAGTTTTAACCTCTCTAAATGATTCCTCGCAAGCTGTGGTCCATTTCCAGGTACTGTCACTGTGAAGAAGTTCATTTAGTGGTCCTTCGACTGTCGATAAGTCAGGTAAAAATCGGCGGTAGTAGTTTACCAAACCTAGAAATGAGCGTAGTTGCTGTTGGTTTTCAGGTATCGGAGCGTTCAGAACAGCATCCACTTTGTCCGGCGATTTTTGGAGACCATCCTGACTGATGATGTGTCCACAATAAGTAACCTTTTCTTTGAAAAAGTCACACTTGTCCAAGTTTGCCTTTAACCCATACCCTTCCAATCTCTGTAGTACAGTTCTCAAATTTTGTAGATGTTCCTCGTCAGTACGACCGCTAATAATCATATCATCCAGGATGCATGAGGTAAATGGAACGTTTTGAAGGACTTGGTCCATGGCTCGCTGCCATAATGCCGGGGCAGAGGCTACACCAAAGGGTAAACGGTTATATTGAAAAAGACCTTTGTGTGTGTTGATTGTCAACAGTTCTTTAGACCAATCTTCCATCTCCATCTGCAAATACCGTATTTGACCTAATAAGGGCGCCTGCCCTAATAAGGGCGCCCCTACCTTTTTTCAAGGAAATAAATCTTTGACTGAGTGTCAAAATGGTGTTCAAAAGTAATAATTGATGTGAAATATTTTGCTACTTTATGTGTTCAATTTTCCTCAGCAAATTAAGTAACTGGAACACATGTTTTCGCCACATTTTGTGTATTCCTACAGGCTACAGATGACATGTCAGTGCAAAGAGCACCCAAAACTAAACACACATACAAATAATAACTTACCATCTTTATTTGAAGATAAAGTAAAGACTTCATTCTTGTTGATAAATAACTTTTGTTCAGAACAGAAAGCTAGTAAAAGACATTGTAAATCAATTATGAGGTCAAAGAAAACGATGTCTGATATGATCTGGGAAATCACCTGTTTCTATAAATAGAACACAAAAGAGTTCCATTTGAACATCAATGGTGGACCACACGTTCTCTGGTCTAAAGATCAGCTGGCATGGTTTACAAGTTTACAGGAGTATTCAAGTGATGTTTAAGCTTAATATATGATAATGAATAGATATCTTCATCTGGAATATTTTTATGACTGAATATTTTACCGTTTCCACAACATTGGGTATTCTGCTATAAGGTATAGTCTGTTTCATAAAACTTCAGAGTAACTAATCTTAATAAGGGCGCCCCCACTGTCAATTACCCGCGCCCTGCGCCCTTATTAGGTCAAATACGGTATGCCTGCGTTAAGTCTATTTTCGAAAACCGTTGTCCTCCGGCCAGAGATGAGAATATATCCTCGATGCGGGGCAAGGGGTACTGTTCAACCTTCATGACTGGATTCAGGGTGACTTTATAATCCCCACATACTCGTACCTGGCCTGATTTCTTCACAACCGGTACAATAGGTGCTGCCCATTTACTGTGATTGACAGGTATGATAATTCCCTGCTGTTCCAACCTCTGAAGTTCTGCTTCAACTTTGGGTTTCAATGTGTATGGTACAAGGCGAGCTTTATGGAATTTAGGTTGAGCATTCTCCTCTAGAGTAATACCACCTTTGATACCTTTAAGTTTTCCAATTCCCTCTGAGAATACTGCTTTGTGTTCATCGAGAATGTTCTGAAGTTCAGTCGGTGTGGACGACAATCTCAATACATGTACTTTAATGTCATGCCAATCAATTTGAAATGTTCTAAGCCAGTCTCTACCAAACAATGCTGGGCCTTGTTGCGGTACTACTAACAGATTCTTTGTTGCTGTCTGATTGTACAGGTTAACCGAAACGCGTATCTCACCAATGGGTTTGATATTTTCTCCAGAGTAGGTCTTCAACCTTATTGTGGTCTCATGTAGTGGTATATGACAGAAATGTTCCTTGTACAAGTCCTGAGAAATCAATGTGACTGTACTTCCTGTATCGAGTTCCATGTCTATCATTGTTCCCTCAATATTTGGTCTGATACGGATATGATCAGGGCGTCCATTCTCCATTCGATTGATGTAGTACAATGGTTCTTCTGGGTTAAGGTCATCGTCACTTCCCTCTTTGACATATTTCACATGTTTATGTTCTCGTTTTTTAGACAAGCATGCTTTTTCGATATGCCCTTTCTTAGAACAATACCGACATATTGTGGATATGAACGTGCATGTACTGGCATCATGGGTACCTTCACATCGAAAATATTTCTTGTAATGTTTAGGACTTTGTGTGGAGTTAGTAGACCTATCACTGTTTTTGCGAGAAAAGTGTTTACCATGGCTCTGTTTATTACCACTGTAGTGTGCCTTTATTTTGTTTACAGGCGTTGCTTTGTCATTATGTGATCGTTGGAGTTCAACTGCGTCCTTCCCTGCTGTTTCCATGGCAACCGAAGTCTGAATAGCAGTGTCTAATGTTAGTGTCGTTTCAGCTAGAAGTTTACGTTGAATAGCTTCCTGGCGTAAACCACAAACTAGGCGATCCCTTATTGTGATCTGGAGGGTATCTCCAAAATTACAATGAATTGATAACTTGCGTAATTCTGCTACATAAGTCATAACATCTTCACCAGGGCGCTGTTCTCTCTTATGAAAGCGAAACCTCTCCGCTATCTCGGATGGTTTGGGATTTAAATGTTTATCTAGCAGGGCTATAATATCATCGTATCCCGTATCTAATGGTTTAGCTGGGGCCAGTAGATTCTTCAGCAACCCATACGTTTTAGGACCAATCAAACTAAGCAGCGAGGCCACTTTGATTTCTGGTTTGACGCCATTTGCAATAAAACACACCTCGACCCGTTCGGTGTATGACTCCCAACTTTCGATCGATTCATCAAAAATACCGACCTTTCCAACGCCTCCTTTAGCCATTGTGTTTTGCAGGTTCGTTTGTTCCTCGTCGCCAATTTGTGTTATGTTCCCAGGGGGATTATTAATAAGAGGAATCCAAGAAGGAAACTGTCTGGCTCTCATAATCAACACAACATGTGGAGTCCATATTGTCGAACTACTTTTTATTAATCAAACAGTGCGTATTCATACGCGAGGCGTGTATAACATAATAACCGTATATCCGGAATGGACTATTTATATAATTAGCGTGGCTAACTGGCTATTCAAATACACAACAAAAATCATGAAAGGAGAATAACTCCACAAATAAGAGGGTAAGGGGCATGATTTTGGTATGCGACACTCCGGCTCATCAATATGTATATTTGTGTCAAGTATGGAGAGCCTGGGTCGAGTAGTATTGAAGTTATGGTCCGGACACCATATGTGTCAAAGAGCGAAAATTAAACGGGGGCAAAAATTACCAGGATTACAGTAGTGCTACTGAGCTTTTGATATATAGATTAAGATTAAATAAAGCAAAAAAAAACAAACTTCTTTTTCAATTAAATTAATATCTAAATAACATGAAAATTAAATCAAAATTTCACCATTTAATATGAAAATAAAATATGAAGTTACCATTCAGATTAATGCATTTTCCCAGTAACTTTTGGGAGAAAGTGAATCTCATATTTTAGTAAACTAAAATTTAAACAAAATGTAAATACTCAATTAATTTGGCATAACCTTAACATATAATTTTACTTGCTTATATACATGTATATACATATATAATAGTGCTATAATATTATTTTGTGTTTTGGTTTGTCACATAATACTCACAGCGGGAATTCCAACATCTTGCATATCAACATCTTCGTACAGTCGGCTGACCTCTAACCTAGTAATCACATGACTTAACATCCCCTCCAGACTGTCAAATGATACCTGGAAAAGTCCAAAGTAACACATACGCTTTTAAATCATTCTCCATATATTAACTTCTGTAATGAATATGAATTTTCATTAAATTCTAAAATGACTTCTGTAATTGGAAAAAAAAAAAACCATAAAAACTCTTTTTTATCTGGTTTTTCTTCCATTTTCTTTACAAATAAATGTCTGAATTTTTTAAAATTCTGTTTTGAACATGAATTTAACAATAACACATCTATATGACTGTTACCAAGTGAAAGCTATCATTATTTGATTATCATCACAAACTCATGTTGTCAAAACGTTGAGTACATGAGCTTTCAAGACAGAAATATATAATTTTAAAAGTGTATTTTACAAGATAATTTAAATCTTGGATATGATAATAATGAACCAGAATTAAACAATACCAACGATATCAGTGTGAGCTTACTAAATCTAAGATAATTCGAGATACCTCGTCTAATCTAATGAATTCGGTCACTGCTGACCTAC
This sequence comes from Pecten maximus, assembly GCF_902652985.1. Classification (NCBI taxonomy): domain Eukaryota; kingdom Metazoa; phylum Mollusca; class Bivalvia; order Pectinida; family Pectinidae; genus Pecten; species Pecten maximus. The sequence continues at coordinate 24,747,803 of NC_047029.1, forward strand.
CTTGCGGCCTTTTTTCCTCCATGCCTCTCGTTCATCCATAGTGAATTTACAGCTGGTACAAGCGAGGGCTTGTATAAATACCACATTATACAGCATCTTAGTCAGCACACAGAAGTGTTCTGTTCAACAGATAACAATGTTATACAAAAGTATTCTCTGGGCTCAGATATGGACATAAAAATCTCTCAATTTATTTTCAGCCATAATGACCATACATGTATGCAAATTGATCATGACAATTTATTCAAGAACTGGAAAAGAGGCAGGATTTTACAAAAGTGAAAAATCAACACGCTACAAAAATATAATGTCAGTGATTTATTGAATCAATATATATAGTAATAGCTATCTTATTTGACCGATGATAGACCAAGTGATAGTTTTTAATAGAATGGGGGATTGGGAAGGAAAACACAGGAACAAGAATTCCTCAAAGTAACCGAAGTGGAAGATTCTGTTGATTCAATCATTTTTAACCAAAGATAACAAAAGAAAATTCCATTCTTCCCCAAACAATGTTTTTTTGACCCATCATTTCACTGGTAATACTGAAGGCAGGAAGTAAAGGCGATACCCACCTTTCTCGATGGTGGCTGGTAAAGTGAGGATGAGCTGTATTAGGAGTGAGGAGGGATCCTTCAGTAACACTGGAACTTCCTTGTTATACGGCCGTACACTACAACAAAAACATACTCAGGTCACGGCCGTACACTACAACAAAAACATACTCAGGTCAGAGGGTTAGGACAAGGCAATCATAAATAATTACAGTCAAAATGTGATACTCAGGTTAGAGGGTTAGGACCAGACAGTCACAATAATTACAGTCAAAATGTGGTACTCAGGTCAGAGGGTTAGGACCAGGCAATCACAATAATTACAGTCAAAATGTGGTACTCAGGTCAGAGGGTTAGGACCAGGCAATCACAATAATTACAGTCAAAATGTGGTACTCAGGTTAGAGGGTTAGGACCAGGCAATCACAATAATTACAGTCAAAATGTGGTACTCAGGTTAGAGGGTTAGGACCGGACAATCACAATAATTACAGTCAAAATGTGATACTCAGGTCAGAGGGTTAGGACTAGACAATCACAATAATTACAGTCAAAATGTGGTACTCAGGTCAGAGGGTTAGGACCGGACAATCACAATAATTACAGTCAAAATGTGGTACTCAGGTTAGAGGGTTAGGACCGGACAATCACAATAATTACAGTCAAAATGTGGTACTCAGGTTAGAGGGTTAGGACCGGACAATCACAATAATTACAGTCAAAATGTGGTACTCAGGTTAGAGGGTTAGGACCGGACAATCACAATAATTACAGTCAAAATGTGGTACTCAGGTTAGAGGGTTAGGACCAGGCAATCACAATAATTACAGTCAAAATGTGGTACTCAGGTCAGAGGGTTAGGACCAGGCAATCACAATAATTACAGTCAAAATGTGGTACTCAGGTTAGAGGGTTAGGACCAGGCAATCACAATAATTACAGTCAAAATGTGGTACTCAGGTTAGAGGGTTAGGACCAGGCAATCACAATAATTACAGTCAAAATGTGGTACTCAGGTTAGAGGGTTAGGACCGGACAATCACAATAATTACAGTCAAAATGTGGTACTCAGGTTAGAGGGTTAGGACCAGGCAATCACAATAATTACAGTCAAAATGTGATACTCAGGTTAGAGGGTTAGGACCGGACAATCACAATAATTACAGTCAAAATGTGATATTCAGGTCAGAGGGTTAGGACTGGACAATCACAATAATTACAGTCAAAATGTGATACTCAGGTCAGAGGGTTAGGACAAGGCAATCACAATAATTACAGTCAAAATGTGATACTCAGGTCAGAGGGTTAGGACTGGACAATCACAATAATTACAGTCAAAATGTGATATTCAGGTCAGAGGGTTAGGACTGGACAATCACAATAATTACAGTCAAAATGTGATATTCAGGTCAGAGGGTTAGGACTGGACAATCACAATAATTACAGTCAAAATGTGATACTCAGGTCAGAGGGTTAGGACTGGACAATCACAATAATTACAGTCAAAATGTGATATTCAGGTCAGAGGGTTAATTAGGACCGGACAATCACAATAATTAGTCAAAATGTGTAAAATTTGTTGGTCATGTTGTTACCAGTGTCCTGTTGGATTACTTCTACAGACGACCTCTGTGATCTGTGATTAGGGGTCAAAGTTTGACAATCAACGACCTACATGCTTGACTGATCAGATTAGCTGATCCCTGTGACTAGAGGTCAAAGTAACTCCTCAGAGCATGTGATCTGTAACCAGAGGTTGATGTTGAAGGTCTGTGACCAATTACCTGCTGTATTCTTCAGAACTTGACCACCGTGATTTGTGACTTGAGGTCAAAGTTATAGGGTCAGAAACTAAAATTACTTGTTTGACTACTCAGGTCAAAGTTTGAATGTAAGTGACTTAAATACTTTTAGGCTCCTCAGAACAGCTGACCTATGTGTTATGTTGACCCCTGTGATATGTGACAGAGGTCAAAGTTTGAAGGTCAGTGACATAAAAACTTTGACTCCTCTGAACAGCTGACCCATGATCTTCTGTGACCTGAGGTCAAAGTTTGAATGTCAATGACCTACCTGTTGGAATCCTTGGTACAGATAACCTTTAAGATCTTTGACCAGAAAGTCTGAATGTCAGTGACTTACCTGCTGGACTCCTCAGAACACGTGACCCCTGTGATGTGTGACCACAGGTCAGTGTATGGTTTGGTGGTCAGTATTTTGCTGTGCATACTCAGAACATGGGTGAGAGGCACTGAAAAAAATAATTTACATATCAAAATCATCATGGACTCAGAACCCTCAACTGAAACAATTAACCAACACAATATGTACTACATGATATATACCCCGGGGTATGTACAGTATGTAGTTTCAAAATCTCAAAATTAAAATCTGATTTGACTAAAATCAATATTTTCAAGTGATGACAATACCAGTAATCTTCTACTGACACTCTGTTAACCTTAAAACTCTGAAACTGAAATATGAACTTTTACTAGGTATTTTTCGTATGAAAATAATATGTGTATTAAGTCTTGTCCATACTGCATCATGGATGAAGTTGGGCTGCTTTTACACAACCTGGTAAAAACAGTTAAATACTTACAGAAGCTTTGTTTGCGACCCACTGATGTGGCTGGGCATAGATCTCCTCCTCTCTGTAACAACTCTATCTCCAAATTAGATCTAAGGGATCAAAAGTTATACGGACATTTTACGAAGCATTAACATAATTATATAATCTATTACAAAACTGATCAATCACAAAAATTCAACTGCTGAAAACTTTATTCTATATTCAAACTAACAACTGCAATGGTATCATATGATATATATTGGGATCAAATTCTTCACCACTTGAGAATGTCAGAAATTGCACATGGTAAAATCAGAAATTAGTTTAAAATTCAGTGACAAGTAGTATAAGGAAATGGACAACAGGTATTTTTTATGTAGGTCAAAGGTCAAAATGTAGGTCAGAATGACCTAACTTTGAAACATGACAACACTGCCTTACATAGGTGAACTGATGACAGAAGTATAAAGTTAAATCAGAAATAATACATTTCTAGCTAAAATATCTTGCTGCAGCTCTGTCATCTACACATATACAAAATAAATGATAGATACAAAGTGACCCACTTTTGGAACATGACACACTGCCTCACATAGGTGGACTTATCACCAGAGTATTAAACTCAGTGACAAGTAATTAAGGAAATGGACACCAGGCATTTTTTCATGTAGGTCAAAGGTCAAAATATAGGTCAGAATGACCTAACTTTGAAACATGGACACACTGCCTTACATACTAGGTGAACTGATGACAGAAGTATAAAGTTCCTGTGACAGACAGTGTAGGAAATGGGCACCAGGCTTTATGTAGGTCAAAGGTGAAATTGTAGGTCAGAATGACCTAACTTTGAAACATGACAACACTGCCTTACATAGGTGAACTGATGACAGAAGTATAAAGTTCCTATGACAGACAGTGTAGGAAATGGGCACCAGGCTTTATGTAGGTCAAAGTGGCCTAATTTTTAAACATGACACACTGCCTCACCTAGGTAGGCTCATGCCCTATGAGCAGAGTTATAGTGACATGTAATTTGGGAGAAAAGCGCCCAGACAAGAAAAAGTGAGGAAGGATGGAAAGGCAAAAGGACATAATATAAACTTAAGCTACCCTCTGCCCTCCCCATTGGCAACTTGCCAACTTAATGTCATCCAAATCCTTATTTCTTGTACTAAATTCTATTTACCAGAATACATCAACTGAATAAATATAGATTTTATAGAGTGGATATTACCTGGCGACGGAGCACACAAACAGGAGGACACTCTCTGACGACTGTGACGTGGTGTAGGTTTTGTAGACGCTATACGTCACGTTGGTTAGATCCTCCATCACACTACCCATGGCTTTGGTCAGTGTGGAGGACCTCTACAGAAAGAAATTTTAATTTCATCTGTGTAAATAATGATATTTCTTATGCAGTTATTTCTTACAGATTTACATATTCAAATTTTGAAATGAAAATGTATGTTTAAAGTCCAAATACAATATAATAATCAGCACTATAAATATTTCTTATGCAGTTATTTCTTCCAGATTTAAATATTCAAAATTTCATATGGAAATGTATGCTTAAGGTCCAAATACAATATAATAATCAGCACTTTAAAAACCTTAATTTCAGAAAGTCCATGTAGTGATGATTATTATTGTCAGTTCACGTCCACAAACTAAACAGAAGTCTATACATTAAACTCATCCTGTGAATGAAACTTTTTCACATCACACTGAATCAAGGATTAACTTATTCATTATGATAATTTATTTATCACTTCACCTATAGTGGAAAATTTTAGTTTTGAAATTTTTGTGTGAACCACTTTCAGCTAACTATAATTTCAAAATTAATGATTCTGCAAAAAAAGGAAGAAGCAGGCTTATTTGTGGGTAGGGACTTATCTGTTATCTGTTGATAAATACAGCAAAACTGACCGGTGTTATGGGACGGCGAATCATCATCTCTGCAATGTCCTTGACCATCTGTGTTAGGACCGGACTGACCGGCTTCACCAGTGTGTACTTGCTCTCTTCGGGGATGATTGGGATGACCGAGTTAGCAAGCTGTCGACAGAGTGGACACCAGTACTCTCCCTTGCTGACCACAAGATTTTGGTTCACCTCCTGGGTCTTAAGTTCAAAGGTCAAAAGATATTATTAAACAAATTCAAACATAAAAGTCACAAATAAACTCAATACAAGACTGAAAATTAATTGAAAAGTAATATTGCTGATAAAAGTAAACTTACAAATGTTAACAAGAAAATGTTGATACCTTGTTCTGGTACAGGTAGGTACAGGCAGGCAATTAGTGTGTAGTTGAAACATACACATTTCTGAGGCAATCTTACATGTATTTTTTGCCTTTTGCACATAAAGCCTTGGCTTCAATTAAATTATGTTGGCAGTCTAATTACAATTTCTGTGTTACCTCGGTAAGTTTTCCACAGCAGTTCAGTTATGTGCTAAAATTTGAGTGTGCCAAAATAAATGAATTGCAGCACCAGAATATTAGACGGTAGATATAATACTGAAGACAGTGAAACACATACAAATGTACCAATGAAAGATTGTGTCTAGAAAATCAATATCATCATAAAGAATTACACAAACTACAAATATTTAACAGAAAGATATGTCAATATGAGAAGGTAAATATAAATATTTTATAGAGTTTTGTATCTAGCTGGCTGTCCATTACAAGTGATGAAACTAACCGTTAATGATGCCACGTAGGAACTGTGGCAGTCCAGGTGTAGGTAGTGGCCACAAGTCTGGACTACCACGCCGCCCTCCCAGCCAATGTTAACCGACATCTGACATGACGTCTGAAACAAACAGCTTATTTACATCACATTTATAACACTTTGGTTGTACTTGAGCTGGACCTTTTCTGGATATCTAAGGGTTGTCTGATAAAAGGCAAAACATAATATCAAACCATGAGTACATTTACACATTTTCTTAATTAAAGATGTAATTTCGATAGAATTCCTTGTAGCAGTGAAATTTAAAGAATCATATGAATTGAAGAAGAATTTAATAGCTATATGAATGATAATCAATACAGTGTTTAAAGACAATTTGGTGTATACAATTAAAACAAAAGAACATATTCTTGACTTTATGTATTTAACAAAAACTTAAACAAATAAAGTTTATTCAATGAAGCATGATCAACAGAACATGTTCTTATAATGTGATGTTTAGAGAAATATTTGTTGCTGTCCGACTATATCACATTCACTGTATGCTCTATGTCAATGAAAATAATTATTTTAACATATCAAATATCTTATTTTTTACGGAATAAAATTCTGTGTTTCAAAGATTTCTTATTTTTCAATTCAATACTAGATTAAGGCAGATATATAGGGGTTACACAACGAGTGGTTGTTGGATATGGAATTTATTTCACACGAGTAAGTTATTTTTTAAAAGTTACAAAAGACACGAGCTTTAGCGAGTGTTTTTTGCAACTTTTAAAAAATAACTTACGAGTGTGAAATAAATTCCATATCCAACAATTTCGAGTCATGTGACCTGTTTCTACCACAATAATATCGGCTTGAATCAAAGGGAAACGTGGCCAAGTATAATTTCGCGTATGCAAATAAAGTGTACCGGTGACGTCCGGGACCGGGTGATGTGACGTCATTAAATTATTGATGACGTCAATAACAATTGCAGCTTGGGTCAAAGTTCACCGTGTTAGCCAATCGAAATGCGTACAGAGTTTATACCACGTGTGGTATAAACAGATTGTTAATCAACGGCTGTAATGATTAACTGATGGTCTGAGAGTTGAATAACACAGGGTATTGTGGTAGAAACAGTAGTTATCAACTCTGTTTTCCAAGTAAAATCCTTGCTCACCTCTTCAAAGTGTTCAAACAGAGCCTTGAGTTGTCTTTTCTGTGCCAACTCACAGGAGATGGGTGTAGTAAGAACCTTCTCCCCCTCCACAGGAAGTTGGATGGGGTCCTCTGTCTGTAGTCTGTGGCCCAACACTAATCAACAGGGAAATATCTAATGTCAAAATAATACTATTATGTATTTACCATAATTGTAAAACAAACAAGAGGCCCATGGGGCCTGTATCGCTCACCTGGTTGGATTTGACCAACTGTCAAAATAATGTTCATATTCAATTTGTTAATACATTATACAAAAATGTACTCTCTGAAAGACCACATGGATTATTTTTACAACATAATGGTGTTTAAAGAAACTAAGTCCCTTAGGGTGGGGAAAACCCTTTGGCCTATTTTTACATAAGAATTGTGTTTATCCCTTAATGCCCAGCGATACTATACATAGTTATGGGATTGAGGGTCACAGTAACCATTAATGCAAAATCTGTTCCCCCATCACCACGGATGTTTCTGACCAAATTGGGTTCAAATCCATTAAAACTCAAATCTCTATTTCCCCTATTCGGCCCCTACCTTCAGGCCCCTTTGGGGGTCAGAGTCAATATTTATATAAACTCTCTTTCCCCCTTCCCCTAAGGATATTTCAGACCAAATTTGGTTCAAATCCATTCATAACTTTATGAATAATAGTGATTTAAAGGATAAACCCCTATTTCCCTATTTGGCCCCACCCCTCAGGCCCCTGAGGGTACAGAGTAAAAATTTATCTAAACTCGGTTCCCCTTCTCCCAAGGATGCTCTTGACCAAATTTGGTGAAAATCCATTTAAAACTTTATGGCAAATAGCAATTTAAAGACTAATCTCTATTTCCCCTATTTGGCCCCGCCCCTCAATATTTATACAAACTCTTTCCCCCCTTCCTCTCCAGATGTTCCTGACCAAATTTAGTTAAAATCCCCCTTCCTCTCCGGATGTTCCTGACCAAATTTAGTTAAAATCCATTCGTAACTTAATAATTAATAGCGATTTAAACCCCTATTTTCCCTATCGGACCCCACTCCTCAGTCTCCTGGGGATTCAGAGTAAAAATTTATACCAACTCGGTTTCCCTTCTCCAATGAATATTCCTGACCATATTTGGTTAAAATCCATTTAAAACTTCATGACTAGTAGCAATTAAAAGACTAATCTTTATTTCCCCTAATTGGCCCCGCCCCTTAGGCCCCTAGGGGTACAGAGTAAAAATTCATATAAACTCTGTTCCCCCTCCCCTCAAGGATGTTCCTGACCAAATTTGGTGAAAAAGCTATTCAATACTTTAGGACTAGTAGCGATTTAAAGGAGTAACCCTATTTCCCCTAATTGGCCCCGCCCCTCAGGCCCCTGGGGGTTCAGAGTAAAAATTTATACAAACTATGTTCCCCTTCTGCCAAGGATGTTCCTGACCAAATTTGGTTCAAATTCATTAATAACTTTATGACTAGTAGCGATTTAAAGGACTAACCCTATTTCCCCTATTTGGCCCCGCCCCTCAGGCCCCTGGGGGTTCAGAGTAAAAATTTATACAAACTATGTTCCCCTTCTACCAAGGATGTTCCTGACCAAATTTGGTTCAAATTCATTAATAACTTTATGACTAGTAGCGATTTAAAGGACTAACCCTATTTCCCCTATTTGGCCCCGCCCCTCAGGCCCCTGGGTACAAAAGTATTTTGGCAAAGTTGTGACCGCTACAGGCCAGGACTATATACTGACCACTGGAGGCCTGGATGAGGACCACTAGACCGATTGGTTTGTCTGTAGTGGACGGCGAGCTATGCCCACAGATGACACAGTCAAACTCCTTTTCCTCCACAATCTGTTTAGTATCAGGCTTCTCTGAAGTTGTACTACTGCTGTCGTCTGGACATGGAAAATTGAAAACAGAAATTGTTTATTATGAAAAATTTGTCAGAAGGACAAAGTATTAATCCTAATAATTAATGATTTCTTGATCTTCATTACTGAATAATTCATCTATCCCCTCACAGTTAATAGAGAAAATCAACATGGTATGAGTTTTTACCTACATTTTGGGTATCATGTAATGTTATTGTCCAGATTAGCTGGAGTCGATAAATAAAATTTTATTGTCTCAGTGTGTGATTACCTGGTGGATCTGTATCAAAATTATACACATCCTGGGTCTAATTAATTTACTGTAATTAAGCTACTGTCTCAATGTGCCTGGTGGATCTGTATCAAAATTATACATATCCAGGGCCTAATTATTTTAATTGTAATTAATCTATTGTCTTAATGTGTGTTTACCTTGTATATCTGTATCAAAATTCTGTTCCATAAAAGCTTTCTGTTTTGAGGCAAACTGTGCCATCAATTTCTCCTGTCGTTCTTTAGCCTTCTTCTTTCTATAAAAACGCATAAACTTTGAATCAACAGACCATATAAACACATTCGTTCCACTCATTAAATCTTGTCTTAGACTACAGAAACAAAGTTGTTGCTAGAGGTGCCACAATAGCTCAGTGGGTAAGAATGCTAGCCAAGTAACTTAAGGTGGAGATCTGAGGTGTATGGTTCTACACCCCATATACCCATATTGGTTTGTGTTTCTCATGAAGCTGATAAAATGGGCCAGTCTGTACTGTCGTGGTGGTGTCCTTGGGCAAGACACTTTACCCCAATTTCTCTGGATGGCATGTGATGGGCCTCTTTTGTTGTTCAGTGAAGTAGTCACCAACTACTACCACATGCCTCCCTTGTGTTGTTCAGTGAAGTAGTCACCAGCTACTACAAGTGTTGTGAAAAATGACCAAATATACAATACAAATATACAACAGAGTATAATACGCTGACAATAAGGCAGGTGTAGTCTACCATCACTCAAGTATGGGTGCGAAAATAATCCTAATACGAGCCTGACCAAGTGTAGACTATGCCGATTGTAGTCATACATGGCTGAACATCACATTCAGGATGAGGTGACATAAGCACCTTCGCTTAGAGAAGTCAGCTGGTCAAGTTCATTCACAACACAAAGAGATCCCCGCCTCAAAATGATCCTGGCTGTTCAAGGGGCCATAGATCCAGCAAAAAAACTTACTTGCTAGAAGAATTATGATAACTTTTCCAGAAAATTTTTGGGAGAATAAAATTCAAAACTGAAAGTTTCTATACCTCTAGACACCTATTCACCATCTTAACAAAGAAAGTTTGTACTCACCTGTCGTCCTTCTTGCCAGATTTCTGTTTACCGTCATCCTCCGATTTTGGGACTAGTTGTTGATATGTCTCCTCAATCAATTTGGCACACTGAGAACTCTGTTGTGACATCTTGTCTAACAAACACGTAATGAAATGCGAGCCGTCCCCAACTCGCGAGGTTGAGGGAAGTCTATTACACATTGACAGAGGGACATAGGAACCAGCCTTTCCCGATAGTTTAGCATGCAGTTTCATTAACAGAGAAATTAAACTCTCGTTAATTGGTATGGTAACAGGCGGAGCTGTTTCGGTTGACACACCTTTACTTTCGTATTTTGGTTTGTCATTTGTTTTGGCACCAGAGTGACTAGAAAGAGAGTGGATTGGCATCACAGGAAATGTTCCCTCGCTTGGCATGGGAAGCAGAGTAGGATGGCTAGGGATATGGCCGGAGTGGGCGGCAGTAATAGGACCACCAGAGCCTGAAACAATAAAATATGTACACATAAAATACATTATATCATCTAACATTTCGTTCACTATTAGCATTATTTACTCAGCTAACAAGAGATTTATAAAGATATAACTCCATCCGTAAAACAAGAGGCCCATGGGCCTCAATGGCCACCTGAGTTTTGAAGTATTTATTAAGTTAATTTAATTTTATTTGACCTTTAGCCATGGAAGCTTCCTGCCAAAGTTGACTGAATTCAGTTAAGCACTTTTGGAGAAGAAGTTGAAAATGTAAATTGTTTACAACGGATGGACAATTGTTATAAAAATGTAAGATTCTTGAAGTACAAATATTTTCAAAATACTGAATTCAGTAATCAAACATGAAGTTTTTGATATATATACTCATATATAATTACAGTGTTGCTAGGAAGCTTTCTCATGTGTTATCATAATTCTAAAATGAAGAAAACTGCTCTGTTACAAACATTGAGGCAGTGATATTAACAACTCTTTAATCAACTCCTTCGCAATACACATCAACTTTTACACACACTAGTAGAGACAAGATGTCTTTTTTCCCCTTAATAATCCTATGAATATCTCAGACACAAAACATATAATTCCTCACTCATAATGGAACTAGGAGCCATTTGAAACATCTCCTCCAGACTAGAGTTGACAAGATCAACGTCAGCGGGAAAAGTGAAATTGTCGCCAGGCTCGAGGCTGAGGACGGAAACGTGTACTTCTTTTATAGTGTCACAAGCATTTTGTAGTAAACTAGTGGAGGAAAACCAATCCTTGTAGTCTCCGTTAGGAGCACAGCCTTGGAAAACTTTGGTCTGAAAAATAAAATCAACATGATATAGAAATTAGTTTTTCCGAGACAAATTAAGACGCTTTTTTAAGTCTAGCTAAAAGTCTCTCAAAGAAACCTTCATCTATTTTTTCTTTATTCCCTTTATTGAATGAAATCTCTAGTATAATATTTCTTAATATGATGACATCAAAAGATCTTTAACATTATAAAGAAATAATGATTAACGTAGATTTTCAAAGCTTTATTTTAATACTATTGAGATATATGAAATATAAGTATCTTATAATACAATGTATCTCAGAAATAAAGTTCGTTGGTTTTGAAGTTAGAATGACACCTACCCTTCTCCGACTGTCTGTACAGGGTATGGTGAGTGCAAGATTTAACAAGTGAATACAATAATAGAGGCAGCTCTCGGGAACTGTGTTCCGTGTCAGCGCCTGTAAAACAGAAATTGATTATCTTAATGTCAAAGAACTATCATAAAACCAATATTACTAGTCAGTATTTTACCGTATCTATCCTGAAATGAACCCAGGGTTCCAACGTCTCAACTTTGACTCAAATTAAACGATGGGTTAATTGTATAAGTGCTCAAACCTGCCTAACGACAACCAGAATAAAGTGACTCCCTCTCACATGTGACCATATTTCCCCTCCCAGTGGGTTTTTTTAACTGCAAAATGCATGAATTGACATGACACCAGGCATGGTCTTTTTGCTAAATATATACAGTAATCCAATTTCATATGAAAATACACTGATTGTAATGTTAAGCTCTCTGCCCAGTGGATACATCATTCTTAAGGCTTCATTTTCTTGTTTTCATATGGACTCCTTTGAAGACTAATACCATGTTCATAAAGTCACATGTAATTTATCGAAGAGTTTATGACACATTCACTACTGATCGATTTCGATTGGAGAGGAATAGGATGATCATAACCCCTGGCTTGAGAACATGGTCGTTGTACTATTATCTTACCTTGTGTAAAACAGTAAAAAGGAAGGCATGAAGAGTTCTACAATGGAGAATCTTAAACATATCTTTGTATGCTGGATTGACTTCCCCTGGAGGTTTGAACGGTGGCCAAGGTGGCGTCTTCCCAGAATATTTCCCATTCTGCCGAACGCTGTGGAAATACAAAAGTCCTCTTTAAATTGAAATTGATTCAAACATTTCAATATCGCAAACATCGATTGAGAATAATATTAATATAAAAACTTGACTTGTCTTTAGTTTGGTAGTTGCTGGGTTTCACCGACTAAAGTCAGTGAGCTGTAGACGTGATGAGTCAGTGTTCTGTAGACGTGATGAATCAAGTGTTCTGTAGACATGATGAGTCAGTGTTCTGTCTACGTGATGAGTCAGTGTTCTGTAGACGTGATGAGTCGGTGTTCTGTAGACGTGATGAGTCAGTGTTCTGTAGACATGATCAGTCAGTGTTCTGTAGACGTGATGAGTCGGTGTTCTGTAGACGTGATGAGTCGGTGTTCTGTAGACGTGATGAGTCGGTGTTCTGTAGACGTGATGAGTCAGTGTTCTGTAGACGTGATTAGTCAGTGTTCTGTAGACGTGATGAGTCTGTGTTCTGTAGACATGATGAGTCCGTGTTCTGTAGACATGATGAGTCAGTGTTCTGTAGACATGATCAGTCAGTGTTCTGTAGACGTGATGAGTCAGTGTTCTGTAGACGTGATGGGTCAGTGTTCTGTCTACGTGATGAGTCAGTGTTCTGTAGACATGATGAGTCGGTGTTCTGTAGACGTGATGAGTCGGTGTTCTGTAGACGTGTAGAGTCGGTGTTCTGTAGACGTGATGAGTCAGTGTTCTGTAGACGTGATGGGTCAGTGTTCTGTAGACGTGATGAGTCAGTGTTCTGTATACGTGATGAGTAAGTGTTCTGTAGACGTGATGAGTCAGTGTTCTGTAGACGTGATGAGTCAGTGTTCTATAGACTTGATGAGTCAGTGTTCTATAGACGTGATGAGTCAGTGTTCTGTCTACGTGATGAGCCAGTGTTCTGTAGACATGATGAGTCAGTGTTCTGTAGACGTGATGAGTCAGTGTTCTGTAGACGTGATGAGTCAGTGTTCTGTAGACGTGATGAGTCAGTGTTCTGTCTACGTGATGAGTCAGTGTTCTGTAGACGTGATGAGTCAGTGTTCTGTAGACGTGATGAGTCAGTGTTCTGTAGACGTGATGAGTCAGTGTTCTGTAGACATGATGAGTCAGTGTTCTGTAGACGTGATTAGTCAGTGTTCTGTAGACGTGATGAGTCAGTGTTCTGTAGAGTCAGTGTTGTGTAGACGTGATGAGTCAGTGTTGTGTAGACGTGATGAGTCAGTGTTCTGTAGACGTGATGGGTCAGTGTTTTGTAGACGTGATGAGTCGGTGTTCTGTAGACGTGATGGGTCAGTGTTCTGTAGACGTGACGAGTCGGTGTTCTGTAGACGTGATGAGTCGGTGTTCTGTAGACGTGATGAGTCGGTGTTCTGTAGACGTGATGAGTCGGTGTTCTGTAGACGTGATGAGTCAGTGTTCTGTCTACGTGATGAGTCAGTGTTCTGTAGACGTGATGAGTCAGTGTTCTGTCTACGTGATGAGTCAGTGTTCTGTAGACGTGATGAGTCAGTGTTCTGTCTACGTGATGAGTCAGTGTTCTGTAGACGTGATGAGTCGGTGTTCTGTAGCCGTGATGAGTCAGTGTTCTGTAGACGTGATGAATCAGTGTTGTGTAGACGTGATGAGTCGGTGTTCTGTAGACATGAGTCGGTGTTGTGTAGACGTGATGAGTCAGTGTTCTGTAGACGTGATGAGTCAAGTGTTCTGTAGACGTGATGAGTCAGTGTTCTGTAGACGTGATGAGTCAGTGTTCTGTAGACATGATGAGTCAGTGTTCTGTAGACATGAGTCAGTGTTGTGTAGACGTGATGAGTCAGTGTTCTGTAGACATGATGAGTCAGTGTTCTGTAGACGAGATGAGTCAGTGTTCTGTAGACGTGATTAGTCAGTGTTCTGTAGACATGATGAGTCAGTGTTCTGTAGACGTGATGAGTCAGTGTTCTGTCTACGTGATGAGTCAGTGTTCTGTAGACGTGATGGGTCAGTGTTCTGTAGACGTGATGAGCCAGTGTTCTGTAGACGTGATGAGTCAGTGTTCTGTAGACATGATGAGTCAGTGTTCTGTAGACGTGATGAGTCAGTTATCTGTAGACGTGATGAGTCGGTGTTCTGTAGACGTGATGAGTCGGTGTTTTGTAGACGTGATGAGTCGGTGTTCTGTAGACGTGATGGGTCAGTGTTCTGTAGACGTGATGAGTCAGTGTTCTGTCTACGTGATGAGTCAGTGTTCTGTCTACGTGATGAGTCGGTGTTCTGTAGACGTGATGAGTCGGTGTTCTGTAGACGTGATGAGTCAGTGTTCTGTAGACGTGATGAGTCAGTGTTCTGTAGACGTGATAAGTCAGTGTTCTGTAGACGTGATGAGTCGGTGTTCTGTAGACATGATGGGTCAGTGTTCTGTAGACGTGATAAGTCAGTGTTCTGTAGACGTGATGAGTCAGTGTTCTGTAGACGTGATGAGTCGGTGTTCTGTAGACGTGATGGGTCAGTGTTCTGTAGACGTGATGAGTCAGTGTTCTGTAGACATGAGTCAGTGTTCTGTAGACGTGATGAGTCAGTGTTCTGTAGACGTGATGAGTCGGTGTTCTGTAGACGTGATGAGTCCGTGTTCTGTAGACATGATGAGTCAGTGTTCTGTAGACGTGATGAGTCAGTGTTCTGTAGACGTGATGAGTCAGTGTTCTGTCTACGTGATGAGTCGGTGTTCTGTAGACGTGATGAGTCGGTGTTCTGTAGACGTGATGGGTCAGTGTTCTGTAGACGTGATGAGTCAGTGTTCTGTCTACGTGATGAGTCAGTGTTCTGTAGACGTGATGAGTCAGTGTTCTGTAGACGTGATGAGTCAGTGTTCTGTAGACGTGATAAGTCAGTGTTCTGTAGACGTGATGATTTGGTGTTGTGTAGACGTGATGAGTCAGTGTTCTGTAGACATGATGAGTCAGTGTTCTGTAGACGTGATGAGTCAGTGTTCTGTAGACATAATGAGTCAGTGTTCTGTAGACGTGATAAGTCAGTGTTCTGTAGACGTGATGAGTCAGACTCGGTGTTCTGTCAACCATGCAATCGATTTATCACACTGAACATTCTTTATACTAAAATATTCTTTCATACTTTCCTCTCAATTATTTTTTTTAATTTAGTACCATTTGTTAACTGATTAAATGTTCCATTTACATGCAAGCTTACCTTTACTTTAACTCCTGGATCAGAATATATTTTAAAAGCTATTTGCTTTAACAAACATTTATTTCCCATGATGTTTTAATGTAAATATCAAAATATACTAACAATGCACTGTATCTATCCATGGAAGATTGGAAGTCTTTTTTGTACACAGCTCGTAAGGCCACATGGACAGGATCAAACTCCTTCTCCCAGATAAAATCTGAAACACAAGTGGTGGAGTCTTCATTAAACACAAGTGGTGGAGTGTTTATTAAACACAAGTGGTGGAGTGTTCATTAAACACAAGTGGTGGAGTGTTTATTAAACACAAGTGGTGGAGTGTTCATTAAACACAAGTGGTGGAGTGTTCATTAAACACAAGTGGTGGAGTGTTCATTAAACACAAGTGGTGGAGTGTTCATTAAACACAAGTGGTGGAGTGTTCATTAATCACAAGTGGTGGAGTGTTCATTAAACACAAGTGGTGGAGTGTTCATTAAACACAAGTGGTGGAGTGTTCATTAAACACAAGTGGTGGAGTGTTCATTAAACACAAGTGGTGGAGTGTTCATTAAACACAAGTGGTGGAGTGTTCATTAAACACAAGTGGTGGAGTGTTCATTAAACACAAGTGGTGGAGTGTTCATTAAACACAAGTGGTGGAGTGTTCATTAATCACAAGTGGTGGAGTGTTTATTAAACACAAGTGGTGGAGTGTTCATTAAACACAAGTGGTGGAGTGTTCATTAAACACAAGTGGTGGAGTGTTTATTAAACACAAGTGGTGGAGTGTTCATTAAACACAAGTGGTGGAGTGTTCATTAAACATAAGTGGAGGAGTGTTTATTAAACACAAGTGGTGGAGTGTTTATTAAACAACGTCTAAAGACAGTGTAATCACATCGGAAAAGTTAGGATTTATAAACATGTTTAATTGAACATTAAAAGTGTTAGAAAAGTTTGGCTTAATAAACATGTTTAATTTAACGTTAAAAGTGTAAGGATCGAATGGAAACTGCCATGCCATTACAATTCATATATATTTTAACTAATTATCACATGTAGCTCTGTATTAGTTAAAATTTCAAAACCACATAGTATCTCCATCTTTAAGTTGATGGTACAGGAAGTATTTTAAACTACTGTACATCAACACAGTTTGTTATTTTACAGTTTGGAATATTTGTCACTACATTTGATGAAAACAAACATAATCTTTTATTGTATTCTAGTATAGACTCAGAGATGTGATAGTTTAACTTAAATCGTTAGAAAATAAATATTTAACTTCTGTGAATCATTAAATTGTAGCGTTGTCCATGAAAAATCAATACACACAAATACATGTAATATACAGATTAAAAAGAAAAACAATAACATCAATTTTAGATGTAACTACAATCAAAGTTTGACTGTATGTACTATTAAGCAGTACATATTATGTAGACAATTGATACCCTTCTGATATACAAACCTTTTGGTACGTAAGTGCCTTGTTGTAAACCTGCCCCAGCTTCAAAGTTTGGGGCTTTATAATCTGCCAACTGTTTATAATAAAAAGGAACGGAGTGATAATCAACATCATCGTGAGATAAGACATACTGTATACTAATTTTTTTTGATCAACTGACTTTATTCATTTCTCTTAATTGGCAATATGTGTTACCTTTCTATAAATACCATACTCAAAACATGACACAAAAGTTCTAAAAATTGTCATAAGCAAATATCATTTTAATTTCAATGCATGGAACAATATCCATAAGCTATGTGTATATATATATACCGTAATGATCACTGTGACAATAAAATAATCACCTCCTTCAATATCGGCTCAAAGAGTTCGGTACCATGACCTATCATTCCCGACTTCTCCGGCATCAGATCGGTCAGTTGGCTGTGCTGTCGGTCACTAACACAAAGCAGGGTGGACATCTCAAGTCTGACCAGGTCCCTTTCATCTATTCCTATAACATAACATTCACTTTGAATTCATTGATCAAATCTGATGTGGTTTTGAGGGAGACATATTCAGAATTGCTAAGACTAACATTCACTATAATGTGTACTGAAGTTTCCTGTAGTGCAGTTAATCTTGTCACCAAGCATTTTAATGAAAATAAAAATTTCAATGAAAACAAAAAATAAATAAAAATCCTAGGCCACCTGAAATTATTTTTTGACAATGGTCTAAAGGTATCTCAATATACATTTTTTTAATGGATCCCTTTTCAATGATTTGTTCAGAGCAACCTACCAATAATTTTAAGAAATTACAGACTAATATTAATGATAAAGATGATGTATTTAGCTTTTAATCACCAGGTATTAACTACAGACATAACAGAATCATAAGAATACACTATTGTAATCTCACCTAAGTATGTCCGCACCCCGAGAAGAGTTACAAGATATGACAATGCAGCGTCCACCATAGCCAGTTGTTGCTCCGGCTCGAGTTTAAAGCTGGGGTCTGTGTTAGGGTGATTGGAGTAGGAGAGCCAGTCTGTCACATGATATCTGTTACCAAAACCCAGGAATATATTTATATATCATGCATATGAATTACACATATAACCAAGGGAGGTAATATTTTATATAAAAACTTATATAAGTTATATAAAAGCTATAAATCTGTACATTCAGGATGCATTTGCATAATGGGTCCAAAAAGTTGAATAAGAAAGTGAAATGACAGGCCTAGGCACAGGTCTTTTAATTTTCGGTAAATGCAGAATCTTATTTAATAGTCCAACCTCACAAAACTTAAACCATGAAGCTTAAAAGAGGCCAAATAGGTTTGTATCTCCATCTTTTACTAATTTGGGTATGTGAAATTCAATATTGAAATACATGTTTGTACATGTAATATCTTTCTCATTTGACAATAATTTTTTTTTTACCTCAAAGTCGGTATGATAGAAGTGATAAGTCTTACCTTTCTAACACTGTCTGTACAAAGAAGTCCGGGTCTAACTTACAGGCACAAACCTGCAAAACACAAACCAATTTAAGTCACAACAAACGTTAAGTACAAAATTTTAATGCAGACACATTAACTAGACATATTTCCTGATGACATGCAGATTAAATTAACTATTTGCTGATGTTCCTGCTTTCAAGTAATTATACTGCCTTCCCAGGAAAACAATTCAACTAAATTCATTTCAGGGAATGTTTTATACATTCTTACTCATGCCTTAAGGAATAAATGCTGTTTTGCACAGAGATTTTACTTTCATTAATTTAATACTTTTAAAATTAGCAGAAATTTTAGAATAGTTTCTTTTGCTCAAATTAAATTCACTCCTTGAATAAAACAGCTTAACCTACCACTGTCCTTTTTTCTTTTGTTATTTTTTTGAGATTTTGAATTGTCTGTTGATTTTGTCAACACCACAGGGACATTGTTGACAAATAAGAAAGATTTACAAGTGTTTGATTTGTTAGGAACAACAGCAAAGTAACCATAACCAAAGGACCCACCTGTTGTAAACACAAGTCAGCATCAACCATAGAGTAGCAGAAATGGCACTGGACATAGGTCATCGCTTGACCACGGATCTGCAAACCATTCCTTATCCACATGTTGGCATACACCTCTGAAACACTGACCTACAATGATATCAACATCACTACAGTGATTGATGGAGAAAAACAAATTAATCCAACAAGGTATTCAAAGTAACTAAACTTGGTCTCTACATATAATTTCATAAAAATTCTGGTATTGTGAAAACATATTTTTTTTTATAAACTTTTGCAAGATTTATGTACACATTATAAAAGTTTGATGTAAAGCTTCCTCAAGCTCATGAAAATTGATCTTTCTAGTATATTTTCTAAACCTCAATAACAAACATGAAGCTAATTAAAACGCCATTATATAAAATAGAATTTTTTTTTTTTGAGTCAGAAAATACAGGACCAAAAGAGCCTTCATATTCTTATAATGGTTTTCAAGTCAGTTTTGAATATTATTAGAATTCCTGGATACTATCGACCAAAGAAGATCAAAGTTTCTAAAAATTTTCTCCACACCTCAGAGGTATTTTTTATTTTTGATCTGGACAAAAGACTGTGATCCACATGAAGATGTGAATCTCATCGACCAAAAAAGAAACATTTCACACCTTCATACTTGATGTGCGACAGATAGATTCCATTTTCCCGTTATATATTTAACATGGTTAATAACACAAACAATTTTACCTGTATTTGTAACAGGTGGTGTAGAATAGTTTTCATCTTCTTCGGAGCCAAATCAAACTCTGTTATAGGAATATCCTGACATTGAACGCCGTGTACTAGGAATATTGCCAGGTAGCGGTGTAGCGGCAGGTGGAAGGTCAGTTGGTACGGATTGGGCTGAGGACAAAATACATATTTTACTTATTGAACCTGCCTTAGTTATCTGAAAAAAAAATCAGCAATAAACAGTTTGTTCTCTTAAATCCTTTTGTATTAATTACAACCCAATCCATTAAATAGAAGTGACTTTTAACAATTTAAAATATTTAAACTGCACACATTTTTGTATTTAGAAATCGAAAATGAAATGCAAAATTTATTTATTGAACAACAATTGCTTATTAGTTATACCAACTTATATAAATCCCTCTTGTTGGGCCTGATGGAAGAACATGAGAGGTCTTACTGTGGGTGGAAACTGGAGTAACCTGTGGAAAACCCATGTGGTCGGGCAGGTAACCCCATATCTTTTCACGTCCAATCAGGGAATCACACCCCAGCTGCCCAGGTGACAAGTGCGTGTGTTACCCCTGTACCACCCAACCACCCAAATCTAAATTACATTTTGCATGTCATAAAGAGTTGACGATTTTCCTTAATATTCCAGACTGTCTCTAGAAACACCATAATTATAGACAACATATGTTTAACATTAAACATTATATTTCTACAGTAACCTATCTATGTCTATTAAAACCTAGATTCTTCTTACCTTTGTTGATTCCATACAGTTGATGGCATCGAACCATTCCCTCAGATTCTCGAGACATACAGAGACCATACTCTTAGTAAAATGCGCCGTCTCCTAAAAATGACAATATAAAACTACTTGTGATTTTTTAACCTTGATGAAAACCTTACTTGTTCAAACTTGCTACCTTCTTAGAATTTCAATGGAGAAATTGTGAATTTTTCTACAGAGGCACACTAGTACTGTCAGTATGAATAACTGTTAATTCTGGTGGGAATAAAATTAGTCTGAATAGAATCTATATATAGGACAGCAAAACCTGTAGAAAATGTAAATACAGTCTAAATAGGTCTTACTATTACATTATGAAGTTTTCCTGCCAAACTCTCATTTATAACGACTATAATCACAGCAATGCAGTTCAATGCTTGTATTTTTAATGTTTATTTGGCCTGCAAATGCAACCTATACATGTGCATACTAGGTATTGATTATCAAGTTATCTTTAAATAAAAGATCAGCATTTTAACTGAATATCTGTTTATTACATACATAAAAAAATATTGTTATATGTACTTTTCATTTCTGGTGGAAGTCAGGAGGAATATTTTACCTTGGTTTTGCAGTGAGACATCAGAGACCACATTGGTGACGAAGCGATCTCCAGCTCAGCTGAGAAGGCAGCATAATATGTCTCTGGTTCAAATCCCATGTGCTGGCTCAGCTCACGCTGGTTCAAGTTCATGCCTGGTTTAAAATGTAAAGCATTTTCATACAGAGCTGTCACATGTTATTTTTTTGTATCTTTTATTTTCAGAACCTTTAAAGTATTTTGATCTGAACTTTAATAATTTCAACTCAAAAATCTAAAAAACAAAACTCAAACTCACAAATTCATGACAGAAAATTTCAATCTTGAGATTTCTGCTCAATAACACTTTATGTTGTATTTATATTGGTGTAAGACATAAATATCCTCTCTTCTATGCAACAGTGCATCTCATTAAGAAGGCCAGTTGACTATTTACCGGTAACCTTGACCCTAGGACCACCTGAATGTGATCAAGTGTAAAGCTTGATGTTATGATACTGTGGTGTAAATATACATAAACCAAATCTGTTGAGGGGTTCTCAAGGTATAATATAACTGACTTAGAATGTGATGGCCCGGACACAACAGGCCATCTCCGTGCCACAAATTTGATGGCCCGGACACAACAGGCCATCGCCGTGCCTCAAACTCACTATCTACCACACCAAATCCCCTAGCCAAGCAATATCTAATGCGGTTGAACCAGTTTGCAGTCTAGAAGACCTGCCAGATCAGAATCCCTCAAAAAAGGTTGCTTTGATGTTGTATAGGTGCCTGATGCATTGAGATCAATCACTGTGGTGAGAAATCATCTATCACATATCAAGAAAATCTCGATTACAATACATCTCATAAATATCTTATTTGAAAAGATGCATTCATCGAAAACAGAACAAAATTTACAAAAACTCAATTTTCAAGCATGAAAAAAATCAAATATACATCAGTATCCATATATATCCATCGCAGGGTTCACCCTGGACTCAAAATCATGGGCCATTTTGACAAGATTTCAAAAATCGTATGGGCCAAAACATAGAAAATTGAAGAAATTTTCGAGTTTTGGTCGGCCATTTTGGAAAATATGGGGTAAATGGCCCTCTCTAGATTGATCCCTACATCGGGGTATGGAGCCAACACCATACTTCTACCAGTAGGCACACAGTTAATAAAGATACAATACTATCCTGAACTTGTTGGGATGAAATGTTTGTCTTCAGTATCCATATATATGTATATAAACACTGTTAAAGATGTGATGGATTCATCCCCTTACCTTGAAAGTAGCAGAGAAGTTCCAACCACATGTTGATGAGACGAAGGTCACTGAGGAACTTGTGGGCGATGGTCCGATGGGAGAGGAGGTTAATTAGGTCGCTGACCACTGGCCAGTAACAATGGTCCTTCATCACATCATTATCACAATCCACCACCATGTGCATATTCATCTGTGAATCTGAAATTCAGTTTAAATTTTTTATTCAATTATCATAATATATCCTGTATTTTGTCTAAGTGGTGGGGGCCGATGACTTGAAATAGGAGGTGTGCTTACTGGAGAGTTTACAGGACAATGAAAAAAGATTTGTAAGCATTTTATACTGAACTATAGAAGACTTAAGTGGGCTTATTACACAGCATGGACTTGTTCTACATAAATCTATCTTCCATTATACATGTAAATGGAGATTAGTTGAAAATATAGAGGTAAGTTAAAAATGGATAAACATTGGTTGTTTAGTTACCTCCCCTACATGACTCTGCCTATACCTGGGTTGTTTAGTTACCTCCACCTATCTGACTCTGCCTATACCTGGGTTGTTTAGTTACCTCCACCTACATGACTCTGCCTATACCTGGGTTGTTTAGTTACCTCCACCTACCTGACTCTGCCTATACCTGGGTTGTTTAGTTACCTCCCCTACATGACTCTGCCTATACCTGGGTTGTTTAGTTACCTCCACCTACATGACTCTGCCTATACCTGGGTTGTTTAGTTACCTCCCCTACATGACTCTGCCTATACCTGGGTTGTTTCGTTACCTCCCCTACATGACTCTGTCTATACCTGGGTTGTTTAGTTACCTCCACCTACATGCCTCTGCCTATACCTGGGTTGTTTAGTTATCTCCCCCTACATGACTCAGTCTATACCTGGGTTGTTTAGTTACCTCCACCTACCTGACTCTGTCTATACCTGGGTTGTCTAGTTACCTCCACCTACCTGACTCTGCCTATACCTGGGTTGTTTAGTTACCTCCACCTACATGACTCTGCCTATACCTGGGTTGTTTCGTTACCTCCCCTACATGACTCTGTCTATACCTGGGTTGTTTAGTTACCTCCACCTACATGCCTCTGCCTATACCTGGGTTTTGTCTCACCAACAGTCAGTGGTCAGTCAACATTACACACCAAAAAGTATATACACAGGATTGAAACTCAAGTTTTGCCCAAATGTGAAAGAGGGATTTACTTTTGCAGTACAGGGAGTGATGACTGGATAAATTACTGTAATTCATTTTAAGTTTGAAAGTAGTAGTAAACATTTATTCTGCATAATGTAAGGTAAGTTCTAACTTAACTACAGGTCCTGGAATACAATTTCATATAAATCCTAGATTTTTTTTTTATGTTGATAAAAGTTCTGTGTACTATTCATGAAAGTTAATTTACTTCTAAACTTTTTCTTCAGGTTGAAAACTATGGTTTATGTGATGATTTTTGTTATACAATCAATGAATGTTTATATGTGACGTTCACTGTCACCTTCATCAGAGACATGCTGCCCTGGTCTGTAGTCTGATGAAGGTAACAGTGTGTATACCGTACTAGTAACTGAAACATCATGTATTGACATTCATTGGTTGTGAAACAAAATCCTTACGTAAAGTTAATTTACTGTTGATCTCTACGAGATTTTTTACGAGATCTACGAGATCTCCTGAGGGCTTACCCTGGAGTGTGCTCTGTGTCACAATGTTCTCTACCATGTGGGTAAGGCTTAGAATGAGAGTGTACAATAGATTATATTCCTCCACCATCTTCTTAGCCAGCGTCTCATTACTGAACAACTGCACACTGATGTGGACCACTCGATTAGCGATGGCCGGCCGACTCAGTCCGTTGACCAGCACCAGTGATATCCGACTGTAGTGGTCTATGAATGCTCTGGTAAATGCTTCCTGTTGAGAAAAAATACATTTTATTTTACAAACTGAATATTGACAAGTTCCAAGTGAAATAAAGCCTATCTGCTGAAAACCTGTGTATATAGACTAGAATATTTTATTATTCTGTAATTTTCATTGCATCCATCCAGGGTTCCAAGTTTGAGATCTAGATCCACCTGCTAATAGACACAACAGGAAGTTATTGGTCATCACAGAGCTTCTCAGTTCTTTTCTTTTTCCCACTATGATTTACTGAATGAAATCCAACAATTATATTGATGGATCAGACGTGCTTTAAAGCCTATTTTTTCTGTTACACATCCAAAATAACCTGTAACAAACTTTTTTTGCTAGGACAAAGAGTTATCTCCCCTCCTATGAATTTTTGGTGCTACCAAGGGTATCTAAATGTTTTATAACAAACCTTAAACAGAATGAGATAAATAAAATGTAGCAATGCTCTAACTACATAATTACATCCTAATTTGAAAAAAAAAAAATAAATAAATAAATAAATAATCCTTGGACATGTATACAATATCATATAAAACAGGAAAAAGATGCGCAAATCCATGAACGTTAATAAGAAAATGTTTTTGGGGTAATCAGCCAAGAAATAATTTCATGCAACCTGTCCTGAAATGTTTTAAATTCAGACGTGCCTTGTAATCATCATCCGGCAGTAGACTCAGAAGTAAGGTGACCATCCTCTGAGGGAACTCAAACTTGACCATCCAGAAAACAAGTTCCTCCAGTAAGGTTTTGTGATTTAACGTTTGTGTTAGACCTGGCATGCCAGCCAGCATCCCTGGAATTAAACAATAAAAAAGGTCAGAGCCTATTCCTATCTTAAAAGTATATCTTGTTTACGTATATTATATACATTTGTACTCTTGCAATTGATACATTAATAATTGTATATATATATATACATTTGTATGATCTTAAGCCATTTCTTCTGTAGATGTAAATGTAAATGTAGGAGATAATACGGATATGAACTGTCCAATCGGAATTCTTTCTAGGGAGACATAACTTCCTATCATGATCCTAATATAGACCAAGTATGAAAGAGATCTGTTGAGAAATGTAGGAGATTGTCAGACAAACGAAAGTTTACAGCCGCAGGCCAGACAACTCCATACCATAATATTCCCATCAAATTTGACAACCATATAAAAAATAAATCTTTGCCTGGTCTAGAAGAAATATATATACCTATATAGTCATCAAAGACTTTTGGGTACTTCATATTCTCTACTGTGGTTTTAAACTTCTTCTGACTTTCCACTTTGTAGGTGTTTGTCTCTTCCTCTGGATTTGTAACTGTTAAAAGAAAATACAGCATGATGACGACTTGTAGAGAATTAAATTTCATAAACATTGACATATTCATCTAAGAAATCAATGGCCAAATAACCAATGATTTCGCACAATCAAAAGGCCATACAGTAATGATTTCTTAGTGAAATGATCTCATACATTCAAATGGCGATGGCCCCTCCAATCTAAAATCAATAGTCAAATGGCCCTCCGATCTAAAATCTATAGTCAGATGACCCTCCGATCTAAAATCAATAGTCAAATGACCCTCCGATCTAAAATCTATAGTCAAATGACCCTCCGATCTAAAATCTATAGTCAAATGACCCTCCGATCTAAAATCAATAGTCAAATGGCCCTCCGATCTAAAATCTATAGTCAAATGGCCCTCCGATCTAAAATCAATAGTCAAATGACCCTCCGATCTAAAATCTATAGTCAAATGACCCTCCGATCTAAAATCAATAGTCAAATGGCCCTCCGATCTAAAATCTAGTCAAATGACCCTCTGATCTAAAATCTATAGTAAAATGGCCCTCAAATCTAAAATCTATAGTCAAATGGCCCTCCAATCTAAAATCTATAGTCAAATGACCCTCTGATCTAAAATCTATAGTCAAATGACCCTCTGATCTAAAATCTATAGTCAAATGACCCTCTGATCTAAAATCTATAGTCAAATGACCCTCTGATCTAAAATCTATAGTCAAATGACCCTCCAATCTAAAATCTATAGTCAAATGACCCTCCAATCTAAAATCTATAGTCAAATGACCCTCCAATCTAAAATCTATGGTCAAATGGCCCTCCAATCTAAAATCTATAGTCAAAGGACCCTCCAATCTAAAATCTATGGTCAAATGACCCTCCAATCTAAAATCTATGGTCAAATGACCCTCCAATCTAAAATCTATGGTCAAATGGCCCTCCAATCTAAAATCTATAGTCAAATGGCCCTCCAATCTAAAATCTATGGTCAAATGGCCCTCCAATCTAAAATCTATGGTCAAATGACCCTCCAATCTAAAATCTATAGTCAAATGACCCTCTGATCTAAAATCTATAGTAAAATGGCCCTCAAATCTAAAATCTATAGTCAAATGGCCCTCCAATCTAAAATCTATAGTCAAATGACCCTCTGATCTAAAATCTATGGTCAAATGACCCTCCAATCTAAAATCTATGGTCAAATGACCCTCCAATCTAAAATCTATAGTCAAATGACCCTCCAATCTAAAATCTATGGTCAAATGACCCTCCAATCTAAAATCTATGGTCAAATGGCCCTCCAATCTAAAATCTATAGTCAAATGGCCCTCCAATCTAAAATCTATAGTCAAATGACCTTCCAATCTAAAATCTATAGTCAAATGACCCTCCAATCTAAAATCTATGGTCAAATGGCCCTCCAATCTAAAATCTATAGTCAAATGACCTTCCAATCTAAAATCTATAGTCAAATGACCCTCCGATCTAAAATCAATAGTCAAATGGCCCTCCGATCTAAAATCTAGTCAAATGACCCTCTGATCTAAAATCTATAGTAAAATGGCCCTCAAATCTAAAATCTATAGTCAAATGGCCCTCCAATCTAAAATCTATAGTCAAATGACCCTCTGATCTAAAATCTATAGTCAAATGACCCTCTGATCTAAAATCTATAGTCAAATGACCCTCTGATCTAAAATCTATAGTCAAATGACCCTCTGATCTAAAATCTATAGTCAAATGACCCTCCAATCTAAAATCTATAGTCAAATGACCCTCCAATCTAAAATCTATAGTCAAATGACCCTCCAATCTAAAATCTATGGTCAAATGGCCCTCCAATCTAAAATCTATAGTCAAAGGACCCTCCAATCTAAAATCTATGGTCAAATGACCCTCCAATCTAAAATCTATGGTCAAATGACCCTCCAATCTAAAATCTATGGTCAAATGGCCCTCCAATCTAAAATCTATAGTCAAATGGCCCTCCAATCTAAAATCTATGGTCAAATGGCCCTCCAATCTAAAATCTATGGTCAAATGACCCTCCAATCTAAAATCTATAGTCAAATGACCCTCTGATCTAAAATCTATAGTAAAATGGCCCTCAAATCTAAAATCTATAGTCAAATGGCCCTCCAATCTAAAATCTATAGTCAAATGACCCTCTGATCTAAAATCTATGGTCAAATGACCCTCCAATCTAAAATCTATGGTCAAATGACCCTCCAATCTAAAATCTATAGTCAAATGACCCTCCAATCTAAAATCTATGGTCAAATGACCCTCCAATCTAAAATCTATGGTCAAATGGCCCTCCAATCTAAAATCTATAGTCAAATGGCCCTCCAATCTAAAATCTATGGTCAAATGACCTTCCAATCTAAAATCTATAGTCAAATGACCCTCCAATCTAAAATCTATGGTCAAATGGCCCTCCAATCTAAAATCTATAGTCAAATGACCTTCCAATCTAAAATCTATAGTCAAATGACCCTCCGATCTAAAATCAATAGTCAAATGGCCCTCCGATCTAAAATCTAGTCAAATGACCCTCTGATCTAAAATCTATAGTAAAATGGCCCTTAAATCTAAAATCTATAGTCAAATGGCCCTCCAATCTAAAATCTATAGTCAAATGACCCTCTGATCTAAAATCTATAGTCAAATGACCCGCTGATCTAAAATCTATAGTCAAATGACCCTCTGATCTAAAATCTATAGTCAAATGACCCTCTGATCTAAAATCTATAGTCAAATGGCCCTCCAATCTAAAATCTATAGTCAAATGACCCTCCAATCTAAAATCTATAGTCAAATGACCCTCCAATCTAAAATCTATGGTCAAATGGCCCTCCAATCTAAAATCTATAGTCAAAGGACCCTCCAATCTAAAATCTATGGTCAAATGACCTTCCAATCTAAAATCTATGGTCAAATGACCCTCCAATCTAAAATCTATGGTCAAATGGCCCTCCAATCTAAAATCTATAGTCAAATGGCCCTCCAATCTAAAATCTATGGTCAAATGGCCCTCCAATCTAAAATCTATGGTCAAATGACCTTCCAATCTAAAATCTATAGTCAAATGACCCTCTGATCTAAAATCTATAGTAAAATGGCCCTCAAATCTAAAATCTATAGTCAAATGGCCCTCCAATCTAAAATCTATAGTCAAATGACCCTCTGATCTAAAATCTATGGTCAAATGACCCTCCAATCTAAAATCTATGGTCAAATGACCCTCCAATCTAAAATCTATAGTCAAATGACCCTCCAATCTAAAATCTATGGTCAAATGACCCTCCAATCTAAAATCTATGGTCAAATGGCCCTCCAATCTAAAATCTATAGTCAAATGGCCCTCCAATCTAAAATCTATGGTCAAATGACCTTCCAATCTAAAATCTATAGTCAAATGACCCTCCAATCTAAAATCTATGGTCAAATGGCCCTCCAATCTAAAATCTATAGTCAAATGACCTTCCAATCTAAAATCTATGGTCAAATGGCCCTCCAATCTAATATCCAGTCAAATGGCCCTCCAATCTAATATCCAGTCAAATGGCCCTCCAATCTAAAATCTATGGTCAAAGGACCCTCCAATCTAAAATCTATAGTCAAATGACCCTCTGATCTAAAATCTATAGTCAAATGACCCTCTGATCTAAAATCTATAGTCAAATGACCCTCTGATCTAAAATCTATAGTCAAAGGACCCTCCAATCTAAAATCTATGGTCAAATGGCCTTCCAATCTAAAATCTATGGTCAAATGGCCCTCTAATTTTAACACCCTCCCATCTTAAATCTATACTCAAATGGCCATCAAGTCTAAAATCTATGGTAAAATGTCCCTCTATTTTTAACACCCTCCCATCTTAAATCTATACTCAAATGGCCCTCCAATATTAACGCTATGGTAAAATTAACGCTATGGTAAAATGGCCCCACCATCTTCAAGCTGTAGTCAATTGGTCCTGAGCCCATCTTAAATCTATAATCAAATAGCCATCAGGTATAAAATCTATGGTCAAATTTAAACTCTAAAATCAAATGTCCCTCCAATCTAAAATCTATGGTCAAAAGATCATTATACCTAAAATCTATCCATCAAATTACCTAATGATGTAACTTTCAACCAGTCAAATAATATTCCGCGGATCTAAAATCTACCCAGTCATATGACATCTTAGTGACGTACTAACCTTCTGTCAGGTTTTTGTAGATGACTTGGTTTGTCAGTGCCTGTCCCATCACTTTCCTCATAGCCGCTCCCATGTCACTGAGACTGTGAAGAAATGTCAGGTATTGTTCTGCGTCCTGCATAGCCAAGGAGTAGGTACCCTGCATGTCTAAACACACAATTGTTTTTGACAAAGTCATGAGTCATTTACATTTGTATATAAGATCAATTTGCAAAATCTATGTCATAGTGTGTAAATTGCAGTGATGTTTACGTTAAAAGCTTCATTTTAGACTATTAGATACCGGCTTGAAATTTACATCATTAAATTGCAGATGGTTAAATATGATCAATTTTTTTATGTTACAGTTTAAATCAGTTCATTAATATTAACATATCAGATAATATTGTGGTCTATATAAATGTTATCGCCGTGAAGATGTTGACAGAAACTCGAGTCTGTCATGATCAGTGTACGACTGATTCAAATTCTGTGCCAGTAAAGAGTATATATCATTATATATTTAAACAGATATATATCTTATTATAGTATCATTTGAGTAAACATACCCCACCCCTGGTCAGAAAATGGTGAATGTGGTTTTCCTTGAAAATTTAATTTTTCAAATTAGAGCAATGTAATTGTCTTCCTCCTTTCATTTTCTTTTTATACTGTTTAATAATTAAACTGTCGAGCATTTTTTTTTCTAAATAAACATATTTTTTTATTCTTATAAACTCCATTCTCTGGGAGTTATAATACCATTATCTGTTACAAACTTTCCTGACCAATTACCTATATTTGAGCTGTCTCGTAGGTGGTGTATGAGTCGGAGAACAACTCTCGGTAACATGGCTTCAGCAATGGACATCAGATCAGGGGGAGGGGTAGAGTGTTGCTTGCCACGGTTTGGTCCATGACGCAAACAGAACCTGCAGAAATTATAGTCAGATGTTAGATTTATAAAAAACAAAAACAAGACAAATCCTAAACTAAGATCTTTTTAAAAAGTGTATCATAATTAATATATCATATTCTATATGTATATTTCTCTCGGTACAACTATGACAGGAAATTCAAATCTATATCTTTGGATCACCAACACATAGTGTATATATATGATACATTGTGCTAATAAATAGATATATAACATAGAAACACAAATGACAAAGGAAGACAACTTTTTGACTTGTGCCATGACCATTCCTCGAACTCACGATCTACGGCACCCAATCACCTAGCCAGAAATATCTGCAGCTTATACCGCTGCGCCATATCAGCAATCTTAAAAAGAACGTTTCAATGGCGCAGTGATGGTCGGCCCGATACCCTGACATGATCATTGTGGAAGTCGTCTATTAGATGATATGAATACCTGGATCGTAATGTATTTACATACATGGATACGAATTGTACATATATTATAAATATTTCTCTCGGTACAACTACAACAGGAAATTTAAATCTATATCTTCGGATCACCAACACATAGTGTATATGATACATTGTCCAGACATTCACTTTAATTTATAGCAACAAAAAAAAGCAAGACAAATCCCAAAACTAATATTTTTTCAAAAACTACCGGGTAAATCATAATTAAAATATCATATTTCAAACATTTAGACCATCTATATAAAGGGAAGGTTTTCAGAAGTCATAACTGTGTAGTAATTAAAATAGCCATCAATAAACGTACAGGGACCTTATTCATGAAACCATTCTCATGTTCAAAACATTATAAGCATGAAATCTGCTCTCAACCACACTTCCTTTAAATGTGTTTAAATCAAGAAATAGCAGTAAAATTAAACCTAAAAGTCAAAAATAATATCTCATTTGAAGTTTTTCTGAAATTCCTTTATCAATCACTGAATATTCTCCGATATCAGATTTAACATTCAAATTACTTGAGCATGAGCACAAACTTTAAAATGTGCATAATTTGAGAAAGGTCTCACGTGCACGAATACAGCAGGGTTGTATTTCAATTCAATTACCTTGAGTTTTATGAAGCAATAATTATATATATATTAAAGAAAGCGTAAGATTTAAAGAATAGAAAATGTTCGATATAAAAACATAATTACCCATCTTTGTTCATAACACTGACATCCCCACAGTCACAAGCTCCGCCCGCTTTGCTTCGGAACATGTTATAGTCGTGGCCTTCATGCATTCCTGCCTGGAAGCATTCGGCACACAACGACATGCATGGCGAGATTCCACAAGTCCGGCAACGGTAAGCCACAAAGTTGGCTGTCCACACCAACCCACAAATAATGGCATTGTCATATTGTTTAACTGCAATGTGAAAAAAAATTATCCTCATTTGTATTCAAATTATTACAGATTTCATGCATGTTATATTTATGGTTTACATTTGATGGAATCGGACAGATGGACACTGTCTGAAAATGATGAATATTGACATGAGTGATCTTTGCAACACCAATTGTTTTTGTTTGCAAAAAAATACAATGCCTTTCTATGCTTGGTTTCTTTTTATGCTTTATTTTTAGAAAAAACATGAAATTAGAAAGAAAAAAAATTATAACTTCAAAATAAAGATGAAAAACTGCAATATTCTGAAAATGTTAAGTGACTACAGGGAGAATTCTATTTCACTTTTTCAGCTAAGAAACTTTACCTACAAGCTCAAGAATTTTATTTTTGGGAGTATTTTTTCCCACCATAATATGAAAATTTGATCATTTTTTTCATTTTTTCAAAATCATATAATAAAACCTTTCTTGTAGAGATAGATAATGATAAATATAAGATAATTATGGAAGAATGACATTACCATGCATGAGAATAGATAAAGTACAACACACAATTTTGGTTTTTCTTTTTTATCACATAAAGTGGAGTTATCTCCCCTATATATTTAATAATGTCAATCTGCTGATAAAATAGACTCTGGATTATTGCAATATTATCACAATTTACAATCACAACACTATCACGATAGTCTTTTTAGCGTCATTAATAGTCATTACTACCAACACTACATCATCTGTACATGTGGCATGACATATGTACATGTACATATCACATACAGTAGCTTTAAATTATAAATTAACAAAGTAATTTCTTTCCTTCAATAAGTTCTTATTCATAAACCACATTTTCCGTTAAAATTACTTTCCTTCAATAAGTTCTTATTCATAAACCACATTTTCCGTTAAACTATTTAACTATGGCTTACGTACATGTAGCGTACACAGAGTAAAAGTCACGAATTATGTCTGTCCAGAGTCTCGATCATTATCACAGTAGAAAGCTTAAACTGTACATGCATGTTTGGAGACAAAACATTTTGGGTGTCCCTATATGCTAAACACTGCAGGCCTTTTTTTCATTGATTTGGGAAGGGACCTTTTTACCTAATTTTGGGAAGAAAATTGGTGAATTGGAAAAGAACATTTAGAGAATTTGGTCAAAATATGAAATAATTTCAATTAGGAATTTGGTGCTTTATCAGCCCCTAAAAGCCCCCAGAAAAAGCCCAGCACTGAATATTTACACTATATATATATGCAAAGCTTTCCTTGAACTCTGAATATAAATGAGTAAATTTATGCAGTTTTCCAGAAGGGGCCAGGAAGTTCAGACTTCAACTGAATTCATTATTATGTATTGAATTGACCCTTATAACAGCTGGGAAGTTAACTCAACTTGTCAAAGATTTCAGTTACATGTGTGCATATACATTAATGCTTACAAAAAAGTCAAGATTCCATTCATTTATTTCCTTATCAATTCATCATTATTAATAGTTTTCTTCTTAATCAAAGTGCTGGAATATTAAGGCATTATATTTCCTGTTTTCTTTACAATATGTTAAATTTGAAAAGGATTTAATGACAAAATAATTTTCACAGTTACATTACGTATACATATATGATTTGTGCACATTTCTTTATGAATTACATCCACATTGCTTCCAAATTTGGAAGTGAGACTCACATTTTTTTTACCCTAAATTCAGAATCATCAGACGCAATCCTTTTTTTATCAAACATTATGTCATTATTTTGAAAAATGAAATTGGTCTAGCAGAAATGTTGCTGAAAGGTGGCTAGAAATGTTATTGAAAGGTGAAGTTTATCAAATTTAGGAGGTGTACATGCATATGCATACACTAGGGATTAGAAAAGTGGAAATTCGCTCGCCAAAGTGGAAATTCCTACCACTTTTGGCTTAACCTACCAGAGGTTTTTAGTAGTTTCCACTTTATTTTTTATATTTCCGCAAAATGTTTCCTATTACCACTGCTTTAATAGTCTTTCCACGGATTTATCATTCTTACCACTAGCTGTTTATTCTTTCCAGTACAATTTAGTAATTACCACTAATTATATATAATTTGGTTTAATTGGTAAAAGTAGACCGCTAGTAACTATAAATCGTTCATCTGTTTCAGAATACTTGTCGATGGCCTCGTCACGGCTGAGCGCGTTCACCTGTGTGTCAAACGTGCCCCGTGACGATGGCAAGTAAAGGCTTCATACAGTGAACGCGCTGTAAGTTTAGCTGAACCATAGCTCTTGACGACCATGGAATTATTAAATGTACATGAACCAACTGATTTATGGCTGTTTTGTTTTCATTTCCATCCATTATTTTTTTAGTTGAAATCAAAATCCTTTGATGTGCAGCCGGGGACGTCGTCCCCGATTCAGCGCTGCGTTTGCTGTGGGTACATATCGGTAGGTAGGTATCTAGATGTGCTGCTAAGTGAATTAAAATCACCTTGTAAAACCATATGACTATCTTCTGAGAGATGTATTTACCTGAATTATTAAAATGTCACACACAAAGTTGTATTACGGTGTTTGTTTTCACTTCCAACGGAGAGATCTCGACATATGTGTCTGTGTGTTGATAGCAGATCGAGAGCACCAACACTGTTACGTAGGTGTGACACGTGGGAACACACTGTAAGTTTAGCTGAACCATAGCTCTTGACGACCATGGAATTATTAAATGTACATGAACCAACTGATTTATGGCTGTTTTGTTTTCATTTCCATCCATTATTTTTTTAGTTGAAATCAAAATCCTTTGATGTGCAGCCGGGGACGTCGTCCCCGATTCAGCGCTGCGTTTGCTGTGGGTACATATCGGTAGGTATCTAGATGTGCTGCTAAGTGAATTAAAATCACCTTGTAAAACCATATGACTATCTTCTGAGAGATGTATTTACTGGAATTATTAAATGTCCCACACAAAGTTGCATTACGGTGTTTGTTTTCACTTACAACGGAGAGATCTCGGCATATGTGTCTGTGTATTGATAGCAGATCGAGAGCACCAAAACTGTTACGTAGGTGTGACACGTGAATCTCGGCCGAGTTGTGTGCGCTAGACTTTATATTTTGCTGAAACTGTAATAGATTCTACTGGATTATTCGATTTAAAACGACAATACATTGTAGATATGTTTTTACCGTTTTGCATGACTTCTGCATGTACGGACTATCCGCGTTGTCTTGGATGACCTTTCACCTTCAATAGACGGCGCTGTGTTTAATAACTTCAGAAAGTCTACACAACGGTCACGTTTATAAGGCAAGATTTTGTTTTTTGATATTTGTAGATTAGAGCAATTAGACTGCTAGGCCTCCAACCACGGACTTGGTATTTAGTCCTTGAAAAATACGGCCAGCGACAGCGAGGATGGGATATCTTACGATATTTGTTCTCAATTCATTTCAGAAGGATCGTCAAACCAGAGACCTGTTATTACACGTGATTAACTGATATATGCACGTCTATGGTCAAATAAGTGAAAACAATAGTTTGTCTTCATTACATCCATGGGTTAAGTCATTTCGTAGATCATAGGTCCTATATCACATGTGATGATTTTGGTAAAAGTAGGCGTCTGAAAGTTTACCCGCGGCGACTCGATTTTCAAGATGGGTTGTAAGTTATTATCAAGACAGTTTTTTGTTTTAATAACAAAACGATTATTGTTTTTGTTTGTTCTCTTTTAGCGTTTTAACTATGTAAAAAGCGGAATACATTCCTCATTCACTCATTAAATATTTGAAATAAATTGTGTATCAAATAATGTATAGTCGGTTTTTAGGAAGTTTTCTCCAGAAGTATTCTATATCTATGTCCCTGGTATAACCCTGCTATAGTCCTATTACACACGTATCTTGCTCGGTCGGGTACGGACTCGTCTTATAAAAGTGTCAGCTGTCAATCAAGTTAACTGATAAACGTGTGATAGTCCGTTATGAACCAAGATTCGTAAGTCTACCAAATTAACTATTACGGTGGGTTGACAGACATATTTTCAAAGATAGTATTATTGCAATCTTTTTACATGTGACAAAATAATTTGATTGTTGCAATTTGGATTCACCGAAGTAACCAAGTGACCATAAACTCGTCAAAAAATAAAAATACGATTTAAATCACATTACAGTGGACCCGCGATAATCCGGACGCCGATAGTCCGGAAAACTCACAGTCCGGACGGAAATGCACGGGAACGGATTTCCGTAACGTTATTTGTACTCACCAGTCCGGAAATTCGGATTCCGATTCCGGAAGCCCATTTTGGGAACGGAACGTACTTTTCATTAGTAAATTTCCCTCAATAATCCGGACGATTGTTTCACCACGAGGAGAAAAAAATGTCGGGCCAAGTCACCCGTGTCGACAGCTGTACAAACTATCGCTTGACACTGTGCGTAGTCATAGCGACCGCTGCCAGGTCATAGCCCCGGGTGTTTACCTGTGTTACAATGTGTAGGTTTTGTTTTTATAACGGTACATTGCTTTTTCTCTACGACCTAAATGTTACAGAATTTATGCACAATCATACATTACGTGATACGATAATTGATTAATCTCAAATACATGTAATAAATTTATGATCGGAAATTAAACACGGATATCGGCTTTGTAACACCGTTACGTGAAACGACGACTCATTGAAAGATGCATGTTATTAATTACATACAAATTTACGTATTAAGCAGTGATCACAAGAACTGGGTTGATTACACACAAATTAGTCAAAAGTCGTCAGATACTTAACTAAGCGTCACATTGTAAAGTGAATACGGGTTTAATAATTATCGGACATACCTAGGAAATCAGATATCCAAACACATGCATTCTGTTGTCCACGTTATATTGCAAGGTTCCCGCCATTAAAAAATAGTCGGCTGCTTTAGTGGATTTCATTTTTTTTTTTTTTTTTTTTTTCAAAATGCATTGTCTTAAATTTTATCATTGGTTTAAAAATGATCTCTCCATTGGATTTAATGTACAGTACCAGCAGAGACCTATATACTAAATATATAGGTCCCTGGTACCAGGGTATACATAAACGACCTATTATAATTAACGCAACGGAACTTTTCTAGTAATTTCATGATGTTATTACTTACCATTATAGGGTACAAAAAAAATGGCGACGTCAGTCATTTTCATCATCCCACGAAAGATAACAATGAGTTCTTACCTTTCTGTTTTCACAAGATGTCTGGTGGCGACTTTCGATACATTTCTTCAAGTACAGTGAAAGTAGCGACTTGTGGGCAGATAGGTCTACGAAATTAAATGAACTGAAGTGACACTGATTTGTTAATACCGCTGGAATTGATATTTTTGGTTTTATTAACATTCATTTAACTTTAAAGGTAAACACCATCATTTGTACCAGGTCCATAGACGTAGAAATGTATTCACTTGTTTAACGCCTGTCGATTTCAACAACTTATACTATGACCAGTATACAAATCTCGCGTGAACCCACCGTCACCTGTTAATAAAAAAGATCTCCAGAAGAACCGTCTAATCACAATGAATTACAACGGAAGACGGAGTCCGCAATCAAAATGGGATAATCAAGAGGCTTATTATCATTGGTACCCACTTTTATCAATTATTGCAAGCAAAGAATTGTTCGGTGACCAACTAAGGTAAGATGATTTGACCTATATTGTTTCTACTGGAAAGGCTTGAGTGATCGGATTTGAATTGGTCCCATGTGTTTATCAGTATTTTTTTGTTCTAAACTGTCATTCTGTAGCAATATTTAAATTGCTGTACTTAAAACAAAACATGTACTAGAAGGACGGGTACGTGATTAATACTCCAGCATATATTAAACAAGAGGCCCATGGGGCCTGTATCGCTCACCTGGTTGGATTAGACCAAATGTCAAAATAATGTTCATATTCAATTTGTTTTATTTGTAAATCTCTAACAATGCTATATATGGTTATAGTGTGGGAATCCGAACTGCTTTAAAGATTAATGAAGTCCAGACTCTCTTAGGTCTCAAAGACCTCAAGAATTGTTTTTAGAACATGCATGCATTCATCACTTTATGACTAGTAGCAATTTAAAGGAATTACCTCTATTTCCCATATTAGGCCCCGCTCCTTTGGCCCCTCGAGGGTCAGAGTCACCAATTATGCAAAATCTGTTCGCCTTACCCCAAGGATGTTTCTGACCAAATTGGGTTCAAATCCATTCATAACTTTATGACTAGTAGTGATTTAAAGGAATTACCTCTATTTCCCCTATTGGGCCCCGCCCCTTTGGCCCCTCGAGGGTCAGAGTCACCATTTATGCAAAATCTGTTCCCCTTCCCCCCCAAGGACATTTCTGACTAAATTTGGTTCAAATCCATTCATAACTTTATGACTAGTAGCGATTTAAAGGAATTACCTCTATTTCCCCTATTGGGCCCAGCCCCTTTGGCCCCTCGGGGGTCAGAGTCACCATTTATGCAAAATCTGTTCCACTTCCCCCAAGGATGTTTCTGACCAAATTGGGTTCAAATCCATTCATAACTTTATGACTAGTAGCGATTTAAAGGAATTACCTCTATTTCCCCTATTGGGCCCCGCCCCTTTGGCCCCTAGAGGGTCAGAGTCACCATTTATGCAAAATCTGTTCCCCTTCCCCCAAGGATGTTTCTGACCAAATTGGGTTCAAATCCATTCATAACTTTATGACTAGTAGCGATTTAAAGGAATTACCTCTATTTCCTGTATTGGGCCCCGCCCCTTTGGCCCCTTGGGGGTCAGAGTCACCATTTATGCAAAATCTGTTCCCTTTCTGCCAAGGATGTTTCTGGCCAAATTTGGTCAAAATCCAATAAGAACTTTTTGACTAGTAGCGATTTGAAGCAAATGTTGACGGACGACGGACGGACGGACGACGGACGCTGCGCCATGACATAAGCTCACCGGACCTTCGGTCCAGGTGAGCTAAAAACTACAATCAGTTGTCATATCGTCATGCCCAGAAACGTAAATGTGTCCATAACGTCACGTGTAGATCATTCATCAGCGCATTTCGCAATTTTAATATATTGTACCATTCATTGTGATGCGATAATGGCAGAAAGATTTATCAAATGATTCATATCCTGGATAGCCAAATTACATTGAAGTACTTATATCCTTGCACTAAGCATGCACCCGTCGTCTTGAGCTACGACATCGCAACTTATGTAGGCCCCTCAGTTGCGGTGGATTGATTTGAGAAAGAAAAAAAAATCTTTT
Organism: Pecten maximus; assembly: GCF_902652985.1. Classification (NCBI taxonomy): domain Eukaryota; kingdom Metazoa; phylum Mollusca; class Bivalvia; order Pectinida; family Pectinidae; genus Pecten; species Pecten maximus. The sequence goes on from NC_047029.1 coordinate 24,787,331, forward strand.
AAGAACCTCCTAGGTTGATATCAGAAGGATGAATGATTGTCAATGAAACACGTGGCCATTAAAATGACGATTGCCTTCAGTTGTTAGTTCATTTGTTTATTACAGCGCTGTCGGTCGACTGTTAATCAGCGTATCGGTCAGTCACGCTGATTTTGAAGTCTATGACGCCACAGGTTTAACAGTAACTGAAATGGTGGCCAGCAGTATAGACGACAGTGTGAACAGTAACAACACAGCATGTCTGAATACGATCTGGACACGAGATTTGAGGTTGATGATTTCGGCGAATATTGCCGACAAGAAGTCGAAATCCAGCAATATCAGTTTGAGCGTTCAAAAAGAAGAAGATTTTAGTGAAATCGACTCTCAAAATGACCGCTTGGGTAACAAAGACTAATGTATTATACCAGGGGCAAACAGATGCCATACACGACCCAATAATCGGTCAATCACCAATAAAGGTATATTAGTTATGTGTTTACCATTTCTTCCTCGTTACTATAAAAGGAACACGGCATCAATATTTCTTTTAATAAAATAATGTGCTATTTTATTCGCAAATTAATATTCAAATAAGCATACCACAAAAATACAACAGTTCTGGATACTCTGGTTTGTGAGAAAAGACGAAATACAAAGGTACAGTAAACGTATGCGTTGTATTCTATACAAAACCCTCTTTTAGTCATGAAGGATACTTCATTCAGAGAGTAATATATTGTATAGATCATGATCTACAATAGACTAAATCTCTCCCGAATGAAAACCTGTGTTGAAGCCTCCAACACACTTCTAAATAATTATACAGATTTTATCCCTTATTTTACATGTCACGGTCTCATGGATTATCGACGATTAAATGCTTGAGAAAGATATAATCTATGAATTCGCAATGGTTAAAGTGTATGACTTTTTGTAATTGTGTAATAATCGTGAATTGATTGAGATCCTTGTAATTTTACTTTCAATTCGTGTGTCGCAAGTCAACAGACTTTAATAAATAAACAAACATGCTCAGAGAAACAATTGCCAGGTGTGAGATTACGCTCGTCACACCTGTCTCTTACACCACAGGTGTCTGTGATTTCTGGCGTTCTAATTGGCACGCGCCGATAATTACTTGTGAGTTGACGCGTTTGGTTTCCGTGCACTTCAAAAAATTCCGAAAATATGCTTATACAGGTTGTGCGTAAATTTAACTTGAATTCTGTTAAGAATTGCGTTTATACTATAGGGAATTCACTTTCAGGTTGATGAAATCAAACGAATTTTTTTTTTTTTTGTATAAAATATGCATGTCTTTGTACAGACACTACAGTACCAAGATCAAGAACATCTATCATACACTTCCTGATAAAAAGTCATTGAAAGACTAACCCGTTAGCACACTCAGCTAAAGTAACCGTATTACCAATATTGGGTGAATATTACAGCCTTGACTTTCGAGCTTGTATTATTTGAAAATAATACATGGTTTTAAACGAATCAAAACTGGCGTTGCATAGCAAACATGGTAGAATCAAATGTTACAAGTTATAAACAACCTGTTATGATAAGAAATTAGTAAGATGATACTCGGTGTATTTGGCCCGTTATAATAGAATATTAGTAAGATGTTACATGTTATATTAATATGGCCCGTTATAATAGAAACTTATATATGTCCCTGGTTTCGGTAGCACTTGTTAATTAACAAAAGTTTATTCAGCACTTACATTATTGTTGACTAATTCGCATTTATTGCAGGTACGTGTTCACGCGTTTCTATATTTTCCTATAAGGCGTCTCTGATGTAATGTCACCGAATCAGTCCGTGTTTTTTTTTCGTTTTGTTGTTGATGATTTTGTTTACATTAGTTTACTTACGATCAGTCCATGATTTTATGATTCTTACGTAAGTTAAAAACCTGAAATAAAAGACCCGGTAAAGAAGCTAACATTGTCACACAGGTAAACACCCGGGGCTATGACCTGGCAGCGGTCGCTATGACTACGCACAGTGTCAAGCGATAGTCTGTATAGCTGTCGACACGGTTGACTTAACCGGGCATCGTCCGGATTACTGGGTGAATTTACTAATGAAAAGTACGTTCCATTCCCAAAGTAGGGTTCCGGAAACGGAATCCAAATTTCCAGACTGGTGAGTACAAATAACGTTACGGAAATCCGTTCCCGTGCTATTCCGTCCGGACTGCGAGTTTTCCAGACTATCGGCGTCCGGATTATCGCGGGTCCACTGTACCCTGATTGAAAATAGTGGCAAAATGGGATCCATTGATTTTATTCACACGATAACTTAGCATAAAAGTCGAAAGGGAAAGTGTTTTTCTCTTAATGAAGATATTTTAACTAGAATCTTGATACCTATTAACGCATACTTATTACAAAACCTGAATTTTGGCAACTTCTTTTGCAAATTAATCTATATCTGACATAACATCTTGTGAATATTGTTTTTTTTTTTTTTTGTATTTTTGGTTTTTCAATCTCTATCACTGTGTGTGCATGTACACTATTGGACAATACATGAAGTAGCACACACCATAGAGACTCCCCGGAAGGTCAAAGCTTCCGACAAAACCTTACAAATACTGTATACTGTACCTCATGGGAACAGTGATATCCTTTACTGTCTGTCCAGTGTAACCGGTTGCTTAGACCCGGGGCAGTATACGGACAACCATAGGAACACATATCAACACATACACCAACAGAAATTAAACTGTTTACACAATTTTTTTTCTCTCACTCCTTTTATTTTTTTTAATATGCACAAAATATATTTCTATACTACATCTTGTTGATCTTCTTAGCCCTGATCGCCGCCCCCCCCCCCCCCCCCCCCCCCCACGACAGTAACACACTAACATGTTTTTGGGGGCCGATTTGGGGTAGAATTTTGGCCCCATTTCCCATGGTAAAATTGGATATTTTCCCCAATCCGACCAGTTAAAATTCCCAATCGAATGATCTATAAAACAATTGTCTTTATGAATGCGGATGGTGCCGTCCCGTTTTTTTATTTACCAAAAGCCCTAAGGCCTTCAGGTATACAAGATATATAACATTAAACAAATACTGAGGTGTACAGGAGAGTGTTGCATACATGTACATGAAAATTGTTCGATATATAATCAACACTAATCAATTTTGTCTTTTGCTAGCCAAGTAGAGATATTTACCTTTTGACAACTCTCTAACATTATTAACAGATAAGAGTTGGATTAATTAATAAAACCGGTGGTCTTTTGTAGTAACATTGCTTTATATATTTTACCCTCAGATCTGTATATAATGGACATACCAAAATAAAATGAAACTATGGACCCGTCGTCATCCAATTTCCAGTTCCTGAAGTAAAATCTATGACACTTCTGATTATCAACCATACCTTTTTTTTTCCCGGTGGCATATTTCATTCAAAATAATAATAAGAAACTATCAATAATAATTGGATTGCATGTCCGTCGCAGATAATCCTATTACCCGTACACTTCATTGTATCCGACAGGATGATGTAGACTAACCTACAATAAAAGTACCAATCTGTAGTTACTGCTAACCACATTTACCTCAATCCGGGACGTAGAATCTAGTTCACTTTTATCATGGAATTCTTTACAATACCGTTAATGTAGTAGTCTGATTGTTGTACCAAACAAATTTCAATACAATATCGCGCTACCGCACTATTTCACAAAATATAACTCGAGAAAAAAGCACACAAACGTTCCCAATCACAGCGCCATCTATTGAAGGTGAAAGGTCATCCAAGACAACGCGGATAGTCCGTACATGCAGAAGTCATGCAAAACAGTAAAATGATATCTACAATGTATTGTCGTTTTAAATCGAATAATCCAGTAGAATCTATTACAGTTTCAGCAAAATATAAAGTCTAGCGCACACAACTCGGCCGAGATTCACGTGTCACACCTACGTAACAGTTTTGGTGCTCTCGATCTGCTATCAATACACAGACACATATGTCGAGATCTCTCCGTTGGAAGTGAAAACAAACACCGTAATACAACTTTGTGTGGGACATTTTAATAATTCCGGGAAATACATCTCTCAGAAGATAGTCATATGGTTTTACAAGGTGATTTTAATTCACTTAGCAGCACATCTAGATACCTACCGATATGTACGCAGCAAACGCAGCGCTGAATCGGGGACGACGTCCCCGGCTGCACATCAATGGATTTTGATTTCAACTAAAAAAATAATGGATGGAAATGAAAACAAAACAACCATAAATCAGTTGGTTCATGTACATTTAATAATTCCACGGTCGTCAAGAGCTATGGCTCAGCTAAACTTACAGTGTGTTCCCACGTGTCACACCTACGTAACAGTGTTGGTGCTCTCGATCTGCTATCAATACACAGACACATATGTCGAGATCTCTCCGTTGGAAGTGAAAACAAACACCGTAATACAACTTTGTGTGGGACATTTTAATAATTTCGGTAAATACATCTCTCAGAAGATAGTCATATGGTTTTACATGGTAATTTTGATTCACTTAGCAGCACATCTAGATACCTACCGTCAGATATGTACGCAGCAAACGCAGCGCTGTATCATCAAAGGATTTTGATTTCAACTGTAAAAATAGTGGATGGAAATGAAAACAAAACAACCATAAATCAGTTGGTTCATATACATTTAATAATTCCATGGTCGTCAAGAGCTATGGTTCAGCTAAACTTACAGCGCGTTCACTGTATGAAGCCTTTACTTGCCATCGTCACGGGGCACGTTTGACACACAGGTGAACGCGCTCAGCCGTGACGAGGCCATCGGCAAGTATTCTGAAACAGATGAACGATTTATAGTTACTAGCGGTCTACTTTTACCAATTAAACCAAATTATATATAATTAGTGGTAATTACTAAATTGTACTGGAAAGAATAAACAGCTAGTGGTAAGAATGATAAATCCGTGGAAAGACTATTAAAGCAGTGGTAATAGGAAACATTTTGCGGAAATATAAAAAATAAAGTGGAAACTACTAAAAACCTCTGGTAGGTTAAGCCAAAAGTGGTAGGAATTTCCACTTTGGCGAGCGAATTTCCACTTTTCTAATCCCTAGTGATACATGTATAAATGTAATTTCTAGACATGAAATTGTAAACACCTGCTTTTGGTGTTTTGCCCGTGTGGAATTTACAAAAAAGTTGACAAGTACGATATATATGTCACCGGTACAAGTATGGGGCTAATTAAATATTTGTATATATGATTTACAAATATGTATGTGTCGTCGAGTTACTTGTATTGTGGAAAGTACCTTGTCTATTTATATATTTATAGTAACGTCTGTATCTTGTCTGTAGTTCAGGTGGTCGTCTCGTGATTGTCCTTATTTAGTCTTGTTTGTGTCTTATATGTAAATTAGGGTGTGAAAGTGTGGAAAAGCGTGCAAGAGTGAGAGAACGTTAGATAAAACTCCATAACTCGCGCGAATCATCGCAGTTGCCATTTAACCGTTGGCTGAGACATATCCTCCGGGATCCAGCAACTACTACCTTACGATGTATTATACGACGTGACACTATTTCACCAGACTGCTGAAGTCTTGGAAGGTTATATATACTATACAGAATTCGTAGTTACCGTGTAATAGATATTTATTGAATATCAACATGAAGCACGTATTCGTATACACGTAGTATTAGCCGGTATATATTGATATATACCGTATATACATTGTACTTAGTCCGGCTGTTTTTATGTTTCAGGGGTTTTTATGTTTGTACGTCTGGAAATGTCTCCGGTTACTAAATAAATAAAGAACCAGCAGGAATTTGGGAGTTTGTTATTATGTCCCGCATTTTCTTCCTGTGACATATATGAACAAGCTGCAGTATACACATAGGTAACTTTTAATGATAAAGATGAGGAAAATGAGGAGCATTGTGGTGAAAACCATGCACAATTTTCTAGAAACTTGTATTTAACAAATTATGCGTGTACAATAACATAGAACCATTTCTTGTATCTTTCATAAAATTGCTTGCCATGTTATCTTGAAAGAATCCCTACTTATCTCTATGACATAATGATCGCTGTTGCACCATGATATGCACACTTGATGCACATTTAATGAAACCACAGGAACCAGACAGTCTGTATGTTATGCATAAATTTCTTGATTATATATATATTTACAGAATATATATATCCATTATTTATTAATAAATATTGAATATATCTTGTCTGGTCCCTGTGGATGCAATTTATCAGTCGATATATCTCATGCTATATGCCATGGAGGTAAATATATGCAGACCGCGTGCACTTTGGATGTGGAACCATTCACTGTACGCGTAGGCGTTTGGAAATCGGACAAACATCTCAGGAATGCACAGCACCCTCCCAATAAATGCATGCTTTCATCATGCATAATATTTCTGATATATTCAAGTCGTTGTCAATTGAATTTTACAGCTGAAACATGAACGAGAAAGATATCAAATAAGCACCTGTCTTAGTGAATTCGTCAAATGTGGATCCGCCAGCAATCAACCATCGACACCAATCAATCGTGTCAACATCGTCAATAGATTTTGTTTTCGGGTCGAATAAACTGTCCAAAAGATTAAACAGCGACTGATTATGTCCGCCTTTTCGAAAACACTCTCCTTTATAATAACTGGCAGTATTTCGCTTCCCTCTTTTCATAAGAGCTGTCACCTCGGGTCCTGGAGCAGCCATGTTGATGTTTCCATGGCAGGACGACGAGAAGAAATTTGGACTTCCGTTCTGTTTTCAAGTGTTTTTGCACATGAAAACACACATTCGGTTCAAAATAAACTATTGAAATTGTTACGCATCCTTCCAGAACTTCAATCAAAGGATTTCCTCTTCAATAACATACATATTAGCTCGTATTTACATTCCATTGCTGGGCACCTGTAAGGTTGTCACAATTTATCAGATTACACCAGTGGTCGGGTGAAACGAAACTACTTCATTTCAATTTAGAGTGATCTCCCATCTACTATCTAGTGTACACAGAGCTCAGAGGTTGATAAACATGGCAAACACTGAACAAGATGCTCGAGATTTATTCGAGGATTTGGAATTTGTTGGTGATGATGAACTAGTTTCATTAGCAATGGGAGCACCAGGACGATCGACATTGTCTGGATGCAAAGAAATAATGATGAAAGCTACAGATTTAGCAATGGTGATTTTTCCATAGGCCTAAGTAAATTGTACTTACATGTACATAGTGATGTATATATCGAGTTGTCTGCTCCTCATGTTAAAAACACAAGTTTTGTTTATTTTCTATCAATACTTACATTTCTGTGCATATTTATAAACCGATCTTATCAAATTCATGTTATTTACATTTTAATTGCTTGTGATTACTTCCTTTATTTGGGGAATTAAACCCAGAGCCACATGTGGTACTGGAGCCACATGTGGTGCTGGAGCCACATGTGGTGCAGGAGTCATATATGCATATTTCTCCCTTCTTGTTTTTATGAGTACTTTTAATAGTTTTACCCGTTTTGTCATGAATCATTATAACTACATTATTAAAATATTTATTTGCTGCAAAACTTAGAAAATCTGATAAATAGCCTGTTAATCACATTTAAATTTTGGCATAAATAGGAAAATAGATAATATGATACTTTTGACTATCAAACATTATATCTATAAATCTAGATGTCTTCAGAATAACCTTGATATTGTAGCATTAAAACATTCTTTAAAGGATTTATATCTCACCCAGAAATTTATTGCCAGAGGTAAGGGAGAAAACTACTTCAACCAGTTCAGAAAAGAATTAATGGACCAAATGGGAAAGACTCACTGGAAATATTTAATTACAGCTAATGATATGAATTTAAAACAAACGATCCTACCTTGTTTTGCTGTATTTGTTTTTGTTATATGTTTTGTTTGGCTGTTGTTAACATTAATTATCCAGGTATTGATTTGATTTGTATTAGATATAATATGATAATGGATGAATGTGTTGAAAGCGTGTCTTAAGTGTCTTATGTCATGTTTAATGGATTAATATGTTAAAAATTTTGATTTTTTTTTGTTTTTTTTTTCATATAACTGCAATACAGTCCTTTTTATATGCCCATCAATGATACCTCCTATTATGGTACATGTACGTGTATACCCTGCGCTGTCTGTCCGTCCATCTGTCTGTACATTTACATTTCCTTGTTTGCACTCTCTAGCCTTTATTTATCAACAGATTTTTATGAAACTTGCTACAAATACTCTATGGCACAATAGCTTTAAGCAAGTTCATGGTACGAAATTTTGTGAATATTTTTAGCAGAGTAATGCTCCTTTAATGCCAGATACAATGTATGTGAGAAGTTTTCTATTTCTAATTCAATTTTTTTAAGATCTTTCACAATACAACTAGAGCAATTATTGTTTAACAGATATTATGGGTTTTTGGCTCATGTTTCCACTATTGGCACATCAGCATTGTATATTTATTATAACAATAACTAATTGTTAGAACTCTCTTATATAACCTTTATATATTTATCAACAGATTTATATAAAAAATGCTTCAAATATTCTTTACCACAATAGCTAAAACGAGTTTGTGTTACAAAATGTTGTGATTATTTTAAGCCCACAATCATCAGATGGTGGGCTATTCAAATCGCCCTGCGTCTGTGGTCCGTGGTCCGTCTGTCCCTCCGTCTGTCCCTCCGTCTGTCCCTCCGTCCGTCCCTCCGTCCGTCTCTCCGTCCGTCCGTCTGTAAACAATTCTTGTTATCGCTATTTCTCAGAAAGTACTGAAGGGATCTTTCTCAAATTTCATATGTAGGTTCCCCTTGGTGCCTAGTTATGCATATTGCGTTTTGAGACCAATCGGACAACAACATGGCTGACAGGCAGCCATCTTGGATTTTGACAATTAAAGTTTGTTATTGCTATTTCTGAGAAAGTACTGAAGGGATCTTTCTCAAATTTCATATGGAAGTTTCCCTTGGTGCCTAGTTATGCATATTGCATTTTGAGACCAATCTGAAACATGGCTGACAGACAGCCATCTTGGATTTTGATAATTGAAGTTTGTTATCACTATTTCTGAGGAAGTACCGAAGGGATCTTTCTCAAATTTCATATGGAGGTTCCCCTGGGTGCCTCGTTATGCTTATTGCATTTTGAGATCAATTGGAAAACAATATGGCCGACAGACCGCCATCTTGAATTTTGACAATTGAAGTTTGTTATTTCTATTTCTCAAAGTACTGAATGGATCTTTCTCAAATTTCATAAGTAGGTTCCCCTTGGTCCCTTGTATTGCATTTTTTGACCAGTCTGTCCTGAAAACAACTTGGCAAACAAACAGCCATTATCGTTAAATCTCAAATTTCTTATATAGCTAGGATTCCCTTGTTTGAAAAGTACTCAAGAACTCAATTTGCACAGATTAGTAAAATGAAGGGAAAAGTAGAGAAAAGATCAATCTGACATGGAACCTATGAAGATCATTCAATGGTGGGTGCCAAGATCCCTCTGGGATCTCTTGTTTATATAGCTAGGATTCCCTTGTTTGAAAAGTACTGGAGCGACGTCTCAATTTGCACAGATTACTAAAATGAAGGGAAAAGTAGAGAAAAGATCAATCTGACATGGAACCTATGACGATCATTCAATGGTGGGCGCCAAGATCCCTCTGGGTTCTCTTGTTATAAGAGTTATGCCCCTTTTATTGCCAAATATGGGCATTGATTAGAAAATGCAAGAAGTTTTCTATTTCTTATTCAGTTCCCCTAAGATTTTTTTCACTACAACAAAAAGATGCATTATGTTCAACATAGATTAGGGTTTTTTATATGCCTGCATGTCAACGAAAGGTTGTACTATTGTATACCCTGCGTGGTATGTATCCATGGTATTATCTGGCAATTCATTGAACAAAAAAAAATGGTAAAATTAAAAAATAAATATTCAGACATGATTATGTTCAGATATTTAGCTGAATTCACCTACTTTCATCTTTAAGTTAAGAAACACAGAAATGATTTGAAATATACAAATACAGTGTATCTATTTTTTTTTTATTTTTTGTTTTTTTGCAAAATCTTGCCTGTGTGTAACAAGTTTCATTAAAATATGAGAAGTTTATAGATAACAGTAAAAGAGAGCACTAAAGGAAAATTTGAGAGATTATATAAAGTAAAAGGACCATGCTATTAATACTAGTACATTTAAGTACATGTAAATCAAATATAATTCCCAGTGATTTGTTTTTGTCTATATCTACAGCCGACTTAAGGCTGTTTCCCCTTGCCAAAAAATTTGTATTTTCCCAATTTTGAAACATCATTTTACCAATTTAAAAAAAAAAAAAAAAAAAAATTTGTATTGAATTTCTATCTGGTTATCTGTATTGTATTTCATTCCTAGAATATGTGAATATTATGGTACGATATTTGATCATCATACACGTGAACAGTAGACTGACAAATTTACTTCCGCGATAGGCAAGTTGGCCTCAATTAGTCATATAAACGGTATAAGGGAGGTAACTCGAATCCTGATCACTGTTGCGCTTTCCACAAATGACATGCAGGCAAGCGTTTCAGAGAGTCCGTAGACAAACACCAATATGAAAACAAGAAAACTTCCTTTGTCTTGTAGTCTAAGTAATAACCCAGGATGCTTGCTACTGACTCTTTATATTATGAGGCAGACTAGAAAAACCAATAAATGAAGTGTTTTGACATGTTTAAGTATTTAGTCATTATTTGCTTTTTTCCCAAATTCACCAAACACTGTAATTATTTTCCCAATTGAAAAAGCATAGGCTGTTGAAAAAATTACCTGGAAAAAACACTGATTCCAAACTGTGAAATCAAACTTCCAACATATCTACCTCATTGCTTATCGCTACATTTTCCTGTGGTTGCTTTTCCAGCGATGGGTGTATCATGCTCCCGCTTACGGGGCTCTTGTTTTTCATATGTAGCATTAAATGTCCATCAGTTTCTGTCGTAGACCTTTTGCTATTTTTTCACAAACTTAATTATTTTTTTGTAGAATGATCTGTCACAGGAGAGGTATGTGTTCCAGTATGGTCCACGTCAGGGTGATCCAGAGTTCCTGGAACAGCTTGCCAAATTCTTGTCTAAGCAATATGGAGACAATAACATTACCAGGTAACTTAAAAAATACTGTAGACTTTTTATATCCGAAGAATGATCAGATCCTAGTGAGCCTTATTTCTTGAACTGATAACATCCTAGTGAGCTTTTAAACTTGTACTGATAACATCCTAGTGAGCTTTTAAACTTGTACTGATAAATCCTAGTGCGCTTTTAAACTTGAACTGATAACATCCTAGTGAGCTTTTAAACTTGTACTGATAAGATCCTAGTGAGCTTTTAAACTTGTACTGATAACATCCTAGTGAGCTTTTAAACTTGTACTGATAACATCCTAGTGAGCTTTTAAACTTGTACTGATAACATCCTAGTGAGCTTTTAAACTTGTACTGATAACATCCTAGTGAGCTTTTAAACTTGTACTGATAACATCCTAGTGAGCTTTTAAACTTGTACTGATAACATCCTAGTGCGCTTTTAAACTTGAACTGATAACATCCTAGTGAGCTTTTAAACTTGTACCGATAACATCCTAGTGAGCTTTTAAACTTGAACTGATAACATCCTAGTGAGCTTTTAAACTTGTACTGATAAATCCTAGTGAGCTTTTAAACTTGTACTGATAAATCCTAGTGAGCTTTTAAACTTGAACTGATAACATCCTTTATATATATATATAGTGAGCTTTAATGTAGAGATGATCTAGTATTCATCTTTTGAGTATGATCTCATTGGGATCTGTTTTGTAGTCATAACCTCATGACCTTTATTTATTGCTATTATTGATATTTTTTTTCTTTACCTCATGGTGGCCTTTTGTTGAAATGATGACCTCATGGTGGCCTTTTGTTGAATTGATCACCTCATGGTTACCTTTTGTTGAAATAATGACCTCATGGTGACCTTTTGTTGAAATGATGACCTCATGGTTACCTTTTGTTGAAATAATGACCTCATGGTGACCTTTTGTTGAAATGATGACCTCATGGTGACCTTTTGTTGTACTTATGACCTCATGACCTACATTATTTTTGTTGATATGTAAATGACAACATGGGACTTTTTGTTGAAATGATGACCTCATGGTGACCTCTTAATAAAATAATGACCTCATGGTGACCTTTTGTTGAAATGATGACCTCATGGTGACCTTTTGTTGTACTTATGACCTAATGACCTACATTATATTTGTTTTCAGGAAAAACCTGATGGTGACGGCGGGCGCTACACATGGTATCCATCTGACAGCCACTGTTCTGTTTGATCAAGACATTCCTGTTTTTGTGGAGGACCCAACATACTTTATTGCCATTAAGATGTTAGAGAAAGATCTTGGAAGATCTGTCATACCAGGTAAAAATAAAATTGTCAGAGGGTCACAGGAATTAAGTCCTGCTAAATCTTTCACCTATTTGATACAGATAAATTAAGATATTATAGCTACGTTCATTGGTGTAAAAGTCCCTTAAGGTTTCTTAAAGAGGGCATGATTTTATGTATCAAGGCACAGGGGCTTGGCACGATTTTCCAAATGATGGTCCATATATATATGTATTAGACACTATAATACATATATACATGTATATGGACCATCATTTGGAAAATCGTGCCAAGCCCCTGTGTATCAAGGTACCAGGTAATTGTCTGTTTAATAGAAGTGCATTTTACAGTTTGTCAGGATCTGCCATTAATGATGTGGAAAATTTCATTTTATTTTCTGGAAATAATAAATCTAAAACATCTCAAGATTTGTAACAAACATTTGGTGGTTCACATGTTCAGAAGGTAATATACATAGTGGTAAATACAAAAAAGTACCCCTTTAATTGATCTTAAACATATTGTTCTCTTCCTTTAACCCTCCCAAATACAGAACAAAGGAAGTTCACTCTAAAAAAAAACCACCAGAACCTCATTTTAGGATTGTGTGATAATTATATAAACTACTGCTCTATTTCTTCATCTAAACACTGTAATTAACATCTTCATTGTTTCATAGATTATAAACCTAAATTTTTTTATGAATTAAAAGTTCCTGTGGGGGAAGATGGTATTGATTTGGACAAACTTGAGGATCTGCTGAAGGAACACAGACAGAAAGCTGGAGACAAGAGTACATGGAAGTGTCCATTCTGGACCATGTTGTATCTGATGACGGTGTATAACAATCCCAGAGGCAACTGTCTATCACCCGGTAATGTTATCTTGTTGGTCATTGTAAAGACAGAGAAAGAAAAACAGAGAGAGGGAGAGGGGAGAGAGAGACACAAATGGCTGAGGGAAAGTCATAGATACAGAAAGAGAGAGGGAGAAAGACAGAGTAGAGGGACAGAGGAAAAGACGAAGAAAAACAGATTCAGAGAGAGAGAGAGGGGGACTGGGGAAAAGACAGATACAGAAAGTGAGAGTGAGAAAGACTGAATAGAGGGGGCAGAGGGAAAGACAGAGGTACACAAGGAGAGAGAGAAAGACAGAGGGAGAGAGAGGGCAAAGGGTAAGTCATACTGTAGGTAAAGAAAAAGAGAGGGAAAGATAGAAAAGGGGGTGCAGCGAGAAAGACATAAATAAAGAAAGAGAGAAAGAAGGAGAAACACAGAGAGACTGGGGAGAGAGATACTGGGAGTGCAAGTATATTTTAAAGGCGTTTCATTAACCTCAAAAGATACATCCAAATAATTCATTTAAGAAAAAAACTCTAAAATTTATTTAGTTAACAGCATGTTCAGGGTTAAATGGTTTTTTTGCACTACATACCTGTAATCAGATTGTAAATGTTTTCATTTTTCCTCTGTAGACAAATGTAAGAAGCTGGTGGACCTGGCCAGGAAATATGATGTTCTATTGTTTACAGAGGATGTTTATAACCTGCTCCATTACGAGGAGGGTAGCCCACCCCCACGTCTCCTCTCCTACGATGTCAGGTATATTAAAATCAAACTTTTCAGTGAACCTGTTCAAACAAAGTTGATTGAGCTCTGGCAAAGTAAGCAAAGTCTAATGTTATGATCATTGTACTAATTAACCAAGATAACTTTTAATTCCAAAATAAACCGTAGCCTTCCAAATCTCACACATTCACCACAAATATTGCATTTCTCGCTCTGGAAGGCCATCCTTAAATGACCATAGCTGTTGATTGGACCACAGGCATCTGCTTCTGGTTGGTATTAATAGAAAAAAATATTAGCCCCTAATCCTTAACTATATCAACAAGGTGTAACACTTGATGATCTACGTATGATGCATCGACTGTGAACGCCTGTGAATGCCTGTGATTGGACATTATACAATGCAAACCATTCAAAGTTACTTTCTTTTCTTGACAAACCTAATTAATCTTTCAGCTCTGATTTTATGTTGCCATCATTTCCAGTGATGAACCTGACTATAAGGGCTGTGTTCTTTCCAATGGAACCTTCTCCAAGATTTTTGCTCCTGGATTACGCCTCGGTTGGGTTGAGGGACGTCCTGAAGTTGTTAAGCTGCTTTGGGCAAGGTAGGCTTTTATTTGGTACCATAGAAAATATGGAATTTAATGACATATAATAATCTGTGAAAATCTTACATCGTCATTGTAATAGAAGATAGCATGTACATTTCATAGAACAAAATGGCTGCCAGGTTGCCATTTTGAATTGTTTCTATGTAGTTGCTAATTTTTACATGATTCCCTTGGGACCATATACATGTACATACAACATTACTTGTGTTTGCAGGCTTGAAGAATAATATGACCATTAGGTAGCCATCTTAGATTTCAGTTTCAAATTAATTTTATTGATTTGAATTAATATTTTTCTATGATGTTATGAAGAAAAATCACAGGTAAATATCAGTGTAATTATATGTCAGTTTGTTTTACTGGCCAATATGTTGTCATGTCTTCATGAGGAACAATTGATTCAATTGAATCAAAAGAGGCAGTGATTGGTGTAATGTCATGGTAACACAGTCAAGGGTCAAGGTCAAATGCATATCTTAATTAATCAAATCAAAGTTCAGGGTCACTTGATCAAAGGTCAATGCCTGTTATTAAATATATCATAATTGTTGACTGATTCACCTGTGAGATCTCTTGTATCTTTTCATTATTCCAGTTCGACAGCCTGGAGTGGGGGGAGTTTTAATCACTACACATCACGTGTGATATCAGCAGCCTTACAGAGTGGCCTCCTGTGTGACCACCTATCTCACCTCCGCAGGGTATATGGGGTAAGGTTTTTTGTTGACATCATTTTCAGGGATACAGATATGTTTGACTCATAATAAAGTCATCTGCCCCTATAAAGTCATCAGCCCACTGAAGGCTGCAGTGGTCGAGTGGTTAAGGTGTCCCGACACTTTATCACTAGCCCTCCACCTCTGGGTTGTGAGTTCGAAACCCACATGGTGCCGTTGCCTGGTACTGACCATAAGCTGGTGTTTTTTCTCTGTGTACTCCGGCTTTCCTCCACCTCCAAAACCTGACACGTCCTTAAATGACCCTGGCTGTTAACAGGACGTTAAACTACAAATATTGAAGTATAAAAAAGACATATCACCACCCAGATTTGTCCATATACCATTGGCACAGTATAAAAAATCCTACTCCTCCCAAACTTATGAATGGATTTGCACTAAATTATCATCATGTAGAATATAATATTTACATTTACACTGCAGCCCCACTATATAACTTTACCAAGCTCACTTGGAAGTTATGAGTCCATAACTTCCAAATCTTTATTATGACGTCATTATTATAGTGACGTCATAATTGTAACGTCGGTGATAACGAAAGAATGCTGTTGAAAAGGCTGTTCCGTCTTTGATGATAATGATTTGTTTATTCATTATCAGAGTAAAATTCCTGGATATAGTCTTTCAAATTCGTTGTCAAATGTAAATATAAGCATTGAACTGCTTTCATTTGGAAGTTATTGGCTGATGAATGCCAACTGGACAAAGGCAAATTCAACATGAAGCGCTAGCGCGCTTCATTAAATTTGCCTTTGACCAGTTGGCATTCATCAGCCCATAACTTCCAAATGAAAGCAGTTCAATGCTTAAATAATATGTAACAGGATGGCGTAATGAAAAAATACCCTGCCCTCACTCAGACTCGAACTAGGGACCTCACAGTCGCTCTCATCCTACAAACATCCTACCACTAGGCTAAAGGGAAATGCCTGCTAGCCTGAGCTAGTAAGGTGACCTATACTCTCCACTTTTACAAATATTTTTGTGTAATTGCAATTTCTGCAGTCTCTAGATTTAGCAATAAGGGATGGGGACCAAAAGTAGCATTGCTAAAGCAACAGAGACATAATTTGTATAACTGAAGCTAGACAAGAATTAATATAATAAACAATTGTTGATTTGGTAAACAACAGCTGATTAAAAAAATAACAGTTGATTTGGTAAACAACAGCTTATTTGGTAAACAACAACTGATTTGGTAAACAACAACTGATTTGGTAAACATAAATAACAGTTGATTTGGTAAACAACTGATTTGGTAAACCACATGCAGTTGATTTGGTAAACAACAGCTGATTTGGTAAACCACAGTTGATTTGGTAAACAACAGCTGATTTGGTAAACAACAACTGATTTGGTAATTATTTTTAGATTTATATGTTTCTATTTTTCAGGAAAGATTGAATCTTCTTTGTGAAGCACTACCTAAATATTTACCCGAGGGATGTCACTTCAAAAAACCAAAGGTATACTATATAATCATCGTAACCTGTTAATATCTTACTGTTAAATAATGTAATTAGTAATTACAAATGTATGATGTCTGTCCATATTTGTTCATCCATCTGGAAGTCTTTCCTTTATTTTGTGGTGTTTTAATTATGACACACACCTGTTAGTGGAGTCCCTAAGGGAATCCCGTGGGCTTTTTTTGAAGGAAGCTGGAGGTAATGATTTTATGGAAGTATATGATGTCCTTAATCAAAAAATGTTTGTTGTCATTCTGACTTCCGCGTCTAGTCGATTTAATGACGTCATCAAAATGGCGGCCATAGCAACCAAATTTTTACAATAAAGGTCTGGTTTAGCAAATGAGTTTCAGACAGACATATCACAAAATACGTTTTTATTAAAATATCAATTGGCGATTACATGATAGGAACTTAATTATTTGAGTTTTCGTCACCGGAAGTGAATTAAATTAAGAAATTGACAAAATGGCGGCCATAGCAACCGATTTTTTAATCCCAATAATGACAAAAATGATACATTATGTGTTCATGCATACGTTTTTTTGCCGAAATATCTCCATAAATAGGTTGCTGTCAAATCAAGTTCAATGTAAATCCTGCAGTTTATCAGTTTTTCTTATTCCAACGGAAGCTGTTAAAGTTTAGAATAAGTTAAAATGGCCGCCATAGCAACCAGCGGTACCAAAAGAACAACTTGTAAAACGAATACAAATACACAGATATTTCGTAGAGTTTGTTGATAAATGTCATATTGTGGCTTCGTGATGCAACTTATTTGGAATTATATACCTTTCCTTCATAATTTATAAAAGTAGCAAATATTCATATTTAGGGCAAAATGGGTCAATTCCCAAAAAAAATATTTAAAGCTAACAAAAAGGCATGACAAACACATTACCTCAATGTCCGTCTCTATTCACAACGTTATTTCTTCCATATCATTGTTTTCATACAACAAATGGCCCAATGGTGTGTTTTCACATGCCTCATCATCTGCTTCACACGCGCAAAGTTCTGTACAAACCAAATTGTTTGTTTTGCATTTGCACTTATTTGACGAGCATTGTGTTGTTTTGCACTTGCAAAAAATAAGTTGAAGCATTGCAGTTGGTGCAGGAGGTAGGGATGTCATGACTGGGACATATATATCGTGTTCCTCTTTCCATCCAAACAAAGTAGGAGATGGAAGCACAGGACAGGCAACGTCATCGTTGAACCAAATTATAGCCTGAAGCTGGGTTCGCAGGATTGACTGTTTGAGTGATTCCCTTGTAGGCGGAAGCTTTTCAGCTTCAGCTTGCTTTTGTTTAAACATCCACCAGCGTAGATGACCAATATCCGTCAGGGATGTTTTCGGACAATATAGAGAGCATGTGAAATATTCTATCTTCTTTTCCATGTCTTCTGTTAGTTCCAGTTTTCCAAGGTCTGCGAAAACACGCTTTATTGATTCGTCTGCAATTTGAAACGCCTTCCAAAATGAGAGTTTACCTTTACCGGAAAACATCCCAGTATTATCGGCTCCAGAAAACGCATGGAATCCAGGTAGGGCCTCTATTTCCAAAGACGAAAGACTGTGATATACTTGATCCAAATCTATTTCCCGTTGCCTATTTCCTGTTCCAGTGCAAAACTTGGTACATTTTGGAAGTCGTGGGTACCTTCTCAGAAAAAGGATGAACACGTCGGTGTCGAGGGAGTGGATGGCTAGGGTTCCTCTTTGAGTTGCGTCAAGAGCATGCAGGACGAGTTTTGTGTCCGCTTCTTCTTGAGTACTTGCCAAATGTTCAGCATCAAAAAAAGTTGACCTTACTTGATCTCTCCATGCACATACCAGGTGCAAGTTCCTTTCAGTTGCATACGCAAGTGATTTTATTGACAGGTATGTTGACAATTCATCCTTTGTAGATGAATGTGAAAGGAACTTTGCCATGGAAATATTGGTGATATTGGTTTGGTCAGTCACGTGGTAAGCCACCGTTTCCTTTTTACCGAGTCTTCTTTGTCTTGTGCCATCCTTCAGAGATTTCGTAACATCATACCTATCGAAAACCAGATGTACTTCGTTATATCTAAGTAGATATTTTCTTGAAATAACTTGTATGAAGTGCTCTGCTAGGTCACTGCAATCTTTTACCCAATGCGGTTTTCCCATCGCTTGTACCTCCACCATGCCATCTACAATCGCTGTAGCATTATCTCCTGCGAATGGTTCGTCTGTATTGTTAATGGCGCTATCAGTTGCTGTGTTTTCTAGGATGTTCATTAGCTGACTCTTCACTGAGCAATGCAATAATTGACCGTCTGATGAAAATAAGGCCCTGGGAATCACAGACAATTCGTAGGTGGCAATGATGTCCTGAGTGTTCACCTCTGGTCGGGATCTTGCAGCAATGAGAATCCGAGCGAACAATCCCCGATCTTCGCGGAGTTCTAATACGGTTTTATTTGCTGTGATTCTCACTTTCTCTGAAAGTGTCATCAAATCTGTCTTCACCCCTTCTGTCATAACCACCTTGGTGACGATGTTGATGACTCCTTCATAGGTAAACGGATTGGTAAATGTCCTCATGACTTCAGTGAGAGCCGCAACATTTTTTTCCTGTCTCGAAAGGCATGGTCTATTGTCCTGGTGATGACGAGTCTTGATACCGTCTCGGTTTCCAGAGTCACTCGCATCGTTTACCAAATGTGTAAGCTGTGGGGAAACGAGAAAGAACCTTGACCGAGCTGTATCATTCAGTGTTATACCAACGATGCCACCGGAAACCTTCATCCATCTGTTATGTGTTCAAGCGCATGGTCGGCACCAATAGCACAAAATGGTATCTCATTTTTGTTCACAACCCAGTTTCCGCTGCAAAATTGTGTTCTGATAGCACGAACGATGCCATGTTGCGTTGTTATCACATAGAGAATATGGAGTTTCTGATGACAGCCTGGAATATACTTCGGGGTATATACAATCAGAGTATCCAGCTCTTTCTCTGATAACATCCAGAACTTTCTCATGTTTTTTTTGTGCTTCTATCAAGGGCTCTTCTGTATCACTTTGACATATTATGCAAGATGTATAGTCAACTAATCGTTGCTGTTTAGAAATGACCAGATTGTCTTCAAATAGTCGTCTTTTTGACTAAAACAAAAATAATATTTTAAAAAAACCCGTTATCATACATTTTTATATTACGTTAATTACAAATGAATATACAGCTACAATCCCGATAATTTCTTTAAAACATTTAAAGAAATCCGGAATTTTATCATCTCTGACCGTAATTGGCTTTAATTTTACAATATCCCGGAAAATTTATTATGTGGCGCAAAGCGGCATTGTAACATATCTATATTCTGTAAATGAAGCAAAATAATGCTTTTATGTCAAACAAATAAGTAAACTACATCCATGCAGACTTAATTTACTGAATTTATTCACAATCATATGATATTTGAGGACGTATAAAATCAAGATAGTGAGTAAACACACGGTAACATTATGGGACTGTTTCAAGTGTTATAAGCTGTACTTAATAAGAATTTTTAGAGGAAAACATCAAAAATGCATTACCATTGTGTCTGCTGAGATGATCAAACTGAAGAATAGAAGTAGAAAAAGCGTTCCTGGTCTGGATTTTCATATTTTCCCCGCTGAAAAACGTTGACCGGAAGTTATACTAATAAAATTTCTCGGTTGAAAAACGGTACCCGCAGTTCCGGAATTTAAATCGAAATGATTTTGTCCTTTTGATTTATTACCAATTTATATCGACAAACTCTATTTAATATGTGACATATTGATAGAAATAAATAATAGATCTTTTCCTGTCCACATTTGATTGATTTAACTTGTGAATACGCCGTTTGTTTCATATGTAATCGTGCGTTTTTAAAGAAATTTTAGTCCTTAAAATGTTAAAATAACCATAAACTTACACAAATAAAATTTTTTAAAGAGCAAAATATATTTTACAGTGTGCAAATACATATTTATTAACATTAATTCGTATTTAATGTTTGTTACAACAATCAAACTAATGATATAACCCAGAAAAATAGGTGAGTTTACACATGGACAGAACATTTTGACCGCAATTTTGATGACGTCATTAAAACAATATGACGCGCATGCGCGACTGACAACAAACATTTTTTTGAAGTATACTATCTATACTATCAATTTATTATGGTCTCTTGCTTCCTTCATGAAGTGCCCACGGGAGTAAAATTTCTGCCCTTGGGGACTCCACAATGTTACAAAGGTGACTGGTGTTAATTGCACATAGAATTTGTTATGTCACCTTCCTAACAATGTATGTTGTAGTTATAATTTTCCAGGGATTTCTGAAGTAATCTGATTTCCTTCCAAGATAATATGATTAATGTATTGTAACTGAACTGATTTGTAATTGTGATAATGAATGAATTTTATTTTAGAATATTTATACATAATGACAACTGTATTAGGTGGTAAGATATGGCTCATCGGGTAAAACACTTACCCACAGGGGCTTGACACGTTCCTATGACCAAGAATAAAAAATAAACCCTATAGGTAGGGTCAAACCTTCTTAATTAATGATTACAGAGTCAGGTTCTTTATTTGGGTAACCGTAACATAACCCGACACAGTTTATGGAACAGCCTAATTACTGACTCTATGATTACAGGGAGGTTTCTTTACTTGGGAAGCATTACCTGACAGTTGATGGAACAGCCTTACTCAATCTATAATTTATGATATACATGTACAGGGATGTTTATTTACTTGGGTATCATTAGTTGACAGAGTTGATGGAACAGCCTAATTACTGAGTCTATAATTTATGATTACAGGGAGGTTTCTTTATTTGGGTAACATTACCCGACACAGTCGATGGAACAGCTTTACTGAGTCTGTCAAATAGTAAACACAAAGTGAATTTCATCACAGGTCAAAGGTCAGTATATTTTTTCTTTCTTGTGTTTTGTTTGATGATTGGATACTTTTCTCGTTTATTTCTTCTTTCTTGATATTTTATCTCTGAAATTTATATGCGGAAAATTGATGATTGGATTCTTTTTCTCGTTTATTTCTTCTTTCTTGATATTTTATCTCTGAAATTTATATGCCGAAAATCATACAATCATGAGTTTTGTGGGTAGACCTCAATTACTTGATGCATACAGTGTAGGTATGCATATTGGAAATTGAGAATTTCACTGAAATACACTGAGAAATTTAAATTACATTAAATTTGAAAAGACTTTATATGATATATAATACTCTACACATGGTAATTATGTACAAACATTACAATCAAAAGTTTAGAAGTTGAGAGTGAGAGCGTAGGCATGATGGTCTTGTGTCATTGGGACGCTTAATTGTCTTGCACGGCAATTGCAACCGAATGACTCCCTAACCCTGGCAGTATAGCTAAGCTCGGAAAATTACTTTAAAAAAAAAGTAGTAATATTTTACAAGCAATATTACCTGGTGTTTTAACTGTAAAATGATTAACAGGAAGGTTAATCAAGATGCAGACTGTCAGCTGAAAATAAAAATATTTCTTTTTAAAGGAAAATTAAATGGTTACTGCAGGGTTTATAATTGTGGCAATAGGCCATGATTAATTAAATTACTGGGAATTTAAAATTTCATAACTAGAGCATAATCCTTTCAAAAATCTACTGGTACATGTATATTGCACACATAATAATGCAATAAAAAAATTACACCTGCACCTATAATGTCGGAAGTATTCACTTGTGTTAATTGTCAATGGAAAAACAAACTGACTTTGTCTTGATTTTGAAAGATTAAAAGTCCATCAGATTTTAAGGATAAATGTACTTTCGGTGAGATAGAAATAATGATACCTACATCGTTCTTGGGGCAATGTGGAATCGGCTTGAGATTAATTACTCATATTTGAGATTTTCTGAGGACATACCAATTTAATTTTTTCATTACATGTTTGCATGTAGGTGGGGTGTGTTGTCATGGTAGCGTTTTGCTTACATCTCTATTTACTCTAGTTTAGGACCTTAAGCTTTACCTTCATTATGGAACTGATTTCTTTTTTGCAGCACTTCTCCAACAGGCAGCTTTAAGAACTGTATTCGCCTTTCGGTCAGTTTTTGTGATACGGCCCAGATAGACGAGGGTGTAAGAAGACTTTGCATCGCTTTAAAGGAATATATGTCAGCTCTTTAATTGTTGATTCTAAGAAACCATTCAATTCTCTTAAAAACATTATTATTTGGGATTTTTGTATGACTATCTTACTCGAGAAAAGAATGTTAATTATATATATTAAATCAAATCAGAATATCAATTTAGAAAGTTATGGATCTCTCAATGATTATGATTTTATGTAATAAAATATATATTACACATATACATGTATACAATTTATCATAATATATTGTATACTATAAGTGCTATGATTTGCAATATGTGATTTTTATAGGTAAATTTATGACAGGATTCATTATGGAATGGTGGGGCTTCCTAGGCAAGTAATGTCCAAGTTTATTTGATAAAAAGTTTTGGGATATAGAAAAAAATTATCGAAAACATCTTAAGCGGAAAGATATGATTATGCTACTCCTATAACATAAGAGGCTGCTGGTCGGCTCTTTTTCTATCGGATATGAGTTTGCCGACTGCTACACGGCGCCTGTCAAAAGTATCTCGCCGTGTAAAACCTCTAACATTGTTGGAGTAAGGTTTGTTGGTGAAGTTTTTATTATTTATTCAATGAGAAAAAATTTGAGATGAGGGAGGGTCTGAGAACCAAGTTATTATTATTGTTTTTATTTTATTTTTGCCTCAATTACTTTTTGTATTTATGTTAATTGGCCTCAATTACTTTTTAGTCCCCTGCCGTTTGAAAAACGGGGGGACTATAGGTTTACCGTCCGTCCGTCCCTCTGTCCGTCCGTCTGTCTGTCTGTCTGTCACGCAATAGTTGTCCGGACAACTCCTCCTAAAGTACTACTCCGATCTTAACGAAACTTGGTATACATGATCAGTATAACATGTAGTTGTGCATCCCACATTTGTTTTTTTCGAAAAAGCATTTTTCAAAAAAAAATGGGAAATGAATAGGTGCACTTCTAGCTCAGGCAGGGGACTTTGTATTGCTGTTGCAATACCATCCATCCTTGTTGTATTTATGTTAATTGTAACAAATGTATTTGCTTCACTAGATTTTAAGCTGATTCTTTATTCAATAATATCAGAAAAAACAGCATTACAAAATATTAGATTTTAGGCCGAGTCTTTATACAATAATGTCTGAAAAAACAATATTACAAAATATTAGTGAAAGCAAATTCCTGAGTTAAAAGTAAAAAAAAAAAAACCAAGAATACCGAATAAATTTCATCACCATTAATAAAAACATCAAAGTATTTTTTTTTTATGAAGGGAGTTCTTTAATGCCAGCCATTTATGTTCCAATGTGTCATATCTGGACCGTCTGTACTGCTGTATTTAAAAATAGTTACATATCTAACAAAATCATACAAACAAACAGTCGTTTTATGAACCTTTATCTAACAATACCCACATATGCATATTTTTAATATCTAACAAAACAAAACAAAATTTGTCCTGATAGGACCCGGCTGTTTCAAGGACATAAACCCCATAAGGACATAAAATGATATAATCAAGCTCTCTTTGTACTGTATAAATTTAAATATCAATTAGTCATGTTTTTAACAACCTTTGTGTTATGGGATGGACTTGGTGTACAGTTTCCTTGCCTTTCATTAACTATTACTTCAAAAGCTACTCCTCCAAAATACCTCTGTAACATTGTGAAATTCCAGTATCATGTACATGTACATGTATTTTGACAGGGCTGAGATGGGGTTTTTAGCTCACCTGGACCGAAGGTCCGGTGAGCTTATGCCATGGTGCGGCGTCCGTCGTCCGTCAACATTTGCTTCAAATTGCTACTAGTCAAAAAGTTCTTATTGGATTTTGACCACATTTGGTCAGAAACAACCTTGGCGGAAGGGGATCAAATTTTTCATGAATGGTGAGTCTGACCCCCAAGGGGCCAAAGGGGCGGGGCCTAATGGGGAAATAGAGGTTATTCCTTCAAATCGCTACTAGTTATAAAGTTATCAATGGATTTGAACCCAATTTGGTCAGAAACATTCTTGGGGGAAGGGGAACAGATTTTGGGTAAAAGATGACTCTGACCCCGGGGGGCCAAAGGGGCGGGGCCCCATAGGGGAAATAGAGGTCATTCCTTCAAATCGCTACTAATCATAAAGTTATGAATGGATTTGAACCCAATTTGGTCAGAAACAGTCTTAGGGGAAGGGGAACAGATTTTGGATAAATGGTGACTCTGATCCCTGAGGGGCCAAATGGGCGGGGCCGCATAGGAGAAATAGAGGTAATTCCTTCAAATTGATACTATCATAAAGTTATGAATGGATTTGAACCCAATTTGGTCAAAAACATCATTGGGGGAAGAGGAACAGATTTTGCATAAATGGTGAGTCTGACCCCTGGGGGGGGGGGGGGGGGGGGGGGGGCAAAGAGGCGGGGCCCCATAGGGGAAATAGAGGTAATTCCTTAAAATCGCTACTTGTCATAAAGTTATGGAAGAATTTTAACCCAATTTGGTCAGAAACATCATTGGGGGAAGGGGAACAGATTTTGCATAAGTGGTGACACTGACCCGCGAGGGGCCAAAGGGGCGGGGCCCCATAGGGGAAATACAGGTTATTCCTTCAAATTGCTACTAGTCATAAAGTTATGAATGGATTTGAACCAAATTTGGTCAGACACATCATTGGGGAAGAGGAACAGATTTTGCATAAATGGTGTTTCTGACCCCTGAGGGGCCAAAGGGGCGGGGCCCATAGGGGAAATAGAGGTAATTCTTTTAAATCGCTACTAGTAATAAAGTTATGAATGGATGTTCTTTCAGACCCTTAGAGAGTCTTGACTTCATTATTTCTTTAAGCATTTGGGATCCCCACACCATAACCATATATAGCATTGTTTGAGATTGACAAATAAAACAAATTGAACATGAACATAAACATTATTTTGACATTTGGTCTAATCCAACCAGGTGAGCGATACAGGCCCCATGGGCCTCTTGTTTAAGGATCTTATCTGCAGTATTGTATAAATGTATATGCATGTATGTATATTTAAAAAGAAGATAGAATCAATCCACCGACCCAGTAGATCTAGTTGCATTTCGCTAAATTTTTCAGGCCTGGCGTCCATCTCCAGGCATTATATTTGCATTTTACAATTGACGCAGCTGTCTCCATTATTGCCTCAATGCTAATCTGGGCTGCATTTACGAGCGGTAAGATGCAGGCAAGATCACATGACGTGATTGTTATGCCATTTTGATAAACATCATGGAAATGCTTCGCTACACCACGAATGAATCAAAAGCAGCAAGAATTCTAATGAGAAAAATTGCGTTACTATGACATCATTTTGGCAAGGATTGGTACTGTATGTCGAACAGATTGATTGTTGATCCGTCGCAGAAAGAAATTTGATTTAAAGATATTATATATATACTCTTACTTAAAATTGATGAAAATAAAGGATGTGTTGTTTAAGAAAGGCAGATTTTAACATAAGTAAATATAAATGTAACAATTAAACACTTGTTGGATTGTATTTATTGTCACTTAAATGCAATCTGGGCGACAGATAGATATTCATGGTACCCTAGCCATTCTATATATCTGTCAGTCAGATTTCCTTTATGTTGTCAACTGGGCGACAGATAGATATTCATGGTACCCTAGCCATTCTATATATCTGTCAGTCAGATTTCCTTTATGTTGTCAATTGATACAATGTAACAAGCGTTTAATTGTTAAAAACATATGATCAATGGAGCCATTGTGACAGTACTGACAAGTAAATTGCTGAATTTTCGAGGCCAATCTGCCCCTTTATCAAGACGCAAGTAAATTACAAACAATCACATACAGACAAAGAATATGAAACAGTTACAGTCTCGGTAAATAAACTACGCTTAATATCATTTTGTTTATTGATCTCTTCGGTAAATAACTAATTTGCGGGAAAGCCTACTCTTATTAATTAAAAATCATCTTTAGGTGGTGTTCTGCAAACTACTTAGTGACCATAGGAATCATTAATACAAACAAAACAATATTGTGTCTTGAGAAAGGATGGATCGTCTCAAAAAAATGACAATTGACCTGTCTGTACTGCCGATATTGATTAAATACACAATTATAGGTGTATATTGTCTTAGGAGAAATTTTATTTGTATACAAAAAAGTTGTTTTACCTTGTTATATACAGATGTTATATTGATGAAATAAATTTTCAGATTTACATATTTACAGAAAAGTTCTACTTATTGATTCATTGACCTGTATTGGTTGTCCGAGTTTTCTCAGTATAAATAATATTTGCGGTTCAATCCATTTTTAGGTCACCTGAGATGGAAGTACCGGTATCAAGTTACTGTACCTATTGCGATTCATCTGTTGACATTTGTCATCAGTACTGCGTCACAAATAATTTACATTTTCAACTTCTACTCAATAACCAAGAGGCCCAGGGGACATGATATTTGGCCAGTAGCACACTTGGATGAATGGCTACAAAATTTGTTTTAATTGATGGCCTTGACCTACTTGCAACGTCTCGGGGGTGAAATGTGTTTAAATCTGAAAACAACTTATTCTCGGTAACCTAGAGTTTGGGACATTATATTGGGCCAGTAGCATGCTGAAATAGAAGCCTACCAAGTTTGTTGAAATGAATGACCTTGCCCTACTTTCAAGGTTTGAGGGGTGAAATGTGTAAAAATCTTTAAATGACTTCTTCTTGGTAGCCAAGAGGCAACAGGTATGATATTGGCCAGTAGCATGCAGCGATAAAGTGATACATGTACCAAATTAAAGTGTATATGCTTTCAAGGTCATATGGGTCAAATCTTTATGACCTGATGTGCTAAAATCCTTCAATGACATTTCAATAACCAAGAGGCCCAGGGTCATGATATTGAAACAGTGGCATGCTTTGATGACACTGAAAAAATTGTTCAATTGAATGGCATTGACCTACCTTCAAGGTCACACTGCATGGTCTAACAAAAACATCAATGATCAGTATGTATTTCAGCACTTGGGGTGTAATGTCCTTGTTTCGGTTATAACTGAGTTTAGGACACTAATAAGGGAGGGGGGGGGGGGGGGGGGGCACAGTAACTGGGATTAAAAAGGGTGGGAAGGTAATTAGGATTAAAAGGGGCAGGGTAATGTGGGTTTAAATGGAGCATGGTAACAGTGGGATTAAAAGGGGAGGGGTTGGATAAATGTGGGATTTAAAACTAAGGTGCAAGGTAACTGTGGGAATAAAAGTGGAGGGGCAAGGTGACTGGGATTAAAAGGGGAGGGGAGGGGGGGGGGATGGGTAACTGGGATTAAAAGGGGAGATAATTATTTTTCCTTAAATCCAAAAATGCTTTCTTATTGAAAATATGAAGCTGATGAAAATGTGCACATGACTAGTTAGAGCTTTTCTAGGTCACGGAATGGAAAGCAAATATATAATGTCAATAATCATGTCCATTAACCCGTCTTTGTAGCTCCTCCACTCTATATTATGTCGGCCCAAAATCATCAATAAAGAAATTTAACTGAATGGACATGTAATATTAAAAACAGATGCAATTTAGATAATTCTTCATATAAAAACGTTGTACATGTACAAAATAAAACAAACCCTCTCGTTAAAGTTGTCATGCATTTTAATATGCCAACATTGTAAAAAAGTAAAACAAAGCATCATTAAGTTCATAATTATATGCTTATGGTATAACCATGTATTAAAGACATGTTCTCTCCTAACAAATGACATAATATTCACAGCATCTACATACCATTCAGTGGTACGGTGGCTGGCAAAGAGCGTCAAGAAATGTTTGTTAATTAATTACAAAAAAAACAACAACACTAAAGTGAAATATTATATTTAGATATGAGTTCAGCAATCAATATGTATGTTTCGAATAATGAATATAAAATTTCACCGTACAGCTGTTCCTACTTCCAGAGCTGGAGCACAGTTCCACTAGTATAATGTACTTAGTAGCTTATAACCATACAGTTCAATTCTGTAGGACTAACTAACGCCACTAACAACTTGCCATGCGTCCCACTCCTAAACTAGAATCTACCAGAACACCAGTAGTCTAAAACTGTGTAGTTATATCCTTGAAGTTTTTCGTTACCCACAGGGACTTCACGACTATACTACATGTATATATTGATCGCGGTTGGGGAAATCGTAACAAGCCCCTGTGCCGTTACCCTGCAAGCTACGTCTTATTCTAATTAATAGTGACACCATTTAAAAAATACCCAATGTTCAAAATTTACCAAATTTATCAAATCATATAGCTAGTACACCTCCCCTACTGTTGTTTGATAGTAAGGCCCATTGTAATCTCCTTAAAATTCGTTCGTTATAACCATTCCGCCCTGTCATCGCTGACGAATCCTGAAGGTCGAAACTTCTATATATTTTGCAGTTTTATGTTCACTGTTTGACGCGTATTGTTTCTACTGATAAATTCATATTTAGCGGAGTTATTGACTTGTGTGGATTTTTCCCAATCAGTGGAATTCATTAAAAACACCAAACAATGTAACTAAGCAACGGGATTTGGCATCAGGCAAGGCCTATATATATGACGTTCAACGTCCTACGCCGGTACGATAAAACCATTAGTGGGACTTTACAACATATTCTCGGCCAATGGTATGACATTGAAAGCTATTAAAATCAACATTCCCTAACTTAAAGAAATTTCATAACTTTAAATGTTGAATTCAATTTTGTTTGGAAATCCGCATCTTGCCGTGGACCTGAATTAAAATGTCTTTAGATATAAGCAAACGTTTATTAAATCAGCAACATATTTTGACAGTAACACAAATTAATCAATTTACAAATATGCATGTTTTCATTGTGTCACTAATCTTCTATATATTTATGTTTATTGGAAAAAGGCGAAGATAAGTTGTTATAGCTTGTGCCTTATCATGGTTAGATGTTTAACAATACATATGTTTATATCAGATAAAAAGTCTTTAATTTATTATTTCCATGGTAAGGTGTAACAGAATAGAAGGAAAGTTCCTCAAAACTTCTCACTTAATTCTGATAATGTTGTTGTATTGAAAAGCATTATGTTGTTGATGACGCGTGACCTGATAAAACTACATGTAGTCTGCTTCTACATCTCAATCTAAGCATTATAAAGACATAAATCGATAAAATGATCCCGAGTTCCATGTAACTGGCTTTACATAATTTTTATAATTATTCTAGGATAATTGAATACTGAATACTGATATATTACATGTAAAAGTAAGGTCAATGTACCGTTCCGCTGTGTTTTGTCGTTTTCGTCGATGTCTAGAGTAAATAAGCCAAACCCATTACATGTATACTGTAAACATACCCATTTAAGCACATAGCCGACTTTACACCAATTAACATTGCGTTTTTTTAATTCCAATCAGCGAACTCATAATTTAACAGATTGTTAACAGCGCGGAAATAAGTTTACCGCTATTGTAAGATTACCGCTAAATTAAAATAACCGCTGAAATAAGACTACCGTTAAAATAAATTAATGTGAAAACAAAATAACCGCTAAAATAAATTACCGATAA
This sequence comes from Pecten maximus, assembly GCF_902652985.1. Classification (NCBI taxonomy): domain Eukaryota; kingdom Metazoa; phylum Mollusca; class Bivalvia; order Pectinida; family Pectinidae; genus Pecten; species Pecten maximus. The sequence goes on from NC_047029.1 coordinate 24,817,864, forward strand.
ATTAAAATAACCGCTAAAATAATATTGCCGTTAAATAAATTACTGTTGAAACACAATTACCGCTAAAATAAATTACCACCGAAGTAAAATTATCGCTGTAATATTATTACCGCTAAAATAAGATTACTGCTAAAATAAGATTACCGCTAAAATAAGATTACTGCTAAAGTATCATTATCGCTAAAATAAAATTACTGCTAAAGTATGATTACTGCTAAAGTATGATTACCGCTATATTAAAATAACCGCTTAAATATGAACGTTTACAGTAACGAGTCATGGGAGACATACAATGTAAGGTCGGTATCGAATATTAGGTTCATAATGATACACGTGCATAACTTATTTATCCAAATTTCATGGTAATAGGGTCGCCTCCTTCAGGGAATTCATGTAAGTTTGTATTGCTTTCGCGAGGTTTTGAACGCCTTGCTCGATCTGGTGTGTATCATTGTAACTTATAGACAGACGGATACTGTTTTTATAGCCACGTGTCACCGACGTCCTGAAATATAAATATTATCAGATTTGCAACATTTTACAATAGTCCATATATAACGGTCAAAAGACATGGGCAACAACACATCTAGTTAGCTAATTTTTACCACTATAAACATATAATCAGCTCATAATCTGTTTGAAATTTCTAAGTTTCTTGAAAAATCTTAGAACTTGATATTTTGAATTTTTGGCGACCGTGAGTTCGAGGCCAAACCCAAGATAAGAATAAAAAAACCTTCTGTTCTGTTTAATGTTAAATTATCTGCAATATGTATACGAGGGATGATTGATATAGTTTATATCGACGAGGTAAACAAGACGAGCGGCTTTTCGAAATGGATAAAATCGGTAAAAAAGCATGATCTGATATTTGCATAAAAAAACTTAACACCTAAGGATATCCAAAATGATATGGTAGCAATACTAGGGAAAGATGCCCCTTCATATACTACTGTGAAAAGGTGGTTGGCGGATTTTAAACGCGGCCGACAGAGCCTTGAGGATGACCACCGTCCTGGAAGGCCTGACAGAGCCTTGAGGATGACCACCGTCCTGGAAGGCCTGACAGAGCCTTGAGGATGACCACCGTCCTGGAAGGCCTGACAGAGCCTTGAGGATGACCACCGTCCTGGAAGGCCTGTCAATGTTTTAACCCCAGAAATGAAGAATCACAGAAAGATATATAGCCAGTACAGTTGGCATTTCACAAGAAAGAGTACATTCTATTCTGACCGAGGATCTTGCATTGAGAAAATTTTCGTCCCGATGGGAACCACGACGTCTGACAGTTCATCAGAAGCACACCAGGTGCACATTATCGCGTGCAGATCTTAACCTTTTTGAGGAATATCCTGCCAACTTTCTTCAGAGATTTGTCACTATGGATGAAAATGGGTCCATCATTTTACCCCAGAGGCCAAACAACAATCGAAACAATGAAAGCACCCTGGCCCTCCCCTGCCAAAGAAGGCAAATACTGTTCTATCAGGTGGGAAGGTTATAGCCTGGATGAAGATGGTATTCTGCTGATAGATTATCTCCAAAATGGACAAACAATCAATGGCAAACATATGCGTCACGTCTGAGGTAGTTACGAGAAAATATTAAACTTAAGCGCCACGGAAAGCTCACTAAAGGTGTGTTATTCCATCAGGACAATGCTCCTATTCTCAAGTCTGTCATTGCCATGGTTGCCATTGACGATTGTGGCTTTAAATTGATTGAACATCCGCCTTATTCACCTGATCTCGCTCCATCAGACTTTCATCTCCTACCTAAACTGAAAACAGCTCAGTCGTGAATGGCAGCCATGACAATGACAGACTCTTTCACCCTAACCCTAACTCTAACCGATTTAGTCCATGTTGCAAAAGCCGCTTGTCTTTTTACTTTAGAGTGCTACCTCGTCGATATAAACTAACCAAATGAGGCCAGTCCTTGAGCGCACGGCCCTATATAGTCAGAGAATAGTAGGACTTACAGAACAACTTTGAGTACCTCCTTCATTACGAGGCTCACAACTTATCAATCAGCCCTCGTACTGAAGGGGATTATGTTAAAAAAAATACGACAATATGTCCGGCAAAATTCAAATCGTTCAATATGAGGCTCATAATTATTTGAATATCGGTTATATATATATATTTACATTTGGTGTGGCAATGCCCTTATATATTACTAGTAAATTCCTACCAAAAGCAGCTTCATCTATGAGAGTATAACTGAAGTTGCCCTGATATTCACCTGACCTGACGGTAGAAAGCGGGAAATTTGAATTTTGGAAGATTTTTTTCATATTTTTTTATTTTTGCGATTCATTAATAGAACGTAAATATAGCGCACCATGATTGTTTGTCTGTGACACATGTGGCAGTTATACCAGTAGGTCTGCCGCATCTAGGCAGTTTATTGCTTAAATATACTCACTTCTCTCCATCTACAAAATCTACGTGGTATTTTTTGTTAGCTGAGGCCTGCAAAATGCTTGCATCCACTTCCTTGGGCATGGTTACCCAGACAAAGAATCCGCCCTGTAATGGTCACAGTGTTTTTCTTTATTATGTTACCTCAATGGAACACTTAAAAACTTTATTTCTAAACCCTTATCATTATACTTATTAAATTCCCTACATCCCATTCCTTTTTGCGGTACTTTACGTGCGTCAATGAGAAGGTAAATCCAAATAATTGCATTTCTTGTAAGGTCACCTGTGACAAAAGTCTCAGTTGACCTATTGCGATCTTTTTCTATTTTCAACTTCTTCTCAATTACCAACAGGCCCAGAGACCTGATATTGGGTCTGTAGCATGCTGGGATGAAGGGCTACCAAGTTTGTTCAAATGGATGACCTTGACCTTCATTCAAGGTCACAGGGGTCAAATATGCTAAAATCTTCAAACGACTTCTTCTTGATAAACAGGAGGCCTAGAGACTCCATATTTGGTCTGTAGTATGCTGGGATGAAGGCCTATCAAGTTGGTTCAACTGGATAACATTGACCTTCATTCAAGGTCACAGGGGTCAAATAGGCTAAAATCTATAAATGACTTCTTCTTGATAACCAAAAGGCACAGAGACATAATATTTGGTCTGTAGCATGCTTTGCTGAAGGGCTACCAATTTTGTTCAAATGGATTACTTGACCTTCATCCAAGGTCACAGGGGTCAAATATGCTAAAATCTTTAAATGACTTCTTGATAACCAAAAGGCCCAGATACATAATATTTGGTCTGTAGCATGCTGGGAAGAAGGGTTACCAAGTTTGTTCAAATGGATGACCTTGACCTTCATTCAAGGTCACAGGGGTCAAATATGTTAAATCTTTAAACGACTTCTTCTTGATAACCAAAAGGCCCAGAGACATAATATTTGATCTGTAGCATGCTTTGATGAAGGGCTACCAATTTTGTTCAAATGGATGACTTGACATTCATTCAAGGTCACAGGGGTCAAATATGCTAAAATATTTAAATGACTTCTTCTTGATAACCAAAAGGCCAAGAGACATAATATTTGGTCTGTAGCATGCTGGGAAGAAGGGTTACCAAGTTTGTTCAAATGGATGACCTTGACTTTCATTCAAAGTCACAGGGGTCAAATATGCTAAAATCTTTAAATGACTTCTTCTTGATAACCAAAAGACCAAGAGACATAATATTTGGTCTGTAGCATGCTGGGAAGAAGGGTTACCAAGTTTGTTCAAATGGATGACCTTGACCTTCATTCAAGGTCACAGGGGTCAAATATGTTAAATTTTTAAACGACTTCTTCTTGATTACCAAAAGGCTCAGAGACTCAAGATGAGGTCAGTAGCATGCTTTGATGAAGGGCTACCAAATTTGTTCAAATGAATGACATTGACCTTCATTCAGGATCACAGGGGTCAAATATGTTAAATATTTAAACAACTTCTTCTTGATAACCAAAAGGCCAAGAGACCCAATATTAGGTCAGTAGCATGCTGGGAGGAAGGGCTACCAAATTTGTTTAAATGGATGACCTTGACTTTCATTCATGGTCACAGGGGTCAAATATTCTAAAATCTTCAAACGACTTCTTTTTTATAACCAAAAGGCCCAGAGACTTTATATATAATATGCTAAAATTTATTGAAATTCAGGCGACCGTGAAGGCCCATGGGCCTCTTGTTTTTAAAAAGGGTTGTTTTTTGGGGGGGTTTTCTGTTGTTTTTTTTCTGGGGTTTTTTATAGACAGAGGGTACTAATTCCTTACTAAGTACTGTTTTTTCCGTCTTAGCAAAATGCACAATTGAAAATCAGTAATTACCACACGAATGCATCGGGATCATTTTATTGACAACTACAGGTAATTTTGTGCATATACAAAAAGTTCAAATATTCTGATTTGTTATAGGACTGACAAAATCCCCATTCTGTTATTGGATTAGAGGTCTTCCAAGATCATTTGAAACTAATAAACACGATGTTTTAAAATAGGAATCGTTTTATATAACAAAACAGTTATTGACTTTGTTAAAGGTTAATACAAGGCATTGTTAATCTTCGAAATGTGTGTTCCCCCCGGTCTCCGACATCGAGAAATATCGCCTTTTTGGGGTTAATTATTCCTTGAATTAACCTAAACACGTTCAATAATTGCAAACTGTTATATTTGATAACTGCTGATGTTCCATTTGTACACCAGGTACATGTACAATACAAACCTCGGGACGGTACAAGGTACAATACTAACCTCGGGACGGTACAAGGTACAATACAAACCTCGGGACGGTACAAGGTACAATACAAACCTCGGGACGGTACAAGGTACAATACAAACCTCGGGGCGGTACAAGGTACAATACAATCCTCGGGGCGGTACAAGGTACAATACAAACCTCGGGACGGTACAAGGTACAATACAAACCTCGGGACGGTACAAGGTACAATACAAACCTCGGGACGGTACAAGTAACAATACAAACCTAGGGACGGTACAAGGTACAATACAAACCTCGGGACGGTACAAGGTACAATACAAACCTCGGGACGGTACAAGGTACAATACAAACCTAGGACGGTACAATACAAACCTCGGGACGGTACAAGGTACAATACAAACCTTGGGACGGTACAGGGTACAATACAAACCTCGGGACGGTACAAGGTACAATACAAACCTCGGGACGGTACAAGTTACAATACAAACCTAGGGACGGTACAAGGTATAATACAAACCTCGGGACGGTACAAGTTACAATACAAACCTCGGGACGGTACAAGGTACAATACTAACCTCGGGACGATACAAGGTACAATACAAACCTAGGGACGGTACAATACAAACCTCGGGACGGTGCAAGGTACAATACAAACCTCGGGACGGTACAAGGTACAATACAAACTACGGGACGGTACAAGGTACAATACAAACCACGGGACGGTACAAGGTACAATACAAACCTCGGGACGGTACAAGGTACAATACAAACCACGGGACGGTACAAGGTACAATACAAACCTCGGGACGGTACAAGGTACAATACAAACCTCGGGACGGTACAAGGTACAATACAAACCTCGGGACGGTACAAGGTACAATACAAACCTCGGGACGGTACAAGGTACAATACAAACCTCGGGACGGTACAAGGTACAATACAAACCTAGGGACGGTACAAGGTACAATACAAACCTCGGGACGGGACAATACAAACCTCGGGACGGTACAAGGTACAATACAAACCTCGGGACGGTACAAAGTACAATACTAACCTCGGGACGGTACAAGGTACAATACAAACCTCGGGACGGTACAATACAAACCTCAGGACGGTACAAGGTACAGTACAAACCTAGGGATGGTACAAGGTACAATACAAACCTCGGGACGGTACAAGGTACAATACAAACCTCGGGACGGTACAAGGTACAATACAAACCTCCGGACGGTACAAGGTACAATACAAACCTCGGGACGGTACAAGGTACAATACAAACCTCGGGACGGTACAAGGTACAATACAAACCTAGGGACGGTACAGGGTACAATACAAACCTCGGGACGATACAAGGTACAATACAAACCTCGGGACGGTACAAGGTACAATACAAACCTCGGGACGGTACAATACAAACCTCGGGACGGCACAAGGTACAATGCAAACCTACGGACGGTACAAGGTACAATACAAACCTAGGGACGGTACAAGGTACAATACAAACCTCGAGACGGTACAGGGTACAATACAAACCTCGGGACGGTACAAGGTACAATACAAACCTCGGGACGGTACAATTAAGGTGCAATACAAACCTCGGGACGGTACAAGGTACAATACAAACCTTGGGGCGGTACAAGGTACAATACAAACCTCGGGACGGTACAAGGTACAATACAAACCTCGGGACGGTACAAGGTACAATACAAACCTAGGACGGTACAATACAAACCTCGGGACGGTACAAGGTACAATACAAACCTCGGGACGGTACAGGGTACAATACAAACCTCGGGACGGTACAAGGTACAATACAAACCTCGGGACGGTACATTAAGGTGCAATACAAACCTCGGGACGGTACAATTAAGGTGCAATACAAACCTCGGGACGGTACAAGGTACAATACAAACCTTGGGGCGGTACAAGGTACAATACAAACCTCGGGACGGTACAAGGTACAATACAAACCTCGGGACGGTACAAGGTACAATACAAACCTAGGGACGGTACAAGGTACAATACAAACCTCGGGACGGTACAAGTTACAATACAAACCTCGGGACGGTACAAGGTACAATACAAACCTCGGGACGTGCAAGGTACAATACAAACCTCGGGACGGTACAAGGTACAATACAAACCTTGGGACGGTACAAGGTACAATACTAACCTCGGGACGATACAAGGTACAATACAAACCTAGGGACGGTACAATACAAACCTCGGGACGGTGCAAGGTACAATACAAACCTCGGGACGGTACAAGGTACAATACAAACCTCGGGACGGTACAAGGTACAATACAAACCACGGGACGGTACAAGGTACAATACAAACCTCGGGACGGTACCAGGTACAATACAAACCTCGGGACGGTACAAGGTACAATACAAACCTCGGGACGGGACAATGCAAACCTCGGGACGGCACAAGGTACAATGCAAACCTAGAGACGGTACAAGGTACAATACAAACCTAGGGACGGTACAAGATACAATACACACCTCGGGACGGTACAGGGTACAATACAAACCTCGGGACGGTACAAGGTACAATACAAACCTCGGGACGGTACAATTAAGGTGCAATACAAACCTCGGGACGGTACAGGGTACACTACAAACCTCGGGACGGTACAATTAAGGTACAATACAAACCTCGGGACGGTACAAGGTACAATACAAACCTCGGGACGGTACAAGGTACAATACAAACCTCGGGACGGTACAAGGTACAATGCAAACCTCGGGACGGTACAAGGTACAATGCAAACCTCGGGACGGTACAAGGTACAATACAAACCTCGGGACGGTACAAGGTACAATACAAACCTCGGGACGGTACAAGGTACAATACAAACCTCGGGACGGTACAAGGTACAATACAAACCTCGGGACGGTACAAGGTACAATACAAACCAAGGGACGGTACAAGTTACAATACAAACCTCGGGACGGGACAATACAAACCTCGGGACGGTACAAGGTACAATACAAACCTCGGGACGGTACAAGGTACAATACAAACCTCGGGACGGTACAAGGTACAATACAAACCTCGGGACGGTACAAGTTACAATACAAACCTCGGGACGGGACAATACAATACAAACCTCGGGACGGTACAAGGTACAATACAAACCTCGGGACGGGACAATACAAACCTCGGGACGGTACAAGGTACAATAAAAAAAACTCGGGACGGTACAAGGTACAATACAAACCTCGGGACGGGACAATACAAACCTCGGGACGGTACAAGGTACAATACAAACCTCGGGACGTTTGAAAGTACAGCCGTTGGGGAGATACTTTTGTAGAGCGTCACACATCAGCCCCATCCTTGTCTGAAACAGAACGCCAGGTATCGTATTTAAAACACTAGAAATATTGTACATATCATTTGGAGACACTTATTCATGTTCTATGTGTTAATAACGTTAAGTTCGATATATTTACATTGTGTATGTACAATAGATATATATATTAGGTATTTTTCAAATATTTTATGTACGTCTGATTCAGTTGAAACAACTAAATGTTATAATCACGAACTTCTTGGCTGTCAAATGAATTTATATGGTCCAAGCTTTGTTTTAGGATCGTTTTTGCATGAATATAATGCTAAGAATCTCAAGGGGAAATCTCATTTCATTTCATCATTGCTTCTCTTTTTCATTTCCAAGCGTGTTAATTCCTGCACACGTATTATACTTCGTATATAAACCGCTGTGACTGATCTACATTATACATTGTAAATATCCCAGATGTGACTGACCATATATATACATTATACCTGGTATATACCCCGGATGTAACTGACCTACATTAAACCTTGTACAGTATATACCCCGGATGTTACTGACCTACATTGTACCTTGTAAATACCCCGGATGTGACTGACCTACATTATACCTTATATATACCCCGGATGTGACTGACCTACATTGTACCTTGTAAATACCCCGGATATGATTGATATACATTATACCTTATAAATACCCCGGATGTGACTGACCTACATTGTACCTTGTAAATACCCCGGATGTGACTGACCTACATTATACCTTATATATACCCCGGATGTGACTGACCTACATTGTACCTTGTAAATACCCCGGAGGTGACTGACCTACATTATACCTTATAAATACCCCGGATGTGACTGACCTAAATTGTATCCTGTAAATACCCGGATGTGACTGACCTACATTATACCTTATAAATACCTCGGATGTGACTAACCTACATTATACCTTATATATACCCCGGATGTGACTGACCTACATTGTACCTTGTAAATACCCCGGATGTGACTGACCTACATTATACCTTATAAATACCCCGGATGTGACTGACCTAAATTGTACCCTGTAAATACCCGGATGTGACTGACCTACATTATACCTTATAAATACCTCGGATGTGACTAACCTACATTATACCTTGCATGTACCCCGGAAGTGACTGACCTACATTATACCTTGTATATACCCCGGATGTGACTGACCTACATTATACCTTGTGTATACTCCGGATGTGACTGACATACATTGTACCTTGTAAATACCCCGGATGTGACTGACCTACATTATACCTTGTATATACCCCGGATGTGACTGACCTACATTGTACCTTGCATATACCCCGGATGTGACTGACCTACATTATACCTTGTGTATACCCCGGATGTGACTGACCGTCATTGTACCTTGCATATACCCCGGATGTTACTGACCTATATGTACATTATACTTTGTATATGCGTCGGATATGACTGACCTACATTGTACCTTGCATATATCCCGGATGTTACTTACCGTTATTGTACCTTGCATATACCCCGGATGTTACTGACCTTCGTTGTACCTTGTGAATACCCCGGATGGGACTGACCTACATTGTACATTGTACCTTGTAAATACCCCGAATGTGACTGACCTACATTATACCTTATATATACCCCGGATGTGACAGACCTACATTGTACCTTGTAAATACCCCGGATGTGACTGACCTACATTATACCTTATAAATACCCCGGATGTGACTGACCTAAATTGTACCCTGTAAATACCCGGATGTGACTGACCTACATTATACCTTATAAATACCTCGGATGTGACTAACCTACATTATACCTTATATACCCCCCGGATGTGACTGACCTACATTGTACCTTGTTGCCTAAATACCCCGGATGTGACTGACCTACATTATACCTTATAAATACCCCGGATGTGACTGACCTAAATTGTACCCTGTAAATACCCGGATGTGACTGACCTACATTATACCTTATAAATACCTCGGATGTGACTAACCTACATTATACCTTGCATATACCCCGGAAGTGACTGACCTACATTATACCTTGTATATACACCGGATGTGACTGACCTACATTATACCTTGTGTATACTCCGGATGTGACTGACATACATTGTACCTTGTAAATACCCCGGATGTGACTGACCTACATTATACCTTGTATATACCCCAGATGTGACTGACCTACATTGTACCTTGCATATACACCGGATGTGACTGACCTACATTATACCTTGTGTATACCCCGGATGTGACTGACTTTCATTGTACCTTGTGAATACCCCGGATGTTACTGACCTATATGTACATTATACTTTGTATATACGTCGGATATGACTGACCTACATTGTACCTTGCATATATCCCGGATGTTACTGACCGTTATTGTACCTTGCATATACCCCGGATGTTACTGACCTTCGTTGTACCTTGTGAATACCCCGGATGGGACTGACCTACATTGTACATTGTACCTTGTAAATACCCCGAATGTGACTTACCTACATCATACCTTGTATATACCCCGGATGTACCTGACCTACATTATTCCTAGGATATACCCCGGATGTGACTGACGTACGATATACCTTGTATATACCCCGGATGTGACTGACCTACATTGTACCTTGTGTATACCCCGGATGGGCTTGACCTACATTGTACCTTGCATATACCCCGGATTGGACTGACCTATATTGTACATTGTACCTTGTAAATACTCCGGATGTGACTTACCTACATTATATCTTGTGTATACCCCGGATGTTACTAACCTACATTATACCTTGTGTATACCCCGGATGTGATTGACCTACATTGTACCTTGCATATACCCCGGATGGGACTGACCTACATTGTACATTGTACCTTGTAAATGACCCGGATGTGACTTACCTACATCATACCTTGTATAAAAACCGGATGTGATTGACCTACATTATACTTTGTGTATACCCCGGACGTGACTGACCTACATTATACCTTGTATATACCCCGGATGTGACTGACCTTCATTGTACCTTTTATATACCCCGGATGTGACTGACCTACATTGTACCTTTTATATACCCCGGATGTGACTGACCTTCATTGTACCTTTTATATACCCCGGATGTGACTGACCTACATTATACCTTGTATATACCCCGGATGTAACTGACCTACATTATACCTTGTAAATACCCCGGATGTGGTTAAGGTGTGTTGACAGGAGGTCCAGCTGGATGGCGGCAGACATCACTAATGATGTGTAATGGTTAAAACTACCGGCGGTAATCGACTGGAAGCTGCCAATGTATACAAGGAGCTTAATTAGAGATACATAAATTAAACAGTAACACAGATTAAGTATTTTCGGGAAGAAACAATTAGCATTATTATTTGTTTTACTTCAAATTTCATCATTTGTTCTCAAAAGATTTTATTGAGTGAATAAACGGGTATTCATCTTTGATTAAAATGTATAGAAAAGTATTTACCTGAAACTTGTGCGTAATCATTATCGTCTTTATTTCCTCCATAAAGAAGAGCATGATAATACAAATACAATCAATGTAACGTAGATAATACATGACTATTTACAAAGTGATATCAAGCAAAAAAAGTGCATGCGAGTTCACAATATAATTTTATATACATATAGTTAATTATCCTATATATAAGTTGAGTAGTATATATGTCTAATATTCGATGTACATAAAAAAAAAAAAAAAAAAAAAATGCAATTCCTATAATTGGGAAAATTTTAATTTCCCTTACATCCACTACATAAGCAAGTATCGCACAAGTATGATACTATTAATTTATGTGTACAGGTCAAACATTCGTTTTATGGCATATATGGACTCTAATCTAAATTCTTCGTGATCAACTTCATTCACCTGATGGTTCATTGGACCACCTAGTAAAATATGTATTAATGAATAATCAGGTAGTGAATGCAGATATGTACTTAGTTCTATACTTGAAATGGATGCTATAGTACACCATAGATTATTACGGATATTATCCGTTACAGAACACTGGTTACTAAATCTGTTTTGAAAAGGCCACAGTGGTGACATAAAAGCTGAACATTACTTACCCGAACAGTTACAATCAATTTCATTATGTATCCAATATTATAAAGACAATTTGGATTGCGCAAAGCTAATTGCCATCAATAATGAAAACAAAAGTTCATAATATTAAACCCGATAAAACGGCGGGAAAGGCGAACAAAATATATAGATTAGACCATTAAACAAGTGCATGGAGTATAAGACCAGGTTTTTCGGAAGGATAAGCGTCTTCGTCATCGACGAAATCCGTCATACACAATTAAATCAAATCCTGGTTAAGTTACATTCTCAAAATGAGAACTGGGATTATGAAAACGAAACCGCTAAAAATAACAAGCACCAAACACGTCTGACGTCATAACGACCTCTAATATCATAAGGTTCATCAAGACTGAATATCATGTCAACCTTCCATTAAAAAAACTGCAAACAATATCATAGGTTGTCATACGTAAACACTTGTATTATTTACACAATTGAAATAAGTTATACATTAGATATAGTCCGTTATTCCTCAGCTCTAATTGGCTGAAAAATGAACACGTGAAGATGAACACTTTGAGATATTAATCTATTTCTATTTTCAGAAATTTTAGTTGATATTGCAGTGATGACGGCATAATTGTGATTCACAATTCCATCCTTTTACAAATAAGTTTCACATTTCTTATAAAAAGTAATGGCCCTTGATTAGTTCAATATGGTGTCATACCAGATAGGTAGAGTCTTAGATATCAACCGTACACGAGGATTCTACCAGGTTGGTATAACACTATATTGACCTCACCAGAGGTCCATAATTGTTAAATGGAGTAGTATAACATGTGGGCATATTTTATTTATCCCGTTGACAAGTAATATATTGCTTTGTTTTTGTACGCAAGAATTTTGTCATTGTTTCAAAAAATAGAGAATGTACGAACTAATAAACAACAAACATACCAAGAAGCCAACATATTGACAAGAGGTTTGTGGCCCTCTATCCAGCCTAGCCGGATTCCAGGGGCGAAAATCTTTGAAAACGTTCCGTTTGAAAGGACACAACCTGTGTATTGAGGGGTTTCACTGCAAAAAAAGTTTAATAGTCATTTTAAAAGGGAACATGTATCACAGCGTCATCATAGAAATTTCATGCAATAATGAGAGACTACTTAAGAACAAGAAAGTATACTGATGGTCCCGACAAGTTTTAACTAAAGTCAAGACATTCAAGATGTCCTCTTTAAACCCAGTACATGTCTTGGCCATCTGTGATATCAGACAATATCACCGGTTAAAGGTAGAACCCAGAAAGTTGTAGTTTAATTACGTTACACTGACGACTAGAAACCTTATGCTGTATATTGAAGATCTTTTGATAGGAAACCCTGGTTACACACATTACTTATATGCAGGATAGTCATCACAACGTAAAGAGTGCATCGCAATTTGAGTCAACGTTCTACAAAATTGTGTTATTTTCGTTGTTAATTTTGCTTTATGCTATTCTATATATTCCAACGAGAGAACAAAATCAGAATCAATATAAATATAGTACCTTAAACCGAATTTCGTTTCATGTTTGATTAATAAATCCAATTTAGGATGTTTAGCTTAATGCAGTCTTATGGGTCTTTAATACGAAATCATTTAGTGCCGTCATGTAAATGACGAAAGTCGTAACTCTAACTCAAATTCAGTAAGACGAAGGCAAATCATAAACAAATGAATATCTTCATGGAGAGCCTTGCGAAACAGAAGGGGAATGAGACCACGTGTTCCGAAGGGGTAAGCATTTTCTGCTTTATCGACGTTATCCGCCATGTAAATCTTGGTCAAATCCTGGTTATGTTAAGCATCTAAAATGAGAGCCAGAGAGTTTACAACGGGACCACCAGGCGTATAAATAGAAGTTACACAAAACTCGTAATTTTTGTAACTTTGAAAAATGACTTGCTAGACTGAAATATATACCATATAAACAGCCACGAGTTTGTGTGACCTGTTTCTACCACAATTTAAAAGTTATTCAGAAGATGAATCGACCAGTTTTGTTTCAACAGAGTGTAGGTATACATGTATAGCCTAAAGAGCAATGCAGCTAATTGATATGCAAAACTGACAATTTCGGAAATGTGTGCATATTCTACAGTGTATTATTAATCATTACAAATAAATATAAAATTTATCATTTTTCAAAGTAATGATTTAATAGAAAAATCTATATAAAAGATGAATTATCCCATTCAGAAGGGAACTACTTTTTGCGTATAATTAATTCTACCACTTAGTGAAGCGGCATTCGAGTGTTAGCCAATCAAAACCCATTGAACCACGTGATTAAGATATAGTCCCAGTCACAGGTCAATGTGTCAGCTAATCAAAACGCGTTTGGAGTTTATTCCACGTGTGGTATAAACTATTTTTTATTCAACGGTAGCAATGATTATTTCATTCCTAGTGAGTTGAATAATACCTACCTATTGTGGTAGCAACAAGGATACTTGCTGTTTTGACTGTGTGTTCTCTTATGGAAAGGAAATATGAAAGAATAAATTGCGGATTATCAAGGCTTATTGTGATTACCTCGTTTCTTCTTCCTGTCCTCTGATTGGTCGAAATTAAGATATTGTCCGATTTTGATGAAATTCGGTATATTGGTACACCATAGGACACCGGTCACTGTCGATACTTTATTTTTACATTTTAACAAAATAGCCGCCATTTACTTACCTCTGATTGGTCGAAATTTAGATATTATTCCATTTCAAATATTGGTATGAAAGGGTATTAGGGGACTGCGAATTCAACTTATGGGCTTCGTTGCCACAGGAACCACACATAGGCTTCTGATTGGTCGAAATTTAGATATGATTTGATTTCTATGAAAATTGGTTTATAGCAGTGTGAGGGGATTACGAAAAGCGAACGTAAATATGAATGGTCATATGTTACTTAAATCTGCTCTTTTACATAAATTTAGTTTCAAATCTAGATTTTGTTCATGGAAAAGTAAAACGCATGGAACTGAATCGAATTACAATAAATATTTTGTAATTTCTTACCTTTTGTCATAAGTGAGTAGACGTGGAGGATACGAGCCCTTACCATAGGGAAACATGTTATATACATCGTCAGTGAAAAGTAGTACGTCATATTTCCTAGCCAGGTCTATCAGCGCCCTACATTGCTCTGTAGACAAGATACACAATTAAAAATGTCAACTACTTCTTTCATTATCAACATAAGAATGTTCAGAAATGGTCCAATGATTTTTATATATGATAATTAACGGGCACGGCGTCGGCTATCACGGCCTCTCAGAGGATGAGAAAAAGGGGGAAATGAGGAAGAATGTAGCATAGTATTGTTTTCTTGGGGTTTTTTTGTTTTTGTTTTTTTTTTATCTTAATATATTTTTCTGACGTATAACGTTGTTGTATTTTTATTATATTTACCTGGCGATGTTTATATGTCATGGTTACATTTTTTTAAATATTTACTTGGCGAGGTATATATGTCATGATTAAATGATTCTGTTTTATATATATTTACTTGGCGATGTATATAAAAAAATTATGTCATGATTAAAATGTTTTGGTATTTTTTTTATATTTACTTCGCGAGGAATATATGTCTTGGTTAAATGATTCTTTTTCATATATTTACCTGACGAAGTGTATATGACATGGTTAAATGGTATATATGACATTGTTAAATGAATGTTTTCTATATTTACCTGGCGAGGTATATATGACATGGATAAATGTTTTTTTTTTGTGATATTTACCTTGGGAGGAGCTCATTCCCGTTGGATTTTTGAACACCGTCATAGTATATAGCATAGTCCAGAACGGACATTTCCATGTCGTCTTGTCTCCAGCTCTTTTCCTGTTTTCTTTGAATACTTCCTCAAGTTGAATTAAATCTAAACCATCCTCATTGGTCGGCGCTTTGAAAAAAAAAGACATGAAAAATAAATATTATCTACTGTCTGTTTTAACCTTTATTCTATTTATTTTAATATTCTTAAAGTCTACAGGATTTCCCAATGCGGTTTACTAAAATCGCTTTTTGTCTCCATTACGGTATTCATGTCGCTCAGTTGATGGATTTACTTCCTGCTGTAATAACTCAACCAGCACAATCAAATATCTAATTTAAGGAAGACATGACAACGACGGTTTAAAAATAAATCAATAAAAGTATTTAACAGTAATAAAGTTTCACTTCTTAACACATACCTACCTTGTATGACAAAAATAAAGATCCTGATATAGCTGACAAAATGAGCTCATATATTGAACTCTGGAGAAGACTTAAAACTCTAAAGCTCTGCCTGAACCAATCATTTTGTCATGTTTATGGCAATTTAAAAAAATATATTTGAAATTGTAATTAACCGAGTTTATATATAGTCTATTCTTATTCATGATGTTATAAATATGTCCCACTCATTGTTTAGTTTAATGTTAACTAATTTTTGTTTGTGACAATGTAAATAAAGATTTTTTTCATTGATCTCTGTCTTTATCGGGCTTCAGGTCAGGTCTAGTTAATCCGACCCTGGTTTAGGTCACGCTAATTTAACCCTATTAAAAGGTCTAGTTAATCCGACCCTGGTTTAGGTCACGCAAATTTAACCCTATTAAAAGGTCCAGTTAATCCGACCCTGGTTTAGGTCACGCAAATTTAACCCTGTCATAAGGTCCAGTTAATCCGACCCTGGTTTAGGTCACGCAAATTTAACCCTATTAAAAGGTTTAGTTAATCCGACCCTGGTTTAGGTCACGCAAATTTAACCCTGTCATAAGGTCCAGTTAATCCGACCCTGGTTTAGGTCACGCAAATTTAACCCTATTAAAAGGTCCAGTTAATCCGACCCTGGTTTAGGTCACGCAAATTTAACCCTGTCATAAGGTCCAGTTAATCCGACCCTGGTTTAGGTCACGCAAATTTAACCCTATTAAAAGGTTTAGTTAATCCGACCCTGGTTTAGGTCACGCAAATTTAACCCTGTCATAAGGTCCAGTTAATCCGACCCTGGTTTAGGTCATGCTAATTTAACCCTGTTATAAGGCTCAGTTAATCCGACCCTTGTTTAGGTCACGCTAATTTAACCCTATTAAAAGGTCTAGTTAATCCGACCCTGGTTTAGGTCACGCTAATTTAACCCTATCATAAGGTCCAGTTAATCCGACCCTGGTTTAGGTCATACAAATTTAACCCTATTAAAAGGTCCAGTTAATCCGACCCTGGTTTAGGTCATACAAATTTAACCCTGTTATAAGGCTCAGTTAATCCGACCCTTGTTTAGGTCACGCTAATTTAACCCTATTAAAAGGTTTAGTTAATCTGACCCTGGTTTAGGTCATGGAAATTTAACCCTGTCATAAGGTCCAGTTAATCCGACCCTGGTTTAGGTCATGCTAATTTAACCCTGTTATAAGGCTCAGTTAATCCGACCCTTGTTTAGGTCACGCTAATTTAACCCTATTAAAAGGTTTAGTTAATCTGACCCTGGTTTAGGTCATGGAAATTTAACCCTGTCATAAGGTCCAGTTAATCCGACCCTGGTTTAGGTCATGCTAATTTAACCCTGTTATAAGGCTCAGTTAATCCGACCTTGGTTTAGGTCATGCTAATTTAACCCTATTATAAGGTCCAGTTAATCCGACCCTGGTTTAGGTCATGCAAATTTAACCCTGTTATATGGCTCAGTTAATCCGACCCTGGTTTAGGTCATGGAAATTTAACCCTGTCATAAGATCCAGTTTATCCGACCATGATTTAGGTCACGCTAATTTATCATTATTATCAGGTCCAATTAATCCGACCCTGCTAATTGACCCTATTTTAAGGGATACGTGCATGCTGTAACGTTTCGCTAATTTGACCCTATGGTACGGTTAAGTTAATCAGACCCTGCTATAAGATCGCATTACTCTGAATCTGTTATGAATACACCTTGATGCTATTGCAAAACGGTCTGGAGATTTTTAGCATTCCATCTTACCGTAATATTTCAGAACGCTGTATTTTTCGTTTGAGGTCAAAAATTCAAATAAAAATAAAACTTACCTGGTATGATAGTTTTGCCTAAATCATTCTTCAAAATTTTGAAGGCTAGGAAAAACGTTGGATCCTCCACAAAGATTGGTACATCATGTCCAAATAGCGTTGAAACTGTCAGATGGAGCCCGTTGGTAGCCCCAGCTGTCACAAGTAGGCTCTCGCTTTGACCCAAAAAAACATGATACTGTATCTTAACAGATTATTTTATAAAGTATATTGTTTAATAACCAAACTGTCTTGATATGGTACTGTATTTATGGTCGATATAAATGACAGAGCTTTGGTTACACACGTTTGCGGTTTTGTAGTATTTGAAAGGGAATATGCCCCATTCTATAACCCCAAGGTCATTTCAGAAACACACATGAACTGAATATTTTAATGTATTTGTAAATCAGCGATTTATGTCTACTGTAAAATGCGCTTAAATGATAAAACCGCATTTTCTGGTCATTATTATATATAATAATATTGCATATATTTTAGGAACAGGTGTTGTAGGCCTAATTGAATTCTTTTGAAGGTGGATATATTTTACATATATTTTGTAAATGGATTCCTACTTTACATAATATTACGTAGTTGTGCGCTGTCTAGACAAGTAATGAAATGACAGATTTCATTTTTTTTACTTTTAAAGCGACTATAACTGAAAATAATATATATAAATTGGTCATGTAGTATTAACGGCAGTACAGACAAGTAACTTACCGAATCAATTCTAATAGGTATGATTTACAATTATCATCATAATCATAATATCATCTTCACCATCATCATTATGACTTAGATCTTTCAATTTTCGAGGCAATCCGCCCCTTTTTCAAGACACAATTATATTACAAACGATCACATATAGACATAGAACAACAGTTACATAGGTTTAGTAGACTAACAACGAACAACATCGCTATGTTTGTGTTAATGATACTTTCTGTCGATCATTAATTCGCCGAAGACTGATTGTAATTAATTAGAAAACATCTTAGGTGGTGTGCAGATGCTGAAAATAAATAGTTAAATAAATTAAGTAACAGTGATATCCTACCCGTACCCATGTGCTCTTATATGCTATAAACCTGTGCAGAACATCAATTTATGGGTGGCGAAAACTTTGCAAAAAAACATCCCATCATTTGAATTACAAATTATCATGAGTTATAGAAGCGGTGGAGCCGCTAGTAATGACATACAGTAAGATGTTAATTGTCGTTCTTTATTTAAGCATTGCATCCCAACCTCTGCAGTGGACAATGGAGACCACCTGCATGTCATGCCATGTATGGCTGGGCATATTGAAATGTCTCCCTACTGGCAGGTACTTGCGTTTCTGCTTAATAGAACAACGGTGATTTCTGTTCCTAAATTTGATTGGTGTTTTGGTCTTCCCTACATACTGCATGTTACACTTGGCACAAGTAAATAAGGTATATTACATTGGCCGATGTGCAGGAAACGAAATGGAGGATGTGGTAGTTATGTCCATTAGTTTCACAATTAATGAATTGTTCCTGTGAGTATATGGGAAAGGTTTATACCTCTTAAGGTTACATGTCTTCATACATAGAGTCATTGACAGTAGCACGGGAGGATGAAGGTAGGTTACCGTTTACTTCAAAATCACCGTATAATGAATATGGAGTCTACATTTATTGTCGCTTTAAAATTTACTACTGAATCCATGGTGCACATCGAAATTGTAGATTATTGTAATGTGATTTATTTGACATTAGGAACACAGATGTGGGACTGTTGCCATTTATCAAAATGATATTAATGAAATTTCAAACTTTGATTTTATTAAAGTAAAAATAACTGTGAATATATTGTTTCTGTTAAAAATGATATACAACTGTATATGTCCCAGATCGGATATTATTATCATACTCTTCTAAGTTGAATATAAGTCTGATCAAAACATGTATATATAATCATATCCATTATCATATTTTGAAATAACAAAAACAACTTATATTAGTTTCAGAATAAAAAGCATACTATCAAACATAATTTTCTAACGGTGCTGGATTGACAACAATAATTCATGATCAGAAACTTTAAAATAATAACAATTTTCGTTCTTTAGTATCTAATAATGGAGAATGGAAAAACATCATATAATTTTATGTATAGTGAATAAATAAGGATACGTACTTATGGGGTAGATTTAACTAAATGCTGATCGTTTCAAGGCATGCATACGCATATATTTGCATATGAACAGAAAATTTATCTTACACGTTTATCTTAATTCCAAAAGGTAGCATAATAATGATAACTGATATTCTTGTTGCTTTTGTTATGGCTTGTCGTACGCGAGATTGTGTGGTGTCATATAAACGTTACACAGCGAGTGCATGGTGGATGTTGTATCTATTTCACTCGATTTCTTTTACTTCTAAAAGTTACAAAGAATAATCAGCCATGTTCAGGGACAGCAGAGCTCAAAAAAAGGACACGTGACACAAAACACATACGGAAAGAAGTTCTTCCGGTCAAAGTTGAAAGATCATATACCACTAGGGCATTCGGCTAACCTCAGCTGATTCCGGCACATTTCATCGTTTCTTGTAGGTACAATATAGCACAAAGTATTGAAGTAGAAGATCGTATACACGTGAAGCACATAGATGCAGAATATGCACCGGGAAAACATTAGCCGCCATGTATCGGAAGGATTTCCGTCAACATCCGGCGGTGTTTCCTCATAACACAAAGGCACGAAAATCGAGCACAAAATCGACAATAGGAAATAACAGCTAGAGACTACTTCATAACAGAAGGTAGAATAACAGCTTTAAGATGACGCAAAACAAAAAGAAATTTCGAAAAAAATAACCGTACAGACGCGGAAACAAATATAAATACAAAGTACCACAAGAGGAGCCGAGTAGATGCGAAACATGCGAAACAACAGTTAATAAAACAATTATTTAACAAGCCATAACAATCCTACATTGTAGCGAATATATTAAACTCGAGGGAAATATTTGTTCATAAATACCTTTCAACTTTGTCACCATATTCTTTTGATAAGAAAGCTGCAAGTTCTTGTCTAAAAGTGGGGTCTCCCTGTACTGGTCCATATTGGAAAATATTTGTCTCATGCTTTGGGTCCTTCTACAAATTATTTTTTAGATAATTCGTACCTAATTAACTGCATGGTCACCTACATAAAGTGACTTTTTTATTTCCCCATAATTCATACTAGGTATACGTATACAATTGATAGTGGTACAGCTGTATCCATGAAAAATGGACATGGAGAAAACATACATTTCTGAGATTAGTCTTCCATTCTGGAATTTTAATCAGTAGCATGATTTTTTCTTATTTTACAAAAGAAGGATTATAGTGATGCTGAATATATACCAGTATTAATTTAAGTTTTACGTTCAAAATAAACAAGAAAGCGCGTTACTTATTTTAATTACTCTTAGATTAAAAAGAAATCTAGAAACAGCAAAGAAACAAAATTTTTGAATGTTCAATAGAAACGTTAATAACAATATTTGTTCAATTCATGAAAAATAAATTATTGATGATGAATAATGAAATGTTCGTGATAATCGGGTAACAATTTCGATACAGTTATTCCTTACATAGCATGTAACTCCGAACAATATAATGCTTGTTTATTGTTTTTAATATAATTTTCGTTAAAATTAGTTTACCAATGCCAGCGTTGTTGATCGAATCATGATGTCCTGACAGCCTTTAAGGGTTGCTGGTCCAGGAGAACCCATGGCGAAGCTGGTCATGTTCCCTGACGGCTGTAAATCAAGCACGCTCCTGTCATCCATGCTGTGATTCGGTGATCTGAGATCAAGCCGTGTAACTCGTTGACTGAGACCACGCATAGACTATCATTGCTATCTAGGTCACAGTGTATATCATTATAAATACGTCAATATTTTACACTAAAACGTATATTGCTGTTGTTGTCGCATAAGATATTAATAAATATTTATAATCTTAGCGTAACATATTTTATTAAACAACCATTCAATACGTGGGATTGTATATTTGTTTCCTTTTATATCGGCCCAAAGTTTTTAATAACAATAGATTGAATGGCCGTTTTTATCGGCATATTTTTACATGTCATGCTTGATTTCATAATCAAAGATATTTTCCCAATAACACGATTTGGGTTGACGAAGACTATAGTATCTAAGACTTGTGTATGACATAATAGTCCCGTTGGGAAGTATTCTAATTCATCTTGTAATATGAAGAAAAACAGTTCTATACATAATTCTGACAAGCACATCTCTCAAAAACAGAAATATCCAACCATACTGAATACTGTAAACGTACTTATTTTAGCGTAATCAAACTTAAGCGCATTTGCAGATTTTAGCCAGTTAGCGCAATGTTGAATTAGCGCATCCACAAAACTTTCTATAGAAATAGAACGTACAAAAAGTAATTAGCGCAATCATAATTTAGCGCAGGGCTTCCAGTGCGAAAAGCGCTAAAATAAAATTACCGCTAAAATATGTACGTTTACAGTATACAAAAACACAAACAAACGAAACGATAATATCGTTAGGACACTCAGAAGCCCCAAAATTGTTTTTGAAATTCCAACGCTGTGTATAGAAATAAAGGGACTTCATAGGTATAGTTTCAGTTCATATCCGATAAGAAGAAATGCAGTTTGCAAGCCATTATCACCGAATGACAGCTCCGGTTGTATGTTCTCACAGGGATTTACTTTGTTTTGTATAGGCTTGTAGACATCTATGGTCATTTAAAGACGACCTTATCTTCCTGAGTGCAAACTGCATAAGCAGAGTGGCAACTACCATTTTAGAGACTATTGACCAATGAACAATGGTCCACAGGAAGAAATCATGAGGTAGTATGTTGTTTAAAAGAAGGAAAAATATAATATCCCAAATTAGGTTGCTTCTTACGGTCATGCAATGCGAGGCAGCCGCAGTGACCGAGTTATTAAGGTGTCCTGACACTTAATCACTAGCCTTCCACCTCTGGGTTGCGAGTTCGAAACCCAAGTTGGGTAGTTGCCAGGTACTGACCGTTAGTCGGTGGTTTTTCTTCGGGTACTCCGGCTCTCCTCCAGCTCCAAAACAGGCACGTCCTTAAATGACCCTGGCTGTTATTATGACGTTAATCAAAATAAACCAAACCAAATAGTAGTACAAAAGTAAGGTTTCTGGGCCAGGGTCATCCGGTGCACTCCCCTATATAATCCTTACCACCTCCCTGGCACCTCCCTAGTGGCAACCCCCTCCTCCCCCCCCCCCCCTTGACAGGGGGGTACCGATGCGTCAAGGGTAGAGGGTTATCCGGTGCATAATAACAGAGGTCCCCAACCCCTCAGGGGGTACAGATGATGTAAGAGAGGTCATGCCCAATTCGTCAGAGGAACCGATGACGTCATGAGTTGAGAGGACATTGGTGACGAGTTTTCCTGACAGTTCTATATTTAGAGCGGTTGTATCTTATTATGAAATAACTTTTAGGTCAATCTAGATCATAATATAAGATAACAAGACTTTTTATGTACAATATGAAGGCTCCTTTGATTTAGTCTCCATCATAGTCTTTAACTCTATGCACAAGTGCCACACGTTGAAATGAAGCTTTGAACGAGATACTCTTTATATATCAGTTTTCATCTGCTTCGGAGTCATCGTTCGATTCATCTTCCTTAGAGTCATCTTCTGATTCGTCAGATTCAGATTCATCGTCCCACAACTCTTCTAAAACATGACTATTCTTTTTAAGTGCCAACTCGACCGCTTTACGATCCTCATATCCATCGTTGACAACATCGGCAACATTCTCTATGACCTTCTCATGGATTGGTCCATTTTGTGACTGAAGAATGAACATAATAATGGATCCATAATTTTCTTTGATTTTGTCCATGTCTCTTGTTTTTATCTTGTCGTCTGCTTTCGCCTTGGCTTCGTCATCAGACAATCCTTCATTTACGTATTTCTCATACTCCCGATCGTTTGCAGTAAAGGGATGTTTAAAAACAAAGTCCCGCTGCTTTTGCTGACTGCCCTCCTGTGGCGGCGGCAGGCGGCGGATGCACATGACTGCCCTCCTGCGGTGACGGATATGCATGACTGCCCTCCTGCGGTGGCGGCGGCGGCGGGGGCTGGCTGTCTTTTTGAAGTGGTGTTGATAGATAACCATGTACGTTTCTGTTTTTTCATTACATCCATTCTTGAAAACCATCTTCGGCAGTCACAACATTGAACTTTATACATGTTTACTCCTCGATGTCCAGGTATGAAATGACAAAATTTTAGACTTCGGGTCTATTTATACTCTTTCGGGCAGTGCATTATGGGTAAAAATATAATTCGACACATTGTAACAATCGATATTTATAATCCGTCAATAAGACAGTACACAAGTCAGGGACACATCTTGTGTCTGCCTGTACATAGAGCCTACTTTAAAATGGACAATATGATTTATTTACACTACTGAGAGTCATCTACCACCCACATAATGGTACTCGGGTGATCTGTGTCGATTGTACACCCTTTTCCGCTTAGCAGGGTCCTAAAATGAGACCTTTCTAGAATAGTTCACTCTCCTAATTTTGTATCATCCAATGACCGTGCGCGTAGCTAGTAATCCCGTCGTCTACCAGATATCGCTTGTCGTCAAATGGTGACAGACCTATTTTAGTCATCGATATGTTATAGAGTTGATGCTTGAAACTTCGGATCTGATTCATGTGAGACATGATAATTCTGTTTTGAAGAAGACATTCCTTGTACTGCTCGAAACGAGTGTGATTTTCAATAACATACTTTTTGAGACCTTTTGCCTTCTTTGATTTGATGTGTTATTACTTCTGTTCCACCAATATCTTCCATTGTATTGTATGTATATGCATACATCTTTGATTTGAACCCAACAAAGGCATGGATCCCATCGCAATGAGTCTCATCTTTCATTTTGCCCAGTACTTTCTTATTTTTTATACTGTAGAGTGGATTGTCATTCCTGAACTCTGATGTATCGAATAAATCACTGTCCTCTAGCATATGTTGGTAGAAGTCATCTGTCTGAATGGTATATGCTAGACTATCGGTATCGGTAAAGAGAAGACGAGCATTAGATCCAAATTTCTGCTTGATGTAATTATAATGAAAATCATACATCAATATTTTTGAGATGTCAAGAATGCTGAATCCGACGTAGATTGGTCGATTCAAAAACAACTTTGCCTTAAGCATGTGAACACCGACTAAATCGTCAGAGAAAATTCTGAACTCTTCAAATGTGGGTTTGCATGAAAGTTTCATTGCCTTCTTCTCACTATTTACAAGATTGACGTCCATTCTCTTTCTTAAGTTCTCCATTGTCTTGCCAAACACGCTGTTGTTTATTAATCTATAGAAATCTTTCTCGAAATTGTTTCGAGATTGTTTCCTTTTTTCCGTGTTGTAATCTATATAAGTCTTCAACCATGGCGCCTGCTCGAAGGTTAACACTCTGTGGACTTTTGTGAGTTTCATTCCGAGTGAGAGGTATTGTTTTAAGTTTCTGTAGTTTACTACATACTTTTCCTTATTTCTAAGGTTTGGAACGAGTTTTTGTGCTGAGTTATAATGATCCAAACAATCATGAAGGTTTTCACCATCATGTAGATTTCCACAGTGGACAGCTTCCGCCATAAGGTTTTACTGTTGTCAGACAGTTCATCCTTTTCCACGGTTAACCTTTCGGGGCTAGTGGGTAGTCGTTGTGTAGATCGTGGAGTTCTGTATGATATTCTAGATTCACTTCCAGTGTATATCCACGTGTCGCATCATCAGTAACTGTCGTGATATCAAGCATGTCCTTTTCATTATCGGTAAGCCAGGCGAAGCCATGAGTCGGCAGGTATTGTGACATGGCCCAGCCATACAAATTATTTGCATCCAAGTAGGTGATGTGCTGGTCGATGTCGGTAAGCAGTTCGAGTCTGACATTTGTCAATTTTAGAGCTGCTTGTCATGCAAGACCGGGAGCAGTGTAAAAATGAGCTGCATCGAGGCCATATGATTCCAGACATAGATTTCGAATGTTTTCGAATACATCGGCTAGACCTAGTACATCTGTCAAGACGTATATGTCCGAATATTCAACAAGATTTTGTATGCTGAAATCTTTCCAGACTTTGCAAGCGTGGTGATACTTTTCTTCCGATACATCCTCTCCCGTCAGACTGCTGCGAAAAGCTTCCTTTGGAGGGAGACTATTCTCTCGAAACCTGTGGGGACCATCGAAGTAGTCGTAGGGGTACACTTGCTTTTTAAGGAGGAGGTCGATTTTCTCATCGCCAAGTGACGTCTAATTTGGCTTTACCCTCTGCCGGAAAAGTGACCACTTTAAAGGATCCACCAAGTGCTTTATCGGGGCATTCGTCATTCTCCGTTGGCTGATTAACCTGTATGGTCGGTTTGCCGAGTTGTTTTCCATCTCGGCATTTACTCTGTCAGTGTTACGCTTAAATTGTTGATCCTTTGGCGGTTGGGCATTCTCTTTGTTTTCGTGTTCGGCTATTTCCAATGCTCCCCCGTGTTGACTTTTGTTATGCGCTTTCAAATGTTCACGGTATTTATCAGCCCTCCAGAACGATTTTCCGCAACGTAAATGTAGTGGTTTTCCATGAACCTTCTCATGTCTCGTCAGCCGATCTTTTCTCGCAAACTCTTTGTTACAAACTCCACATTTCCATTTGATATCTCCATGTTGTGCAACATGTCTCGTGAGAGACTTTTTGTGTTCAAAGGATTTATCACAATGCGGGCAAGAAAACTTCCCCTTCTTAGCCGGAGTAGCACTTTGATCGATAGCTGTCCATAGTTTCTGCAATAGGAAAAACAAATTAAGCGATGTGCTCTCCTCTAGGTGTCTGCTACAGAATGAGATTTTGTCGGTATAAATCCTGTATTTATACCCTTTCTTATTAATGACACCATTGCCCTCATTTGATTGGTTAATACGAATTTTGAGAAATATGGTTAGTGTTTTTATCTCAGATGTATCATAGATTTTGAAGCATACAGATGTGTTTTAGAAGCTGATAAATGCTAACTGACTAAAGGACAGAGTCCTGTGGTGTTCGTACGAAGAACATCAACGCTTCAGACACCAGAAACGGAGCATCACCCGATGGGCCCACATGAATTATTGGTCGGAAAGATGTTTCTGGATATGGCGGGGACATGTCACTTCAAAACACCCTCTTTCCGTTGTGGACTTGTGACAGCGCCCTAATCCAGTACACTCAATTCATGTATGACAAACACCTCAGTTTTACAAATATGTGAGTAATATAAATCGAAACCACATAGCAACTAAAATATTGTATGTGTCTAATTAAAGGACAGAGTTCTATGGTGTTCGTACGAAGAACATCAACGCTTCTGTAACCAGAAACGGAGCATCACCCGATGGGCCCACATGAATTATTGGTCGGAAAGATGTTCCTGGATATCGCGGGGAAATGTCACTTTATAACGCCCCTCTTTCCGTTGTGGACTTGTGACATCGCCCTAACCCAGTACACTCAATTCATGTGTGACAAACACCTCAGACGTTATATTATCATAAACCTACAAATTGTATAATTGGACTGAAACTTATCTTTTCGTTCCGTACGCAGTGTACTGTTTCAGTGTCTTGTATTTGCTGTATTACTTTCTTCTGTCTTACTCCTCCAAGTGGCAGCCTAAGAATGACTCTTTGGTGATTCTGCACTTGTATTTATACCCTCCGATACCTTCAAGAGTAATCGGGTAATTTGATTGGCTATTTGATTTTTTGGCAATTTATTTTTTCACTTTTTGTGTTGATTTTGAAGTGATCAGACGTGTTTTTCATAGCTGCCGAGTCTATCAAACACTGAACATATTTTTTTTTCTCTTGTCGCGAGCTAGAGTCGAACTAGCGGCGTTCACCGTATGCACGTATCCAAAGGTTCCCTACCTAGACCACGCGACTAAGCGGCCGAAGCAGATGAAAACTGATATATAAAGAGTATCTCGTTCAAAGCTTCATTTCAACGTGTGGCTCTCGACGAGTAAAGATGCCTTCCTGGGATTTAAGAGATATTTATTACGACACTGCAAATGCGGGGAGTTTCTCCGGACCCGACAAGTTATTTAGATATGTACGAAAAGACGGAAAATACGTCATCAGCAAATATAAAATAAGAAAATGGTTACAACGTCAAGAGCCATACAGTCTTCAGAGATCCCTTCGACGTCCATTCAAGCGAAAACAAAATCATAGTGACGGGTTACGACGACCAATGGTCGGCTGATCTCATGGACATGGTCAAATTCAAGAGTGAAAACAATGGTTATTCCTATGTACTCGTTGTCATAGATGTATTTTCTAAGTATTTGTGGACGAGGCCTCTAAAAGACAAGAAAGGTACATCTGTAGCAAAAGCACTACAGGACATTTTATACGAGGTGAGACAGCCGGGCCGGATACGTACCGATAAGGGCCAATACTTTAGATCGAAAGAGGTGAATGCACTCCTGGATGGATATGGCATACAGCATTTGTATGCCCAAAACGACACCAAAGCCGCCATAGCCAAACGTGTCATCAAAACCTTCAAATCCAGACTGTACAGGTATTTCACGCACAGAAGAAACTACGAATACGTTAAGAAATTACAAACGTTTGCCAATAGCTATAATCAAACGTATCACCGGACGATCGGCATGCCTAATATCAAGACCCCTTGTTATGGGGAAAAGCGTACATATACACAGATCGCTCAAGTACTATATCATGGGTGGTAGATGGCTCTCGTTTATTTGTAAATATTAATATGTCCATGATAGAGTAGGGATTCTTTGTAAGGATGGATGTGGGATGGCTCTCCGACCTACATTCATTCCATCGCGACGGGGAAAATAAAATGTTGTATAAGATATGTATCGTCTTTTGTCTTTTTTGTTTTTTGTTTACTTTGTGTATAATAGAATGTCCCAAATAAACTTGACCGGTTGAAACTGTTTGGCTATTTCTAAGCATGATACAACCGCTCTAAATATAGAACTGTCATCGGTTCCCTCCTGACGAATGGGGCGTGACCTCATTTACATCATCTGTACCCCCTAAGGGGATGAGGGACCTCTGTTATTATGCACCGGATAACCCTTTACCTGTGACGTCTCTCAATCTACAGAGCACGCTCCCTGGAGAGTTCAACGGAGGTGCGAAAGACGGAGACAGGTAGCTCAAGTCTCTATAACTACGGCTAGGAATTTGACAATTGAAGAAATTGATGTGATCATATATATGAAGAAGCTAGCTATGTAATGCACCCCTGCAATTACATTTTATTCATATGCACTATCGCCAGTCATGTTACAACATGGCCAAATAAGTAATTTTAAAACTATAGATGAACTTGAGGTGAGATTCATATAAGGAATATAAGATGTTCCAGCATGGATTGAACAATAAACTGATATACATGCTGTTAATTTCATTATGCAATCTTTAACTATGGAAAAATATAGGTCTAGTTGTTCATGCATTGTTAGCTTAGTATTAAGTTAATGTGGGGGAATCACATACATTATGAAAATATTCAGCCCCCAACTCCAATTCTACTAGTAATACAAACTTAAAATGATTATATCTAAGGATGAAACATGAAACTGAGATAAAATTTGCAGGAGAAAAATCATTTTAAATATTTGTTTATCCGATCCGTTAAGCTTCACGACTTATGAGGTCAGCGTGCTGTTCTCCGCCTAACTATCCTGATTTTGACTTTGCTGTTCACCTATTTAGTTATTCGTCAGTCGTCTCCTTTGTATCAGTACGTTAGACACTTAGACTCCGTGACAACTATTGGGTTAATTCATGGATCTACCATCTTTATTCATAGCAGTACGTGCGCAACGGTTTTACGTATAACATGTTTACTGAATACATTTTAATACCAGTAATTTATTTGTATCTGATGATGCAACAGCACGTGCGTGTCGACACAATTAAACGTACATTATTTACATCAGTTTATCTTCATGTTAGAGATTAACATAGTGGAATGATATACGCATATCATTGACTTACAACGACATCAAAAGGCAGTGTATCGTATATCACATATCATTGGCTTACAACGACATCAAAAGGCAGTGTATCGTATATCACATATCATTGGCTTACAACGACATCAAAAGGCAATATTTCAATTTCTACTCAAGTTGGACTCAATGAAACTACCAAAATTAATCTGTTTCATTTGCTCATGAATTTGACGAGATTAACACTGATCAGTGCGTATGAATACATGGTGAAAATCCTTCCGCGGAACGATTTCACTTTTTCTACATTGTTGTTATAAACATGGAATACTTATTAAAATTATCAAATTTGTAATGTATTCTTGTATTTTATAAAAGACCAGATATGCTAAATACTTCTATTTTTACAAAATAATGCTGTTTTCAATCCTAAAATTGCGGACTATTTAACTCGACCGACTAGACATGCGAAATCCGGAACTCCTCGGGCGTTTCCGCATGTAGACTTGCACAAGCTTCGGCACATTAATATCTAGACCGACTTTTTTATTCGAAAAAAAACCAATTGAAATATAAGGATTGAATCTTGATTTGGTCGATTTCATGGGGTCATGAATTGAGTTGCTCTTGAGACAAATTTAATGAACTGCGAAGCAGTTCATGTTGAATTTGTCTCAAGAGCAACTCAATTCATGACCCCAAGAGATCGACCAAATCAAGATTCAATCCTTAAGTGTATCGTATATCACATAGCATTGGCCTACAAATACATCAAAAGGCAGTTTATCGCGTATCATATATCCGTGGCCTACATTTAAAGGCAGTGTACCGTAAAGAGACTTATAATTCTATTCAAGTAATAACCACTATTTCCTTCCGATAAAAGCGAAGAAAGTTACATATCTACATGTATAAAGGTCTCAAATTGATTTCATTATGTTATCTATATTCTATTTTGGCTCCACAATATGCAACTGAATTTGTATGATAAGGTTTTTTATCCTATATGATTTTTATCCTGTATAGCTTTTATATGCATAACTTTTATCTGTATACCTTGTATCTGTATAACTTTTATCTGTATACCTTTTATCTGTATACCTTGTATCTGAATACCATTTATCTGTATACCTTGTATCTGTATACCTTTTATCTGTAAACCTTGTATCTGTATACCTTTTATCTGTAAACCTTTTATCTGTATAACTTTTATCTGTATACCTTCTATCTGTATACCTTTTGTCCTGTATACCTTTTATCTGTATACCTTTTATCTGTATACCTTGTATCTGTATACCTTTTATCTGTATACCTTTTATCCTATACACCTTGCATCTGTATAACTTTTATTTGTATACCTTTTATCTGTATATCTTTTATCTGTACACCTTTTATCTGTATACCATTTATCTGTATATGTTTTACCTGTAAACCTTTTATCTGTATACCTTTTATCTGTATACCTTTATCTGTATACCATTTATCTGTAAACCTTTTATCTGTATACCTTTTATCTGTATACCTTTTATCCTATACACCTTGTATCTGTATAACATTTATCCTGTATACCTTTTATGTGTATACCTTTTATCTGTATACCTTTTATTCTGTATACCTTTTATCCTGTATACCTTTTATCTATATACCTTTTATCTGTATACCTTTTATCAGTATACCGTTTATCTGTATAACTTTTATCTGTATACCTTTTATCTGTATACCTTTTATCAGTATACCTTTTATCTGTATGCCTTTATCTGTATACCTTTTGTCCTGTATACATTTTATCTGTATACCTTTTATCTGTATACCTTTTGTCCTGTATACCTTTTATTTCTACATCTTTATCCTGTATACCTTTTATCCTGTCGACTTTTTATCTGTATACCTTTTATCTGTAATACCTTTTATCTGTATACCTTTATCTGTATACCTTTTATCTGTATACCTTTTATCTGTAAACCTTTTATCTGTATACCTTTTATCTGTATACCTTTTATCTGTATACCTTTTATCTGTAATACCTTTTATCTGTATACATTTATCTGTATACCTTTTATCTGTATACCTTTTATCTGTAATACCTTTTATCTGTATACCTTTTATCTGTATACCTTTTATCCTATACACCTTGTATCTGTATACCATTTATCCTGTATACCTTTTATGTGTATACCTTTTATCTGTATACCTTTTATTCTGTATACCTTTTATCCTGTATACCTTTTATCTATATACCTTTTATCTGTATACCTTTTATCAGTATACCGTTTATCTGTATAACTTTTATCTGTATACCTTTTATCTGTATACCTTTTATCAGTATATCTTTTATCTGTATGCCTTTATCTGTATACCTTTTGTCCTGTATACCTTTTATCTGTATACCTTTTATCTGTATACCTTTTATCTGTATACTTTTGTCCTGTATACCTTTTATTTGTACATCTTTATCCTGTATACCTTTTATCCTGTCGACTTTTTATCTGTATACCTTTTATCTGTAATACCTTTTATCTGTATACCTTTATCTGTATACCTTTTATCTGTACACCTTTTATCTGTATACCTTTTATCTGTATACCTTTTATCTGTAAACCTTTTATCTGTATACCTTTTATCTGTATACCTTTTATCTGTATACCTTTTATCTGTAAACCTTTTATCTGTATACCTTTTATCTGTATACCTTTTACCTGTATACCTTTTATCTGTAATACCTTTTATCTGTATACCTTTTACCTGTATACCTTTTATCTGTAATACCTTTTATCTGTATACCTTTATCTGTATACCTTTTATCTGTATACCTTTTATCTGTAAACCTTTTATCTGTATACCTTTTATCTGTATACCTTTTATCTATATATCTTTTATCTGTATACCTTTTATCTGTATACCTTTTATCTGTATACCTTTTATCTGTATACCTTGTATCTGTACACCTTTTATCTGTATACCTTTTATCTGTATACCTTTTATCTATATACCTTTTATCTATATACCTTTTATCTGTATACCTTTTATCTGTATACCTTTTATCTGTATACCTTTTATCTGTATACCTTTTATCTGTATACCTTTTGTCTATATACCTTTTATCTGTATACCTTTTATCTGTATACCTTGTATCTGTATACCTTTTGTCTATATACCTTTTATCAGTATACCTTTTATCTGTACACCTTTTATCTGTATACCTTGTATCTCTATACATTTTATCTGTATACCTTTTATCTGTATACCTTTTATCCTGTACACCTTTTATCTATATACCTTTTATCTATATACCTTTTATCTGTATACCTTTTATCTGTATACCTTTTATCTATATATCTTTTATCTGTATACCTTTTATCTGTATACCTTTTATCTGTATACCTTTTATCTGTATACCTTTTATCTGTACACCTTTTATCTGTATACCTTTTATCTGTATACCTTTTATCTATATACCTTTTGTCTATATACCTTTTATCTGTATACCTTTTATCTGTATACCTTGTATCTGTATACCTTTTGTCTATATACCTTTTATCAGTATACCTTTTATCTGTACACCTTTATCTGTATACCCTGTATCCTCTATACATTTTATCTGTATACCTTTATCTGTATACCTTTTATCCTGTACACCTTTTATCTATATACCTTTTATCTATATACCTTTTATCTGTATACCTTTTATCTGTATACCTTTTATCTGTATACCTTTTATCTGTATACCTTGTATCTCTATACCTTTTATCTGTATACCTTGTATCTGTATACATTTTATCTGTATACCTTTTATCCTGTACACCTTTTATCTATATACCTTTTATCCTGTATACCTTGTATCTGTATAACTTTTATCTGTATACCTTTTATCTGTATACCTTTTATCTATATACCTTTTATCTGTATACCTTTTTTCTGTATACCTTTTATCCTGTATACCTTTTATATGTATACCTTTTATCTGTAAACCTTTTATCTATATACCTTTTATCTGTAATACCTTTTATCTGTATACCTTTTATTCTGTATACCTTTTATCTGTATACCTTTTATCTGTATACCTTTTATCTGTATACCTTTATCTGTATACCTTTTATCTGTATACCTTTTATCTGTATACCTTTTATCTGTATACCTTTTATCTGTATACCTTTTATCTGTATACCTTTTATCTGTATACCTTTTATCTGTATACCTTTTATCTGTATACCTTTTATCTGTATACCTTTTATCTGTATACCTTTTATCTGTATACCTTTTATCTGTATACCTTTTATCTGTATACCTTTTATCTGTATACCTTTTATCTGTATACCTTTTATCTGTATACCTTTTATCTGTATACCTTTTATCTGTATACCTTTTATCTGTATACCTTTTATCTGTATACCTTTATCTGTATACCTTTTATCTGTATACCTTTTATCTGTATACCTTTTATCTGTATACCTTTTATCTGTATACCTTTTATCTGTATACCTTTTATCTGTATACCTTTTATCTGTATACCTTTTATCTGTATACCTTTTATCTGTATACCTTTTATCTGTATACCTTTTATCTGTATACCTTTTATCTGTATACCTTTTATCTGTATACCTTTTATCTGTATACCTTTTATCTGTATACCTTTTATCTGTATACCTTTTATCTGTATACCTTTTATCTGTATACCTTTTATCTGTATACCTTTTATCTGTATACCTTTTATCTGTATACCTTTTATCTGTATACCTTTTATCTGTATACCTTTTATCTGTATACCTTTTATCTGTATACCTTTTATCTGTATACCTTTTATCTGTATACCTTTTATCTGTATACCTTTTATCTGTATACCTTTTTACTGTACACCTTTTATCTGTATACCATTTATCTGTATACCTTTTATCTATATACCTTTTATCTGTATACCTTTTATCTGTAATACCTTTTATCTGTATACCTTTTATCTGTATAACTTTTATCTGTATACCTTTTATCTGTACACCTTTTATCTGTATACCTTTTATCTGTATACCTTTTATCTGTATACCTTTTATCTGTATATCTTTTATCTGTATACCTTTTTATCTGTATACCTTTTATCTGTATACCTTTTATCTGTATACCTTTTATCTGTATACCTTTTATCTGTATACCTTTTATCTGTATACCTTTAACTATATACCTTTTATCTGTATAACTTTATCTATATACCTTTTATCTGTATACCTTTTATCTGTATACCTTTATCTGTATACCTTTTATCTGTATACCTTTTATCTGTATACCTTTTATCTGTATACCTTTTATCTGTATACCTTTTATCTGTATACCTTTTATCTGTAATACCTTTTATCCTGTAATCAACCTTTAATCTGTATACAACTTTTATCTGTATAAACCTTTTATCTGTTTACCTTTTATCTGTATACCCTTTTCCTGTAACACTTTTATCTATATACCTTTTTTCTGTATATAACTTTTATCTGTATACCTTTTTATCTGTATAACCATTTTAATTTTATCCTGTACCCTTTTATCTGTAAACCTTTTAATCTGTTATACCACCTTTTATAATCCTGTACAACCTTTTAATAATCTGTATATACCGTTTATCTTTATCCTTTTATTTTATATTTTATCTGTTTCTTTTTTTAACCTTTTTCTTTTTCCCTTTTCTAACTTTTTCTTAAGTTTTAATTTTCTTATAATTTTTTCCTTTACTTAACTTTTGGGGAATTTTAAACTAGATTATTTTATAACTTTTAGTTTTTTGTCTTTATATAATTTTATCAAATTTTTTTTTTTTCCTTTTCTTTATTTATCTTTATTATGTTTTTATTTATTTTACTGTATTTTATTGACCTTATCTGTATCCTTTTTGTTTGTTTTTGGGTTTGATAACTTTTATGTTACCTTGAATACTTTTTGTAATTTCTGTATACCTTATCGTATACCTTTCGGGGGTTTTTTTAATTACCTGTTTAAATTTTGTAATTTTTTATAGTATTTTAATGTTAAAATTTTATTCTGGAAATTTATGAATTTTGTAATTTTTGTATCCTTTTCGATACTTTTTTTAATTACACTTTGTACTTACTGAAATTTTTTTGTAATTTTTTGTAATTTTTCCTTATAACCCTTTATTATACCTTTTATCTGTACCTTTATTTACCTTTTAAACTGTATTTTACGAAATTTTCTGTACTTTTTGTACCCTTTTTTTCCCTTTTATTGTACCTTTACTTTATTTTATTTTACTTTACTGTAACTTTTCGTATCTTTACTGGATACTTTATTGTTCTTTTGCGTTAACCTTTAAAATTTTTGTTTTTCCTTTACTGTACCTTTTGGGGTTTTGGGGAATTTTCCGCAAAGTGGGTTTTTGTATTTTGGGGGGTTTTAGATACCTTTTTGGAGCCTTTGGTTTTTTGAAAATTTTCGAAAAAGAAACCTTTAAAATTTTAAAAATTTTTAAAAAAAAAAAAGTCAAAAAAGAAACCACGATACAAAAAAATTTTTTTAGACCAAAAAAAAAACCCATTAAAACTATTTTTAAATTACTATAAATTTTACTATACCTTTATCGTAACTTTATATAACCTTTTCTTCTTTCTTTCTATCTTGATACCTTTATACCCTTATATATATACCTTGTATCTGTATACCTTTTATCTGTATACCTTTTATCGTTGTATACCTTGTATCGGTCTACCTTTATCTGTATACCTTTTATCTATATTACCTTGTATCTGTATACCTTTTATCTGCTTACAACCTTATTATCTGTATACCTTTTATCTGTAAACATTTTATCGGTATTCCCTTTATCTGTATACCTTTTATCTGGTATACCTTTTATCTGTATACCTTTTATCTGTAACCTTTTATCTGTTATACCTTTTTTATCTGTATACATTTTATCTGTATACCTTTTATATGTCTACCTTTATCTGTATACCTTTTATCTATATACCTTTATCTGTATACCTTTTATCTGTATACCTTTTATCTGTATACCTTTTATCTGTAAACCTTTTATCTGTATACCTTTTATCTGTATACATTTTATCTGTATACCTTTTATCTGTATACCTTTTATCTGTATACCTTTTATCTGTATACCTTTTATCTGTATACCTTTTATCTATATACCTTTTATCTGTATACCTTTTATCTCTGTATACATTTTATCTGTATACCTTTTATCTATATACCTTTTATCTGTATACCTTTTATCAATATACATTTTATCTGTATACCTTTTATCTGTATACCTTTTATCTATATACCTTTTATCTATATACCTTTTATCTGTATACCTTTTATCTATATACCTTTTATCCTGTACACCTTTTATCTATATACCTTTTATCTGTATACATTTTATCTGTATACCTTTTATCTGTACACCTTTTATCTGTATACCTTTTATCTGTATACCTTTTATTTGTATACCTTTTATCTATAAACCTTTTATCTGTACACCTTTTATCTATATACCTTTTATCTGTATACCTTTTATCTGTATACCTTTTATCTGTATACCTTTTATCTGTATATCTTTTATCTATATACCTTTTATCTGTATACCTTTTATCTGTATACCTTTTATCTATATACCTTTTATCCTGTACACCTTTTATCTGTATACCTTTTATCTGTAATACCTTTTATCCTATATACCTATCTGTTTCTATTCTGGAATCAGAGGGCATTTTAATTTTGGATTTACACATTTATGACTTTTTCATGTCGATAGCATATAAGGGTATTGAAATCATACTTAAATAGAAATATAAATCAGTGGATTTTGATTTTATTCATGAATTTAGATTTCAAAATAGCTGTTCACAATACATATTCAAATGTGTGTCTGTGATGTTCATAATGACAAAACGTCATTCCGATCACGAATAACAATACCCTCGTACATTTATTTATCGTTGATAGATATACATTTGTATACCATTACTACGGTATACCAATATAGATCATGTCACAATTACTACCTCTATTCTACTACTGAAATAGGTTGGAAATATAAATCAGATCATGTACGAGTTCTAACTATATCAAAGTTATATGAATATGCGAGGGGACTATATGGAAGTTCAATAGTTTATTGTTATTTGACAAAACATAGACGAAGTGTGTTAAAATATCATTCTCCAAGTTTCAATGATATTGCAAGTAATGAAATCATACTATGATTTCAAAAATGTGCGTTTTACCTTGAAATATCTGCTATTGTGGGAAGTTATTAAGTTTTTAGTAAGGGGGAAAATAATCATCTATGCTAGTTGGGAACAATTTTGAAATAAGAAATGTTAGCTCAATCATTATCATTACCTTCTCTTGCTGTGACCAGAGTAGAATATCTTGACTTAGGTTGGTTTAGACGGCATAGATATTAATTGGAAATTTATCTATTTCATACCAGGGAACTGTACAAATTTTCAGTCGATGTAAATCATAGAATATTATGTATCAATACTCTTCAATACAAATGTGGAATAAAATATGACAGGTGTACTTTCTGCAATTATGAAGATGACAACTTGTATAATCTTATGTGACAATGTATTCATTTTGATGTGATTTTGAGAGAATTTTCTAATCTGCAAATACTCTATCATATTTGAAACGTCAAAGAGAAATAGAAATAACATCTTCAATGCATTGTAGATACAATAAAATTCATATTATAACTCAAAAATGGCAACCAAATGAAAATGTATTTAGTTGCACACACATAAACAAGATACGTGGCATGAACAATGATTCATATAATAGGTTTATGCATTATAAGCGAATGGTTCTTGAATCCTGATGTTTCTTAAATCCTGATGTTCCTTAAATCCTGATTTTTCCTTGAATCCTTATGTTTCTTCAATCCTGATTTTTCCTTGAATCCTGATGTTCCTCGATCCTGGTCGTTTTTGAATCCTGATGTTCCTCGATCCTGGTCGTTTTTTAATCCTGATGTTCCTCGATCCTGGTCGTTTTTGAATCCTGATGTTCCTCGATCCTGGTCGTTTTTGAATCCTGATGTTCCTCGATCCTTATCTTGCTCGGTCCTGATCATTCTTTTAACCTGGTCGTTCTCGATCTTGATTCTTATCATCCTCGATCTTTATCCTGAACGTCCTTGATCATGATCCTAACTGACCTTGATCATTACGTTAATCGTCCTCGATACTGATCCTTAACCTTAATTTAGACCTTTAGATTTTAACCTTTATCAACGATCTGTATACCTAATCCTCGGATCAAAAGCATGTGTGATGCCGACGACCCCCTAGTAGACATTTAAATGTACCTTCTAAAAACTGGCGGTGAACGTTGAATTAACCGATGTTAGTTGTAGATAAGTCTAGCCCTTTTGGAAACGTAGACTTGCTGATTTAAATTTTAGTTCAAACTTCGTGTAATATCCGTTACACAAAGAGAGGAAACACTCGTTGTAAGGATTTTAGCGTACCATGCCAGCTAACGGCAAACCCTGAATACTTACATTGTAAAGTCAGATACAAACAAAAATTGTTGCTTTTTTTAAGTAACATTTCGACTTATTTCATTTCAAAAAGATCTGTTTATGTAAGATGCAAGTATGTGTATCATTCGAATGACCCTAGTGAAAGATAAGAACAAGCACACGTACTATCTGTAAAGGTCAAATATATGTGTGTCAACATCTGTTTTCAACTCTACAGAGAACGCCACACATTTAACAAGTAAGTATGCAAAAAAAGCGTCACTGATTTTTCTTTGATTTTTTTTTTAGCAATTATCTATTGTTCTTTCAGAGATAACCAAATGGTCATGGCCGAAATTTTATAAAAGAAAAAAGGACCAAGTGAGGTTGTCACTCTCTCTATATCCTGTGACCAGCTACAGTATATAGTCTACATGCAGAACACTGACACTCGGTTAGTGTACTCTTTGCATGACAAAGGAAATATACGTTTTCGAAAGCTCACAAATTCAGTTTTCTAATTTCTGTTTGTGAACAGAACAAACTTGTTATATATAATTCATACCAAACTGATAGATCTTATTCCTGATATCTTTGAATGAATTCCGTTTGTTTGAATGTACATTTTAACGATGTATTTGTCTATTTTATCTATATCACAGATATTTGTAGTTTGTTGATATCATGCTATAAATGTTTCAAATACAACTCTCTTAGACCTAAGAAAAATAGAGTATTTTACCTATTAGCAGGTGAAAGCAATAGAATAATCCAGTGATGTTAATCATTAAAACGGTATCCATTCATTCACGTGTAATAGGAACTAGTAATGAAAAATACACTGTCCGTGTCAGTTTTCGAACTAACGACCACTCGCTCTCAAGGCAAGCATGTCCTACCACTAGGCTAAAGGGAAATATTCCTGCTTGCCCGAGTTCAGACAGTGACCTATACTCTCCACGTTTACACACGAACAAAATGTCATGAGATGAACTAAATCGGCTCATTTTGTTGGTTTGGTTTCTGCTAATACTTTGTTACTTATCGTCGCGTCTTTACATTGTTATTCTATATTGTTTACCAGAATTTCGGGAAATTCTCAATAGATTAAAATAATTGATAAAGTTGTTTAAGAAATACTAATCCGCCTTTGTATTGTAGAAGGACAATGTAAATTATTCTTCCGACGTCTCCATCCAGGTTCTCATTTTGAGATTATGACTTAAACCAGACTTGACCCAGATTTTCATGACGAGGGTCGCCTTTGAAGCCGCTTACCCTTCCAAAACACTTGGTTTTGGCTTTTATCTCTTTTTGTCTGTCAGTGGTCTACATGCAATTCTATATTTTGGCTAAATCGGAACTCCTCGGGTATTCTTTTCAATAATCCGAGCTAGCAGGAAAAACCCGAGATTGTCCTATTGTATTTTGGTGATATCTGCACTCATTGTTTGATATATAGTTAGAAAAACGGTTAAGTATCCATTTGAAAATTCTAAGGTCTTTTTTTAAAAGTACAGCATCAATTCCCACCTAGTTTGGAAATTTTGAAATTGTGTGCATGCATTATATGTTCGAAAGGTGTTAGAATACAACGAAATGTCTTTCTCATTGTAAGCAGCATTTTGTGGAACCAAACGTTGATTGAATGCCTAGTTGATGGTATCAGTACTTTGCATACAGCCATAGTGCATTCTGTGTGAATGAATAAAGCAGTGGTCGCAGTGTATTCACAATAACTTTAATTCAATTTTACTCGTTTTTTTTTCCAGTGAAGTTATTTCCCTTTATTTCGGGATCACTGTTGTGTATGATTTATTCAGGTAGGTATATTAATTTATCCTGTAATTCCCTTCCTCAATTTAGTATTGCCAAGACACTACAGTTGAACCTCGTTG
This sequence comes from Pecten maximus, assembly GCF_902652985.1. Taxonomy (NCBI): domain Eukaryota; kingdom Metazoa; phylum Mollusca; class Bivalvia; order Pectinida; family Pectinidae; genus Pecten; species Pecten maximus. The sequence goes on from NC_047029.1 coordinate 24,859,402, forward strand.
CCTCAAAGTCAATTTCACGCATGGTATAGAAATATCTGTACTTAACACTAAAAATGAAGAAAACGAACAATATTAAGACAGAAAGTTACAAAAAAAAAAATGAAGAGACGGGGCAAGATAGATTTTTGTCCATGTTGTGAATGATTATCTATTCACCTTAAATTTAAAGAAAAAAGGAGCAGCACAATCTTTTGAAACGTGGTAAAAGCGTAAAATGTGTAACTTATTATATTGTATAAAAATAAACGACAGTGTATTTTTGTTTTCACCTGATTATAATTACTCTTGTTCGGAGATGTTTGGAGACGAAATGGTTGATTGATTATTTGTTTTGCAAACTGAATCAACGCGGAACAATACAGTTTCAGATAGGGCGTTTAACCTCCTAATAATATGAAACCTTTTGTCTGAAACCAGTTTCACCAGGTACAAATTGTAAAATGATCATTCATTTCTTACACCAGCTTGTGCTTCTGGGCCCGAATGCTTTCAATGCTCATCCATATCTCGACTAGGATTTTGCGGTCATACTACTCAATGTGCGAAAGGAGAGGTCAGTTTATCTGATTTTTTTACCTTATTTCTCGCTCATTAAATCTGAAATTTACATAAATTGGGTCTCTAATGAAACGGTTTATATTTATGAAATATATACTGCAGGCATATCCACCGTACATCTAGATTTTATAATAATATGTAGCTTTGCTGAAATGTAAGTTGTTGTTTTCGTCGCTGCTTCTGCTGGTGCTGCTGCTGTTTTAGGCTCTACACATCTTGAATAATCTATTTCAGAAATGCTATGTACAGAAGATACATACACAAAATGGACTGAACCAGTACACGTCCGGCTGTGTTAGCAACCAGGTACGTCTACAAATTGTATGTTTTTTTTCCTGTGCTGATTATTACATTGTGTGTATCTCCCCTAGACCATATGACTTTTCTGTTTCAAGATATTATGTAATCTTATCACACCCATACAACCATATACACAACATCCCCACCCACAAAACACTATCATGTAGGTTACGTACGAATAATCTTTCTTTCGTATAGAATTATACTTCTGTGTCCACCTGGACATACACCTGCTTGCCTATGAGTACGTAACCTCTGAGAGCAGGCAGCTAGATATTAGTTACAAAAGGAAAAATTTTTTCTGTTAGTATTGTGGAAAAAAAAAACTCGTTTGTAACATCACCTGTCCTCCTTAGAAGACAACAGGGGAAGATAACTCCAAGATTTCAACGACAGTATCATAAGAATATTTATTATTTATTTTATCAAATGCAATATATATATATATAAGAAAATGGACATGTCGAGATGTTCCTAACACATTTATCTTAATCACTACCTGTATTGCTATACATCTTCCATAAATATCATATCCGATTTCATGTAACATTAAGAATTGCGACCTAATCAACACTGTTTTGTACCACTACGACTTGCCTTGTAAATGGTAGAAACACCTTACGGAGGGTAGATCACCTGTCCATAACCACAGTTTCGTATCAACTCCTTATATAGTGTATTTTACATATCCATAGCCTTTGTTTCGTATCTTTTGACGTACCCATGTAGAGTCTTTCACACATTTATAACCTCTGTTCCGTACCATTTCCTTGGTATTCCAGTTCATGTTTGTGTTGATACTATATCATGTACTTTTAATCCAACATATATTTATCTACTTTTTGCACAGAGTTGTACCCTGGACACCAATACCCCTGGAGCGTCCAAAGACACGACTCCTTACGGACAGATAACGTGTGTGGAGTGTTGTAACGGAGACCATTGTAACAATAGGGGTTGTGGAGACACGGGTTTGTCTTAATTATGTATACCGTACAAACTTTATTAATTCTCAGTACAATACGACTTGGTGATAGCTACGAAAATTTCTAAAAGCCAAAAATATCAATGTGTGATATATATCCAATGGTTACTGTATCGTTGATAATATTCGCAGGGATTTAATTTCGCTATATTCGCAGTCATTAGATAAAGCGCAAAAAATAAATTCCTAGTGAATATTTAAACCATGAGTTATGACTTTATGTTATATACATGTATATGTATATATATACATACAAATAAAAAAAATTACGAGAATTTTAAAAACCGCGAACTAGATCTAATGAGCACGACCACGAAATAATTATTAAACAACTGTAAATTATTGTATTTTTTCACATAAGAAAATACCGAAATGTAAACCAAATGATGATTCTAAAGGAACACGTGTTCCGTGAGGGCATCCGTCTTCTCATATATCGGCGAGATAATATAAACGGCGTTCTATTCAAATAGGTACATTTTACTATCTGCATCAATTGCTGATGACAATCTTCCGTTTTATCTTCGGATATCTTTGTGCTCATTTAGTTACAAATCTACAGGTTTCTATACAGTATAACTCATATGCTACCACTTTCTTAGGACCGCCTCCACGACAGTCACGTGGTCCTTACTGTTACCAGTGTCAACACCTTCAGGACCCCGACGACTGTAAAACTATCACTCTCTGTGATAGGAATCATGTAAGATATGTCAATGTGTCTCGCAACAACCTTAGATTGTACTAAATTTGTTAGTTACTCATATATCAGTTTGGTTTATTGTTAAATATTAATATCAAACTTATTGATTTTTATTATGTTTTAATTGTATTATATTTTAGTATGTGTTGTTATGAATGGTTTACATCATGTTAGGAATGCTGGCTGTGCTATATTTGTTGTTTAAATAAACCGGACAGGGTTTATAATCTATCTATATGCATTTCTATTTATAGGTTTGCACGATTAATGAATCAGTTTCATTTGGTCACGTGTTTACAAGTGGATGTCGTCCAAAAGGAGTAAGTGTTAGCTTAGTTCCTTTAGCCTTTAGTTTTCTAAAACTGATAAGTCAAAATGAAAACATATCTATCGTTTATAGTGTCTGGATTGGTACGCTCTGTGGTCGTGATAACAGTGTCATTTCACTTTCGTGAGCAGGCACTCTTTAGCGTTGACAAAGAGTAACGGCAAACAATAATTCGTTTTTTAGTTGTTTTTTTTTTTTTTTTTTCTGCATATGTGTGTGACGTGTAAGGGGTTCGTTACCAAGTCACGTCTTGGGATTCGAGATATTTACTACATATTACCCTAAGTACAATATATACATATATGTGTTCTGCTATAAGAGCGTAACGCCGCCCGGGCGTAAAAACAATGCGTATGATTGTATCCAGTGGTTGTCTGACCACTACGTAATTATCTATACTCCTAACAACAGGGATTCTGAATGCCGCTACCGCGTTACTAGTAAAACCGCTGCAATACGCACTCTGCTAGAGTCTGTGTATATGTTAACCCACGCATACAGCACCAGTCCGTCCGACCGCCGCTCTCACTGCTGTCTGCAGCGCACATATATACACAACAACCCGACCGCTAGCTATACATCGGTCAGCCTCCCAGAGTTACCTGTACACTGACCTGCCAACAGTACACTGCCAACAGTCAACTGTCAGGCTCCTTATCACCGCTGTGATAATACAAGTACAGTACCGTAACCCTGTCAATCCGCTAACCCCACAGTGTGTTAGTATTCCAGCCTTATTCAGGCCCACACTGTTTCCTATGTATATGGTAATGCTATGCAATTCTATAGTATAA